>NW_027555847.1:15951270-16551270 GCF_003287225.1 Phascolarctos cinereus
TCCAACATTTATCATTTTCCTGTTTTGTCATGTTGGCCAATCTGATAGGTGTGATGTGGTACCTCAGAGTTGTTTTGATTTGCATTTCTCTAATCAATAATGATTTAGAGCATTTTTTCATATGACTATAGATGGCTTTAATTTCTTCATCTGAGAACTGTCTGTTCATATCCTTTGACCATTTATCATTGGGGAATGCTTGTATTCTTATAATTTGTCTTAATTCTCTATATATTTTAGAAATGAGGCCTTTATCAGAGAGACTGGTTGTAAAAATTCTTTCCCAATTTTCTACTTCCTTCTAATCTTAGTTGCATTGGCTTTGTTTGTGCAAAAACTTTTCAATTTAATGTAATCAAAATTATCCATTTTGCTTTTTAATGTTCTCTATCTCCTGTTTGGTCATGAATTCTTCTTTCTCCATAGATCTGATAGGTAAACTATTCCTTGTTCTCCCAGTTTACTTATAGTATCAGCCTTTATATCTAAGTCATGAACCCATTTTGACTTTATTTTGGTATATGGTGTGAGATTTGGTCTATGCCTAGTTTCTGCCATACTCTTTTCCAGTTTTCCCAGCAGTTTTTTTCAAAGAGTGGGTTCTTATCCCAGAAGCTGGGGTCTTTGGGTTTATCAAATAATAGATTACTATAGTCATTGACTACTGTGTCTTGCATATTTAACCTATTCCACTGATCACCACTCTATTTCTTAGCCAGTACCAAGCAGTTTTGATGATTGCTGCTTTATAATACAATTTAAGATCTGGAATTGCTAGGCCACCTTCCCCTGCATTTCTTTTCATTAGTTCCTTTGATATTCTGGACCTTTTGTTTTCCAAATGAATATTATAACTCTATAAAATAATTTTTTGGTAGTTTGATTGGTATGGCACTGAATAAGTAAATTAGCTTAGGTAGGATTGTCATTTTTATTATATTAGCTGGCCTACCCATGAGCAACTGATGTTTTTCCATTTATTTAGATCTGATTTTGTTTGTGTGAAAAGTGTTTTGTAATTGTGTTCATAGAGTTCCTGGGTTTGTTTCAAGAGGTAGACTCCTAAATATTTTATAATGTCTACAGTAAGTTTAAATGGATTTCTCTTTCTATCTCTTGCTGTTGGGCTTTGTTGGTAATATATAGAAATGCTGATGATTTATGTGGGTTTATTTTATAGCCTACAACTTTGCTAAAGTTGTTTATTATTTCAAGTAGTTTTTTACTTGATTCTCTAGGATTCTCTAAGTATATCATGTCATCTGCAAAGAGATAGCTTTGTTTCTTCTTTGCCTATTCTAACCTTCAATTTCTTTTTCTTCTCTTATTGCTAAAGCTAACATTTCCAGTACAATATTGAATAACAGTGGTGATAATGGACATCCTTGTTTCACCCTGATCTTATTGGAAATGCTTCTAGCCTGTCCCCATTACATATAATGCTTGCTGAAGGTTTTAGATAGATGCTATTTATTATTTTAAGGAAGACTCCATTTATACCTATGCTTTCTAGTGTTTTTAATAGGAATGGGTGTTGTATTTCGTCATAAGCTTTTTTCTTTGTTATTGAGATGATCATGTGATCTTTGTTGGTTTTGTGTTGATATGCTCAATTATGCTGATAGTTTTCCTAATATTGAACCAACCCTGCATTCCTGGTATAAATCCTACCTGGTCATAGTGTATTATTCTTGTGATAAGTTGCTGTAATCTATTTGCTAATTTTGTTTAAAATTTTTGCATCTATATTCATTAGAGAAATTGGTCTATAATTTTCTTTCTCTATTTTGACTCTTCCTGGTTTAGGTATCAGCACCATATTTGTATCATAAAAAGAATTTGGTAAGACTCCTTCTTCACCTATTTTCCCAAATAGTCTATATAGTATTGGAATTAATTGTTCTTTAAATGTTTGATAGAATTGCATGTAAATCCATCTGGCCCTGGAGATTTTTTCCTAGGAGTTCATCAATGGCTTGTTCAATTTCTTTTTCTGAGATGGGTTATTTAAGTATTTTACTTCCTCTTCTGTTAATCTGGGCAATTTATTTTTTGTAAATATGTATCCATTTCACTAAGATTGTCAAATTTGTTGGCATATAGTTGGGCAAAATAATTCCTAATTATTGTTTTAATTTCCTCTTCCTTGGTGGTAGCTTCACCCTTTTCATTCTTGATACTAGTAATTTGGTTTTCTTCTTTTTTTTTTTAATTAAATTAACCAAAGGTTTATCTATTTTATTGTTTTTTTTTTCATAAAACCAGCTCTTAGTTTTATTTATTAGTTCAATAGTTTTCTTAATTTCAATTTCCTTAATTTTTCCTTTGGTTTTCAATATTTCTAATTTGGTGTTTAGTTGAGAATTTTTAAGGTGCTTTTTTTCTAGTTTTTTTAGTTGTATGCCCAATTCATTAATCTCCTCTTTTTCTATTTTATTTATGTAAGCATTTAGAGATATAAAACTTCCCCTAAGAACTGCTTTTGCTGCATCCCATGAGTTTTGGTATATTGTCTCATTATTGTCATTCTCTTGAATGAAATTATTGATTGTTTCTATAATTTGTTGTTTGACCCAATCATTTTTTAGGATTAGATTATTTAGTTTCCAATTATTTTTTAGTCTCTTTCCATGGCCTTTCATTACATATAAATTTTATCGCATCATGATCTGAAAAGGATGCATTTAATATTTCTGCCTTTCTGCACTGGATTGTGAGATTTTTATGCCCTAGTACATGGTCAATTTTTATGCATGTGCCATGTACAGCTGAGAAAATGTATATTCCTGAGCAGGGGGATGATAGAGAGAAGGGAAGATTGGGAAAGGGGTAATCAGAAGGAAGTACTTATGAGGAGGGACAGGGTCAAAAGAAAGAATAGAATAAATGGGGGGGCAGAATAGGATTAAGGGAAATAGAGTTAGTTTTTCACAACATATCTACTCTGGAAGTGTTTTACATAAATGCACATATATGGCTTGTATTGACTTGCTTCCCTTTTCAATGAGGGTGGGGGGGTAGGAGGAAGGGAGAAAATTTGGAACCCAAAGTTTAAAAACACATGGTTAAAAAAAAAGTTTCCACATGCAACTGGGAAATAATAAATACAGGAAATGACGTACAGAAATCTATCCTGCCCTACAGCAAAATAGAAGGGGAAGGGGATAAGAGAAGCAGGGGAAGAGATAGAAGTGAGGGCAGACTAAGGGAAGGGGTATTCAGAATTCATACCATCTTGGGGTGGGGGGGGGTGAGATGGGATGAAAATTTGGAATTCAAAATCTTGTGGAAGTAAATGTTGAAAACTAAAAATAAAAAAAGTATATAAATGTGAGAAAAAAAAAAGAAAATGTATATTCCTTTCTATCCCCACTCAGTTTTCTCCAGAGGTCTATCATACCTAACTTTTCTAATGTTCTATTCACCTCCTTAACTTCTTTCTTGTTCATTTAGGGGTTATATTTGTTTAGTACAGAGAGGGGGAGGTTGAGGTCCCCCACTAGTATAGTTTTGCTGTCTATTTCTTCCTGTAACTCCCTGAATTTCTCCTCTAAGAATTTGGATGCTATACCATTTGGTGCATATATGTTTAGTAATGATATTACTTCATTGTCTATGGTGCCTTTCAGCAGGATGTAGTTTCCTTCCTTATCTCTTTTGATTAGATCTATTGCTACCCCTGTTATTTTTACTTCAGCTGAAGCATAATATATTCTGCTCCAGCCTTTTACCTTTACCCTGTATGTGTCACTCTTTTTCAGATGTGTTTCCTGTAAACAACATATTGTAGGATTATGGTTTTTAATCCATTCTGCTATCCATTTCCATTTTATGGGAGAGTTCATCCCATTCACATTCACAGTTATGATTACTGTGTCTTTTTCTCCATCCTTTCCCTCTCTCCCCTTTATGCTTTCTTTCTCCTTTTTCCTTCCCCCCCTTACCAATGTTTTGCTTTTGACCACCGCCTCTTTCAGTCTCTCCTCCCTTCTATTATCCCTCTCCCTTTTCTTCCCCTTTACCCTTACTGCTTCTTCCCTCCCTTCTATCCTCCCTCCCTTTTCTTTCCCCTTTTCCCTCCTACTGCCTAGAGGGCAAGTTAGATTTCTATACTTAACTGATTATGTTATGCCCTTCTTGAGCCAAATCTGATGAGAGTAAGGTTCAAACAATGCTCACCCCCCTCCCCTCTTTCCCTCTGCTGTAATAGGATTTTCTGTCTTTTCCTGTAATGTAATTTACCCTTGTCTGCCTCCTCCTTTCTCAGTACATTTTCTAAGATCACTGATCCACTTACTTGGATCCATTTAACCCACTTGATTAGATTTTTTTTATCATTACATCAAAGTCAACTAATATCCACCCTCTTTATGTATACTCCTTTAACATGGTGTATAACAATACAGTTCTCAAGGTTGCAAGTGTCATATTCCCTTGTAGGGTTTAAACAGCCCCCTTATTAACAACATATTGTATCTTTCTGTCCCATTTACCTTTTTAATGTCCTTCTTGAGTCTGTACTTGAAGATCAAATTTTTTGTTGAGCTCTGGTCTTTTTATCAGGAAAGTTTGGAAGTCCCTATTTATTGAATATCCATCTCCTCCCTTGAAAAATGATGTTCATTTTTGCTGGGTAATTGATCCTTGGCTGCATCCAAGCTCCTTTGCCTTATGGAAATATCATGTTCCACACCCTGCAGTCTTTTAATGTAGAAGCTGCAAGGTCCTGTGTAATCCTGACTGTGGTTCCATGATATTTAAATTGTTTCTTTCTGGCTGCTTGCAGCACCTTCTCTTTCATCTGGTAATTTTGGAATTTTGCTATTATATTCCTTGGCATTGTCAATTTGGGATCTCTTTCAGGTGGTAAGTGGTGGATTCTTTCTATGGTTATTTTACCTTCTGGTTCTAGGACTTCAGGGCAGTTTTCCTTTTATGATTTCCTGAAAGATACTGTACATGCTCTTTTTCTCATGATTTTCAGGTAGTCCAATAATTTTTAAATTGTCTCTCCTGATGATTTTCCACGTCAGTTGTTTTACCCATGAGGTATTTTATGTTTTTATCTATTTTTTTCATTTTTTTGTTTCTGTTTGACTGATTCTTGCTCTCTCATAGAGTCATTAGTTTCCATTTGTCCAATTCTAGTTTTTAACAGATTGTTTCTTCTGTTAGTTTGTACTTCCTTCTCAATTGGCCAATTGTGTTTTTAGGGACTTGTTTTCTTCAGTGTACTCTTCTGTTAGTTTTTGTCCTTCCTTCTTCAATTGGCCAATTGTGTTTTTTAGGACTTGTTTTCTTCAGTGTATTTTTTTTCCAATTGGCCAATTGTATTTTTTGAAGGACTCTTCTACCTCTCTCATTTGACTTTAAAATCCTTCTTGAGCTCTTCTAAGAAGGCTTTTTGGGCTTCAGACCAGTTCATATTCCCTTTTGTTGTTGCAGATGTGGGTTTGTTGACAATGTTGTCCTCTTCAGAATTTCTGTCTTGATCTTCACTCTTCTATAATATGAATCTATGGTACATTTCTTTTTACTCATGGTGTTTCTTTATTCCCTGGCCTTTAAAGAGATTGAGCTCTCCTGCTGGGAACAGAGGGCACTGACCCAAGCTTCTTGTGTTGGGAGCCCAGGTCTTGGTCACTGGCTTTGTGTGCTGGGGCCTCTTATGTTGGCAATTGGAGGCTGTAGGTTTCTGGCAGCTTACCTCATGTTGGGCTGGAATCAGCAAGGCTGGAACTTTCAGGCATTCTAGGTTGCCTGCTTTTCCTTTCCTTTAGCTTTCTTCAGCTCCTTTAGATGGGTGCTGCAGGGTGTTTATCTGCCGGGCCCCCTGCAGTGTTGTCTCCCTCGTTTCTGCTAATGCACAGGAGATTCCTTTGCAGTAGAGTGCTGAGGCACCTGGTGGTTTTCTGAGCTGGTTTCCACAGGTTCCCCCACCCTCACTGAGGCACTTGGAGGTCCAGGTGTTGGTGTTTGCCTGCTCTACCACCTGGGCTTCAGGATTTCTTCACATTGGAGGCTGTAGGGTTCTACAGCTCACCTGGTGTTGGGTTGGAATCAGCAAGGCTGGGCTTTAGGAAGCCTTTAGGTTGTTTTCTTCCTCCTTTCAGATGAATGCCGCAGGGTACTTATCTGCCTGGGGCCCTTGTAGTTCTGCCTCCCTTATTTTTGCTGAGGCACTGGGAGACCCATTTGCTGGGCTGCTGCACTGCTGCCCCTCTTTCTTCTAGTTCAGTGTTCCAGGGTTTTTTTTTCTGGGGTGATATTTTCTGGGTTTTCAGAGGTTGATAGGGGAGGGTGAGAGCAACTACCTTTTTACTCTGCTATCTTGGCTCCTGGAAGTGGAAGTTCTTTCTTCTTCATTTCCCCAACTTTACTGGGTAGTCAGACTCTCTGATAGAATCAGCACTGTGGTCTTGGTCAGCGCTTAAGCAAGCATTAGGTCTCATTCAGTTTCCAGTATTCTCCCAAATCCACAATAACCTCAGAGCAGGGCTCTGTCCCAGGTGCTGTGGACAGGATTGAATTACCCAGGGCACATTGCTGGCTTCAGAAGGGAACACATGGTCTTTGGTATATAGAGGCAAGAGCCATTTGCACATTTTTTAGCTGAAAAGTAAACTGACTTGCCAAAGGTCACCTAGGTGCTATGTGGTAAACCGAGATTCAAACCTAGGTCCTCCTCTGCCTCCAGATCCAGGGTTCTTTCCATTTTACCATGATGCTTCCAGTCATTCATCCTTTGAGGGGCCATAAGCCCAATGGGAAAGTCCAACACCATCATTTTACTGATGTAAGAAACTAAAGGTTTTTTTAATACTTCAAAATTTTTTATATTTTAAATATTTTCATTTTTTTCCTATTACATGTAAAATTTTTTAAACATTCATTTTAAAAAATTTTGAGTAGCAAATTCTTTCCCTTCCTTCCTCAGTTCTGCCTTCATTGAGAAGGCAAGTAATTTGATATAGATTATACACGTGCAGTAATGCAGAATATATTTCCATTTTAGTCATGCTGTGAAAGAAAATGCAGCCCAAAAATAAAATAACAAGAAAAAAAAAGTTGTTTATTTTAAATATGCTACAATCTGCATTCAGAGTCCATAAGTTCTTTCTCTGGAGCAGGATAGCATTTTTCATCATGAGTCCTTCGGAATTATCTTGGATCATTGTATTGCTGAAAATAGCTAGGTCATTCACAGTTGATCATCATACAATATTGCTCTTATTGTGTACAACGTCCTCCTGGTTCTGCTCACTTCACTATGCATCAGTTCACGTAAGTCTTTCCAGGTCTTTCTGAAATCATTCTGCTTGTCATTTTTTACAGCACAATAATATTCCATTACAATCATATGCCACAACTTGTTCAGCCATTCCCCACTTGATGGGCATCCTCTCAATTTCCAATTCTTTGCCACCACAAAAAGAGCTGCTAGAAATATTTTTGTACAATTAGGTCCTTTTCCCTTTTTCAGGTGTCTTTGGGATATAGACCTCCAGTCGTATTTCTGGATGAAAGGGTGTGCACATTTTTATAGCTCTGGGCGTAGTTCCAAATTGCTCTGCAGAATGGTTGGATCAGTTTACAAATTTTCCCACATCCCTTCCAACATTTGTCATTTTCCTTTTCTGTCATATTAATCAATCTGATAGGTATGCAGTGGTACCTCAGAGTTGTTTTAATTTGTGTTTTTCTAATGAATAGTGATTTAGAGCATTTTTTACATGACTATAGATATCTTTGATTTCTTCTTCTGAAAATTACCTATTCATATCCTTTGACCATTTACCAATCAGGGAATGACTCGTATTTTTATAAGTTTGACTCAGTTCTCAGTATATTTAAGAACTGAGGCCTTTATCAGAGAAACGTGCTATAAAAAATTTCCCCCAATTTTCTACTTTCCCTCTAATGTTGGCTGCATTGGTTTTATTTGCACAAAACAACCTTTTAATTTGATGTAATCAAAATTATTCATTTTACATCTCATAGTGCCCTCTTCTCCTTTTTGGTCATAAATTCTTCCCTTATCAATAAATTTGCCATGCTCCCCTAATTTGCTTATAGTTTCACCTTTTATATCTAAATCATGTACCCATTTTGACATTATCTTGGTATATGGTGTGAGATGTTAGTTTCTATCTAGTTTCTGCCAAACTGTTTTCCAGCTTTTCCAGCAGTTTTTGTCAAATAGTGTATTTTTGTCCTAAAAGCTTAGATCTTTGGGTTTATCAAACACTAGGTTACTATGGTCATTTCCTACTTCGTACTATGCACCTAATTTATTCTACTGATCCACCACTCTATTTCTTAGCCAATACCTGATTGCTTTGATGATTGCCACTTTATAATACAGTTTGAGATATGATACAGATAGGCCTAGTTCCTTCACATTTTCCCCCCTACTAATTCCTCTGGTATTCTTGACCTTTTGTTCTTCCAGATGAATAGATGAATTTTGTTATTCTTTTTTTTTTTTTTCGTTTAGCTCCATGAAATAATTTGTTGGGGCAGCTAGGTGGCACAGTGGATAGAGCTCTGGCCTTGGAGTCAGGAGGACCTGAGTTCAAATCCAGCCTCAGACACTTGACATTTACTAGCTGTGTGATTCTGGGCAAGTCACTTAACCGCACTGCCTACCCCACCCCCCCAAAATAAATTTTTTTGTTGTTTTGGTTATTTGATTGGTATGGCACTGAATAAAATAACTTAGGTAGAATTGTCATTTTTATTATATTGGCTCAGCCTATCCATGAATAATTAATATTTTTCCAATTGTTTGGATCTGACTTCAGTTGTGTGAAAAGCATTTTGTAATTGTGTTCATATAGTTCCTGGGTTTGTCTTGGCAGGTAATCTCCCAAGTATTTCATTTTGTCTACAGTTATTTTAAATGGAATTTCTCTTTGTAACTCTTGCTGCTGGGTCTTACTGGTAATATATAGAAGTGCTGATCATTTATATGGGTTTATTTTATATCCTGCAACTTTGCTAAAGTTATTATTTCAACTTTTTTTTAGTTGATTCTCTAAGTATTTATCATATTGTCTGCAGAATGATAGTTTTGTTTCCTTCTTGCCTAGTCTAATTCCTTCAATTTTTTTCTTCTCTCATTGCTATAGCTAGCATTTCTAGTACAATATTAAATAATAGTGGTGATAATGGGCATCCTTGCTTCACCCCCGATCTTATTGGGAAGGCTTCTAGCTTATTCCCATTATAATGCTTGCCAATGGTTTTAGTACATACTACTTATCATTTTAAGGAAAGCTCCATTTATTCCTGTGCTTTCTAATGTTTTTAATAGGAATGGGTTTTGTATTTTGTCAAAAGCTTTTTCTACATCTATTGAGATGATCATATGATTTTGTTGCTTTTTGTTATTGATATGGTCAATTATGCTGATAGTTTTCCTAATAATGAACCAGCCCTGCATTCCTGGTATAAATCCCATCTGGTCATAGTGGATGGTCCTTGTGACATAGTGCTGTAATCTCCTTGCTAGCATTTTATTTAAAATTTTTGCATCAATATTCATTAGGGAAATTGGCCGATAGTTTCCTTCTCTGTTTTAGCTCTGTCTGGTTTAGGTATCAGCACCATACTTGGATCATAAAAGGTATTTGGAGTGAATCCTTCCTTGCCTCTTTTTCCAAATAGTTTATTAGAATGAATTGTTCTTTAAATGTTTGTAGAATTCACTTGTGAATCCATCTGATACTGGTGATTTTTTCCTTGGGAGCTCATTGATGGCTTGTTCAAATTCTTTTTCTAGTACAAGGTTATTAAAGTATTCTATTTCCTCTTCTGTCAAGTGGGGCAATTTATATTTTTGTAAATATTCATCCATTCCACTTAGCTTGTTAGATTTATTGGCATATAATTAGGTAAATTAACTCCTAATAATTGCTTTAATTTCCTCTTCATTGGTGGTGAATTCACCTTTTTCATTTTTTATATTGGTAATTTGGTTTTCTTCCTTTTTAAATCAAATTAACCAATGATTTATCTATTTTATCATTGTTGTTGTTTTCCATAAAACCAGCTCCTAGTTTTATTTCAATTCAATGGTTTTCTTACTTTCAATGTTATTAATGTCTCCTTTGATTTTCAGGATTTCCAATCTGGTGTAAATTGGAGGTTTTTAATTTGTTCTTTTTCTAGGTTTTTTTTTTTTTAGTTGCATGCCCAATTCATTGATATGCTCTTTTTCTAGTTTGTTGATGTAAGTGTTTAGAGATATACAATTTCTCCTAAGTAGTGCTTCGGCTGCATCCTATAAATTTTTGTATGTTGTCTTTCTCTTTAATGAAATTATTGATTGTTTCTATGATTTGTTGTTTGATGCACTCATTCTTTAGGATTAAAGTCTTTAAAAAAATTTTACATTTAATTTAATTTTTTCTCAATTACATGTAAACAAAACATTTTAACATCCTTTTAAAAATTTTTAATTTCAAATTCTCTCCCTTTCTCCCCTCTCCTCTTCTTAAGAAAGCAAGCAATTTGATATAGGTTTTACATGTGAAGTCATGCAAAACATTTCCATACAAAGTGGAATTTCCATACAAGTCACTTAATGTGTTTGCCTCAGTTTTTTTTCCCTGTAAAATGGGGGTCATAATAGCACATACTTCCCAGGTTTGTTGTGAAGATCAAATAAGATATTTTTAAAGCTCTTATCACAGTGCCTGGCACATAGTAGGTGCTTAATAAATGTTTGTTTCCTTCTTTTTTCATGTAGGGCTTGGAAGAACCTTTGAAGCTAAGGTCTACAAACCTAGAAGGAGGTGTGCTTCAGGAATATTCTCCATTAAAATTCCTTGAAATAAAAGTACATCTTGTGAGATACAAGGTCAAAAAGATATTGTAGGTATGTCCTCTGGAAATACCTAGTGTTTATGTATGTGTGAGTATATACACACATATACATATACATACACACATATACATACATACATACATACATATTTTTTCCCCTAGGAAGCTGGGACCTAAGTGGGGGATTCAGATAGCTGGGGCCAGGGGAATGATGCATTGGGAGGTTGAGTAGAAGGAAAAAGAGAAACCTTAAGAAATGAAAGTCTAGGTCATTTACAATCCAAAGAAGGTGTTAGAGATAGAGCTTAACTTCTTTTGTTTTCACTATCAGCCTTTAAACTCAGGATTCGAATGTTAATTAGTTCTTAGATAAACTAGGCAGGAAAAATGTTCCTTTCTAGGAAAGAATGACTAAGATTGTTGTCATTAGCCTTATCTGACCCCTTGTGACCCCATGAACCAATAATGTCCATGGAGTTTTCCTGGAGTGGTTTGCTATTTCCTTCTCCAATGGATTAAGGCAAACAGAGGTTAAGTGACTTGCCCAGGGTCACACAGCTAGTTTCTGGGGCTGGATGTGAACTTAGATCTTCCTGACTCTAGGCCAGGTGCTCTACCCACTGAGCCACCCAGCTGCCTCCTGTGGCTAAGATAGTGTAGATAAAATCTTGCCAGATTTATATATAGACCACATGCACTTTGAAACTGATTAAATTCAGATAGCATACAAAACTAAATCTATTAAACTCATTTATTCAATATTTTAAATTGATATAAAATTTAAATTTATTGGTTATAAAAATATGCTACTGCTACCATTCACTCCCCCAAATAAAATTTGACTTTGCATCACAGGATTCATAGCTGGAAAAACCCTGAGATCATTTAATTCAACCCCTTCATTCTACAGAGGAGGAAACAGGCCCAGAGAAGGTAAGTGCATTTCCAATTCAATAAACATTTCTTAAGTGCCTGCTGTGTGGCAGGCATCTTGCTAAGTGCTGAATTGCCCAAGGTTACACAGGTAGCATGCAATAGGGCCAACATTCGAATTCAGATCTTCTGACTCCAAATCTAGGGGTCTTCCCATGACATCCCAGTGTTTCCTTAGTCTAAAAGCTCTTTTAAGCCAGAAATACCTACCCTTTAGGCAGCTGTCAACTAAATTTTTGTTAGCTTATAGAAATGGATGGTTTTGTTTATTTATTTACTTGATAATATATGTTCTTATTTTAGAGCTAAAAGAAACAGTAAAAATGAGTATGGCTAGATAGGATATAAGGGTTGGAAGGACCAGTAAAAGATTTGTGTCTCCAAAGGTTTTGGGGGTTGGGATAGGGGATGGACCAGAAGAATATAATAGATTGATTGTCAGATACCTGTCTCGTTGGGATAATAACCAAAGCATCTGTACCTAATTTTAGTCTCTAAATGATGTGATAATCTATCTCAAAAGGTTGTTTTATATGGAAAAATTGGGACACTAATACACCGTTAGTGGAACCGTGAACTAATCCAACCATTCTGGAGAGCAATCTGGAATTATGACCAGAGTTATAAAATTGTGTATATCCCTTTTCCCCCAGCAATATCACTATTAGCCAGGGTGATCAGGAGAAAAGGGAAAGAACCCACATGTTCTAAAAAATATTTGTAGCATCTCTTTTTGTTATGGCAAAGAAGTAGAAACTGAGGGGATACCCATCAATTAGGGATTAGCTGAACAAATTATGATATGGTTTGTGATGGAATACTACTGTGCTATAAGAAATGACGAACAGTTTGATTTTAGAAAAACATGGAAAGATGCGCGTGAAATAATGAAGAGTGAAATGAGCAGAACCAAAAGAATGTTGCACACAGTAACAACACTGCTCAAAGAATAAATGTTAACGATTAAACTGTTCTGAGTATTGTAAATATCTAAATCAATTACAAAGGACCTATGAAGAAAGATGCTATCTGCCTCCAGAGAAAGAGCTGATAAATACAAGTATGCATCGTAACATATACCTACATATACACACATATTTACATCAAATATTTATATTTATATGTATACACATTTATGTCAAATGGCTGCCTTCTCTAGAGCTGGGGAAGAGGAAGGGAGGAAGACAGTTTGGAACTTAAAATATAACCAATAAATTTATCTTTTTTAAAGAAAAAAAGGTGAAAAAAAAGAAGAAAAGGTTGTTTAAAATTCTCTACCAGAGTGACTCAGCTGTTCTCAACAATACAATGACCTAAGATAAAGCCGAATGACGCATGATGAAAAATGCTATTCACCTTGGGGAAAAGAACTGATGGCGTCTGAATGCAGACCCAAGGATGCTTTTTAGATTTGCGTTGTTTTTTACAACATGGCTGCTGTGGAAATGTGCTCTGCACGACTGCTCTTATATAATCTGTACTGAAGTGCTTGCTTTGTGAAGGAGGAGGGATGGAAGTGGGAAGCAAAAAATTAGCTTAAAATGTTAAAAAAAAAAAAGTTTTTGCGTGTAATTGCGAAAATAAAAACTTTTTTTTTAAGGGAAAAATTTAATTCTATGCCAAATGCAAAGGACAGTCACCAGCAGGCCTACACTGCCGCAGGATGCCATTAAGTAGGCTTTTGTAAATTCCAACTCAGATTCTGAGAAGAATCAGTCCCCGTAGGGTGGGAGGCAGCCCTCAGCCTCTTCCCACAAAGCTTCCTAGCCTGCGTTTCTTCCCCTTATTGTTCTCTGGGATCAAGATTCACTGGGGTCAACAAACATCCAAAAGGCCAAAGACTTCACTTATTCTAATTGAAGGTTTCCCAGGCCACCAAAAACAACCTCCCACCCCCTTCAATCACTGTGTATTGAGAATCTCCCGGTTTGGTGATCTTGAAATTTAAGCCTAATTATACTTTAAATGTTTGCTTGCACCAATCAAAACAAACAAACAAACAAACAAAAAACAAAAAACAATTAGAGCAAATTTAGAGACCCTAAGGGCTTAGAAGTAAAAGTAAGAATGAAGTAATGATGAAAAGCAAAACTGCTATAGGGATTGGGATGCTCCCGGTTGGTATGATTTATAGGAAGTTCAGGAAAGCCTATCAATTTTTCTTTTCCCTAAAGGGCCTGAAAACTTAATTTTATCCCACTGCCTGAAATCATACCAATTGGATTCTACTGGATAAATAAGCAGGCTTCTGAAAAAAATGTAAATACCAGCTGTGCCCAAGAAATAGGCAGGATTTTTCACCTCATTCCCAGAGCTGACCCCCAGAACACATGCTGCTTTCTCTGCCTTATGTTGCTGTCTTAATCGCTAACTCACTTGATTGAGTTTCTACCAAACTTCACTAATTTTAGCTTAGTGTAGGGGAAAACTCCACAGTTTGGTGCAGTGGAAAAGGCACTGCTCGTGGAATCAGGGCCCAGGTTCAAATCCCACCTCAGACACTTATTCACCTTTGGCAAGTTACTTCATCTACAAAATGCGGTTGGATTAAGTGGGGGTCCCTTCCAGCTTTGGGGCCTCACATGATCCTGAATTCACAGCTTTCCCAAAGTAGAACGGGCTGCTTCACTTCACAGATTAAAAATTAAGGCACAGGAACGTTGTGATTTTACAAATTTCCAGAAGGTGCAGGTATCAGAAGAGTTCTGACTCCAGGACTACCCCACTGCCTTAGAACGTCAGACAAGGGCATTTAGACTAAAACCAAGTTTTGGGAGCTCACAGGATTGAGTAACTTTTTAGAGCTTAAATGCCTCAAGTGTCTACTACATACGTGGAGACATTTCAGTTACTAAACTGTGTCTAAGTACAGATTTCTGTATACAAACATCCCAACAAGAGCCACTGGAAATGCAGTATAGTATTGCATTATTTGCTCCATGTTTCATTCAGGCACCGTATTTTGGGTAATAGATAATATAGAATCAACAGAACAGTATGCAAATTGATTTGCCCCCCTACCCCCCAAAAAAATCCAAGGTAGTCCACTTAATTTTCATTCCTTGGACTACTTTACCCTGAGCACTCAAGCGCCAGAAGCCATGTTTGTTTTCACCTGGGACCTGATTTCATCTGGGAAGGAGGTCCCCAGGCCAATGCTGCACCCTTTCTTGCACCTTAGTCTTAGAAGGCTCCTGGGGGCAGTGAGATGGCCACTCACTGTGCTAGTACAAGTCAGGAGTGGGACTTGAACTCCCTGCTTCTGAAGCCTGCACCCTATCCACCTTAATCCTGTCTTGCTAAATCTCACTGTTCACTTAAGCCAAAGACTGGAATCTCACAAAATGCTTAAAATTTGAGGCAGAAATAGACGGTAAAGGAAAAAGCCTTAAGATTACAGTCTTCAAAGTGTGAAAGCTTTTTTTTTTTTTTCCAGGTGAGATTCAATTAAAGTGTCCATGAATGGGAAAGGCACACTACCACTATCTTTACGGAATGCTTTCCAAATACATTTCTAAATTATAATACTTAAGTCAGGCAAAACTGAATGCAAATTGGATTGCAAGTTTGTGATCACATGTAACTCAAGCTCTCAGGAAATTCTAAATTTAGCCAGTTTTTAAAGAAAACTTTCTAAAATATATTACGCACTTCCTTACTGTCTTAAGCAGACTACACGAGACATGATTTAGGCATTTCTGGATGATTAAGTCATCCTTATGGACATGAATTCTGCAAGGTTATAATATAATGGTTTCAAGAACTATTGTCTCCTAACTCCCCTGGCTTCCTTTAATTCCCAACTAAAACCCTATTTTCTACAGCAAGCATCCCCTAGCTCCCACTTCCAGTGCCTGCCCTCTGCTAATTATGTATTTGTCCTGTATATGGCTTGTTTGTATACGTTCAACTCCTTTAGACTGCGAATTCCTTGAGAGGACAGGCTGCTTCTGCCTCTTCTTATACCCCCAGGGCCTAGCACAGTGTGCATTTAGGGTTAGGGTTAGGGTTAGGGTTAGGGCTAGGGCTAGGGTTAGGGTTTAGGGTTAGGGTTAGGGTTATTTCGGTAGAGAATTTAAACCCCAACCTTAAATTCGCTGGCACCTAGGAACTGCTTAATAAACATTTATGGATTGATTGAGCCTGGAAGCTGCTTTGCATTTTGAAGTGGTTTCTCTTCTTAATGTGACCACTCTGCCTATCTCCAACTGCTTTCTAGACTCCCTTTCCCATTGCCTAATCCTAAAATGCTGTGTTTTTTAAAGATGGTTTATGTTCTTTACAACTATGCCTTAAATAACGGGGATCCCACAAAATGACCTCCATCTAAAATGCATCATCTCAGGCTGCCTGAACTTTGTGACATCAAGCTTAGCTTCTTGTTCATCTCCCCCCGGATGTTTTAGGTGGTTGGGGTTCTTGAGGATGTACGTGAGGTGTTATTGCTTTGGAGGAATTTGCCACTTTGAGGACCCACCTGTAAACCCCCAAATGCCGATCTCAACCTGAGTGAGGAAGAAGATGTATTCCCCCACCCCCCATGATTAGATCCTCTAAATCGAGCTATTCAGAGAGTACAAGGGATGTATTTTAAGGTGTTTACAGCGTCTGGATGCCATCAGAAAGGCTTTCCAGAAACCAGGATATCTACCACCCCCATGCCTTCGGGGCCGCAGAATGAAAAGACCACACCAGATGCTTTGAACACTTTATTAATTTAACATTTAACATCAATACATCCAAACTTGCTTAGTTGTTACATTTAATTTAAACATATAAAGTATTACAACAATTTTTCAATCACTGGAGTCCACAAGGATTTTATCAGTCCACTCATTCTTCTTACTTCTTTTCCCTCTTATATGGTAGCAATTTTTTCTGCCATTCTGGTTCTTTTCAACAAAGTCTTTCCAGAATTCTGCGTCTTCTTCGTACTTGTCCGTCTTCGCTTCAATACAGCAGTCCATTACATTAATTAGCTAAAACTTAAACCATTCCTTCTATTGTTAAACATTTAGGTTGACTCCAGGTTGTTTGTTGTTTGTTTTTTTTTCACAATTACTTATAATACCACGAACATTTTTTTTTAACATTTTTTTGGTAAAAAGTAATACTTTCAGTATGTGGCGAGGCTGACTTGTACATTTAAAAGTAAAAAAAGCTGTGTGAGATGAAGCTATTTTATTCAAACACTATTACTTCAAAGGAACACAGCAAATGCGAAAATGTCTTTGATTTATGAATGAGAAAATGTCCCTAGTTGTGCACCTCCTACACACTTTTCGAATTTAAAATTCCTTTCCTCGAAGGTGCCTTTTCCCCCGTGAACTATATACAGATGACAAGTGAGGGAAAAGTCACCTCACTTTATGTGCCTTTTTTCTAAAAGGGAAGAGAAAGGACTTCTCTGATTGTCCAGTCTCTGTTTAAGATTTCTGGCTAAGCTGCAGTTTTCACTTTTCCATGAGCCTGTAAAAGGCAGACAGAAAAAGTGACCTAAAAGTAACTACACAAAAATAACAAAAGGGCTCTGCTTACTCCTTATTATGAAAATCAAGACCGTTCTTTACAGTCCCACACTTGCAATTAGCAATGCTGAACTGAACAAGATGCGCAGCTCACTGTACCAGCATCTGTAACCCAGGCAAACCTCAACACTCAGGATCAGGTCTCTGACACATCTTCAGATTGACAACCAATGACGTTCAATCTTAACGTACATAGTAAGAATAGCCCGACACCACTGGAAAAGAAAAATCTGGTGATTTTTCACCTCACAATCTCACAAAATCGAAAAATTCAAAGACACATTTTATATTTAACAAATTTTCCAATATATTAATTTTTCCTTTTATAGGTTTTTACTAAGGTAACATTAAGTTTTGGCAAAACAGTTTAAACACACTTTTAAAAGACCATTATCACAAATTTTAAACCAGATGCTTGAGAGAGTAAGATTTCTGCACGATGGAATTACTTTCTAATTAAAGTGTTAAATTTTCACAATACTACCACTATTATTACATTGGTTTTCACAGTTACAGCAATGACTAAGCGGAGAGAGTAAAACACAGATTAGATTCACATTTTGTCACGAACGAAAACACGAAAGTCTGTTCTCTCTCCGCACGAATTAAACGGGCGTCTTGGGGGGGGGTCCCAAGAGCCAGCGCCATCTTGGCCAGCCCGCTCAGGCGAGGGAGCGGCACCGGGAGCGCACCAGGTCATCCAGGTGGGGCTCCAGGTTGGTGGTGGCGATGCGCAGCAGGGCGTGGAGGTGGTCCTCCGAGGTGAGCTGGTTCAGGCGGCTCTGATTCCTCAGGACGTAGGCGTACGCCCTGTCAGAGATGCAGCTGCTGTCGAAGAGGGAGGCGGCGCGGAAGGTGACCGCCTGCAGCTCGGTGTAGCAGCCCGGCGGCAGCCCGGCGTAGAAGGCGCCCAGGTTCTCGCCCTGGTACTCGGACAGCAGCGTGGCGCTGGACTTCATGCGGATCAGCTCCTCCTGGATGTGCAGGGGCGCCCTCTCCACGGGGAAGCTGAAGGGGTCCGCGAACATGTCCAGGTCGCGCTTCACCGCGCACAGGTCCTCGAACTGCTTCTGGAGCTTGGCGTGCAGGCGGGCCAGCCCCTCCTGGTAGCGGTGAGAGGCCAGCACTTCGCGGACGGTCTGGCCCTGGTGGTCCAGCTCGCGGCTGAGCTCCCGGCTGGCGGGGAAGAGGGTGAGGTCACCGGAGCTCAGGTGGGCTCGCAGCAGCTGCAGCTTGTCCCCGAAGGCGCAGACGTGGTCCATGACGCTGAAGGCGAAGGTGCCGGGCATCCGCAGCTCGTCGGCCAGCTCGGCCAGGTGCGCCTGCATGTCCACCAGGAAGCTCATGTCGCACAGCCAGTCCGGGTCCTGCAGGGGGTCGCGCAGCGCCGCATTGGGGGGCACGCCCGTCTCGGCCAGGAAGGCCTCGAGCTCGCGCCGCAGAGAAAAGACGCGCTTGAGAGCCTTGCCCTTGCGCAGCCAGCTGCCCAGGCACAGCAGGGAGACCTCGCCGCCGTGGTGCATCTCCGCCTCCTCCATCAGCATCTTGAGGCCGAGGGAGCGTACCCCGCGGGTGCGGAGGAGAGCCAGCCAGCCGGCCACGGCATCCACGACCCCGCCCACATCGAGCTCGCGCGAGCCCAACAGCTCTAAGTGCAGCAATCCTGCGCAATGCGCCAGTGGCGAGCCCCCGCCCACGCCCTCGCGAGCTTCGGCCGCGCGAGCCTGCAGCAGCCGCACTAAGCCGCATTCCTCCGAGGCGATCCACGCAGTGCCCGTGGACGCCACGCCCACGAGTTTGTCCCATGTCAGCCCCACCCGAGCCACAGCCTCGCCGATGTGGCGCATTACGTGCCCCACGGACGGCTGGCCAGCCAGGTTTACCACGGTCAGCAGCTCCTCGTCCACCTCGTAGTCGTGGTCCACCCCGCGCAGGAACACCATCAGCCGGCCTTCGGTGCCCACGAAGGCTTGGTCATCGAGGGCGAGGGAATAGGCCTGGAAATTGGTGGCTCGCATCACCAGCTGTCCGTGCAGGTTGCGAGCCAGACCGATGGTCTTCTGCGCCATACTCTCAGGAGACAGGTCGATCTCGTCTAGCAGGCGGCAGTGCTCAGGCAGTGTCTCCCGCAGCACGGCTTCCAGACAGCGGCGAACTAAGCAGCCTTCGCCCCATGGACGTCCGTGCAGAGCCAACAGGTGTGCGACTCCGAGGCTAGCGCGAGCCGCTCTCTCTTCTCGAGTTAGTACAGCACCAGCAGCAGCAGCAGCAGCAGCAGCAGCCATGGTCTCTCCACGCTGCAGTCTGTCTACCAATGCGGCGCGCTCCCCACCAGCAGGATACATTTCGTAGTGCTCGTGCTCGGCTTCGTAATGACGCCTCACATCACGCTCACGGGTAGCGACGATGGGGCGGCGGCAAACCAAACACTCAGCCCCTTCGCCGTCCTCCCTCTCCACCACCAAGTAGCGCTGCGTCCACTCAGACCTGAATACGTGCTGCTCCTCAGGTTCAGCTTTTCTTCTTTTGGGCGTCGCCCACATCTTAGAGAATGCCATCGTTAGCGAATGCGTGGGAACGTGAGGGGAGGGCACAAACACAGAGAAAACGCTAGGAGATGCTAAGTCTCCTAGTCAGACGCTAGCGTCGCATTGAAGGGATCGCGCAGACGCAGGGTAAAGACACTCCCGTGAAGACCCGCCACCCCGCTCTGATTGGCCGAGCTGGCGTGGTGTTTTTTTCACTTTAGAAAAAGGGGACGGGCCAATAGAGTTGCGCTAGCGGGAGCGCGCGCTCAGCAGCTCGGCCAATGGGAAGAGGGTCGAGGCGGTCCCATGATCTTCTCCGCATTTGGGGGCGATCACGATAGGCATCTGAGAGGTCCAATCGTCTCCCTGTTTCCACAGCCGCAGAGGAAAGTCCCTTCAGACCTAGAGTGGAGGATGAGGAAAATCGGGGAGGTGGGACGTGAGCAAAGCGGGGGAGGCGATTGGCTGTGAGAGCCGTTTGTTCTTACTGATCTGCCTGGCACCCCAAACTAGGCAGAGGGGATTGGCTGAAAGGGGCAATCATTTGCATGGGGCGGTGGGGAGGAGCAGCGAAGCTAAAGCGATTGGCTGAGAGAATTCCACTTGCATAGATCTGCCTGGTTTCCAAAAGGAGACTTCAAGGATTGGTTGGGAGGGGCCTTTTTTGGCTTGGATCAGCCTAGTACCCGACGCTGGGATGGTGGTGATTGGCTGAGAGGGGAGTTCATTTGCATGAGTCTGCCTAGCTCCCAAACCCTGACTGCGGTAATTGCACGAGAGGGGCGTTGTTAAGTGTCTCGGTGATAGGCAGGTTTTGGCCGCTGTCGTCATGTCTCTGGTGGCGGGTGTGATTAGGCGTCTAGATGAGAAGGTCGTGAACCGCATAGCTGCGGGGGAGGTCATCCAGCGCCCTGCGAACGCCATTAAGGAGATGATTGAGAATTGGTAAATGAGGGGCTGACCGGGTTCGAGCCTCACCACGGGGGGGGGGAGGGGAGAAGGGGAGGAAAGAAACTTGGCACTTTGGGACTCCAATGCGCAGGCGCATTGGAGCTCCTGCGAAAACTTTGGCGCTTGGAGTTTACTTGCACGTGGTCCCTGCGGGCGCCGAGCCGTGGCTTGGGCCGAGGCCTCGGGGAAGAGTAACAGTACTCCCCATACGATCCTTACACCCCCCACACACCCCCCTCCCCGAAAAAGCAGGGAATGTGCAAATCAGTGGATCTCTAAGCGTTTATAAAGCATTGACCCCCGTGTGCCAGGGAGACCTGCGCGGAAGATGGGGGCAGTGCCTCAAGTTTCCCCCCTTAGAAGCTGGCCACATCTATGACCAGGAGAGAGGGCCTGCGCGTGGGGTTGCCTGGCACTAACTGCCCATTACGTGGGGCCACTGCGAGGTGTCGCCCAGGAATCCCCCCTAGAGTGCCCTGCAGGTGTTTGGAGCAGCTTTGTACACAACCCCCCCTCCCCCCCCAGCGCCTGCCTGTGCTGCTGGGGGGAAGGGGTGTGTTAGAGCAAACTAGGTTTCGGGAACCCCCTCAGAGCCCTAGTAAATAAAACCAGTGCCCTGCAGAGACCCAGGACAACCAGCCCGAGTCAGTTTCCTCGGGGTAACTGACACTCTGGGCCGCCCTTGCTGGAGGTCGTGCTTCCAGCAGTGTCTCCTCCTGGCTTGCCACCCAGGTTTGTAGCTCTGCGGCTAACTTGTGCTTCCAAAGGGGAAAGGGCACCGCAAATCCTGACCCACTGTAGAAAAGCCCACGGTGCATCCCGCAAAGTAGCAGACTTCTGGGCCCCTTGGTGAGGATTTCTTCAGGTTATCTTTTTTTTTATTTTAAGCTTTTATTTAGTATTTTATTTTTCCCCAGTTACATGTGAAAACCATTTATAACGTTTGTTTTTAAAACAGAGTTACAGATTCTCTCTCTTCCTTCCTCCTCACACCATCCCCCCATTGAGAAGGCAAACAATTAGATATAGCTTATACACGTGTAGTCATGTAAAACATATCCATAATAGTCATGTTCTGAAAGAAAACATAAACAAGGAAAAAAACCTCAAGAAATGGGTTATCTTTCTTTCCACTGTCTTTATCTGCTCCCTGCTCTCCTCCTCTGTTACTATTGCCTGGCAAGATTTTTTTTTTCAATTCAACATTTTTTTTTTTAGGCTTTTGGATTTTAAATTTTTCTCCCCCTTCCTCCCCACCACCCTCCCCAAGACAGTGCACAATCTGATATACATATACATTCCTATTAAACATATTTGCACATTTAGTGATGTTGTAGATAAGAATTAGAACCAGTAAGAGAAACCACCAGAAAGAGGAAACAAAACACAACAGAAGAAAAAAATAGCAAATAGTCTGCTTCCATCTGCATTCAAACTCCATAGTTCTTTCTTTGTGTGTGGATAGCATTTTCCATCATGACTGGCCAGATTTTTTAAGAAGAATGCTTACTGAAAAAATGTGTGCATGCACATATGTACATATAGATATCTTTATTAGAGCACTTTGGTTTCTGACATGGTGGTTGAGGAGTCAATAGAGTTTCTTATGAGGAATAGCCAAAAAATCATGAGGAAAGGAAAAAGGCTGTGAGGAAATCCCTAGTACCTAGTTCAGGACCTAATTCAGGCCTTGTCGTGAAGCACATGTATGTTGCTTTTGGTACCGGTTAGAAGAAAGTGCTCATGTTTTGTGACATGAAAGTCTGATTACCAAACTTGGAGGAGAAAATCTACTGTTCATGTTTTATAAACTATAACTAAATGCATCAGCATAGATAATGAACTTTGTTTTTTTTTATTACCTGACTCAGATGTCTTTATACTAATTAGAGTTCACCTTCTCTCCTTGCCAGCTTGGATGCCAAAGCCACAAGTATCCAGGTGACCGTGAAAGAGGGAGGCCTCAAACTGATTCAGATCCAAGACAATGGTACCGGAATTCGGGTAAGTAAAATTCCCCGAGATAACAATGTTTGACTAGAGCCAAAGCAAAGAGATTGAAGAAAAGATTCACATCTTTTTGTTCTGGAAAGTGGGCTATTGTCAGTGAAACACTTACACCTGAGAATGGGTCCATTTTAAAACTGCACAAACCAAGAATTTACTTTGGGATGAAGTCTTTTAAAAGTGTAACCCAGCATCTTTAGAAATGATGATTAACAGGGCAGCTAGGTGGTGCAGGGTATAGAGCACCGGCCCTGAAGTCAGGAGGACCTGAGTTCAAATTCCGCCTCAGACCAAACACTTGACACTAACTAGCTACGTGACCCTGGGCAAGTCACTTAACCCCAATTGCCTTAAAAAAAAAATGATGATTAACATGGTTCGTTCACCATCCTCTGTCTGCGCCTCACTCCCCACTCCTTTTTTTTAATCATTTAGAAAGAAGATCTGGACATTGTGTGTGAGCGGTTCACTACAAGTAAGCTGCAGTCATTCGAAGACCTGGCTTGCATTTCTACCTATGGCTTTCGGGGGGAGGTGAGTTGAAAAGTAGGAGAACTTGGGAATTCTTTTGCTGCCATGATTATTCCATGTGGAGATCATTCTCTCTTTAATATTTTTCCAAAGACCCTTGGAAGAAAAAGAAAACCATTCTCTATTATTAGGTGAATATACACAGAGCACCTTTGAAATCTTGAGTCATTCAGGATGGAGGATTTGTGTAGATTCATGGAATGTCGCCATGTTTGTTGTGAGCACAGAATACCCTGGGTATCTGATCGAATGGGAGAGTCAGTGGGTCTGCTCCTGTTCTCTCCAGGCTGTGTCAGGGAGGAAGTAAAGTTTTGGTCTGAGTAGCTGCTCCTGGGTCCCGGCCCCATAGCCTCCCTCGGAGCTGGGACAGAGGGAGGAAGAAGTGGGGAGGTCAGAGAGGACTCAAGGCCAGGAGACTGAGGAGTGCTTTTGTTAAGCCTCAGTTTCCCCCTCTACAGGATGTTGGGGTTGAATGAAATGTTCAGAGGCCCCTTCTCATTCTTATGTTGGCTACTTAGCCATCTCTCTTTACAGCCATCACCTTGGCTTTAGACATGTTACTGGTCAGAATCTGTTTATGGCCTTGAGCTTCATTGTAGGCCCCTCTGGAACAGGCCAAACACCTTTACTCCATTCGTGGGTTTAAAAACAAATTCTTCTTATTATGAACTTAATAAGCATCAAGATTTCTATGTATGTATGTCAGACCATGAGCCATCATTTTGGACAGCTTGTCCTTTTAAATATATATTTAATTGAACCTTACAGTACTGACCTTGCCCTGATTGGATGTCCCCTGCTAGATTTCCTTTGGTTGTCTTCTGTGCATTTTTCTGTTGCCTTGATGATCTTTTCTGTCACACTCTCACCATTCCTTCTAACAACCTTCCCTCCCTCCTTTGCAGCATATAAATATAACCAAGCAAAATAAATTCACGCATTGTCTGTGTCTGCACCTGTATCTGCCATTCTGTAGCTAGAGTCCATCTACCGCTTGGTGTGGGCGGGGAAGCACCCATCGGCCATCTGAAGGCCCGACTGGCCATTGATATTCCCTAGACGCTATTGTGGTCATTGTGTACTTCATTTTCTTGGTTCTGCCCTTTTCGGTCTACGTCACTTCATACGAGTCCTCCCAGTTGTCTCTGCAACTGTCCCTTTTGTCATTCCTGAGTGTGCAATGACGTTCCTTAATTTTTGCCATTTGTTCAGCCGTTCCCTGATAGATGGGGACCCCATTTGTTTGCAGTTGTTTGCTGTAACAAAGAGAGTACCTCCGGTATTTTTGTACCTGTTGCTTCATTCCCTTTTGTTATTTTAAAAAAATCTCTTTGGGATATAGGCCTTGGAGTGATATTAGTGAGTCAAGAGGTCTGCATATGTGAGGGACTTTGATTCCAGCCATTTCTGCTAGTGTGAACATGGAGTACTGTAAATGGGGGGAGTCATGGCGATTAGGCCTCGCCTTTTAAAATCTCGGCTCCTGAAATGTGATGTGGACAGACACATATGGAAAGACATGTTTTGTGATAAAAGCAGAACCAGAAGACTGGAGAATGGGCTGATTGCACACTTAGATGAGGAAAAGTGAATGAGGATGAATGGTCAGAAATGTCAAGATTTGCTAAACAGGTTTCACTAGCTACATTGACATTTGGAATAAGACTTTTGTTAAAGTATTCTTTAAACCTCAGAATCTGTTAAATGACATAATCTGATGAAAATTAGCCTAATTAAATAACATGATCATGGGAATCTATCAAAGACCCCTTCACCTCTGGAACCTCAGTACTGTCTTATCTGAATTACACAGGTGCAGAGCCGCAGAATCGAGGGGTTGGGTGGAGCCTCTGGACTTCCTTAGCCCCACAGTCCCTGGAAATGAATCCTTCTGCAGGACACCAATAATGCATAAGGTCGTCCCCCTTAGCTTGAAGGCCTTGGGCACACCTACCACACCGGGCGGGGCCTCTGTTTCAGGGCTCCTGCCTCGAGTTGCATCTCTTTGTGTTAGGAGGTCCTCTCTCCTTGGTGGAAAGTGAACCCCGAAGGACCTGGGTGCTAGTCCTGGCCTGGGAGCCAGACAGGCCTTCTCGGTTGGTAGTTTTTGGGCGGGGCCTCGTTGGGCGATTCTGTACTCAGATGAACAGGGCCTGTTTAAAATGGAAGGTTTAGGGGGCAGCTAGGTGGTGCAGTGGATAGAGCACCGGCCCTGAAGTCAGGAGGACCTGAGTTCAAATCCAGCCTTAGACCAGACACTTGACACTAGCTGTGTGACCCGGGTAAGTCACTCAACCCCAATTGCCTAAAAAAAAAAAATGGAAGGCTTATTTTGAATTTTAATATTCCTGAGTGTAGGTTCTCCTCTTTAAAACTCGTCCTCCTTTGTTACAGGTAGGGGGAGGGGAGGCAGACCCATTTCTCATGTAGGGGGCTCAGAGTCACCTGGGCGTATCTTCCTCACCCTGCGTAATCGCCTAGGAACCCAGGCTGTCCTCCTGTTCTCCCCTTAGTCCTTGGCATATGAAGATGTTCAGTGTGGCTGGCTTAGTGTGGTCTAAAGGGCCCTCATGGTCCTTTCATCACCAGAAAATCTTGGTCAAGCACTTTGCAACCTTTCAGAATATACAGCTGCTAGCACTGAGCATTTGGTTGTGATTCTGGAGCAGGGACGGTCCTGACCAAAGACACCAGCATCTTTGGCTTTCTCATGTTAGAGGCACTTCACAGAAATGACCTCAGCACCACCCTGAGCCCTGCCAGGCCCTCAGTTAGTGAGGGCCAAAGCCGGGACCCCCATGCAGGCTGGAGGAGGAGTGGGCAGAGAGAAAGCAGAGAAGGGAGTAGTGCAGAGCCTCTGAGCCCACAGCTGAGAGGAGGCCCAGAGAGGTGCAGCGATGTGCCCGGGACACACAGCTGGTCAGTGGCAGGGCAGTGGAGCTTGCTTTCAGACATTTTTCTTTTTCTCCTGCAGGCCTTGGCTAGCATAAGCCACGTGGCTCATGTGACTGTGACGACAAAGACGGCGGACGCCAAGTGTGCGTACAGGTACGTATTCCCAGGCAGGGGCTGGAGTTTGCACCCCTTTCTTCCCAGATGTGTTCTTTGGCTATTTAGAAGGGCTTATGAGGTATGTCAAGAGCCCAGCATCTCTTGGCCTGGGCTTGCTGGGGATGGCCACATCTGATTGGGTGTGTCCTCTCTTGGGATCACCCTCACTGCCCCTATCCATCCTGAGGCTGTGGCCTCCAAACTGGTTTCAGGTGTCAGTAAGGATTTTCACTGACTTGTTGGCCTTCTCTTGCCCAACTCCTTGGTTCCTGCTCATAGGTGCTTGAAAGCCAGATGGCATGTAGTGTAGGTGCTGCGCAAGAGCTCTTGAACTGACCTTACCCTTATTAGCTTTGGCTCTGACTGGCTGAGCTACCTGGGCACCAAGGCTGTGATGTGGGATTTGAGTAGGAATACCTCCCTTTAGGAATCCAAACAATAGATTGTTTTCATATCATATCTGTGCAATATCTTAACAAAGCCAATTCTATCCTGCCCTCATTCACTTGTTTTGTATTCCGTAATACTTATGAGTGTAAGTCTCCTAAGGGCAGGGACATTTGTCATTTGTCTCTGTATCCTTAGCATCTAGCACGGCTGCTTGGTGAGGGGGGGAGGGAGCCAGTATTAATGGAGCACCTACCATATGCCAGGCATTGTGCTAAGCACTTTACAGCTAAGCTCTCATTTGCACATATGAGGTACTTAAGAAATGTTTGTTGAGTTGACTCGCACTCTGGGTTGTCATTATTTTCCAGCAGGCACGTATCTGAGTCTTTTTTGTCTTTTTTATTACTAAAACTTAAATATACAAGAAGAAAAAAAAAGGAAGGAAACATATTATTAACTTAAATATTGAAACAAATACAAAATAAGAAAAGAAAAAAGCATGTCATGTACGCAGCAGAACGGAAGAGAGGACTCAAAATATGTAGCGATAGATTTCCATTCCAAGAAAGCCTGTATAAGAAGTACCTCACGTTGTGTTGAGAACTGTCCATCTTATCTTTGCTTCCTTGTAAGTGATCTTTTGTTCTCTACTGAGTGCTTTAAGCTTTGTTCTTTTTTCCCTCCCTCCTGTCCCCCTCCCCCAGGCTACAATTAAGCACAGATATATTTATACATAGATATATACATGTATATACATAGGTACATATATAGACATATGCTTCACCTAACAAATTCCATTTCTGATCTTTGTTTTTATATTTCTGCAGATCTCTTATTTCCTGTCCCCCCTAACTCCTCTACTTCTACCTGCTACCTCCCCTCCCTCCAAGGATCCCTCCCTTATCCTCCCACTCCCATTAATCTGAGCACCTTCTATACCCCCTTTTGACCTGTTCCCTCACGCTCACATCCTCTTCCCCCCTCCCTACCCCCTGGGCATTTTGTTTCTTTCTGGATTTAGAAGACTGTTGTACTCTTCTAGATGTGCATGTATTGTTCCCTCTTGAACCCATTCCCAATGAAAATAGGTTTCCAGAACTAATGGTCCTCCTCCCCCATCTAATTCCTCTTGCACCTCATTTGTATGAGATGATTACTCTTTTTAACTGCTCCTAGATGGTTTTACTTTTTAAAGTCATCATAAGCACGTGTACCCCGGTCTTTCTTACAAACTACTCAGTTACTAGTAACGTAATCTTAGATATATGTTTTGCATTTTACTTACATAAAAGGTAAACAATCTGTCCCTATTGTAATTAGTCTTTGGTATGTACCTTATGTTTCTCTTGGCTCTTGTGTGTCAAATCTTCTATTAAGTTCAGGTTTGGTTTGTTTTTTTTTAAACAAAGTCCTAAAAGTCTGACAGTTCACTAAATGTTCATTTTTCATTCAGGATTACGCTTAGCTTTGCTAGGTGTGATATTTTGGGCCGGAAGCCCAGTTCCTTTTTTTTTTTTTTTTTGGCTAGGCAATGGGGTTAAGTGACTTGCCCAGGGTCACACAGCTAGTGTTAGGTGTCTGAGGCCAACTTTGAACTCAGGTCCTCCTGACTCCAGGGCCGACGCTCTATCCGCTGCGCTGCCCAGCTGCCCCTAGAAGGCCAGTTCTTTGGCTCTTCAATTATGTAGCATTCCAAGACCTTTGGACTTTTAATGTCACCACTGCTAGGTCTTGTGTGATTGTCACTGTGGTACCACCATATGTAAATCGTTTTTTTCTTGTTGCTTGTAATACTCTATTCTTCAGTTAGGGATTCAGAATTTGACTATAATATTCCTGTGGGTTTTCCTCATAGGATCTCTTTCAGGTGGTGGTGATGAGGTGGTGATTTTTTTTATTTCTACCTTCCCCTCTTGTTCTAATGCTTCAGGACAATTTTCTTTGATTATTTCTTGTATTATTGTATCAAGATTCTTTTTTGATCATAGCTTTCAGGTAGTCCGATTATTCTTAGGTTTTCTCTTCTTGATCTGTTCTCCAGATCAGTTGTTTTTCTTATGAGATGTTTCAGTTCTTTTCAGTGTTTTCGTTCTTCATATTTTGTTTCATTATTTCTTGGACTCTTTTAACTTCGCTGGCTTCCCCTTGACCAATTCTGGTTTTCCAGGAGTCATTTTCTTCCTTGAGATTCTGGATCTCCTTTTCTAATTGCTTGACTATCTTTTCATAATCTTGTTTTTCTTGGGTTGGTTTTTGTCTTTTTGTTGGGTGTGTTTTTTTTAGTTTTTCCTCAGTCTCTCTCGTTTACTTTGTAAAGGCTTTTGTAAGTTCTTCTATGAATTCTTTTGGGCAGGTGACCCTTTGACGTTACTCTTTGGGGCAGAAGAGGGTTTCTTGGCTTCTGTATCCTCCCCTGGAGGTGAACGCTGGTCTTCTCAATTGCCGCAGTAAAATCTGTGATTGGATTCTTCTTTGCCTCTGCATTTTTTTGTTGGTTTGTTTGTAACAGTGTAGTTTTTGTAGTCGCCTTCGGCCCCGGGGTATGGGCCTCGGATCCTCCTTCAGTTTTCCCCTCCGGCCTGGAGCCTGAATGGAGCCCTCCAGGCCCTGTAAGTGCCCGCAGCCGGCAGCATCCCGCCCACAGCTTCTGCCCTCGGCAGACGTGCGCTCTGCAACGCAGCCGGACCTGGCGTTCCTTGTCGGCAGAGGCTCCCTGGATCTTCTCGGGCCCAGATGCCCAGCGCCCCTCCTTATGCTGGCGGTAACAGTTCCTGCGGCTGGGGCGGAGGCGCCCTTCCGGCCCAGTGGACCCCAGGGCTGGCCGCTTGTGCTCCCAGGGGACCCGCGCCCGGCGGTGTTTGCTCCTCGCTCGGGCCTGTCCTGGGATTTTTCTTCAGCTCTTCTCTGGCTGTCCCAGGAGGAGCCCTGTTGTGCGCCTGCTCTTTATTCTTACTGCTCGGTATTCGCCCTGAGGCGATACGTCATCTCTTTTCCGGGGGAGAGTCTTGAGAGCTTGGAATTTCCCGACCCGCTCCGCCATCTTCCCAGAATCCTCTCTACCTGAGGCCTTTAAGATGAAGTTTTAGTTGTTTGGGTTTGGTTTTGTTGAAGACGGAGCAGCTTAAAAATGTAGAGGCTGGAGGAGCTGCTCGGATGTAAATGAGACATCCCTGGCACGCGGTCTCCGCTCGTTTGCCGCGCGCTCAGCGCCGGGGGGGACGAAAGGGACGTGCCTTCATCCGGCCAGACTTGGGACGGATTGCCGCGGCTGCGTCTCAGGCCTTGGCCCTTGGGCACAAGGGACCCTAGGGGATGTGAAGGCAGAGAGATGCTGGTGTAGATCAGAATGGGGGGGGGAAGGGCACCGAGTGACACGCCCCTCCCGCGGGCAGCACGACGCCCCTCTTGCCAGGCGCTCAGGACGACCGTTCTCTTTTCCGTTTAGAGCGAGCTACTCGGACGGAAAACTCAAAGCGCCTCCTAAGCCGTGTGCAGGAAACCAGGGGACGCAGATTGCGGTAAGGACAGAGCCCGGGAGTGGATGGTGGGCTGTGTCCCGGGCAGGGCGCCAGGAGGTCCGGAGGCCGCTGTCACCCTGAACTCACCTGCCAAGGTCTGGCGGGCCGAGGTTCGAGGAGCTACCACTTCGGGAAATGGGGGCTGGGGGCCTCCTGGGATGTCTGAAGTTGGAGTGGGGAGGGGGAGGGGCGTCCGGGAGTGCTTCACTGTGCCCTTATTTCTGTGGTGCCTCCGGTAGTAGAGACCCAGTTCTAGAAGCCATATCCCTGGCCTCTGTCGAAGGCAGAGCAGTAGGTTTGAGGACAGAGGTCCAGCCCTGCCACCTGTGCGACTTTCAGAGGGTCGCTTGACCGCTCTGGGCCTCAGTTTCCTCCTTCGTACTGTTGACATTTGCACTAGGTGATCTCCCTTTGGGCTCTAAGAGCAGTAGAACTAAGTCAGATTTATAAGAATACAAGTCATTCCCCAGTTGATAAGTGGTCAAGGGCTACAGACAGGCAGTTTCCGGATGAAGAAATCAAAGCTATTTGTAGTCATATGATAAATGTTCTAAATCACTGTTGATTAGAGACATGCAAATCAAAACAACTCTGAGGTACCACATCACACCTATCAGATTGGCCAGCATGACAAAACAGGAAAATGATAAATGTCAGAGAAGATGTGGGAAAATGGGAACACTGATGCGTTGTTGGTGGAGTTGTGAACCGATCCAACCATTCTGGAGAGCAGTTTTGATGCCCAAAGGGCTATAAAACTGTGCTTACCCTTTGACCCAGCAAGAGCACATCTAGGGCTGTGTCCCAAAGAAATCATACAAATGGAAAAAGGATCCACATGTACAAAAATATTTATAGCAGCTCTTTCTGTGGTGGCCAAGAATTGGTGGCCATCAATTGGAGAATGGCTGAATGAGTCATGGTGTATGATAATGAAACATCACTGTGCTGCAAGAAATGATGAGCAGGATGCTCTCAGAAAAACCTGGCCTTAGCTGAGCTGATGCTGAGTGAAGTGAGCAGAACCTGGAGAAGTCTGCACAGGTAACAGCAGTGTTATAGCGGTGATCAGCTGTGAGTCACTTAGCTTGTCTCAGCCACACAGTGATCCGAGAGAGGTCCAAAGGACTTGGGGTGAAGAGTTCTGTCTGCATCCAGAGAAAGAACTGACATGTCTGAGTGCAGAGTGAAGCAGGCTTGATTTTTACTTTATTTTTCTTGGTCTTCTCAGGGAGGGGAGGGAGAGAATTTAGAACTCATAATTTAGAAAAATTTTTAAAAGAAGGTTAAAAGTAACAAAGACAGTGTGGTGCAAGAGGAAGCACATGGCAATCAGAATCAGAGGACATGACTTCCGGTCTCAGCCCGCCCCTTACTCCCCGTGTGACCTTGGCCACCATCCTCTGTACCTTCCTTAGCCACAAAAGGGGGAGGGGATTAGGTGTCCCCTAACGAGGGTGCCTTCTGGCTCAATCCCAGTGCTTTTTACCTTTAGGTCCATGAACTTAGTTTTTAAAAATATTTTGATATCTGTATTTCAGTGTAATTGATTTTTTTTGTAATCTTATATGTTTTACTTAAGCGTTTAAAAGCGTGATGTGGAGAAGGGGTCCTTAGGCTCAGTGGACTGCCAGGGGGTCCATGACACACAATGTTTAGGACCCTGGTCGGCACCAGAGCTAAGTAGACCTCTACATTTAGCTAGCTAAATAAACAGGCCCTTCGGGTTTTTCCTCCAGAGTCTCCCAACCTTTCTCAAGTAGGTTTGGGATGAGAAGACATCTTATCCACTGGAGAGAACTTTGTAGCTTTTTGTGAGGCTGGCTTTGGGGATAGCCCTGCAGCCTACTGCTTCCCCTTCTGTTGTCAACTGTATTTGTTAAGCTGGGATCAAAACAAGTTGGAGCCTTGGAACTGTACCTTTCAGTGTGGCATGTTTAATGGATTCATTTATAATCATAGAAACAAAATGGACACTTCTGATTGTATAAAATTAAAAAGTTTTTGCACAAACAAATCTGATGCAGTTAAGAGGGAAACAGGTAACTGGAGGAAAAAACCTTTAGTAGTAAGTTTCTCAGATGAAGGTCTTACATGCCGACATACTTAGATCTTCTATCTAAACACACTCAGTGTGGACTTGAGGGGTGCTAGTATCGGTAGAGGTGGCAGTATTGGATGTATGAAAGGCGACAAAGGAGTGCCAGGTCGCTGTCCTGGAGGGTTTGATGAATCAAGGTATTGCTGAAATAAGGGGAATTGAAGGACATTCAAGGCCAAGCTGGACTTGAGGGCAAATGTAAGAGCTGGCTCACATTTATGAGACTTTAAGAGCTGTTGTCCAGTTGATAAGCGGTCAAAGGATGTGAACAGGCAGTCCACAAAGGAAGACAGCTCAAGCTTAACTTTCTAGAGAAAAACAACTTTGAAAGACTTTAGAACTCTGATGAATGTAATCAAACCAAAAGTCCCAAGGGCTGAGGATGAATCATGTTACCCACCTCCTGCCTGTAAGGTGATAGGCTTAAAATCCAAACTGAGGCTTGCATCTTGGGCGTGGCCAGTGTGGGCATTGTTTGGCTGGGTTCTGGGTGTTTCTTAGGAGGGTTTATGGGTTTTTTTTTTTCATTCTTTTGGTGGGGTTGGGGGGGATGAATGGAGGGAGAGATAAATACTTGTAAAATTAAACAAAAAAGTACGGATTCTTATGTTTACTTTTCAATTTGGGAGGCTAGCTCCTATGGCCAAGGCAGATTAACTGGTCTCCGACATGTAAGATGGTGAGAATGTGTTGGAGTGAGAGTAGTTTAATGATGGAGAACATATTTGCCTTCACGTCTCCTTCCATCTACCCAGTGCGACTGTCCCTAAAATCCACATGTAGCATGTTTGGATCCAGATGGGAAGAATCAGTCTGCAGTCCCGTCACCTTTGATTTAACCTGTCGATCTGTCTCTGTTTCAGGTTGAAGACCTTTTTTACAACATAGCCACAAGGAGGAAAGCTTTAAAAAATCCCAGTGAAGAGTATGGGAAAATCTTAGAAGTTGTTGGCAGGTAAGGTCCCACCCCATCTGGGAGATGGCGGCCAAAGGCAGGCGGTGACAGGGCGCTCTGAATTGTCCCGAGGGGTGGTTGGCCCTCATTCCTGCCCCTGAGCTTTCTCCAGTCTTCCCCGGGGTGGAATGAAGCCAGTGAGTGTGTGGGCTCCTCCTGAGCCCATGGGTCATGGGGTCATATGGTCAAGGTCTTGGATGTCATTTTTCACAGACAGGGAAACTGAAAAGATAGGGCCGGGCTTGTGTCTGGGCTTGACCTGCACCCCCTCAGCTGTGTCCCCCGTGGCTGATTTGGGGCAGTGGGTGGGTGAAGCACCTCACACACCAGGCCTGATTCATGAGCCTCTGCTGCAGACAGTGTGCTTGGCCCGTGTGAGGGGCTGCCTCAGTATTTAGGGTGCTCATTATTCAGTTAAAATGAGCTTTCTTTAGAACTGATTCTGAGGACGTGGTTAGGTGCTCTTGGTCATGTTAAAAAAATCTGAAACAAAAATCTACAGTGAGTGAGTGAAGGAAAGCCTTTATTACGCTTCTCACGAGAGAAGCAGGCACAGCGCTCTTTAGTAGGACGTGGGCGCTGCTTCAGTGGCAGAATCAACTTTTAAACCGTTAGTGAGATTCATACTCCTGCCACCAGGGCTACTGTTGGTCTGGTTCATCTGAGTTACACGCTTCCTGGACAGCCCATGGCATGTCCTTCCTTGATATGTTAGGTCATGCGTCCCGTGATCAAAAATGGCGGCAGTCTCCACCCTTGGGGTGTGTCACTTAATATTCAATAAGCTTATTAAGCAAGCTCAGTGGAGAAGGGCCTTTGCCCTGTGGAGGTCTCCTCCTTGACCCCAACGGATTGCAGCCGGCTTAGCCTCCAGGGCTCTTTCTTAAGGAACTGGTTGTTTGCTCTAGTTTCTGATTGGTTGAGGGGCTATCCACAAGATCTTGGAATTTCTCATCCTGCTGTGGAAGCCCAGCCCTCTAAAATCTTTCTTACAGTCACAGCTGTTGTTTCTCTCTCCAGGTATTCTATACACAATTCCGGCATCAGTTTCTCAGTTAAAAAGGTGCGTAGCGGATTTGGGGGGAGGTGATAGCTTATGAAAATAAAGGTTTTAAGTGGTTCGATAAAGATGAGAATGTTCCACTTGTGTTTCCACTTCTTGGGATTTAAATTTAGCTCCCAGGGAGAAGAACTCCTTTTCTCTCCTGAGCTAGAAATTGCACATCGGATGATGCGGAGGGTCCCCCCAGCAAGGCGGGGCACCAGGAGAGCTTGGATCTTTCTCAGTTTGACTTTCTGTTTGAATTTGAACTTTCCAAAAGGGAAAGGTTTAATAGTGGCACTCTTTTGTTTTCTTCTTAAACCTCTGGCTTCTTGTTCACTGGCTTCCATGTCCTGAGGGCTGACTCTTAGCCTCTGCTAAGGCCTCAGTGAAGGGGGGCCCAGCTGACACCATGGGGCCCTGGAGCCTTCCCTTGTAGGAGCTTATGTGTGGCTGTCTGCAGCTTCCCCTTGTCTCCCTGATTCTGGTCTTAGAGAGCCATAGTTTCAGCCTTCTTCCACGATGGAGACCAGCTTTCCTGCCTCTGCTGGGCCATGTCTCCCCCAGTCCCTGCCAGGCATTATTCCAAGCTTAACACACACCAAAGAAAACCAGCGTTTCCATTTTTTTTTTAAGAGTTTAATCACTTAATGAGGATAGAAGAGAAAAGATTGACTGATATTCAATTCTGGTCAACCACATAGTTACCCCCCTGGGACTGAGGATTCTTGACCCTGGAGTATGCAGAAATCTTGTTCAAGTGGAAATCCAGCTCCTTCCTGGTCAAAGTTCACTGTTGAGAAAGCCTGTGAGCCTTTTGTCATCCACATACATTGTGGTCTCCCTAGAGGAAGAAGTGACCATGAGTACAATTGCTAGTTTTATGTTACTAGTTGCGATGGTGATTGACTAGTCTCCTTGGGACTTGCAGTCCTGAGTTACACACCCTTATTCTAACTCAGTAGTAGACATATGCATGTTGCATAGAACAATCTCTGACAGGTTCTTCATCTGAACTTAGCCTTTTAATACTTTGAAAACTATGTAATTGGTCTGTGTTATAATCCTATGTATTTCATTTTATACACTTAACATTATTTGGAGGAGTCTATAGGCTTGGTCAGACTGCTAAAAATGTTGAGGCTTAGGGGTGCTGGGGCCCTGAAAAATGATATACGGGTCTTGCTTGAGTGAATTCAACGCAAGTCTGCTTTCCCCCAAAGACAGGGTTTATTAGAACCCTGATTGAGGTGAGTGAGATTCCTAGTGAGTCTGCACTACTGGCCATATTTTAAGAATCTGAGCCCTTAATGGAGGGGAGATGGATCTTATATGTAGAAAGACTGTGGGAGGGATCCAAGAGTGGCCAAGTAGTCTGAGGTGACTGTCTGGTAACAGAGGAGGACCAGGTACCATGTGGCCTACAGAGACTGGGATCTAGATAGGATCTGGGAGGGTAGGTCTCAGGTGGGGCCAGGTGCAGACTAGGAAATTAACTGAGTAGGGTGATGCCCTAGACAATGAAAGACCAGTTGCGAGGTTTATTGGGATGATGCCTCAGGTGAAGGCCAGAGACTTGACCACTTGGGAAAAGGAAAAAACTCAAGGAAAGCTCAGAGTGGGGTTTCCAGGGCCTATACCCCATCATTCCCCCCTCAAATAAATGGGACCCAGATTCTTTTGGGGAAGAGGCCAAGCTCTCAGCTTCTGAAAGTGCTTCCTGATGGCAAGGGGTTTTAGAGCTGTCCCTGCCTCGAAGGAGTCACAAAGAGGAGGTTGACTGGAACCAAGCATAGGCTGCATCCAGGGGACAATGGAGGGGACATTGGCTGGTACTCGCTGTTTTCTAGCAGCTGTAGGTGAGTGGCCTGTAGTCTGGAAGACACAAATTTGACAAGCAAAATTGCAGGGCCCAAATATGGGAAAAGTAAGAGTGCAAGAGCCCCATTGAAATCATTTACATTTGACCTGCAGGATTATTGAGATCTTGTTACTTTCTCTAAAGTTTAAGTAACACTTTTGCAGGTAGACATTTCCCACCCCTGGTTTCAATAGTTACACAAATGAATTTGCTAAAGACTGAATTTTATTTCAAATATAACAAAAGACTTGAGAGGATACTTAAGTAATGATTAGGCCAAATGGGTTACCTCCCTCTAAGAGAATTGACTGCACTGAAATTCTCCTCCCTAAACCAAACTGAAGATGTTTCTGATTTAATTTCAGTTCTTTGGCATATGGAATGCCTACACATTCAGGTCAAAACAGCAAGATCTCACACGCTTGCATTGTGCTTACATCTTTTACTGACCACTTGCTCTGATTTTAGAAATTTGCTAAAACAGGGACAAGTTTTAGGGCCCAAATATGACAGGATAAAACATCCTTAACTCTGTTTGAATTCAGATAATTCAGTTTTCCAGCTATGCAGTATCAAACCCACCTCATAGCCAGACTCAGGAATATTCTTTTTCAAAGGAACATCATGGGAAAACTGAGCCAGGAGGATCCCCTCTTAGACTCAGGCTAAAATTGTCCTCTTAGCTTTTCCCAGAGGCAGACCTCCCACCCGTATAATGTTCTCTCTGAGCAGCTTGTGGCATTTCTCAGAGAGTGGATTATTGATTGTCGATGGATTATTGTGATCCATCAGACAACTCAAAATCAGTTGTAATCCCAAGGGCTTTTACAAAACTCAGACAGCAAGTTTGACTAACCACAGCTTTGGAAAAAAACTTCCCAGGATTTAGACCTCAGATTTAAATTTGTTCTCATGTAGAAGCCAGTCGTTAGAGATTGTTTCTATATACTTGCAAGTTCTCAGCAAGCCAAGTTCATTGTTGAGGAACTCCATAACCCAGACAGGCGTTTTGGCGAGCGTGTGCATTAAAACAATAGCAGTCTCACAATTTTCCTGAGTGATAGCCGGATTGTTTTAGCTGTAACCAAATTATGAAAAGTCATCTGACTTAACTGATAGAAAAGTTCACCTGTTTGAAACCTGAAACAAACCCATTACCAGTCAGATGACACTAGTTTTGTTGGACACGTTTCCAGATTACTTTACACAGAGAATCGGCATCTCATCATTGACATGTTAAAACTACAATTTTAAAAGAGCACACAGTGTGCTCACCCCAGCTCTGAGGCTGGCTGGCTTCTTTACCTTGACCTATCCACCTTCCCCCTCTCCCAGGGCTGCTGGGGGTTGGGGGGGGGGCGGTGAGAAGGATGGGCAGAACCTGGGTGATGCTTCCGGGCAGAGGTTGCCCCAGGGCCCAAGGCCATTGCCAGTCAGGTCCATGCTGTAGCTGCTGCCCCTCCCCCCTTCCTTTCACCAGGTCGGGGAGGGGTAAAACTCTCTTCTCCTAATCTGATCTAGGGTGAGAGGGTTTAATGGAAAAACCCAGGGTTGTTTGCAGACAGCACTGAGATACCTTCTTGACTCAAGGGAAGGAAGTCAAGGAAGGGTGTGACCCAGGTTTTAAGGAGGCATTTCAAAACTCCTTAATGATCAATCACAAAGCCTCCACAATCTGCTAGGATGTTTGTAGCTGTTCTAACTCTTCCTTGTAGCCTCCATGAAGGAGGATCCAGGGGTGTAAAGGGAAGGGAGTAAGGAAGCCTCAGGGAACCAAAAAGCACCTGCAGTTTTCCCAGTTCCCTAGCACCAGGAGAATTGACAGAATTGGGTATGTGCTTTTGGATAGGGAGTCTATTGATGGTCTCAAACTGAACTAGGAGCCTGAGAGCGTCAGGCCGAGAGTGAGACAGCCTCTGTCTGCCTGAAAAGTGCGTCCAAGCCTTCTTGGATGCTTGGAGAGCGACCCCAACTGCAGGGAGAAAGGGGAGGGTTACATATCTTTCGGTCTTGGCTGGAGAACAGCTTGAGGTTAGGCAGTTTCCCCATATGGGCCACCAACATGTTGAGGTTAAGAGGTGCTGGGACCCTGAAATAGTGGTACACAGGTCCTGCCTGAATGAATTTGATCAAAGCCTTCTTTCAGTCAAAGACAAGGTGTATTAGAACATCAGTTGGCATGAGTGAGATTCCTAGTGAGTCTGCACCATTGGACAGATTTAAGAATCTGACAGAGTGTTTGTATTTCTAAACTAAAATAGAAAAAAGATTGAACGTGGAACTGCAGGTCTTAGTTAGAGACAGCTTTCTTTTCCTGTTTCATGTTGAACCAGTTAAGTTTCTTTTTTCTTACCTTGCTTTCCTGTTAAGCCCATTGCTTCCTCTCAGCTTCTCCATCCCTCCATCAGTTGAAAGAAAACGGAAGCCTTGTAGTAGACATGCATGGTCAGCAAGAAAGACCTGGCCACGTGGGCCAAGCCACGGCCCTTGGTCTCCTGCTGCACCTTGAGATGGTCACTGCCCCGCCCGCGCTGGGGAGGAGGGCTGTTTGTCACGGCCTCTGGGCCTCTGCTCTTGGCAGGAGGCGGCGCTCTGACCCTCTCAGAGCTGTTGGTGTTGCCTCTGTTCTCCGACTCAGCTCAGTTCCCTCACCTGCGTCTCTCCCAGTGGTGCTCATTACGCTAATACCGCCAGCCCTCCTTAGGTTCCAGTTTCTTCTCCCGCGGTCCTTCACTTTTTAAAAAAAAAAATCTGTCTCTTGAGATAGCTCACGTTTTATTCTATATCAGTGTCATTTACTTCGTCAGGATGTTATCTTAAGACCTTGCATCCCTTTTGGTCCAACTTGTTCTGCAGAAATCTAGAACCTGGATAGTCTCGATCCCTTTTCTGCCCTTTGGAACACGGCCCCCAAAGTGTAAGAAGTGCCTTTGCCCGCTTGTTCGTAGTTCTCCTCCTTCTGCAGTCGAGTGGCCGTTCCCTTCTTATTGTTTAGCATCAGGGCCAGGCATCACTTCTCTGATTTCCCTTGCTTCCCTAACCTCTGGGAACAGGAAATCATCTTCATAGCGAGTCAGTGATCAGCAGTGACAGCAGATGTCTGAGCAGTCAGAGCCCCTCATCGCTGCTCTTTGCTGCCCGTCTTCCTGCCGTTTCTAATTCTTCATCTGCTCTTTTCTTTTCTGTCCAAGTGTGCTGTGGCCTAGTCCTCCGACAGTGCGTCTTCTTTCTCCCCTGTGGTTCTTCATTCTAGTTATTGGATTTTATCACATGGGTGTTGGTTCTCTGCCATCCCTTTTATTTATTCTGGCTTTTTTGGAACCAGAGACGCCTTCCCAGAACGATCTTCCACTTGTGTGTTGGACGCCACAAGATCCATCCTGCCTGTGGTCCCATCGCTTCCTCCTGTTAGGCTTTCTTGTGCGCTTTGTTGACTCCCCTTTTCTTGAACGTGTTCTCCTGCGAATCCTGTTTTCTCTCCTGCTTTTCTTCTTCCTCTCATGTGCATTCTGTTCTGTGACATCTGGCTCGGCAGACACTGTGGAGTTTTCTTTCTTCTTCCCTTCCCTTTTCGGTTTAAAACTTTCTTTCATTCAGTTTGCATACCAAGCATCTACAAGCATCTGAAATTTATGAGACTCAAAGCAAATAGATCTTTTGTCAGTTCTTGTTGATTGCATCTTATCTCCAGCCTAGAAGGCCCCATCATTCCTACGGCCTGACTCATGGTCCGTATTTCCAAATGGTGTTCTCAGACCCCAGCTTCTTAACCAGCTGTTCACTTCCTAAGTGAGCCTTTAACCTTCCACTGGTGGTGGTCATGCTTTCTCTTGGAACCTTCACTCTTTCTTCCTATGAAAAAAACCAGCCAGATGGGCTTTGGGAGAACAGTTCCTCGGCCCTTTCTCCTACTTTGTGCCTAGGGAGTGGTTCTTTGTCACTGCAAGAAACACAGATGCGGCTGCTCCTTGGCAGCTTCCTACAAACTTTCCCTCACTGTTTGCACCTGCTGAGAACATTCTCATGGTTCCCGTGGCGTCCCTGGCGTTGGTGCCTTCCTGAGCGGCTCCTGTTGGACGGCATTGCCTGTGCGGGTTACTTTTCACTTAAACATTCCTGCCAGGTCTGGATGTCAATGGAGTTCCTCCCTGCTGTCATTTCCAGCAGAGATCCAGTCACCTGCAAGGCTTTAGTGAATTAAATCTAAGTGCCCACCTCTTCTCTCCTCCTCCGCATCTGTCTTGTGCTTTTCCTGGCCTTGGTGCCATGCTCCCTGCTTCTGCCTGCCATCAGTGTAAGAAAGAACATTCTAGATCTCCCTGCTTCTGCCCCCCTCACCAGCATAAGAACATTCTCGATCTCCTCCTTGCTTCTGCCCCCCCACAGTGTAAGAAGGAACGTTCTAGATCTCCCTACTTCTGCCCCCCACCAGCATAAGAAGGAACATTCTCCACTTTTCTCTTTCTGAAATGACTGCAGAGCCGAGATGATGAGAGGCTTCTGTTTCCTGAGGTTGGATATTGGTCCCATTTAGTTTGAATCTGAAAATGGCGCCTTCCTTGTTGAATAGGGCTTCCCTCTCATTAGCTCACGTCTCAATTCAGACTCATCTTCTTTTTGTTAACAGCAAGGTGAGACGTCACCTGACGTGCGGACCCTGCCCAATGCCACCGTGGTGGACAACATCCGGTCCATCTTTGGACATGCCGTCAGCAGGTAGGCTGGGTCCTCTCCCCGGGGCTCCTCACTGCCAGGAAGTGCTTGGCTTCAAGTCCCGGCTCATGATCATGGGGTATGGGCTGAGCCACTCCCCACTGTCTCCTCTCTTCTTCCCACCTACAAATGAAGGTCTCAGCCTCTCTGTGCTTCCTGCATGTCCAGCTGCTGCCCCCACTACTCTCGGCTCCCTGTAGCAGGATGCTGCCCTCTGGTATTTAGCGGGGCTTGGCCCTGCACGCTCGAGGGGGCCAGCCACCATGCAGTTGCTGAGGACATAAGGGCAGGCACGACACACGGCCTGGCAGAGCTGACGTTTGGTGGGGCGGCAGCAGATAGCCCACGGAGCACATGCTCAGAGAGAAGTTCACCGGGGTGGGAGCCCAGCATTGGTGAAGGAGGCACTTGAGCCAGTCCAGAGCAGGTGCAGGGTACAGCAGGCAGGAGGACTGAGTCTAGCACTTGCGTGCCAGTGAAAACACTAAGGGCCGGTGTTTCTGGGGCCCTTTAAGGTTGGCCAAACGCTCCTGCAGGGAGGTGGTGTGTTGGACAGCATGTGATCTTGGACCAGTCACTGAGCTCTCAGTTTCTGTCCTCCCTGTGAAATGGGAGTAACAACAGCGCCCCTCCCACACAGTGGGCGTGAGGATTGGATGAAATGCCACAGAGAGCTCTTTGCAGGCCTCATCATCATCATCCTCACGTCACTATAATTATTGTTGTTATCACACTGTTGTTATGAAGCAGTACTCTCCCTGTGCTTTCTCATTTTAAACATGGTTCTGCTCCCCTTGTAGCTGTTCTGCATTCCTAGGACACAGATTGGATTTTAAAACACCGACTCTTGGTGTGGCCTCAAAAGCTCCCTGCACTCTTGCTGCGGTTCAGCTGCTTTTCAGTCGTGTCCGACTCTCCGTGCCCACGTTTGGGGTTCTCCGGGCAGAGATGCTGAGGGATCTGTCATGTCCTCCAGCTCATTTGACAGATGAGGCAAACAGGGTGAAGTGACTTGCCCAGGCTCACCCAGCTAGGAGGTATCTGAGGCCAGATTTGAACTTGGGTAGATGAGTCTTCCCCTTTTCAGACCTGTCTCCTGCTGCTTCCTTTGACAAACAGCAACAGTAGGAGCAGCTGCCCAGCGCAGCCTCCCATCCTGGCCCCCTCACTCGCCTCCCCCTTTTGGTTAGTCCGGGCTCAGCTCAGAGGCCACAGAGCCTTTGCCCCCCTGCCCCCTTTTAGGGCCCTCTCCCTCTTGGATCTAATTTCCTTCCCTTGCTGGTGCACCTTGACACTGCCCTTCTTGTGCAGTGTAGCCACATAAGTGTGTGCTGAGTTTAGTTGGATGGAGCAGTTTCAGAGTTTAAATAGGTCTCTATGTCTGGAGGTGCAAGTATGAGTGAGGCCAATGGTTTGGGGAAGGCAGCCCATAAAGGGGTCCTGGGAAGCAGGGGGAGGAAGGGGCTGAACAGAAGGCAGCGGGGTGGAGATGAGGAGGAGGAAGCCTGGAGAGTGACTTGGAGTTGGGAGACCCCCTGTGCCCCCAATCGTGGTTGCCTCAGGTGGGCAGAGGGAAGAGAGCAAGGCCTCAGGAGGCAGGAGTGTTGAGAGCCAAGGAAGACCCACCCCGCCCCGAGCGCCCTTCTGCCTGCCTCTGACTGAATTGGTTCTAGGTCCATGTGTAAAATGAGGAGGCTGAGCTCGTTGCCTTCTGCAGGCCTTTCCTGCCTAGAGCCTGTCCCCTTCCCCTCAGCCCCAGCCCGTTCATCTGGAAGGACCTCCATCATCCTCCAGCTGCTCTGGCCTGGGAAAGCGTCTCCTGTCCCCCGTCCTTCCACCCGGCTCCTTCTGCTGGTGCTGTGGCGTCCTACTGCCCATTCCCCTAAATGGCCTCTTAGACCACGCCCGGGCTCCGGGGTGCTGAGCCTGGGCCTCGACGGCGTGTCCCAGTGACTTCCCCTCTTGGCTGAAGCCGAGCACTTCCTCGGGGCCTGTAGGGAAGGTCGATGGAGAACCCCAAGTCCAAGAGTCAGAACGTGTTGAATTCCTTTGAAATGCTGGTACAGGGGGAGCTGGCTAGAACCATATGCAGAACCCTGTCTGGAACAGTGGTTCAGACTGCCTGAAATCCTCACCCTTGTCAAGCTCACACACGAGTCAGACACAGCCATTAGGGGGATGCTAGAGGACACAACAAAGAAGGTGGAGTGGCCCCTGCAAGGCATCTCAGAGCCAGGGGTGGGTGCACAGTCAGATTCTCGGCTAATGAGAGGGGGCAAGGAAGGCAGTGGTGAGAAGAGGACCATGGTGGCTGCCCCGATCCATGAGCTGTGGACCCCGAAAGTGAATCATGAGTCAAAGGAAGGATGACGTTGGCTTTGTCCCCGTTTCTTAGAAAACAATGAACCAGAGCCACACTGCAGCCACTGAGGGCAGGTTGACAGAGGCCAGAGATGTTCATGTGCCCAGTGAGGAGCTGCCTCCCCGGACCCCCGTGGGCCACAGTGCTTCAGATTGGGAAGGAGGACAGAGCTCACTGGATCTGGCTGGGAAATTGTCTTAAATCATGGTTCTTTTCTTATGAGAGAATCCTGGATTTATGAGACTTAGCCCTGGCGGGAACAAGACCAAACTAGAGCATGACTGACTTCAGTTGGAAAGGTGGTGCTTTCTCACTGAGAATCTGGTGGTGTGAGAACAGGGCAGGGGGCATCTTGGAGTAGTGATGCTGGACCCTCACTTCTCTTTTTTATCTTTATAATTTAAAAAAAAGTTTTAAACTTAAATACAAAATGAGAGAAGAAAAATCATTGCCATGTACACAGCAGACCATAAGAGAGGATTCAGTGTAAAACAATACATTCCATTTCAAGAAAACCTATATAATAAAGGCTGCCAGCTTTTCTCTGCTTCCTTAGGTTTTCTTTCATCTCTGCTGTGCACTTTTTGGTTTATTTTTCCCCTCCCACTCCTCAAAGAAGGTTACAGTTAAGTGTCAACATACGTACATGTGTGTACATAGATATCTATAAACATACATGTGTATGCATATATACACTCATACACATATATGTAAGACTGTACTATGCTTATTTCCACTTGCCATCTGTATCTCTAAAGGTGGCTAGCATCTTCCTTCATAAGTCCAGTTTTTTCTGTGGTTTTCTGAATCAGCCATCTTATCATTTCCTACACCATAGCTGTATTCCAAGCCCGTCACATCCCATCTGAGAGACTCTCTGAGAGTTTTCCCCCCAATTTTCTGCATTCCCTCCACTTTTGGCTACATAGGTTTCATTTGTACAAGAAAATTTTAATTTAAAATAATCAAAATTATCCTTTTCACAGTTCAACAAAGCTCTCTTCAATGTAGTTTAAGGTCTGATACCACTGAATCTGCTTCTTTTATGTCTTTTTTTCCCCTTGTTTCCTTGAAGTTTCTGACCTTTTGTTCTTCTAAATCGACTTTGTTATTTTTTTCTAACTCAGTAAAATAATTTTTTAGTAATTTAATTGGGATGACATTGAATAAATAGATTAGTTAGATAAAATTGTAATTTTAAATTGTTAGCTTTACCTACCCATGTACAATAAATATGAGTTCAGTTTTTTAGATCTGAGTTTATTTGTATAAAAAGTATTTTATGTTTATGTTCATATAGTTCTTGTGTCTGTTTTGGCAAGTATAGTCTCAGATATTTTATACTGTCTAGGTATTTTAAATGGTCTAAAACAGTATTGAATAATGTTGTTGACACATAGTATATTTTCTGTTTTTCACTTTCGATTAAATCTATTTTAACTTTAACTTTGGGATCATGATTACTCCCCCAGCTTTTTTTTACATACGAAATTCTACTCTTGTCCTTTATTTTATCTTTGTGTGTATCTCTCATTTTTATGATGTTTCCTGAAAGCAACATATTGTTAAATTCAGAATTTTAATCTGCTGTCTGTTTGCGTTTTATGGGTAAATTTGTCCCTTTCACATTCTAAGCTACAATTACATGTGTATTTTCCTCCTTCCAATTTTTCCTTACTATCCTTCTCTCTCTGTTTATCCTGTCCCTCTCACTCCTCTGCTTTACTTCTACCTCCTCTTCCTTAACCTACTCAACCTCCCACGAGTCTCTCTCTTATTTTCTCCCTCCATTCCTCTCCTAAATCTTAATCTACACACCCTTCTCTATCCCCCCATCCCATTCTCTCACCCTCTTATTTCTTTATACATTTAGAAGACTTCTATGTTTTCATAAATGTACATGTTGTTCTCTCTTTAACCCATTCCCAATGAGAGAGGGTTCCAGCACTCCCAGCCCTCCGGCCCATCTGATTCCTCTGTATCAGTTTTTCATCTTACGCCTTCTTTCTGTGAGATAATTACTCTTTTTACCTTTTTTTTAAACTGCCTTTTAGGATCATGTCATTCTCAGCTGTACCCCAGTCTTTCTTTGGAACTGGCCAGTTACTAATGTCAATCTTAGACATATGGTTTGCATTTCCATGTATAAAAAGTAAATGGTCTGTCTTTATTGAATTCCTTGTAATTGGTCTGTGATGTTCATCTTATATTTCTCTTGGATCTTGTAGGTCAAATTTTCTATTAAGTTCTGGTCTTTTTGCCACAAAATCCTGAAAGTCTGTCAGCTTATTGAATGTCCATATTTTTTTTTTTTGGTTCAGAATTACACTTAACTTTGCTGGGTGTGATACTTTCAGCCAGAAGCCCAGTTCTTTTGCTCTTCAATATATGGTGTTCCACGACTGTGATCTTTTAGTGTTGCCATTGCTAGGTCTTGTGTAAATTCTAATCGTGGATCTGCCATATTTAAATTGCTTTTTTCTTGTTGTGTAGTATTTTCTCCTTAACCTGGGGGTTTTGGAATTTGTCTATGATATTCCTGTAGGTTTTCCTCTGAGGATCTCTTTCAGGGGGAGATTGGTGAATTTTTTTCTGTTTCTGCCTTCCCCTCTTGTTCTCATACTTCAGGACAATTTTCTTTAATTATTTCTTGTATTATTGTTATCAAGATTCCTTTTACAGTCGTAGCTTTCAGGTAGTCTAATTCTTCTTATGTTTTCTCTTGCTCTGCTCTGCTGATCAGTTTTTCTTATGAGATGTTTCACATTCTCTTCCATTTTTTCATTCTTTATATTTTGTTTTATTATTTCTTGGTCTCTTAGATTTCCCCTTGACCAATTCCAATTTTCAAGGAGTCATTTTCATCCTTAAGATTCTGGATCTCCTTTTCTAATTGCTTGACTACTTTTTCATAATCTTTTTTTCTTGTATTGTTCTTACTTTTTAAAAAAATTTCCCTCAATGTCACTTATTTGATTTTTGGAGTCTTTTTTGAGTTTTTCCTGCGAATTCTTTTTGGGCAGGTGACCATTTGACTTTACTCTTTGGAATAGGAGCGACTTTTTTTTTTGCTTTGGTATCCTTTGAAGAGGACCCCTGATCTCCTCTATTCCCATAGTAATGTTCTGTGGTTGGATTCTTTCTCCTTCATGTGCTCATTTTTGTTTGGTTTTGTTTTATTTTTAGCAGCTTGTTCTCATAATCACCTCTAGTACGGGGGCATAGGGGTGGGCCTGTGGCCTCAGGTCCTTTTTACTGTTATTTTTTGAGCTTTGTCCTGGGCCCAGCCTCTGCACTTGGAGGGGAAACCCTCCAAGCCACAGCCAGGGCCCCCCAGCACAGTGTGCTGGCAATGCTCTTGCTCCCTGAGACCCCTCCAGTGGCTGTGACCTTCAGTTCGCCCTTCTGGCTTGGAACTGAGACCAAGAGCTCAGCTGTCCTGCAGTGCCCAGTGGCATCCCCACCTCGCTGCGTCTGCACTTACCTACCGGGCGTGTGCTGGTCCCTTCTTTCCCGGGACCCCATATCTGGCGTCCCTTGTCAGCAGAGGCTCCTCAGTCTTCCCAGGCTCAGACACCCAGATCCCCACCCTGTCAGAAGATCACAACCTTGTGGCTGGGGCCATGGTTACCTCCCAACCCAGCTGCCCCAGGGCTCGCCATTTGCTGTTTTAGCTGAGCGGGCCTGGAGGTGTTTGCGCTTCACAGGGACCAAATCTCTGATAATCTCCAGCTGTCTCAGGAAGACCACTGCTCTGCCACAACCCATGTTTATTTTTGCCGCTCTCTTCACCTGAGGTGCTGTTTTGTCTTGTTTGTGGGAGAAATCTGGAGAGCTTGGAATTTTTTGACCTATTCCACCATCTTCCCAGAATCCTGGGGTCCATTAGGGAGTGGGTCCCACCAAGGCCTCCAGATGAGAAAAGGACTGAGCCATAAGGCCTGTGCCTCGTGTCCACATCTTCAGGCAGCATTGTATTGAGATGAGAACCGTCTACCTAGTGTCAGGGCAGGGATGTACTGACTGACCTGCCAGGTTCTTTCAGCCCTGGGACTCTCCTGTGGTGGTAGGAGTTCTCTGGGGTTCTCTGCTATCCTGAAAAGTTCTTCTCATTCAAACAGAGAACTGATCGAGGTGGGCTGTGACGACCCAGCGCTTGCCTTCAAAATGAAAGGCTACATCTCCAATGCCAACTACTCTGTGAAGAAGTGCATCTTACTACTCTTCATCAACCGTAAGTCAGTGCAGACGGACCAGGAATCCAGCATGGCCTCGTCTTGCGGGTTTGGAGGACTGTGTGGTGTGGTCAGCAGTGATTGGCTGACTGCATGTGTGGGAATGGGGATCCCTCCCCAAGTTAAGGGATAGACATGAGGCCTCTGCTCCCTCTCTGTCCTGTTTCCTCCCTTTTCCTAGTGCCTGCATGCTGAGATATCAGCCCCATTTTGAGAAGGGCATCAATTATCTGGAGAGGGTCTCAGAAGAGGGGCCTGGAGGTCATGCTGTAAGAGGATTGGTGGAAGGAATTATGGGTGGTTAGACAGGAGAGGAGAGGACATGGGAAACGGGAACGCCCTCTTCCCATGGTTGAAAATTGTGGTGTGAAAGAGGGGCTGATCTTGTTCCATTTGGCCCTAGGAGTAATGGGCAGAGAGGCAGCCAGCGTTAGATCTGAGGTGAGGGAACTCTTCCTAATTAGGACTACCCTAAAGTGGATTGGGCTAGCCCAGGAGGTTTTCTCCTGTCTGGTCATCTTCAGGGCATGGATGGCCACTCATCTGGGTTGTTGTAGGGGGAATTATTCAGGTACAGGGTGGCCTTGATGGTGTGGCGATTGAAAAGGTTCAAGAGACATAGCTTCTGGGTAATTTAATCATGTTATTAATCAGACTAGCATGTTACTATTAAAAGAATGGTCATTTGGCTGTCTCTCTCAGACCAGTCATGGCAGCCGGCTCGGGGCTTATGTGTTCTTTTGGAAGAGGAGTGGCAGTCAACTCTGATTGGTTAACACAGTGGGAGATGGGCTGTGTTAACATGAGGGGCTGAGAGTGACGTCATGTCACCCTTCTAGGGAGAGTCTTCTCTCTATCCCCAGACCACCCCCAGTTTGGGGTTCTGTTCAAAGAACATATGCCCCAACCAAGCCTGAGCAGTAAACCATGGCAGCCCCAGGGTGGGTCTCATCTCATCAGCAGTGTCTTTCAAGGGGCTGAACTTTTAAAATCAGGACTTTAGAAAAGGGGGGGACCTCTGGATCTCCTCAAATCATTGGTTATTAATAATCATTTCTCATTGCCCCATTTGATTCTATCGAGAGGCGTGGCCTCCTCAACGGTCATTAAGTGATATCACAAACACCTGGTCAAGGGTTTCTAACTATGGGGCTTAGGAGGGGAGGCGATGGGAGGGGGGAAAGGGCAAGATGGACAGTGGATGCTTTGACAGAATCAAAGGGGGCAGTTGCCTTAGATAAGTAGACCTTCCAGAGAAAAGGCACAAAGGGAAAAAGTTAAACAGCCAAACAAAATGGTCTATTTAAGGCTTGGAAGTCTCAGTCCTTACGGCTCTCTGGTTCTCAAGACACCATGGGATGTCGTCCTGGGGTTCAGGTGTGGTCTCAGAGTAATTCTTCTCTGGCTCAGGTCATTTGTAGAAGTTCTCATCAGCTACAAATGTCCTACGAAATTGGTCTTAACACGAATTTAAATAGACTTTGCCAGTAATCAGGTCAGATAATGAAAAGTGAGTTCAAACCTTATGTCTCTTATGAGAAAATCAAATTTGGAACCTTTTAGGACAGGGAATGTACATTTTTAGGCCAATTACATTTACATGTTTGGCCAGTTGTCATGTCAGGATATATAATATACATATATATACATAGGAAACTCAGATACAAATAGAAAATTAGAACCCAATTTCTGTAGTTGACATTACTGATTCCTCCATTAGGTGGATGAGAATCCACAGAACATTTATAAGAAGATGGACTCTAATACAAACATGAATTCATTTAAAAGTTGCCATATTAACTTCAATTGTAACAAAAGGTTCTGGGATGTGATGTATAAATACGTTGAGTAATCAGTTTTATAATAAAATATTTTCAGCTTCTAGCCATGTTAAAATGAATTACCCCTAATAAAAGTGGATGTTTCTTTAAGGCATTTACAAGACAGACAAGTCTTGTAACTAACTGTATGATATTCCTGTCCTTAATGCAGAGCTGAGACAGTTGCGATATTTACTAAGTAACAAAATCGTATCCTGGTCTCACAAATTTTTGCATCATTTGCCTGATTATCCCCATACCATTGCGAGAAATTAAAGGACCTTAACTTACAGAGGAATATATAACTAGTAACAAATATCAAGGCTAGATAGTCAGTTGTTTGGAATATAGAAAGGACTAAAATTCTAGGCCAAATAGCTCACATCTTATCACCTGCATCTTACTGTAGTAACTCAGATGTACTCCAGTAGTAGCCTGTAAGATAAAGGTTTAATATTGTGTTCATATTGATTGTCTGACATGATTATAGAAATTTGCCATAAAAGAAGAATAGAGATATAAAGGGAAATCCCCTTATCTTGCAGTCAACTCCAAGCAGAAATTATATAGATGGCCAGCTTGCATTGAGCCAGCCTCTGAGTTGGCCAGGTGGGATATTTTCCATTCTAGCGAAAAGGTCACACTGGAGAAGTAGTCAGAAGAATCCTACCTCAGTCCATGCTAAAAATCGTCCTCCCAACCTTTCCCACGAGAGCTCCACCTGCACTGCGTGCATGTAAACCCATAGGGTTGTTGGCATCCTCTGTGCATTGGCTCAGTAGGCTTTCATGATGCTCATACCTGGAGCCAGACTCAGCTTAATATCAGTTAACAGTCTCATAATCATCAGAGCCTTGGGTAGCTTCATCTTTCAAGGATCACACGTCCTAGATAACCAGTACTGACTCTGCTCTCACACTGGTAACAGTAAGATATTCATCACAGAAAGTCACAACTTATCTTGGCATATACCTAGTACTCATGCTAAGGAGATGTTTTTTCATTCCTAAACTGAATGCTGCACAAATAATTTTGCTTTAAGATGCTTAATAACAAACAACAGAAGATGGGATGCATAAATATAATCATCTCAAATTGTATACAGAAAACAGATCACATGAAGCATCATCCACAGTGAAACAGGTTCAGTTATTAACTGTGTTCAAATGGACGAAAACATAGACTACTGCTCTCAGAATTCCGTTAAACAATGGGGACATCTTTTAAGGGTGGCTTTTAAGTCCTTTGCGTGCGTTTCTACACATGTTCCAATCCCAGATTAAATAACAGATATAAGTAAAATCAGATTTCCTATTAAAGTGACACAAGATAGCTCATAAGTTACTACTCTTCACTAACATGATGGTTTATACTGAAATCCTGTTCCTTAAAACAAAAATAAAAGAGGTTCCTGACTTTAGCCTCACAAGCTTCTTCACGATTGTCTAATTACACTCATGTCATTCTGAAAGAATGAGATACTCCACAAGTTGAATCTTAGACACAGGACATGTTCAAGCACTCATATAACTCTGGCCACAGGATCACAAGAAATTCAGATCAAGATAGTGAGATCTTTCCCACTTGCAGTTTATTACAGTTATTGCCTTAGTATTAATCTAATAACTGACAGACCCAGTGTCACAATGTCAAACTTCCACTGTTTGTTTGCCCTAGAAGAGTTATAAGCAGGGACGTGGCTGTAGCAGCATCAAAGCTGCCTCATGGCCTACACCGCCATTAGTAGCCTAGCGTATGGAACCAGGCAGACAGAGTTCTTGTATTGGAAAATGAATGAAGAGGTAGACAGCCTCAGCTTTCCCAAGGTAACCACTCTGCCTCATTCCCAGGCACAGATGTTCACACGCCTTAGGTCTTAGACATTGCTTCCATCCAGCTACTGACGGACGTGTTTCTGAAAGCACCCATTTGTGGAGGGTCTAAGGACACAACCAATCTGAGGATGAAACTCAGAAAGAATATTCAGGGTCCCACAAAAGCTTTCTTCTCGAGTAGTCTCAGTCTCACTAATTGCAGTAGGTCTAAACACAGTTGTTATCAATATCATCGAATTATTGCAATAAATTACCTTACGGAACAGCTAGGTGGCTTAGTGGATAGACCACCGGCCCTGGATTCAGGAGGACCTGAGTTCAAATTCAGCCTCAGACACATAACATTTACTAGCTGTGTGACTCTGGGCAAGTCAGTTAACCCCAATTGCCTAATCAAAAAAAAAAATTACCTTACAAATAAAATTTATCAGTGATAAAAATCACACAAAAGTCTTTTACAAAAGATTTTTTTCTTAAATATTCCTTCCTAAAATTATTTCCCTTTCTTAAAAACAGCTTAAAATTTATCCTGATGTTAAAAGGATAATCACTAAACTTGTGTGAAGTAAATTAGTTGGAAACCTCTAAAATGACAGCTCTCTCTCTCTATTCAACCTTAAAGCAAAAATGAATCTTCAGAACTGGAATTTATCAAGACTGAATTAGTGTAAAATGTCTTTGAGTAACATAAATAAATCCCAAAAGTACTATAACAAAATGAATTCCTAATTACCACTGATTATACCATCTTCCTCTAGTCAAAAACTGTTTAAAATGGGGAGGAGATTTGGTTTTTCTAAGCCCCCAAAAATACCCAATTAAACTAGCTTTTATCACAATAACAAAGTTTACTGTGCTTTTCAAATTTTATTCAATATCTTTTTCTTTCCTTTGTCTTTAACCCTGTCATTAGAAATCAAGAAAAATAATTCCATTCTGAAATCCTGCCTAGATAATGAATATGTGATAGTTCACTTAAATCCCTAGAAAAACAAGACAGGGCAATTGCTGTAAATTTCCAAATGAGTGTGTGTGCGTGTGTGTGTGTGTGTGCGCATGTGCGTGCACGCGTGTGTGCATGTATATCTATATCCTTACATGCAGCAGGCTTGAAAATTGCACCCTCACTCTGTGCATGGATTCCCATTTACTCAGTAGGAATTCCATAACACAGAAAACTCGTGCACAGATTTGATAAGAATTTATGATTAAATGGTTCTGAGAATCCTTCTAGGTTTACAAAGGAGATTTTACAAAGACTTTTCTTTGTACAATTACCAGTTTTCCTTTTAAAATACCTATGTAAATACTTGGTAGGTTTTAACATTATGACAGTAACTCCAAATAACCCAGTTAACAATCTCATAATTTCCATAAGTGATACAGATAATTTTAGGTGAAACTTCCTGTTAATGTAGGCGACACCCGAAGTTTGAGTTCTGAACTTATTGTCCTTCAGAACATTGCGGCCCGTTGTCAGCAGGGCTGATAGAATGGCCTGACAGCTTCCTGACCCATTCATTCTTTTTTTTTTAAATAATAGTACAGTTCTAAATCTAGCAGCATCTAGATCATAAGAGAAATTGCTGATAGTTCAGAAATTATACAGTATAAGAAAATGTAGAAACATAACAATGCCCGAAACAATATCATACATTTGGAACTTTGGAACAAAACCCGTTACCAGTCAGGTGACCTCAGTTCAGGTGAATGCACAGCGATTCATTCATCTCATCAACCTTGGTATTATATACTGGTCACATCCAAAAACCCATATCAAGTATGAAGCAATCACATCTAATTAAAAAGATAATGAAAACAGTTAACATTCGTATAGTGTTTGCCATATGCTAAGCGCTTCTAAGCACTTTATAATTATGTGGTCTGCACAACCACCCTGGAGGTGGGTGCTTTTATTATCCCTTACAGAACGGTAAACTGAGGTAACAGGACTTTCTTGGGGCCGTGCAGCTAATAATTTTTTTTCCTTTTTTTAAGTTTTTTTAAAAATTTTATTAATTTATTTTGATTTGTCAACAATCACTTCCATATGCTTTTGAGTTGGAAATTTTTCTCCCCCTTCCTCCCCCCCACCCTCCCCAAGACGGTGCACAATCTGATATAGACTATACATTTACATACCCATTAAACTAATAAATTTCTTAATGCCAAATAACAAAATACCTTTTCGTGGTAGGCTGTGATTTGTCATAATAATCCTGAGAGGAGAGCACACTCAGACCCCATTCTTACTTCCTTTAGGACAGATTTTAGCATGAATCAAATCAAATTCATATTTATAATCACTAATGGTAACACTTTAATTTCTAAGGCCCAATACTCTTAGCACTTTAAAAGAAAAAAGATTATTATCCCTAAATTCATATATTTCCTTTTTTTTTTTTAAAGGACACATAGTAACAATTCCCAACTCCCTATAACCTTTTCCTCTTTTTCCTCTACTTCCTTAAAGCCTTCAAGAGCTGGGATACTCTGCTTCCTTTTCTTTTGAGACTTATCAAATAAAGAGCTGCCCTAAGCATCCCAGCTCCCCGCTTCCATCATCCTGGGAATTTCAAGCTGCATATACTAGCAGATACATGTAAAATTTTACAGACAGTTTGGAATCACCTGTTATCATCAGGTCAGCTCAGAATGTGCTAGGCTAAAACACAGCTTCTGCTTTTGGTACAGGCAAAGCGACGTAAGGAATTTGGTTTAATGCTGGCATGGTGGCCGTTACCTCCAGGCAGAAACCTTCGGGAGTTTTCACAGAAGAAGTTAAATAGTTGGATTAATTAAATGCTAATTAAATAATTGAACGATACAAGGAAACATTAAAGTTTTTATGTGATAATCACAAATCACAGTAACCACTATCTTTACCAGTATTTATGTGGTATTAGATTTAATAAGGACTTCCTACCGATTTATCCTGAAAGGTGGGTGGACATGATTAACTAGATGATTATCTAATGCTCTGACACTGTTGCTGGCTAAAGACAAGCTTCTATCTCTGGTTCAAGACTGGCTTCTAAAAATCTTTTCTTTTACAATTTCTAGTTCTTAATTGAAGTCAAATCACTGTACTAAGCATGGGGCTAGATGCTGAAATCTTAAAGTACTGACACCCTAACTCAGTTGCTAATCTGCTACTGATTTTTTTTTTTTGCAATCAGTCTTTTAACAAATCTTTTAATCCAAAAGACTTAAAGAAGAATTCACATTTCTAACAGTATTTTAATACAATAAATTATCAAATTAATGTTAGGTATTATCTTTATTCACATTACAAATCATATAACTGTGTGGCTTAAAACCACACAGCTAACGGGTTTTCTGATATAGTATAATAATAATAACAATAACAATAACAATGCATATCTGGATCTATTTTCCAAACAGTATCATAAAGAATCTTAGTTTATAATTTCAGTGATTTAGTATTATATTTTACATGAGGGCTATTTATTCCAATCATTTCATATTGTGGGATTCACTATTTCCAGCTAATCCACTGCAAAAGATTTAAAAAGTGGTAGTATAGAACAGATTTTAATTATAATAATTCAGTCACACTGAGGAACAAATTTTTATCAGATTCCTCCTTCTACTCCCACTCTCTCATAACAGAAACTGCCGAGTGGAACAAGAGGAAATTAGAACATGTGGTGACTCCTAAAATATTACTTACAGAAAGCTTGCCTGCCTGCCTGCCTGCCAGAAACGCTTCTCTAAATTTCAAATCAAAAGTCACCCTCACGCTCCTTTTTGTCCTGCTGCTCTCCACCTTTTAGAATCTGGGGAAAGTTAACACTGAATAACTTACAAATCAGGAGAGCTGTATTTCTCTCACAATTGTCATCAGCATTACTTATCAAAACAGCTTTTGCCATGTTAATTTTATGCTTTTTAAACAAATTACTGAAATCCTAAAGTGATTGCATTTAAGGCCATGATATAAAAGCCTTGATCAAAGTGTCTTAAAAGACAGAAAACTTAGTTTGCATTTTTAGACTCGTTGCCCTGATGTCAGATAGATTGGAGGGGAGACAGTTCTCTAGATTTAATTTAAACATAATCCAGGTGGCTTTAAGTGGCCCATCAGTTAGCCTTGCTTGAGAGAGTGGTCTTGCCCCTAAGAATCAGCCCTGGCGGCTGCAGCCAAGCTGCTTGCCCGAAGCTGCAGTTAAAGTCCCACCAAAGGAAAAATAAACTTGGCGTTTTTACTTGGGGAGAACCCTGCTCTGATTCCACCTGCCAAACTGTAAACTCACACAGAGAGAATATATATACATTGGAGTTGAGGTGAAAACCTCCTTGCTTGGGAGACTTCCTGCCCTGCATTTGTGCTTACCTGCCTGCCTCCTGCTTCTGTCCGCCACCCCCACCCAGGGACATATCCACTCCTAGCTCCTTGGCTGCCCCTCTGCCAGAGGGTTCCTCCCTCTGGGGCAGAATTTTAACCTGATTTGCTCCCCAAGATAGCGTAGTGCTTTTTAAGAGTTGGTAGGTACTCTCATATCTTGCCTGTTTCATCTTAATGAAATCTCAGGCCACACCTACTTATTGACTCTTTAAAATTAATAAGAGGACTAGAATGGCCAGGCTTCCAATCCCATAGCGGATCTTCAAATTCCTCAGGCGGCTCCCCACATCTCGGCTCACACCTCAAAACTGAGTTAAAGAATAGGACTTCTTTTCAAAGCTGTCTTTGGCAGAAGCTTTCATTTTCGGGTACTCTATCCCAGTAAGGCTGTTCAAGAGGACCCTGAGTGGATGAGAACGAAAATTAGAGGCTGAAGGGTTAAAAACAGCTAGAGAGAGATACAAAATGCATGAGGTTACCCAGATAAAATTCATTTACTGGCAAAAGGGAGAGCCACGTCGCAGCCAGAGTCCTAACAAAAATCCTTCCTCGTGGAGAACTCTCCACAAGGACCCAGGAGGGGGAAGTTTTTTGTTAAGAATCTGGAGTACACGGCTCTCATCCCTTCATGGTGAGCCGTAACTGATGATTAAAAAGGACAGTTTCCAGGTAATTTGAACATTTTATTAATAAGGCCAGCACCTTATTAATAAAAGAGTGGTTATTTGTCTAGATCAAAGACAATCATGGCAGCAGGCCCAGGGCTTATGTGTTATTTTGGAAGAGGAGTAACAGTCAACTCTGATTGGTTAACACAATGGGAAGTGAGGGGCTGAGAGGGAGCTCGCGTCACTCTTGGAGGAAGAGTCTTTTCTCTGTCCCCACAACACCCCCAGCCTTGGGCTGGCTAGACAAAAGGATATGTCTCCACCCAAGCTTAACTGAATGGAATTCACCTGAGACCAGGGAGTCTTTGTAGGGTTGGGTTGGTTGGGAAGTTTAGCTCCACCTTCGGAGACTGAGGCCCTGAAAACAGAAAAGAAAAGGGGAGCTCTGAGTCTCCCCAAATCCTTAGTTATTAATAAGCCCTTCTCTCACCTCCCTTGGCAGAGATGGTCATGGACATAAAGGTGGGAACACTGCCTGTGCTGTCAGATTGGTGGCACGTGGCTGAGCTGCTTTTAAGAAAACGTTGCATTTTACTCTTTGCTACAAACACAGGCTTTTGGGGGGGGGGGTGAGGAATGTTTTCAGAGAAAAGCAAATTATTATTATTGTTATTTTTAAAAGAGGCCACGGTTAGCCCTTTTGGATCATGGGTTCTCCGTGTGTGGAGCTGGATGGGACCTTAGAAGTCATTGTGTCCAGGCTCAGAGGGCCCGGGTGATGTGCTCCACATGCTTCAGGTGTGGAGGCAGAGAAGCAGGGTTGGAACCCAAACCTTCTGCCTCCCAGTCCACAGCCCTGAGTGCCTCTGCCTTGGGGAAGGAGGACCCAATGTGGAAAAGGAGGGGAGGCTGTGGTAGAGTGGTGGCCAAGGGCAGGCATGTGGCCATGGCAGATGGTCACTGGCAGCAATGGGATGGGAAGTAGACCGTTCTTTGGGGGTGGCCTGTGGGCCAGAGGTAACCTGTTGGGCCCAGCTGACCGTTCTGGGAGGCTGGGGCTGTGCCAGAAAGGGGCAGCATTAATGGAGCGAGGCCTCCAGGGCCACGGGCCTAAGCAGAGGGGGCTAGCTGGCGTCGGACTCCATGGTCCAGCATAAGCCAGACAGGCCCATGTCCTGTTTTCCAGACCGGCTAGTTGATTCTGCCGCCTTGAAGAAGGCCGTGGAGAGCGTGTACGCAGCCTACCTGCCCAAGAACACACACCCGTTCCTTTACCTGAGGTAAGCAGAGCCTCTCCCGTGTCCGCCTGTCCATTCCTTCTGCTGATCAGCTCTCAGAGGCGGGGGGCCCAGGCCAACCTGACTGGGAAACCCCCCTCCCTGGTCCAGTGTCTTGGGGCAGCCACTCATAATCCCGCTGGGTGGGACGGTCGGTGTCCTCATGAGGGCTGACAGCCGCCCTGCGCTTGTGACTTTCCATTGACTTCCTCAAGGGGGATGCTGTCCTTAGCACGCTCCACATCAGCCTCTGTCCTGCAGTGGTGGGGCTCTTACAATGACGTCTCGCCTTTCTTTCTGGCTCTGGGGAGCAACAGGTGAGCCCCAGATGGGCAAATGTTCCCACTTGTCACTGAGGAACGAGGTCTGGCCCCCTCCTCCGTGGCCTGAGACAGAAAGCAGCTAGACATGGAGTCTGAGGAGCCCGGCTTGGACCCTGGTCTGTTCCTGGTGCCTGTAGGGCTTTGGACAAGTCACTGCTGCTTGTTGACTGACTGACTGACCTCCTCCCACCACCAGGCCCTGGGCTCAGGGACCACTGAGGCCACCCTACCTCCACGTGGGCACCCAGACGACCCTGGCTCAGTCGGGTTGTTCCTTGGCCTCGTGTGAACCCTGTGAGTGAGGCATAGTATGCAGGAGCCCCGCAGCCTTCCTAGCTGTGTGACTGTGGACAGGTCCCTTTACCTTGGCCTGCCTCCGTTTCCTGTTCTAAAATGCCTCCCTTCCAGGTGGCTGTGAGGCGCAGATGGTCCTGCCTCCCGTGGCTTTGCAAACCTTCAGTCACGAGGTGAATCCAGGCACCTACATGGGTCGCTGCAGGCTCGGTGTGGTCAGAGCTGACTCCAGACCCCTTGTTGGGGGGTTGCTCTTCACCTCTGCCCTGTCCGCTTCCTTCCTCAGCCTGGAAATCGCCCCCCAGAATGTGGACGTCAACGTGCACCCCACCAAGCACGAGGTGCACTTCCTGCACGAGGACAGCATCCTGGAGCGCGTGCAGCAGCACATCGAGAGCCGGCTCCTGGGTGCCAACTCCTCGCGCACCTACTTCACGCAGGTGGGGGAGCCCTGTCCCACACACACTGCGCTGGCCCAGTGCTAAGAGCTCAAGATTCCTGCCTGCCCCAGAACCCCTTAACTTTTTTCTGTTCCTCAGGATCCCTGGGAACTGGGTGTGGGAAGCGGAGAGCCCGCACTGCCCCCAGTGCTTGGTGGGGACCATCCCCAAGAAGGGCCCCCTCGGGCTAAGCCCAGTGAGTGCCCCTGGGAGTGCCCTGCCCTATCCTGGAGGATCCCACCACCTCCGGCAGGGACTTCACCTTCCTCAATTGCAAAAGGTCATTGGGAGCAGCTATCACACCCCTGCCGCAGAAACTAAACCTAGGTGATATTATCAAAAGTATGGGAAGTGCTCTGGAATAAAACCTCCTAGAACAGAAAAACTGCTCAGTTTTCTGGCTGGGCTGTTTGTTGCTGCCCTGATACACTCTCACTTGGGGGAATCTAGCCTGAGCTCTGTCCAGCACCCCACCCCCAGCACCATCCCATCTCCCCAGATCCATCCAGTGGCCCCCAGCTCTGTCCTGTGACCCCCAGCTCCATCCTGCGCCCCTTAATTCCATGCTTTCCTGCTCCTCTTCCCGATTCAGACCCTGCTGCCAGGCATTGCTGGCCCCATGACTGAGGGGCTGAAATCTGCTGCTGGGTCGTCAGCGCTGACCCAGGGAGGGGTCGACAAGGTCTATGCCCATCAGATGGTTCGTACAGATTCCCGTGAGCAGAAGCTCGATGCTTTTCTGCAGCCTGTGAGCAGACCCTCAGCTGAGCAGCCCCAGGCCCCGAGCCCCGAGTGCCAGCCAGCGACCACAGCCGGCCAGCCTGATGAGGAGATGGAGGAGCTGCCAGAGAGCCCTGAGCCAGCCACAGAAGTGCCGGGGCCACCAGAAGGTCCCAAGAAAGGGGACGGGCTGCCCCCTGAAACGGATGGTCCCAGGTGAGGGCCCTGAAGGGAGATGGTCCCTCGTTAGCAGTGTTAGGTCTAAGGGTCACTGCATCGTAGGTTTGGAGCCTGAGCCCCTGGTTTACAGATGAGGAAACTGAGGTCACTTCCTCTGGCCAAAGTTATTCAGGTGGTCAGTTAGTGATTGACGATTGTGTACTGAATTTTCTATTTTTATAAACATGTTCAGTAACAGTCAAGGGGGAGGAAGGTGTGAGAAGACTGGAAAGGGAGGAGAGGGCTGGGTTGTGAAGGGCTTTGAATGCCAACCAGAGCATTTTGTCTTTGGTCCTGGAGGAAATAGGGAGCCAGTGAAGTTTGAGGGGGTGTGTGGCAAAGTGATGCGATCACACCTGGGCTTTAGGAAAATCACCGTGGTGGCTGAATGGAGGATGAACCGGAGTGGGGAGAGAGTGAGCAGACGCGTCCCCTGTGGCAGCGATGCAGGCATGAGGGGGTGGGGGCGGTGTCCAGGACAGAAGGGATGCTGCCGAGGTGCAGTGGACAGGCCTGGCGCCATGTTGGATCTGGGGGTGAGAAGGAAGGAAGGGGCCTGGGAGGAGGGCGCTGTCCTCCACTGTGAGCAAGACGTGGATAAACCCTGTGGGGAGTAAAGCTCTAAATAAGCCCAGACCATGTAAACTGCCGCCAGCTGGCTTTTCAGAAAAGTCATGCACGTGGTATGCACCCCAGCCCTCGGCTCTGCGCCACCCTCAATCTTCATCACTTTGCTTGGGGGCTTCCCATAGGCCTCAGAATTATGCCCGTTTCTCGTTTCGGTTGTTTCAGGGCCCTCACGGTCCTCTGAGAGCCTCTGTTGGGCTCCCAGGGCCCGTTTGGGGCACTTGGGGGTGTTGCTATTTACAAGGTAGAACCTTATAGGTTTTTTTTTCAATTTAACTTGAGCATATTTTCTTGTGATTGTTAACAATTTTTATTTCTTCCTTCAAAAAATTTTCTCCTGTTTTGTATTTTTATAATTGTTCATCCCTTTCTTTTACATTTTCAAATGTATTTGCCAGATGTGTTCATCTCTGGTGATTTTCTGGGTTTCTTTTGCTCTCCTTGTGATCTATCTGCCCTTTCATATTTTCCAGCTTGCTAATTTGGTGTTTTTCATCTGTTTTTGATTAGCAAATTTTGTTATTTTTCTTGGTCATTCATTCAGAAAACTCCAGCTTGTACTTATTAGATTTATATGTTCTCAGTTTTGTTAACATTGGCATTCGGTGCCTTAAGATGCCCCGGAGGGCAGCTCTGTGCCCTGCTGTCTCACTGTCACCTGGGATGTGATGTTGCCATGGGTTCCTTCAGTTTACCTCAGTAACCCTCTTTCTGTCTCTTTGCACCAACATCTTGGACTCAGTGGGTCACAACTTACTCAAAACATTGTGGTTTGCAGGGAAAAGAACCTGTTTGTTTGTTTAGACCGGTGATTTCGTTGTGGTAATGAGCTCCTTGGAAGGAGCTCTGTCTCCCAGGGCAGCGGGGCCCCTGGGCCCGCATCGTCTGGTTCCAGAGCACTCAGTCGTCCTAAGTCATTGGTGCAGGCCTGCTGGCCTTCCTGGTTCTGAGACCCGCTCCCATGGCTGCAGTTCCGTGGCCTCTCTGATATGATCTGTAAATGGAGAATCTCTGCTTTTTAATTCTTTGTGTCTGTTACCTGTATGCTTGAAAAAATAATTTTTTTTTTGCTTCTCTCATTAGTGGTTACATATCGTATCTGATATTTAAAAAGTATTCCGTGTACCTCCGATTTTTAATATTTATCTTTTGGATGGATTTATCATGTTTTTAATGGTGGGACATTAAAGTCTTTGACTATTACTAGATTTTTGTTTACTTCAAGTCTGCAAGGTTTTCTTTTTTAAATTACATTACCAAATTATTAATTATATATATTTAAATTTGATTTTCATTTTGAATATTACTTTGAGGCATAGCATTCCCTTTCCTCTTAATTCTTTCTGGTTTAAATCATCATTGTTGTTGTGACTCTTCATGAGTTAGCATGGGGCTGGGGGGGAGTGTCTGAAGGGTGTGGTCAGGGTTTGGGGAACGGTGGCCTGAGCGGCCTCTGCTAGATGGTGCATCCTCAGGTTCTGTGGACTGAGGGGGCTGCCGGGGGCAGGCAGGGAGGCTCCTTTTTCCTTGGTGACCGGTGCAAATGTTTGCCTTGCGGCGTGAGCTTGGCGCGTCCATAAAAGCAGGCTGGTGGCCCGCTCGTTTGTTTTCCTGCAGAAAGAGGCCGAGGGAAGATTCTGACATCGAAATGTCGCAGGAGGAAATGACGGCAGCCTGCTGCCCAAGGAGGCGGGTGGTCAAGCTTACTAGTGTCCTGACCCTGCAAGAAGAGATCAGCGAGAGAGGTCATGAAGGTGCGTACGCTGCCCCATGCTGGGGGACCAAGAGGGCGAACGTGCCCAAGATTGTTCAAGTCAAGTGACTGTCGTGTGTGGCACTGTGCTCAACACTGGATAAGTATCTCATTTGATCCTCACAACTCTGCCAGGTAAAAGCTGTTATGATCCCCATCCTACATTTGAGGAAACTGAAGCAAGCAGGGGAAGCGACTCAGCCAGGATCAGGCAGCTAGTAAGTGCCTGAGGCTGGATTTGAATGGAGGTCTTCCTGGCTCCAGGAGTAGGAACAGAGACAGGACCCATGCATTCCTAGGAGAGGAAGCCTCTTCCACTGGTAGAGGTCAGCCCCTCTCCTGCTCCGCAGAGCCATAGGGCAGCTCCTCGGCGTGCGTAGGGGACCTGGCCAGGGTCCCCCAGCCAGGGGGTGTCTGCATCTGCCTGGCTCTGAGGCCAGAATGTCTTTCTCCCTTGGAACGTCTGTTTCCCACATGGTTCTGTGTCAGTGACTCAGAAGCGGGCCTCTTCCATCTGCAGAGCCCAGGGAGGAGCGTGCCGGGCCGAGCACTGAGAAGAGAGGCCGGATCTGGCTCGACCAGGTCAGGCCCCGTGCTTGTCCGGGCCTTGGCTGCCCCGTCACGGGGCGGGGGCGGGGGGGGGTGAGGTCCCTTAGCCGACGCGTAGGTGGCCTTGGAGCAGCCCCTTAGAGTCTGCCTCTTCCTGGACTCGGCCCTCTTGGCCAGCGTGTTCCATCCTTCCCGGTCCCAAGGTCATTCTTGTTGGAAAAGGAAAGCCAGCCCTCCTGCCGTCCCTCATCTCTGCCCCTCTTTTCTTCTGAAAATAGCATTGTTGTTAGTCCATTTGTGGGCCAGCCAAGGGCCATTTTGGGTTCAGATGTTGGCCCCAGTGCTTACCAGGAATCCCTTCCTTCTCTTCCTCCTCTCTGCTTGACCATCCTTCACTGTTCTGTTGGCCGCTCTCTGCCTGGAGCTCTGTTCTCTTATAGGCAGTCCAGGAGACTTAGAACCGGACCCTCGTCATGTTGGCGAGAGCTGTGTCCCCAAAGGTGGAGGCACTAGGTGAGGATGGCAACCAGGGCCCCGAGTGTCCGCAGCCTCATCAGGCCAGAGGGACTGTGCTCTCTCCACTCTGTCTCCTCTGCTCCCAGGCCCCCTTCCCTGACCAGCGGCCTTCCGGCCCCCAAGGTTGTGCCTCCTTCAGAGGCTGAGGGCGTAAGTGTTATAAAGATGACCCCAGACTCAGTTCCGAAGACTGATGTCTCAAAGACTTGTTATTAAAGAGGTTGAAGTGCATCCTTTTGATTCTCCTGAGAAGTGGGCACACCTCCTTGGAAGGGGAGAGAACGCCTGGTAAAAGAAGCCAGAGCAAGCTTTATAGTTAGTAATTGCCTAACTCCTCCCTTCTGGATCAGAATTGGTCCTGATCCTTCTGGGTTACAGTCTTCCTTATGTGCCCCACCCCTGACATACATTATGTGCCTAGAATTGTGTTATCACTCCCCACCCCTACCCTTGTCCATACCGATTTCTTATCTACTTAAGTGGAAACTTGACTGTCATTGCTCACACAAGTGCTCGGTTCCCCTGGTGAGTCTGATGGGCAGGACATCCAGCGGCTGCCGCGGAGGGGCAGAGAATCTTCCAGTGCTCCCACACGTCCTCGTGGGGAGGCCACGAGCGCATCCCTTTCGCACTGTCAGCTGCCGTTGGCTTGCCAGTGCCGAGTGCCAACCTCCCGGCACGTGGACGGGCAGAGTCTGGGAGGGAGGCTGGCGTCCCCGCCCGGGGAAGCCTTCTCTCGCTCCAGCCCGTGGCCCGTGGGCCTCTGGGGCATGCCCCTCTTCCAGGGGAGCTTCAGTTTGGGGAAAAGGAAGAAAGTAGAAGGCTCTTTCCCTGCGAGGAGGCTCCTCCAGAATATGGGTCAGAGGGCCGTGCCAGGCTACTCTGGCTGCTCTCTAGGATGCATCGTTGACCTCGGGCCAGAGACACGGCGCTTCCCCGAGCTTGGCCGCTGACCTGCGCTGTCTGGCTCTGGAGCGCAGCAGCTTAGTTTTATCTGGTCATCTGTGAAAGAAAAAGCAGCAGCCGCTGACTCACAGACACAGGGGGCTCAAGTAGGAAAAAAAATGGAGGTTCTGAGGTGCCCTCGGGGCTGAGGCAGTTTTTGTTGTTCAGTCCTTTCTCCATGACCCCGTTTGGGGTCTGGTTTGCCATTTCCTTCTCCATGGGTCAGGCAGTCAGAGGTTAAGTGACTTGTCCAGGGTAACACAGATAGCCTGCGGTCCCCTTTCATCAGCTTATGTGTGTCCTTCCAGTCCGTGGCCCTGAGCAGCCTGATGGTCGAGGGGCTCCCAGGGAGGGGAGGCAGGCCTGAGGGGGCCATGCTGGCTCCGGGCCTGATAGTGTCCTCTTTTCAGCTCTGCAGGAGATGCTTCGCAACCTCTCATTTGTTGGCTGTGTGACCCCACAGTGGGCGTTGGCTCAGCACCAGACCAAGCTGTACCTTCTGAACACGACCAAACTCAGGTAATACCACAAGTAAACTAAAAACTACGGGCGTCGGGGTGTGGGTGATGAGTACGAGGAAGAGCCAAGGTGTGGTGGGAAAAGAAGGCAGGCCCACCATAGACTCCTCTCATCTCCCCAGCATGCAGGACTGGCCACAGGCTGCCAGGGCTTTGTCACCCGAAGACACTTAGGAAGCCCAGAGTGGGCTGAGGAGCTCATGGGGGAAAGCACTGATCATTGAAAGGGCACCTGTGGCTTTCAGAAGGAGGCCATTTAGACTACATTGCTCTTCAGGGAACCCAGAAACTCTCCGTGTTAAAAAATGAGCCCAGTGTTTGCCAGGAGACATTTAAGACAATCATTTTAGAGGATTTTGTTGTGAGAACTCTGCTGGTTTTGTTTGAACGGTTTGACCAGAAATCAGCCCTGCAGTGCCTTCCCCAGGGTCACACAGAGTGCCACCCAACTGACTTCTTGTCACAAAGGCCCAGGCTTGGGGATGGCCCACTTTGAAAGGCTTTGGTTGGCAGCGTCCACTAAACTGGAAAGACACAAAAAATGGTCTTCTGCCCACGGACCAGCCCAGCTCCACCCAGAGAGGGACATTGCTGCTGCAGGGTGACAGTGGGCAGCCAGGGGCCTCACCCAACCTGGGACAGACGTGCCCTTTGGCAACATCGGCCACACTACCCACCGTGACTCTTCTCCGTATTCGGGGGGGAGAGGGGAGGTGATGGTGCAGGGCTGCCAGAGGCCTGACCTGTCAGTCCTGCAGGGGGCACGGTGCCAGCACACTTGGCCATTACCTCCAGAAGACTGGCAAGGGCTGTGGACCCACTGCGTGCGGTTTCTGCCATAGCTTGAGGACTGAGGCACGGTCCAGCTGCCTTTTACAGGCCCTGGGAGTCCAAGCTGAGGTGTGGTGTGGGGCCCAGCTCTGTGCCACGCTTGACACCTGGCCGAGGCCCCACCAAACCCAGTGCAGACCCTCGGAGGCAGCTAAAAGTCTGCTCAGTGACCTGTGGAGCGTTTATAGAGCACCTGCTGTGCGCCGGGCACAGTGCTAAGTGCTTTGTACAAAGACGGTGGATCCTCACGACAGCTCTGGGAAGTAGATGCTGCGTCATCCCCATCTTACAGTCAAGGAAACTGAGGTGAAGTGACTTGCCCAAGGTCATGTAGCTAGTGTGTGTCTGAAGCTAGATTTGAACTCAGGTCTTCCTGACTCCAGGCCCAGCGCTCTACTGCACCACATCACGGAACAAATCCTACAGAGTCCAGACAAAAGAAAGATCTCTATCAGTGATGAGAAATTATTTAAAATGCTCCACAGGCGTTCTGAACATCTCCGAGTATTAGGGCTGCTAACTAGGGTCAGGAAAAACTTGGACTCAAATCCCAGCTCCAACATTCAATAACTGTTCCTTGAGCAGGTGTCTCTCAGCCTCTGTTTACTTCTCTATAAAATGGATGTGCTGGTACCAGAGTGCCTACTTCAGCAGTGTTCTTGTGAGGAAGGGCACTGTATGAGCCTTAAAGCTCAAATTGTAGTGTTCGGTGAGGGAGCACTGTTGTTCTGTTCTCCAGGCGTTCCATCATCCTCACTTAAATACACAGCAGTTTGAAGGAGGCTGGGTTAAACATCCAGGCCAGAACAGCCGAGCGCACGATAGGAAGTGCGGAGCTGGGTCAGCACTGCCCAGGACACGTCCACACTGGGTGGGCTGGGTGGCGGGCTCTGGAGGGCCTCCTTCTGGAGCTGTGCGGCGGCTGTGACTCCCGGACGTGCGGGTGACGAGAGCGGAAGAACCCACGTAGGAGGCAGTACAGGAACCTGGGGCCTCCAGGCTGGCCAGGGTCCCATGGGAGAGATGCTCTGCCCAGTGACCTGAGAGGGGATGCCGTTGGCATTGGAAGAATGAGCCATGGGAAGAAAGGGACCAGGCCTTTGAGCGCGGGAGGGAACCAGGAGGGAAGACATGGACAGGTCAGAGGAAGAAGGCAGGCAGGGTCACCACCTCCATCATGATCTTCACCTGGGGCCCATCAGAGGAGATGTTTGTGCCTGATCCGTGGATAGATTCAGGAGATCCATGAACTTGGGGGTGAGGTGGGGGTGGAGAATAAACATTTATAGAGCACCTACTGTGTGCCAGGCACTGTGCTAAGCACTTCACAGACGTGATCTCTGTAGATCCTCACAACAACCTTGCAAGGTTGAGGCTGGTGTTGTCCCCATCTTGTAGGGGAGGAAATTTGAGGTGGACAGAGGTTAAGTGATTTGCCCACAGTCACACAGCTATTCGGGTTCTGAGGCAAGATTTGAACTCGGGTTTTCCTGACTCCAGGCCTCACACTCTGTGCACTGTGTCACCAGCTGCCTTGATGGGAGAAAATGAAATCTTTATTTTCACTAAATGTTAGTATTTCCTTCAGTTAGTTAAAGGCATACTTTTGAGAAGGGGTCCGTGGGCTTTACAAGATTGTCAAAGGGATCCATCCGTAAGACCCCTGCCCCCACCTCCACCCCGCCTTCGAGAAGCTGAGTGTTTGGCTTTTCTATGTGGGGCAGCAAAGAGATGGAACTCCCAGGTGAGGACACTCCCTTCACCAATCCCAGGCAGCACCTTAGTGAGCTGTCATAGACCGCTCTGAGAGGCAGAAGTGACGCCAGTGTGTGCCCGAGGAAGGGCTGGGGGCCGGCTGTCATTGTCCTAGCCAGCTCCGCTTTCCCTGAACACACTTTTTTCTCATTTCAGTGAAGAACTCTTCTACCAGATACTCATCTACGACTTTGCCAACTTTGGGGTGCTGAGATTATCGGTAAGGTGCTTCCCTGTTGGGACATTCTCTTTTAACTCAGTTCAGCAACAAATGTCCTTCTGATTTGGGAGCAGACTGCTTTCCATGTATTTTACCTGTTTTGTTGAGCATTCCCTGATATGGGCTGCTTACTTTTCCACTGTGTGACTTCCGAGGAGCAGGGTGGCAGTTTTAAACATGACAGTATGGAAACCCTAGGGACTCCATGGAGTCCTTGAGACCAACAAGAGAGAGAGAGAACAGCGGGTTCCATCCCCCTTGTGAAAACCCTGCAGTTTTGCATTGACTCTGCCAGACACTTAGGGAGTGAGTGGAGGGACCCTGCAGCCAGCTCTCCGTTCCCGGGGCAGGTGGCTGGAGGGGCAGCACATGTGAGCGCTCTCGCACACGTCCTCCACCGGCCACTTCCCCAGAACTGCTACCTGGTGATTAATCAGCTTAAATCTTAGCCTGACTTCTTGTGACCAAACAGGACAGAGAAGATCACAGAGGACAGAATGATGCCAAACTGAAAAGGTTTTGCACAAAGAAAACCAGTGCAGCTAAAATTAGAAGAGAAACCCTTTAACTGGGAGGAACACAGTGTTTTCTCATAAGACTAAGATCTGTTAAGGTAGAAAGTCATCAGAATAAGAGTCATCCCCTCACTGATAAATAGTCAAGGGCTAGGAACAGCTAGCTCTCAGGGAGGACGGCCGAGCTCTCCACAAGTGTATCTGAGAGTGCTCCAGACCCCCGCCGGAGGAGGTTCCCCTCGCGTGTGCCAATCGGCAGAGGCGGCCACGGGCCGGTGTTGTGGGAGCTTGCCTCTGCTGCCTCAGAAGGGGCCAGGGCAGCAGCCATTGCCGTTGACCACACTCGGTAGGCCCAGTGTGCTCCCCCTGCTGATGACGCCACTGTGTTTTTGCTCTTCTCCCCCACCCCACGTGCCTTCCCAGGAGCCAGCACCCCTGTATGACCTGGCCATGCTTGCCTTGGACCATCCAGAGAGTGGCTGGACGGAGGAAGATGGCCCCAGAGAAGGACTCGCAGAGTACATCGTTGAGTTCCTGAAGAAGAAGGCCGAGATGCTGGCAGACTATTTCTCCCTGGAGATCGATGAGGTGCCGCCACTTGCTTGCTTCCCGTGTTCTTGGACACGAGGGCGTTTTTGCACAAAGGACTGAAGATATTAGGACTGAAACAGAACCAGAAATGAGAATCTTCCTCATTTGCCTTTCCAAATGACCTGGCCAGCAGGTTCCTTTAATTATGGCCAGACTCTATCAGGGCTGGAGGAGGCCCCAGAGGGAGTGAACATGGCGCCCACGCCCAGCTTCCCCATAGCAAACTACCAGGTCAAAGGAAGGGCCCCTGAAGTGCACCGAGGAAGGAGGCTTGCGGGCGTCCTGCGGGCCTCAGCACCTCTTCCCTCTGGCCTCTGTGGCTCATCTAGAGGAGTGATTTGTGTGTTTTAGTTGGGAGTGGACAAAGAGGGTGGACAGGTGATGTCAGGCCAAAAGCATCACTGAGGCAGCCCTCCTCCCTGCTTGAAATAGGCCGTGTGCGCTCCTTTACAAAGTGTGGCCGCTGCCTAGGCAGGGACTAGAGGAAATTGCTGAGACATGGGAGTCTGGGCACGGCGTGCTTCCGGCTGGGCCCAGAGCCCAGTCTTCCGGTGCTCTTGCAGGGGCACGGCAGTAGGGTGGAGGCTTTGGTTTTGGTGGGATCTTCTTTTACCTCTGTGTCTCCCTGGCAGGAAGGAAACCTGATGGGATTGCCTCTTCTGATCGACAGCTACGTCCCCCCGTTAGAGGGGCTTCCCATGTTCATTCTTCGATTAGCCACTGAGGTAAGCTGCTGCTGTACCACCCTCGGGCCGTTTAATGCCAAATCCAGGCAGGAGTGACAGGGGAGAAGAAAGCCCCCTGAGTTGGCCGTGGGAGAAATCTAGCCTGTCCTGGGGGAAGCGAAGCTGGGAGGGAAATGCCGCAGGGCCCCCACAACCCTGACCTGGAAGAGTAAAAGCCGAGTGCAGAAGGCTCCTTCGGGAGGGTCCGTGAGAGGTGGCCACCGGGCGTGGTTAGGGATGGTCTGAGAAGTGTGGCCAGAGCCAGGGAGGCTGGGAAGGGCCTGGATTGGGCAGCCGTGTATCTGAGTCCCAGAGGAAACCCCAGATCCGAGGGAGGGTCAGGGATGGTTGGGGCTGGAGCTCCCAGCTGCTGACAGCAACTTTCCCTATCCTGCATTTGTTTGGAGCCGCTCTAAACTCACACAACCATGTTTTGATCAGTCCTCAGTTGCTCCCAATTAGCTTCTCTCTGTCTCTCTCTGACAGGTAAACTGGGATGAAGAAAAGGAATGTTTTCAAAGCCTCAGTAAAGAGTGTGCCATGTTTTACTCCATCAGGAAGCAGTACATAGTGGAGGAGTCCACTCTCTCTGGCCAAGAGGTCAGTGACCCCTGCCTTGACTGCAGAGTGACCAGGTGCCCCTGCTGTGGTACCAAGGGGCAGTGTGTAATGCACAAGAATCTGGGGCTTCTTCCTTAGCTTTAGCTCTTCTGCTGGTTCTAAGCACAGCTTCCGAGAGCGTTAGCCGTAGCGAACCTGACTTTTCAGCGTGAGAAATGGGGGGTGCGTTTATGGGGTTCAGATGGAAGCAGGCTTCTCAGAGGCTTTCCCCACTTGTGGAGTCCGTGGGCCCAGGGTCCTCCTGGGAATTCCAGTCCTCTGAAAAGCAGCAGTAACCAGCCGCCGAAGGCCAGGCAGCCAAGACATGCCTGTGCCTCTGGTCAGAGAGCTGACCGAGTTTGGGGCTAAGGAAATGCCAGGCTGTTTGAGGATGAGGCTGGAAGCCGAAGCAGGTTTTGCCGCTTCTCCAGCCTCATCGGTGTACCTTACTACAGTCTAGAGAGAGGAGAGCCCACGTAGCCGGCGATTCCCCAGGGAAGAGGAGGCAATGCAGATATTGCCCACGGTGACGTCGGAGCTTCTTGGTTTTCTGGCAGACGCGGGCAGGTCGCCACAGCCCCCTTGGCTCACAGTTTTTCTAGGGAAAAAGTAATTTGTGCTTGTCTGATCCTGAAACGTGCTTTTAGTCTGTATTGCGGTAGTCAGAGATAGTTGAGGATAAGTACTAGTCATTCAGAAGGAGCTTCAGTTCTAAGGCAGCGGGGCAGGACACAGGAATGTGAGGATCTCGGGGGGTCACGGGCGGGAGCTTCCGCAGGGAGCCAGGAGGCCACCCAGAGCTCTCGTGGCCCCGGGGGATCCCCTTGAAGCTCGCTTCAGTGTCGGGGCACTTCAGGGCCCCTCGGGACTGACCAGCTTGTGTCTGAATGCTTGCTCCATCCCCCAGACGTGGTCATCCCCATCAGCTACAGAAGAGCTTGGGAGTCGGGGAGAGGGCGCCTGTCAGTCCTGAGAGGTTACGACAGGGCGATTCTTTTTTAGGAACCCCCCCTCCCCCATCCTTGCGGGCCATGGTGTTGCCGGTGACTGGGTGGGTAGTGTGCATGCCCACAGGGGACCCTGGGCAGGAAAGAGCATCGGGTCATCCAGCCTGCCCGTCTTCGGCATATGCCAGGCCAGGTGTGGGAGCCCTTTCAGTCACATACAACCTCTTTTTTCAGAGCGAAGAGTGTGAATCCACTTCAGTCTCCTGGAAGTGGACAGTGGAGCACGTGCTGTACAAAGCCTTCCGGTCACACCTCTCACCTCCTCAGCATTTCTCCGAGGACGGGAGCATCCTGCAGCTCGCCAATCTGCCAGATCTCTATAAAGTGTTTGAGAGGTGCTGAAGAGTGTCACTTGGAAATAGCTTAGGAATGCCCGTGCAGCCCTCGCAGTGACTGGTCAGCGATCTCAGAGCCGAGGCGCGGTTAAGTGCTGGTCACTGCAACATGTCACCCTTTCCTGTCCCCCCCGTAGAGCGGCCCCAAATGCTGGAAATAAATTGTTGTTTGGTATCTGTGGTTCAGCTCAATCCAGGAGACGCTGGGTGTCTGCAAGGCGCCGACTCTGCTCGGAGCCGGGGGATGCTGGCGATGCGGTGGACCGCCAGACGAGCCGTGCCGTGGGAAGCCCCTTTGCCAGAGAGGGCAGGAAAGCCAAACATGTGGCGGGGTGGGACGGGGGTGAGAAGGGGAGTGTATCGTGATGCCTGGCAGAGTCAGCGGCCACTGTCAGGTGCGGGCTGGGGTGGGGGTGAGGTGGCGAGGAGGGCCCCTGGTCTCAGCTAGAACGTTACGCTTTTCTCTAAAGATGATGAGACCATCGCCAACGGCGGCTCCCGTAGAAGAGAACAATGGGGGGTTCCTGGCTGGAATCCTAGAAAATATGGGGGACTTTTACTATCTGGGGCACAGAGCTGACGAAGCGCTCTCTCCCTGCCTCCAGCTGGTTCGGCTGCTCATCAAAGGCACTCAGTTGGATGAGCATTTATTCATCCCCTGGTTTGGGTCAGGCCCTGCAGTACATGCTGTGGCCCCCCAGAAGCTTAGAGTCTGATGGGGAGTAGGGCGTGGGTGTGATAAGGAGGATACAAATGATGCCCGTGGGAAGGAGCCCTCCACGGCTCTGGGTGCCTAAGTCTGTGGCTCAGCGCCACAGCCGGACTGCAAAGAATGTTTCCCACTGGCTCACGCCTCTACCTCGCAATTTTATTTTGGAGAAAATCTCCACATTCTGTACTTTGTGTTATCGTTTCCCCAGCCGCGGATAATTTTAACCACAGGTAGGGTGAAGGTGGGTGGAGGAAGGCACAAGCTATTTGTCATCGGAATAGACTGTGGACCACCTGGACAGAAGGAAGAAATAGATAAGATGTTCAGAAAACACTGTAAGCCTATTACAAATGATATAGCAGCAGTGGAGGACTTCAGTCATCCAGACGTGACAAAAGTGGAGTCAATAAACTTCTTCACTGACTTTCATTCTTAAAAAGTCAGAGGAGCCAGCAAGGGTAGACTCTGTTCTGTATCTGATTTTCACTAATAGAACTGGTTTCTAGGGCAGAGATGATGGAACTCTGGCTTCCTAGAATTAGGAGGAGAGGAGAGAAAGAGCAAGATGGAGGCATGCACCCTGACATCTCACGAGCCAGCATCCCACAGGGGCCCTTGTCTAAGGAGGGAGAACGGCTCAAGAATGAGATTCCAGAGGGAAAACAGGAAAAAGCTGCGCAGAAATTCAAATGATCAGTGCGGCTCTTAAAAAGAAGGTGCCTCTTCGTAGCTGCAAAGACCTGCCAACTAAGGGGTGCCCCTCAGTGGGGACAGCTCAGGTCGTGGCAGTCTGAGTGTGATGGGAAACAACAGACGGGACCGTTTCAGAGAAACACAGAGGGAAGTCCCAGATCAGGAGCCCTTCCCGACTCGGCAGGCTCACTCACCCAGGACCTCCCACCTGACTCCAACTTAGTGCCGCCTCCTAGGCGATCCTTCTATCTGCTGTTTCCTTGCACAGAGCTGGTGATCGACGGGCCCTCTCCATGCCTGGGAGGCCCTGGAGGACAGGGATGGTTTCTGTCCTCCTTTGCATCCTCAGCGCTTGCCCGGCACACAGTAGGGCTTCAATAAATGATTACTGACTGCCTGGAGGATTCCCCCCTCTCGAAGCTCCACCTCTGCCTACTGAAGTGAATCCTCCCGCATTAGATCTCAGCCACTCTCTGATCTCGGTACCCTCGTGCCAACAATCCCTGGGGAACAGTCTCCCCGACTCGAGTCTCTCCCTCTGGTCTGTGCTGCCTCAGCTGCCCAAGTAGGGCCTCGTGGCTCCCGCTTGGCTCAGGGTTAACGTGTCATGTCACCCGACAGTCTTCTTGAAAGCCCTTCTTGATGTGGCCCCACCCCGTGTCCCCTGCCACAGCAATTGGCCTTTTCCCGCAGTGTCCCGTGTCTGGCCCTCCTAGGGCCCTTCTTTACCATGCAGGTCAGGCGCCATCTTTTGCATGCAGTCTTCCCTGACCCCCTCCAATGCTGGCGGCCTCCGCAGACTACCTTCTGTATCACTACTCTTTCTCCATGTGTTTGTCTCCCTGCGCCCCCACTCCTGTTAAGCTCCTCCTGCCCAGGGATTGATTCCTCTTCGGTCCTCACATCCCCAGCACCTGGCCCAGAACAGGATTCATCTTGTGTCCCCGCTTTTGTGACCCTGGCATTATGCTCTGCGTCTCCCTCCTGGTCTAGGACCAAGTACAGGCACTAAAGCCCTTCCCAGCTGGCTCCGGCCAACCTCTGCAGCCCATTGCACAGGATTCCCCTTCACACGCTTTACATTCTGGCCTCTCCTCACATTCAACGCTTCGTCCCAGAGGCATTTCCCTGCCCTGTCCCCTCCTGAAATTTGCTGCCTTCTTTTCACCCTTCAGAATTCTTTATTGCCTTCAAAGCTCAGGTTACGCTCCACTTGCGTGAAGCCTTTCCTGAATCCCCCCCCCCGACCCCAGCAGCCAATGCCTCTCCCCCAAACTCACCTCGTATACCCTCATATCCTTGCACATTGACTGACTTCGCCAGCAAAGTCCATAATTCAGCTCGAACATCCATGTCTGGAAGCCATGTCTGGTCTCCCCAGCTGCAGGACCCTTCCCTCCAGTTACCTGGGACCTTACACAGAATGTTGCATGTACCTGATTGTGTCAAGGCCATGTCCACTGATTAGATAGAGCATAAATTGAGGGGAGGGGCTACTTTGCTTTGGGGTTTGTACCCCTAGTATGCCCTCAACAAATGCTGGTTGACGGGCACATTGACTGGAGTTGCGAAGAGGCACATCTGGGCTTCGCGACGTAAGTAGAAAGAGTCCCTACCCTCATTGTCTATCTTCAAAGAGGGGCTGGATGACCTTGGATGTTGGCTTTGTTGGAACGGGGACCCTCTGGGAGTCCACAAAGGTGATGCTTCACAGATGGAGAGCATCTCATCCTGCATTCTCACTGGGGGAGGCAATGCCCTTCTCTTTGCAAATCTAACCTCTTCTTAGGGGGACTCTTACTTCACCAACATCCCCTAGCTTTCATCTTTGAGAACCCCTCCTAAAGCCTTACTGAGTGCTTTTCTCACACTGTTGCTAGCAGGGAGATAGTGCGAGATTGTGTTGGGTTCGTAGAGGGACGGGGACATGGGGAAGGACAAGATCCAGACCTGTGATTTCATTGTAGAGTTCCCAGTGAGGAAGTCAGTGGAAATGCCTGGGCCTCATATTAGATGGAGTAACAGGCTTGGAAATCGTCCACTTTGCACGTTAGCTCTCTCCAAGATTCCCAGAGATCTCGACTGCTAAATACTGTGTGGCCTTTTCAGTCTATCCTTTTTGGCCTCTCTCCAGCCTTTAGCACTGTTGACCGTGCCATTTCCCTGTACACCACCCTTGGGCTTTCCTCCTGCGTGAGATCTCCTTGGCCTATTCTGCTGGTTTCTCTTCCCACCTGCTCACCACAGATCCTCCCTCTATCGGCTCTTCTTGATCTCATCAGCTACGCTTCTTTCTCTGAAGGTGACTAACTGGCTTTCTCTCCCTCCTGGCACATTGCAAACTGCCCCCCACCGTCTTGTACCTGGTTGAACCAAAGACTCCTCAGACGTGACATCTTCTGACCAGATCCTCTTCTTTCCCTACGAGTGCATCCCTCCACCGAACTCACCGGCTCCCACGGACGGCACCACCACCTTTCCGGCCGCCCACGTTGATAGCTTTGGCCCCCATTGCTCCTCCTCGCCTCTGCGCACACGGCCCTCTCCCTAACCTGTCATCACCTGGGCATCTGTACTAGCGTCCAAGTCGGCCTCTCTGCCTCCAGCCTCATCCCTCTGCAGTCTGGCCTTCTCGCAGCAGCCAAATTACCCTGAACGTCCAAACTTGACCGTATTTCTCCTGTGAATGTCTTCAGTGGCTCCTCTCCAAGCATATTCAAAGGTCACGTGGCCAGCTGGCTCGTGCTCACTGGATCTCTGGCTGGAAGAGCCTGCTGGCTCCTCCCCGTACACAGCCCGTCATCCTCCCTCCTTTGCATCCTTGAGACCCCACGCCTTCCTCTAGACCCTCAGGTGCCGTTTACTCTTGGGTCTTTTTTTCTTACTCCCCCCGTTTTAAATGCTCCCTCCTGGAAATTACACTGTATTTCCTGACTTGTGCCCACTAGAGCGTATGCTCCTTGAGGGCAGGGATAATTTTTGTCCTTGTTCCCCGTGTCGATCACATGGTAGGTGATTTGGAGAAAAAGGATTTCCTGAATTGTAGGTCTTACGTGACTTACCCAGGACCAGAAAGCTAGTAAGCATGGGGTCTGAACTTGGGAGGCTGGACTCCAAGGCCAGCACCATACCGTGGGACACTACTTTCAACAGTGCTTCTTCCCCGCTGCTAACCCTAGAAGGGCATACCTTCCCTCCCCTTTCCCTCCTTCATTACTGAACCCTTCTGTGGTGTGGACTCTGTCCTAGCATGCCACCAGGACCCCACTCTCTGTGGTCACCAGTGGCTGGATTTAGGGACCTCTAAGTCCCCTACCTCAGTGACCCCGAGTTCTCTCACCCTGATGGCTCCCCAATCAATCCCCTTCCACCCTTTCCTCCCTGGCCCTCTTCTCATCATGCTTTCTCTTGGTCGTCTCCTCCACCCCGATGGCCGTTAACTGACACCTCTAAGCAGACAGGTCCACATAACTTCTCGGACTCACCCTCCATCTCCAGCCGCCCACTGGTACCAGCACCGCAGATGAAACCTACTCGGTGCTAAGCACTTTTCCCCTTCCGGCTTCCTTACTCCTGTTGATGCTGGCCCCTGAAGAAGTTAGCACAGCCTCCCAACTTTCCCCAAAACCACTGGCAGCTCCCCTCCTGCAATGAAAAGCTCCTTAGCTTGACATTCTCGGCCTCAGCAACCCGGCTGCAACCCACTTTCTTCCCAGACTTAGTTCCCATAACGACTCCTTCCCACGTTCCTGGTATAGATGCGACTCCGTGGAGTTTCCCCAAGTCTGCCTCCTGAAATCTGGGATTCCGCCATCCTTCGTTCTCTCAGACCATTCTAACCCTGCTAAAGCAGTAGATCATTTCCTATCACATTTGTGTACATTTCACACCTTCCCTTCACCAACTGGATTTTAAATTCTGTGACGGCACAGACTTGTTTTTATCCAGTGAGAGCCTTGCACATGAGAAGTACTCACAAAACGTGGGACTGAATGTTCCAACCTTTACTCGTTCATTAAAAACGAGCTCATTAATTCTACCTAAATACACGATGGCTGTTCTAGGGCAGTTTGGGAGGAGCTCTGACAGCAGCTGTTACATTGGCCATAGGAACAGCTCAAGGCAAAAGGTTTTCGTCCTTTGGCGACCCACGCCCAAGGCTCCAGGAGCTGAAGTTTAAAAATCAGTGATTCTTACAGTAGCCACGTGTACATGGAAATCAAGATGATTGTCCCTTAAACGTCTCGTTAAACTGAGTCATGTTTCCCTAAGAATTCTTTCTATGAAGAGTCAGCTTATGGGTCACTTTAGTCCAGGGATGGGGTGAGTGTGTTCCAGAGCCCAGGGAAGGAGCGCTAGCTAGGGGAGGGTTGGTGACCGCCAGTACGTGTGTCTTAACAGAGGGGCCTTTCCCCTGAACATGCCTGGCCTCTCGGGGCACCACTGGCTCCTTGGTTGGGCTTCTCGAGAATAGCCCCACTGCTCTAATTCTGACATTCCATTAACCCAATCAAAGGGCTCATGGGTGCAAGACACGACGGATGCGCTGACGGTTCTTTTTCAAGTCACTCTTGTGAAACCACTGACGGTGTCTAAAATCTGAAGAAATGGCCACTGTTCTTCCCCCCAGGTGACAGCAAGTCCTAACCCCTTGCAATGGCCTTTGCTGAGGACGATGGACTTATATCTGAAAACAGTAATAAAGACAGTAAGCTAAAAGACAAAAGGTTTGAGGAAGGAGGGTAGGGTGGGCCAGGCAGGGTTCAAAAGAACGCAGCGACAGCCCTCATTGGTCTGGAAAGTGTCTGTTTAATAGCGTTTCCATCCAGATACCAGGCCCACCTGCCTGACCCCTCCCTCCCCACCACAATTCGTCAGCTCTCATCCCAAGAGTAAGCAGCAGATAAAATACAATTTACAGTGTACACCATCTTGTCCCTACTCTTCCGAGTCTCAGGCCTTGGACATCCCATGACAACAAACTAGGACCACAGGTGTGCCATCACCCATGCGATAAAGCAAGTTGATATACATTTAACATTTTCTGATATAAATTTAAATATTTTACAAAAACAGTTTCCCTTAAAACATACAAAGTTCACCGAGCATACTGCCCGAGCCCCACATGCGTCTCTCTTAAAAATATAAACGTTATTTGATTTCCAGGGTGCACCACGGAGAAGGCACTTGTGTTACAGGCTGTCTCGAGCAAGTCCAGAGGGAAGCAGGTGCAGGAGCAGCCTCCTCCTCTCCTCCTCTGGGCATCGGCGGGTCCTCCAAGCCCTCGGGCGGCAAGGAGGGGGATTGTACTGCAGTCAAAAAGTCACAGGGGTCGACCAGCTCTTCCTCTAGAATCAAACTGCTAATAAAAGCCAATTCGTTCACAGGTTCAAACCGCTTTCATTCTCTCATAAATTACACAGTAAAAGGATGCCACTTTCATCATCAAAAATAGTACTGGACAGCAGGGTATTCAAACGGTTGTGTCAATGGTGGGGGAAGAGCCTGAGCTCACCCACCCCCGGGGAGAGGCGCAGGTGGGCAGAGCCCCACGTGAGGAGGCTGCAGTCTACTGCTGGGACAGGAGGGCTGTCCGGTTGGCCTTCATCTTCTCCAGCCTCTTCACCAGGTGACTGTTGGTCATCTCCATCTCCTCGATCTTATCCAGCGCCGTCCGTAACTGCACAGAGAAACAGCACCGCTCAGGCGCCCACGGGCCAGAAGCCACCCGTGCCTGGGTTCTGGTGGGCATGCAAAGGCCGAGGGCCCCCCAGGAGAGAACACAGGAGGAAGGCCTCGTTCCCTCCCTTGCAAGTGCAGTGGGAGAGCTTTGTTGGGGGAAAAAAAGCCCCGGTGAAGAGGGCCCATGATGGGATTCTAAGGGCCCCCTCAGGGCTAAGGGGTCCATAAGGGGCAAGGGGCCTGGAAAGGCTGACTCGAGTCAGTGTTTGAGCCCCAGCTCCCTGGCTTCACCCTTGGCTTCAGGAACACAACTGTAGCAGGAGGAGGATTTGTGGAGCACAAGGAGGAGGGGAAGGCTCAGAAAGTCCCGAGTCTAGCTGGGAACTGTTGCCAGAGAAAGAGACAGATGCGAAAGGCATAGAGGGGCCACAGAAAGAGCGCTGCTTGTCACCTGATTGGTCACAGGAGGTGTGGGAAGAGCATGGTCTGGCTCCAGGACTGGGAATGTAGGTGCCAGGAATGGTGTGGGGACACAAAACAGAAAAAGGGAGTGTAGGGGAAGAAGCCTGCTTTCAAGAGAAGCTAATTCCATCTGGGAAGTGCTAAGTTAGAGATGCCATGGCACATCTGGACAGACATGTCCAGCTGGTGCAGGTGAAGGAGGGTTCGAAGTCAGGAGAGAGATGGATACAGGCTGGATAAATGGATCTGGCCAACAGGAACGACCAAGGGGGCTACTATTAGCAGGAGAAAACATTCAGGGCTCTGAAAATGGGGCCAAGGGCTCTGCTTGGGCTCTTGGGCTTCCTGGGCCAGGCTGATGCTGGGGAAGGCAGGGCCATCACCCAGTCAGGTGCACAAACGCTGGCCCATTCTGAGGGACTGGTGCAGCCTGTCAGGCTGACCCTGCAAACAGCCAAGGGCCAGGGCACTCAACCAAAGGACCTGTGAGACGTCCACCTCATTTGTCATTATGTGAATGATCAGCATTCTGTCTCCCTTCCCATTCCCTCCCGCTGTCCCAGAACCACACAGAATCTTGACCCACGGGCCTTCTCAAATGCAGGTGCCACCCCTCGGGATCTCTGAAGCAAGTACCTCGCGCTGAAGCTTCCTCTTGTCCGCTTTGAGCTCATCTTCCACTTTTTCTGCGTTCTCGGCCGCACTCTTGTACCTGGCCACCTGTCCTTCCAGCCTCCCGATCTGTAAGCAGGAGTCACCCATGAGGCCGCGTCTCCCAGCGTGCCCCCCCACCCTCTACCCCATGGAAAGCAGCTGGTGGCAGAACCAGCTGACATGATGGGAAATCCCTGGTGGAAACATCACATAACCAGTATCCGAGTGCTATACCAAGCCCACAGTCCCTGCCAGTGACTCATGGGTCGCCATTTATAAATCCAAAGCACCCCCCCCCCGGGATTCCAGCTGGACGGTCCTCAGAAGGCCAGGCCACTTCCCACGTCCACGTTTTGTGGTTACCCCTTTCTTGGGGATTGAGGCAATGTCATTCAAGGGGACAAAGAAGACAGAGTTTGAGCAAGAGCACAGACTTGTATCCCAAGGGATTTTCACTTGGACTAGTGGGCTGCTGATTTTCCCCCCACAATACTTGTCAAGTGGAGAAACTATGTTTTGAATCCCCCTACTAGCTTTAATAGCCAGCCACGGAATGAGATCCTGACAAATACTGAGGGGCTGAGGGGTGTCGGACAGCCCGTGCCCAAGAAGGCATTTGATACACCAGAGGAGGGTCTCTGAGCAAAGTCCCAGACGGTCATGGGATTGAGAGCTGACCATAGCAAATGGGACGAAATTGCTCAACCGAGGGCAGGGACTGGGGGCCACATGGGGATGAGGCGGGTGGGGGCATGGAATGGGGACCACGTGGGGATGAGGCGTGGGGGGATGTGGAACGCACAGGCTGGCACTGGAGGCTGCGACAGATGGCTGCAGTTCCCCTCCAGCTCCAAAACGATGGGATTCTGGGGACAAAATATATCCAGGAAGCACTTACGTTTTGCTCCATGGTTGCTATATCTTGTTCTGCTTTTGAAAGCCTGAATTTGTATTCACTAATTTGTCTGTTGGCATCTCCTGGAACAAAAGACAACAATGAGCACTCACACAGGCATCAGCAGCCACGGCCCCCAGGTCAGAGGGCATGCTGCCAGCTGGTCTACCTCCCAAGAGAGAGGCTCGCTATCTCCAAGGGCTGTGGGCTGGGATTACAAAGGGAAGCAGTACTGATGAAGCACCTACTGTGTGCCAGGCACTATGCTAAGGCCTTTTCAAGTACTAGCTCAGCTGGTCTTCACAAGAACCCTGAGAGGGAAGGGCTATAATTATTCCCGTTTTACAGATGAGGCAGACAGAGGCAAAGTGACTTGGCCCGGGTTCTACAGCTAGAAAGTACCCAAGGCTAAATTTGAACTCAGGCCTAGCCCTCTGTGCATGGTGGTGCCTTCTATGGGCCCACAACAGAAAACCAGGGCATCTCCACCTCTTCTTTGATTCACATAAACACAAAGAAAGATCCCAACCCCACATGCTAAAAACGGCCAGTTCCAATGCCCTAAATCACTATTGATTAGACAAATGCAAATCAAAACAACTCTGAGGTACCACATCACACCTATCAGAGTGGCCAACATGACAAAACTGGAAAATGATAAATGTCGGAGAAGAGGTGGGAAAATTGGGACACTAATGCGTTGTTGGTGGAGTTGTGAAATGATCCAACCATTTTGGAGAGCAATTTGGAACTATGCCCAAAGAGCTGTAAAAATGTGCATACCCTTTGACCCAGCAATAGCACTTCTAGGGCTATATCCTAGAGAGATCATACAAATGGGAAACGGACCCACATGTACAAAAATATTTATAGCAGCTCTTTTTGTAGTGGCCAAGAATTGGAAATTGAGGGAATGCCCATTAATTGGGGAATGGCTGAGCAAGTTGTGGTATATTAATGTAATGGAATACTATTGTGCTATAAGAAATGATGAGAAGGTGGTCTTCAGAAAAACCGGGAGAGACTTGTATGGACTGATGCTGAAGGAAGTGAGCAGAACCAGGAGAACACTGTACACAATCACAGCCACGTTGTACGATGACTAATACTGATAAACTTAACCCTTCTCAGCAATGCAAGGATCTAAGACATTTCCAAAGGCCTCATGATGGAAAATGCTATCCACATCCAAAGAAAGAACTATGGAGTTTGATGCAGATCGAAGCATACTATTTGCTCTTTTTTTTCCTTCTGTTCTGTTTTGTTTCCTCTTTCTCGTGGTTCCTCCCATTGGTTCTAATTCTTCCTTAAAACATAACCAATGTGAAAATACATTTAGTAGAAATTTATGTGTAGAGCCTATATCAGAGTGCACACTGTCCTGGGGAGAGAAGGGGAGAAAAATTTAAAACTCAAAAGCATATGGAAGTGATTGTTGAAAACTAAAAATGAATTAATAAAAAAAGAAAAATATGTAATTTTTAAGAAAATAACTCCATCTGAGGATTTTTGTGGCCTCTTAAGTTCAATGTGTGACATGACAACCAAGCTGCCCTAAGAGAGGCCAGGCTTCCTGGGACAGGCAGAGGGGGGCATCCTGCAATACTCGGCCCTGCTCAGATCACAGCAGTGTTCTGCTCTGTGACCATGTAAGGTCACTGAGAGGCTGAAGGGCAACCAGGGTCCTGGGGGGCTCTGACAGCTGTCTCCATGTGCGAAGGGCTGTCATGGAGTTTTCCTACATAATTTCTTGAAAGATGACATCTAGGCTCTTTTTTTTTTTAAATCATGGCTTTCAGGTAGTCTAATAATTTTTAAATTATCTCTCCTGGATTTATTTTCCAGGTCAGTTGTTTTTCCAGTGAGCTATTTCACATTGTCTTCTATTTTTTCATTCTTTTGGTTTTGTTTTACAGTGTCTTGATTTCTCATAAAGTCACTAGCTTCCAATTGCTCCAATCTAATTTTTAAGGAAGTATTTTCTTTAGTGAGCTTTTGGACTTCCTTTTCCATTTGTCCAATTTTTCTTTTTAGGGCATTCTTCTCCTCATTGGCTTTTTGGACCTCTTTTGCCATTTGGGTTAGGCTATTTTTTAAGGTGTTATTTTTTTTCAATTTTTTGGGGGGGTCTCCTTTAGCAAGCTATTGACTTATTATTTTTCATGATTTTCTTGCACCACTCTCATTTCTCTTCCCAGTTTTTCCTCTACTTCTCTTACTTGCTTCTCAAAATCCTTTTTGAGCTCTGCCATGGCCTGGGACCAATTCATATTTTTCTTGCAGGCTTTGGATGTAGGAGCTTTGACTTTGTTTTCTTCTTCTGATTGTATGTTTTGATCTTCTTTGTTACCAAAGAAAGATTCTATGGTCTGACTTTTTTTGCACAGTTTGCTCATGATCCCAGCCAATTACTTGAGTTTTAAACCCTTCATTAAGGTAGGGATCTGCTTCCAGTGTGGAGAATGTATTGTCCCAAGCTTTGAGGGTTTTGTGCAGCTGTTTTCAGAGATACTTCTAGGGATCTGTAAGTTTTCATTTCTTCCAAGGTGGTATGATCAAGAGCGAGGTGTTTACTCCTTTCCTGGCCTGGGGCTCTGGTCTATGAGTAATCACAAGCTCTTCTTTTCTGCCTTGGAACTGTAAGGAGGATTCCCTCTCTACTGCCACCACAAGCTCCACCACGCCAGCACTCCTCCTTGCCCCAGGACCACCACCCAGAGCTGTGACCCAAATCCAAGCACAGGCAAAGCAAGAGAATCCTGCACCAGCACCAGCAAAGAGATCCCTGCAATCCCCCTCTGATCAGCCACTTGATTACCCCTCAGTCTGTGGGCTGAGAGCTCAGGAAGCAGCTGCCGTCCCGGGGATACACTGGGACTGGGGCCAGACCGAGGCCCTCTCTCACTGTGGTCTGACAGACCTTTCCTACTGACCTTCTAAGTTTTCTTTGGTGTTTCTTGGTTGAGAAGTCTGAAAACCACCACAGTTCCCCTTGATTCAATACCCTAAGGACTGCTCTAAGTTCACTGAGGACTATTCTTTGCCTTTGCAGCCTGCGTGGCCCATACTGAACTGTGCTCTTCTCCCAGCCCAGCACAACAGACCTTTCCAATCAACCATCCAGGTTGTCTTGGGCTGGAAATTTGTTTCACACTGTCTTTTTGTGGGTTCTGCTGCTCTAGAATTTGTTTAGAGCCATTTTTTACAGGTATTTGGAGGAGTCTGGGGGAGAGCTCAAGCAAGTCGCTGCTTTTACTCCACCATCTTGGCCAGGGCTGTCATGGAGGAGAAGGAAGACCACCGTTGTCCTGACTCCAGAGGGCAGAAATGGGGAGCCGGGCTAGGGACTACCTAGAGGTTGGATAAAGTAAAACTCTCCACCACCACCAGGGGGAGGCAGAGCGGGAGGGTATATCTAGACACGTTGGTGTGGATGTACGTGAGTCTAGGTCAGGCGTGGGGAACGTGGAGCCTTGAAGCCAAATGTGGCCCTCTAGGTGCTCAAGTGTGGCCCTTGGACTGAATCCAAACTTCACAGAACAAATCCCCTTCAAGAAAGGGGACTCAAGGCTGCAGGCTCCCTACCCCTGCTCTCGTTTCTCGCCTCAACATGGGGAGGGGGATCTTTAATAAAAACCCAGGAAGGAAATGCGCCGGCTTTCCCTGACCACTTCCTTCAGCCAACACCATCTTCCTTTCACAAGTGAAAGGAAGACAGCCACCACCGCGCCTACTGTAAATTGATGATGAAAAGCCACTCCGTCAGGGAAAGGAGACACAGCCCCAAGGCCTCTGCATGGAGAGGGAGCCCTCCGGACTCCTGAGAGGGGAGCCTGGACACCCCAGGCCTCCGACTGAGCCCTTCCCAAGGAGAACTCGGTTTCTGACGGCCCGTCTGCAGCTCACCCTGTGCTGAGGGCCTCATGAATGAAAGCCCCAACAAAAAGCCCCTGAAATCCAGTGGAGAAAGAGCCTGGGGCTGCCCCATGATGTCCATCTGGACACATGAGAGGGAGGGACGCGGGTCGCTCTGGGGTGGGCTACCCCACCCCACGCCAACTCTGGTCCGATACATACTCTGCATCTCAATGAACTGCAGGTCTGAGCCATTCTCCAGTCCCCCGGGTTCTCCAAATGTGCCGTCATGCCGAGAGCACTTCTGTCTTTCTTCTTCCAGCTGCAGTTTCAGCTTTCTGATCTGAAATCAGGACAGACAGACATCGTAACACGAGGGCACACTGCCACCAAGCTTGCTATGCAAACCAACAGGCTGGCTCCGGGAGGGCCGGGCCGAGGGGCAGAGCATGAGCACACAGCCTGGCCAAGAAGCACCCGATCATCTTCTCCAAAATGCAAAGCCACCCCACTTTACAATCTGAGTCCTTTCTGAAGGGAGGGGAGTCGGTTTAAAAAAAAAAAAGACCCATCACCATTTTTAGGGGTGGTGTGGGTGTTCTAATCATAAATGTTCCCCACCTCAACAGCACCTTCACAACGAGACAAGGGGAGGGCGAGGCACGCTGCTGAGCTAGGCCAGAAGCCCCTCATCAGAAGGCGCACCTGGAGGCGGGTGCTCAGAGTGGCCCCAAGCTGGCTCTGGGACTGGCTTCCTCACTCATCGTAAATTTAACAGTGGTGGACCCAGCTCACGGACACACGACTCGAGGACTTTTTAAGTACCTAAAGCCCAGACTCTGAGATGAATGAAGGCCTAGGCAGCCTCTCTCAATGCAAGCCACCTTTCTGAGCATCTCAGTGAGGGTATGCTGCACCCACCACCCTGTCTGGGAGAGGGAGCTCCTGAAGAGACCCAGGGCACGTGGCTCACTGCCAACGAGTTTGCAGCAGGGATGGCTAAGCCTGTCCAACAAAGTACAGACAGGAAAAAGATGCCCATGTCTGATTAATCTTGGGAGGGAAATCAAAGAGGAAAGCCATGACCCTCCAAAGAAAACACCACCTTGCTTTATTATCCTGACTTCATAATCCAGGGACACTAGAGATGTTCTGCAGTACAGGCCCTTGGGGGGTCGAGCCCAACTCCCACCTTAGACAATGTGAGACAAAGGCCTCAGGGGTCCCGGGAACTTGTGACGGGGGCTCACACCAGTCCAAGTGTGGTAGAGCTGAGCTCTGAACCTAGGCCCCAGAACGCTTTCCTCTCCCCGTCATACACTGGCGCCACACGTACAGTAGAAGGACGCGGTCTTTACCTGGGACAGCAGCTCCTCTTTTTCTCCAGCAAGTTTTCGTAGCCTTACATCTAAGACAAACCAAAATACGAGAAAAAGACAAGGTGGAATTTTAATGACTTGAATTACCTTTTAGTAAATGATACCGCTCAGAATTCATGGCTAATCACAACACACCTGCTTAAGCACGTTTAAAGAAATGGTGGGAACACCAAAAGAAATAAAAGTCTGTATGAAAGATGCCAAGCACTTATCAAAGCTCCGCTCCTATTTCCACACCAAGACCCGGCAGGATCCCATGGTCAGGGATGCTTCATTTTAAAGCCAACAGGAAGTATAAAGGTGCCCATTTAAAACTGGCATGGCCCCATCAGGAGGAAGGAGGTTAACCCAATAACCCCGTGCTGACAATTTCCAAAGGAAACAGGCTCTACAATCTCAGAGTCAGACACACGAGAGACTGGGGCCTCTCACGGCTGCCGCGGGCAGCAGGGAACAGAAGCGGGGGAAGGGTGGGTCCAGCCCCACTCATCTGACCAGCGTGGAAGTAGCAGGGCATCCTGGCCCCCGACCAGACACTCGCTCGTGCCCCAGAATACTGGGAAGAATAACACGGGAGGCAGAGGGCTAGCAATAACTGTCCGCAGGCGCCTGACCAGCCCCTGCCGTGGGCTGCCCATGCCAGCCACAGATCTCTGAACTCCTCTTTGGTGGTAGCAGCCTGGTGACTCCTGGCCGGCGGGTACCGTGCCCAGGGCATCTTTCCTCCAAAGTATCAGACCTACACAGTGGCCTTTTTTCCCTCCTCCCTACCCCAACACAGCCCTAATTTATGGCTAATAATGCGACTGTTTTCAAAGGCTCCCTTCAATTAATTTTACCTGGCTGCACCTCCCACCTCCCACCTCCCACAGTCCCTGCCAAACATCTCTTGTTTCCCTATGAAGACTCCTAAAAGAAACCCAGAACTTCTTTGAAAAAACGATTGAGGGAATCTCTTTGCACTCTGTGTGAGTCTGTGTCAATATTCCCTTTTAGATATCCTACTCTGGGCAGAAGGGCCTCAGTCCTATCAATTACGATTGCTTCATGCTTAGAAAAGCTTATCTGGGATCAAGAGATAAATAAAGAATTAAAACATCTGCAACAGGTGCAGAGAAGTGAAATACTCTGTCGAGGAGGAAGTCTCAAATGCATGGGCAAGGCTCCTGCTGCCCCTGCAGACAGCATGCCCCTTGCTCACTCTTTTCTAAATACTGTGTGGACACCTAACCCACTTGTGTTCAGCTTCCTGATGGCTCATGCAGATACAGGCCCTTGACCATCTCCTCAGAGAGAGAGCCATCGTGAATGGTCAAGCATCTTTCTGATTCCATTCCAGGCCATGGTCCAGAAGAGCCACAGACCCCATACCCCCATGAGCAGGCAACAGAGACCCAACTCCCAGCAGCCCTTGGGCTCACTCTTACCTAGCGGCCCTTCCCCTGCGGATTCCAAGACCTGAGCTGCTTCCTGAGACACCACGGTGATGGCGCCCACCACAGGCTCATGACTGACATCCCCATTTGGAGTGCCATCAGGGATTATAACTAAACCATGCTTCTGAAAGACAAAAAAACCATCACAAATGAGAACACACAAGGAAATCCAACATTCGGTGACGCGGCTGCCCAACGGAGGCCCCAGGCCGGACACGTGCGAGGGCCATCAGACATGGAGGTGGCTCGCGAGCACCCAGCCCCCATCAGGGAGTGTTGGCAGGATGACTGCTCACCTACCTCTCCTGTCTCCAGGGTTTCCTTCAGCTCGGCCAACTGCTCTCTGAGCACATCTCGCTCATTCCTAATGCAGTCAAAGGACTCTTTCTGCCTCTCTAGGGCCTGGGGGGGGGCAGAGCCGCAGGGAAAGAAGAGAGAGTGTGACAGACAGCAGAGGTGCAGACCTCCCAAAGCCCAGCCAAGCGGGGGCAGAAAGCCAGAAGGATCACCACTCTTAGAAGGACGGTGCTCATGCACGAGCTCGCTGCTGAGAACATGCTCACACACACGTAAGCACCGAGCACGGACGCTCACCTTTCTCTTCCAGACTATGGATAAACAGGAAGAGGAAGGGGAAGATGGAATTAGACACATAACCCATTAAGTTTTTCTGGTTGACTTAACTAAGAGTCTAAAATTATTTTTTTTGGGGGGGGGTTGCAAATCAGATTAAATTGAGGCAGCTAAGTGGTAAAACAGAGAGAGCACAGGCTTGGAGGCAGGAAGCCTTGAGTTCAAATCCAGCCTCAGACACTTTCCAGCCTGGGCAAGACCCTTCAGCTCTGTCTCAGTGTCCTCATCTATAACATGGGGACGACAAGAGCACCCACCTCCCGGGGTTGTCGTGAGGAACATCTGTACAGTGTTTAGCACAGAGCCCGGTGCACAGCAGGTGTATATGTTACCTACTGTCATTACTGTTTAAAAAATCAAATGCACATTTGCCTGATTTAATCAAAAAAGACCACCAAACATCAGTTCGATTAAAGCAACCTAAAAAGCTGTTGTTTCTGGTGACAGCTGTTATCCTCCTAAGACAGGAGATCAAAAATGTCCCCCAGAGACACACGCACCTGGTTGAACTGGAAATACTCCCACAAGTGACCCCTCCTCCAGCAGGGCCTCTCACTAGTGGCTCAAATATTTTAACCTGTATTATAGTGACCTGGGCACATGCTCTCCTCCCCTACTGGACTTCAATTCCTCAAGGGCAGGGCTCTTCTGTTTCTCAGCTGGATCCCCAGGGTTGAGGACATGGCAACCACGTAGAGGTGTTTGTGGAATTTCATTAACTTTGTCCAATAAAATAAGCAAATCAGCATTGATTTTTCTAATGGAACTACAAAATTCATATGAAAAAATTACAAGACCACTGCTTCAAAGCGTATGATGCCTCCCTCGGCAATGCCAAGCTGAGACAGGCCCCACAGCATGACCAAGCTTACCGCAGAACCGTGGCCGCCCCGGCCGCCCTTTTCTTTGGTGCCTGAGGTGGGGCGCCCTGGAGGGGTCCTCACCAGAGCCTCCTGAGGAAGGCAGGGCAGGTCCTGGAGCCCGGCATCACAGATAAGGAGACAGGCCCAGAGAAATACCTGGGGCCCACCTTCTTACCTCAAGTCCTGTGTTCTTATCGCCACCCACCAAGAAGTCGCCACCCTCGACCTCCCAGCTTTCCTTAAGGCTGATGTAAACCTTAAATCTTAAAATTCACCCCCGTGTATAATCAAAACAACCTGAACTCTTTCAAATGCATCTGAGTCTAGCATTCCTGGCCGGGACTTACTCTTACCAAGGACATTTCTGGCTAAGGGTATCAGCACCAAAAAGCCAGCTGGGTTGCACCTCTCACCTATGTGAAGTCTCCTGCATCTCTGTCATTGAGTGAAGGTTGGATGGCCAAGAGCGAGGCTACCAGACCACATTTCACCACCAGCACACTGGCAGAAGAAATGGGCTAGTTCCTCAGCTAACAGCTCCATGGCCACTTAGCATCAGCAGAGCACCGGGAGAGATGATGGGAGAGACGATGGACAAGGACACAGGAAGCCTTCCCTCTGGCTTTCTCACATATCCAAGCGTTCACCAAAGCAGTCATTAGCGTTCAGAATTACACAAACACTGACATTCTTAAACACCAACAGCCTCCAAGTGTGAGCCTAGTGAATCGTGGGATGAGGAGAAAGCAAGGCCCACACTCTTCCCACTCAAGTCTTGCCAGTACCTTGCATACGAGAGGCACTAAGCAAACTTTTGTTAGTTGGTGACTTGAAGAGGGCACCATCTCAACAGTTTTCACGATGAAATGCACGAAGTAGGCTTCCGCATCTGCTGCAAGTCACCCACAATCCTGGCCTCAGCTGATAATACCTATGTGCTCAGCATCATGCAGAACATGCAATTCTGTGAACAGGACAACGGTGGCTAAGCCAACAACATGCTTTACTGAAACAACTCCTAAACAAAGGCTGTCTTCATGCAGGATTAATTAGGACCAGACCGATATGGAACCAGGAACAGCAGGAAAGCTCTGTCCCACTGGGGTGGTGGGCGTTTGGTTTGTTTTTTTTCTGAATGGACTTTCACTTTTCTCTTCCCATAATTGTAGATGGGAGCATAAAAAGACATCTGTGATACCCAAGCATTCTACCAGGAAGTCTGAAACCTCTTAAAATACTTCATGACGGAATCAAGTGAATTGAAACTGCCCTGACACACACATTACACTGACCATCACCATCACTGACCTTGTATTTGTAAGAAAACAATTGTTTTTTAATCTGAGTGTTTTCAAAATAAAATCACATACTTCTTGGGGTCTAATCTCCTTTTCCCAACATCAAACTCTATTATTATAAAGCTAGCAGAAGTCAACGTGCACAAGGTTTTCTAAAAGGACAGTCAAGCCCTGGGGAAGTCTTCCCACATGGAGGCAAAAACTTTTTCTCAAATAGCAAGACCAAAGCTCTCATTGGGCAGGTAGAGTGGGCAGCCTTCAGGTGGTTTCTGCAGCACAGAGCCAGCTGAAGGAGGCAGAGGGGCAATCTGAAGGGAGAGCTGGACTGACACTGAAGTCTGGCCCATGGACAGAAAATGGGCATAATATACTCACTAAGCAACTAAATTCAAAGACTGAAACTAAAGCTTCAGGCGTGTGTCTTGTAAAGTGGATTTATTGCTTCTTTCATGTGAGTAGGAACCCCCCACACCCTTCAGCACAAAAATTCCCTTGGGTTAAGAAAATCCATTAGTTAATCTTGATTGTCAGAGAAGACAGCCGCTTGCCCAGACCATTCTAGAGCTCAGGAATGCAGGGGCCGTGGGTCCTGATTCTGCCGTCACAGTAAAGCTCTCTAACGGAGGGCTCCCTTCTGGACAGGTGCCATGTTAAGGCACCAGCAGCCACGGCCCATGGAAGCACCAAAACCTGCCGGAGAAAGTTTTCGTTTTCCACCAACTGAATGGATTGGGCGCCAAGATCCCTTCAGTTCTGACGCGGCCCCTGACAAAACTGGGCAGGAGAAAACCTACCTAAATGCTGAGAAGTGTCAAAGGCAAAAGCCAAACCTCTCAGGCCCTCTCGCAGTAACACTGAGGCTTCAGATCTGCCTTCAGTAGTGGGAAGCCAAAGGATTTATGGGGTGTTAAACACTCCCCATTCTTCTGCCTTGTGTCTTTGCAGATCCTTTGGCCACAAGAGCGCTGGACTCCCCTCTGGGCCTGCCTGAAGTGGGCTCCTTGTGGGGGCAGGGAGAGGGAGAAGTCTGCTGATTTCCCCATTGATTCCCATTCCATGCTGACCAAATATGCAAATACGTTCACAGTGCACATTGGGGGTGGGGGGAATGGAAAAACTAATCCATATCGGGCCTGCCTGAAGTGTCATCTGCTAAGTGGTTCTTCTGAATGGAGAGGGGCTCCTTGTGGAGGCAGGGAGAGGGAGAAGTCTGCTAATTTCCCCACTGGTTCCCATTTGATGCTGACCAAATATGCAAATACGTTCACAGTGCACACTGGGGGTTGGGGGAATGGAAAAACTAACCCATATCGGTCTGTTCCAAATCAGCACACTTTCCCCAAAGCCCCATTTCTTCTCATACCCCAATTTTTTTATCTTTCCAAATAAGTGTCTCCTGGAGGTCAAACAACTCTTTGGTTATGGTGTCTACTCTCTGCTGCATGCATCGCTTCTCCTGCAGGGAAAAGAAATAACCAAGAAGCAGAAAGAAAACAGGAGGCGAGGGGATGAGAAAACCAGGGAAGGAAAGGAACCGCCAGGTGATGGAGGGAAAGATGCACAGAGCGGGAGGGGGCTGCCTTGCAGAGGAGAAGGTGGGCGGGCGCCTACGCCAAGGGGATTCGCCCAAGATCACCCAGCGACCGAAAGGACCAAGGTTCAACCCCAGCAAGCTCCCAGCACCAAGCTCCATCCATTGTCACACACTAATTAGTCTGCATGTCTCGAAAAAGGGGCCAGAGACCCAAGAGCACAGACGGGCCAGGGCTGTGATCCCATGACGTCTTCAAAACAAAGGAGCCCAGAGAACTGCTGGAACCATGCCCCTGTGGCAGGGGGACGGCAGAGCCCCTCACACTCCTGCCCCCTCTCCAGGTATAGTCTCCTGAGGCTGGCCTGCATGTCACAAAGGGCTCTCGGCTGTCGACTTCAAGAAGGATGGGCCCTTCTCGAGGAGAGACAATCGACAATCAAAGACAGAAGCACAAGGCCTTGTTACAGACTTCCATGGTCTGCACTCATCTAACCAGTAAAACGGACCCTTGTATACACTTCCCCACTAACCAGACACTTTCGCACCTTCCTGGAGAACATGGCACGCTGTCGTCCTGGGAGTAACACAATCAGTGAACCAGCAAGAGCCATTACAATCAGTGTTCATTAAGAACCTGAGTTCAACGTCCAGCAAGACAATGTAAAAATTAGAATGTGGCCCCGTCTACTCTCCCCCCTCCACAGCAGAGTCCTCGTTCCTCAGGGTAATTTCTGGGCAACTCCGGCTCCCCTTTGCTCACTCGTCGGCCTTCTCCGAACACCTCTCTAGGTCACCTGTGCTCCCTACCTGCCTGTACCTACGCCTGACCACCAAGAACAGAGCAGAAGAGGAAGATTCAGCTACGTTACACTGTCGTGATATGGTGCACAGGCATGAAGAAGATGACAATTCTATAAAGAAAAAACCAAAACAAGTATGCAACTTGTAGCTCACCCCCCCTTCCAAGCCACGGGCTTCTAAGGCACTCTGCACATGACAGAAATATCGGGGTGAGCAGAGTGGGTGTCATCAGCCTGCCACAGCTCCACAGGAAAGTCTCTGAGAGGGGCTTCTGTCTAAGTGAACCAGAGGGGCCTCCTTGAGGCTTCCCCAGACTGGCCCCCGCGGGGCTACAAGGAAGCAGGCATTTCAGCAGCAAACCCCACGAATGACCCAGAAAGAACAGCCTGACCAGCAGCCTGAGCAGCACACAAAGCTGACAAAGCCACTGCTCTCTTTAGGAAAGGAGGCAAAAGCAAGAGGAAGGCCAAAACAACGCTAACTGAGAATGGACGAGGACCTTCTCTGGTCCCTTCTGGGCCATGCCGGGAGTCCAGCCCCACCCCACCCCCCATCCCCGCCCCTACCTCAATAAGCTCGTCCCGCTGCCGCAGCCCCTCCTTCAGCATCTCCATCTTGTGCTGCAGCACGGCGCACAGGTGTTTCTGCCGTTCCAGCTCCTGTGGGCACACAGACACCATCCCACTCACCCACCAGAGAAGACCACGGACCTGGGCTACCCCCACTCTCAGCCCTCACAATGGTTATGAAACTTTAACCCTCAAAGCAGGCCGAGGAATAAGGACGCCCCACTGAAATCAACCTGGGCAAAAAGACAGCTTGGAGGGGGAGCGGCGCACTGAGTTCCTTCCCCTCACACTTGCTGCTGCTGCTGTGTGTGCACGCACGCCCAAGGCCCTGGATGTGAATGTGCTGACAAATCGGGCAAGACCACCCCCCGGGGACAAGAAAGCTCCAAATGACGGTGTTTGAAAGGGCTATGAATGCAGAGAAAATGTCCCCTGCCCAGGTCACTGCTTCTTGGGGGATGGCAACGGTCTCGAGGCAAAGTCAGGACTTCCAAATCAGCTTTGGAAAATGGGGTTAAATAAAAAGCAGATACTCACTTTGGTATAGGACTTAAAACATGTGCTAACAGGACAATGTGCAAGTATTCTTTTCACTTTAAAAGTCAAAATGAGGCAGTGAACAATTCTACCGAGGCAAGGGGGCCAGGAGCACAGCTCATCTGTAAAGCTCCAATGTCACTGGGCAGTACAGGATTCATATTCGAGAACAGGCCTCCCAACAGGATACTACACGACTTTCTCGTGTGTTTTTTCCAAAACACCAACTTTTCCCTCTTCTAACGGCCCAGGACAATTCACCATCCTTAACTGTGCTACTGGGCAGCAGCACTGTCCAGCCCGGCAGGAGGAGCCACAGCCTGGGGTCAGAGAGACTGTCATTCCCAGGCCAGGAAATCTGGGCAAGTCCTCTCCCTCCCCTTAAGGCTCTGTAAAATAAGGACCACACCACTTACCCTGCCATGCTCCTGGGGCATTGTGCTCAAAGCATGCAGGACCTGTGAATGCTAGTACTATAAACATGGGGGACTGAGGGAGCCACACTGGCCACAAAGAGGGGATGGGGGACAAACTCTTCCATGTGTCTCATGACAGGCCCCTTCAATTCTTTTCGAGAGGACTTTAACACGCTCAGGGGACAGACACCCTGCTTCTTTAACACTTAAATGAAAGCAGGCAGTGGACTTCTAGCAATGTTAGGTCCACACATGGTGGATTACTTCTCTTCTGTACTTTTTAATCATTCTATTCATAGGTTACAAACTCAGAAATCCAAACCTCTTGCCAACCTCCAGCCCCTCATTCATCTCAGATAACAGTCTCCTCTAACCAAGTGGGATGCCGCTTGGCTCTGTTATCAAACTACCAACAGAGTTTGTAGAAAAAGCTGAATTCATCAGGCCAGGACACTTAGAACGCTGTGGAACACTCCCAGTCACTGAAAAACCAGGACCAATGACCAAATGACGCCTCCGAGGCTTCCAATGATCAGATCAGTGACCTTGGACTAAAAAGGGAGCAAGGCAAAGCTCGGGAGGCTGCAGAGCAGGGTCTTACCTTGGATTTCTCCTCATTCTCACGGTAGAACTCTGCCATCTGCTCTTCCTGTCCCTCCAGCACATCCTTCAGCGTATCCACCTGGTAGATCAAATTGTTCTTCTCGTTGTCAAGCTGGGCATTAGAAACCATGGCTTTCTTGTATTTCTCCTCCACAGCCGCCAGAGAGTCCTAAGGGGAAGGCAAAAGGATGGACCTCAGGGCCGGGCAGGGCAGGCTCCCGTGGCCGCCACGGACTCCGGACTGGGGTGACAGGAAACACCACAAAGATTCATACAACACCAACGTTCTTACAGAAGACTGACATTTTAGGGGCTCACTCATTTAGTAACATGCACACACACACACACACACACACACACACACACACACACACTTCCATGAAACCTGAAGTCATTCCCGAGGTTTTACAGATAGAAAAGTAGCCCTCAACAAGCTGGTAACTGTCTAGGGGGGACCTATGATGGCCAAAGATGAGGCCATCCTCCTCTAACTACAGGGCAGATTCTGATCTCCTAAGAAGCAACGTGGACATCAGTATGCACGATTTGTAGAATGAAGTGCACTCACACTGCCAGTAGAGTTTATTAACTTCAGAAGTTTCGGTAACAAGCAGGCAGGACTCTCTCATCATGGCAAATTCCTAACTCTCTTGGAATTTGACCTGTATCCTTAATATTTTCTGAAGAATTTTCTGGTATGGATTGCGCACCGTCTTGGGGAGGGAGGTGGGAAGGAAGGGGGAGAAAAATTTAAAACTCAAAAGCTTATGGAAGTGATTATTGATAAATCAAAATAAATTAATTTTAAAAAAGAATTTTCTAGTACGGGCGGTTTTTGGATGAGGAAATTAAAGCCGTCTATAGTCATGAAAAAATGCTCTAAATCACTATTGATTAGAAAAGTGCAAATTAAAACAACTCTGAGGTACCACATCACACCTATCAGACTGGCCAACATGACAAAACAGGAAGATGATAAATGTTGGAGAGGATGTGGGAAAATTGGAACACTAATACATTGTTGGTGGAGTTGTGAAATGATTCAACCATTGTGGAGAACAATTTGGAACTATGCCCAAAGGGCTACAAAAACATGCATACCCTTTGACCCAGCAACAGCACTTCTAGGGCTGCATCCCAAAGACAGCATAAAAAAGGGAAAAGGACCCACATGTACAAAAATATTTAGAGCAGCTCTTTTTGTGGTGGCCAAGAATTGGAAACTGAGGGGATGCCCATCAATTGGGGAATGGCTGAACAAGCTGTGGTATATGAATGTGATGGAATTGTCCCATGAGAAACAATGAGCAGGAGGACTTCAGAAAAACCTGGAAAGATTTATAGGAATTGATGCTGAGTGAAGTGAGCAGAACCAGGAGAACGTTGTACATAGTAACAGCAACACTGAGACATGACCAACTTTGATAGACTTAGCTCTTCTCAGCAATGCAAGGATCTAAGACAATTCCAAAAGACTCAATGATGGAAAATGCTATCCACATCCAGAGAAGGAACTACGGAGTCTGAATGCAGACCGAAGGATACTATTCTCTCTCTCTTTTTCCTTTTCTTCTTTCTCATGGTTTATCCCTTTTGTTCTGATTCTTCTTTCACAACATGACTAATGTGGAAATATGTTTAATATGATTGTACATGCATAGCCTATATCAGACTGCATGCCATCTTGGGGAGGAGGAGGAAGGGGGGAAAATTTAGAACTCAAAATCTTATAAAAGTAAATGCCGAAAACGAACAACAAACAAATAAATAATTTAAAAAGGAAACAAAAGAATTTTCTGTTATGTTAGTCTCTCTAAATTGTATGAACTTATCTGCTAATAACTATTTCTAATTGTCAGTTAGAAGTTTCTAAATAAATAAGCAATACGAGTAAAAATATGGCTTCCTTTAAAATAATGAAAACTTTACATTTAAATCTCTCTGTATCAAAAGTTATATTATCCTGTTTTAGGTAAAATTTTTACTTGGGAGCATTTTTCCTACTAAAGCTAAGGACTAAATAAAGATAACTGATAATATAGCTGAGAATTATGCTGCCATCAACAGCAGAAAAATCAAAATCTGCCATAGCCAACTTTAAGGGTAAAAAGCCTTCAGATCATGCTCAGGGACCAGCTATTAGAGCTGGGAATAAAACATATGAGAAGGCTGGGTTAGCAAGCACATTAAAAATCAATACCTAAAAATGTGAGTCCATGGCAAGTACAACCATAGTGGTGTCCATTCCTTGACACATCCAAAGGGATACTGTTTATCAGAAGTATAAGAAACAACAGCTCATCATAACACAGTCTCACCAAAACCTATAAGATGAGGGAGGGAGGAGGTTTCCTGCCCTCTTGGTACCCTTCTAGGTCCATGATCTCACACCCTACGGGGCCACTGTGCTCCTGCCATACAGAGGAGAGAGTGGAGTGCTGTGATATAAACTAATGCGTCATAATAACTCTAATAATAAAGAGAAGGCTATTTCATAATGATGTAAAGAAGTCTGTTCCAATCTCTCTTTAAAATGGTAGCTGGAATATAACGGCTAGGTCTATATCCCAAAGAGATCAAAGAAAAGGGGAAAGGATCTATTTGTATAAAAATATTCACAGCAGCTCCTTTTGTGGTGGCCAAGAACTGAAAATCAAGAGGATGTCCATCAACTGGGGAATGGCTGAGCAAGCTGTGGTATATGACTGTGTGGTATATGATTAGAGAGTTACAATTCGCCTTTTCCACTTGGTGATGGAATATTACTGTGCTATGAGAAATGACAAGCAGGATTATTTCAGAAAAATCTGGAAAGACTTAAATGAACTGATGCAAAGGGAAATGAATAAAACCAGGAGAATGTTGTGCAGAGTAACAGCAATACTATACAACGAAGGACTCTGAATGACTAATGACCCAAGACAATCCCAAAGGACAAATGGTGAAGCATCCGATCCCCCTCTAGAGAAAGAATACAGACTGAAGCATGCTATTTTTCTCTTTCTTTCTTTTCCCAGTCCTCTTGACTTATAAGAAAGTGTTTTACATGATTGCATATGTGGAAACTAGAGTGGATTGCTTACCATCTCAGCAAGAGGAGAAGAAAGAGAAGGAGGGAGGAAACTCAAAACTTTTTTCAAAAAATGTTTAAAAATTGTTTTAACATATAATTGAGAAAAAATGAAATACATTTCAAAAATAAAATGACAGCTGGAGAACTGATTTTTCTTTCTTTCTTACTTATGATGTCATAGGGATACAGACATTTCTGGCCAGTTCTGATTGTTTCAAATTTACAGAATGGCCCAGTTACTGGCAACTTTTAATTAATGCATCTGCAGCTCAGCTCTGAGCCATCCCCACCTGGTGTTCCCTTATGCGCCTCACAAGTGCGTCCTTCTAATTCTTCCATCCATGTGCTTCCTGCTCCCTTTGCTTGCTCAGTACTCCTCTGGGGACTTGACTTTGAAGGTAAACTCAGGCTTCCAACCATCCTCTCCTCTCTGCTAACTAAGTCCCTGGGGTACAGAAGCCGCCACCAAGAAGGTCTTGCCAAGGACCACATGTGACTCAACAGTCAGGTCTACCAGTGTATCCGCGTACAGCGGTACATGGCGCACCGTGTACAGCGCTTTGTCCACATGCTGGCAGAGACATGAGAGGCAGGCAGGCAAGGCTGACGTCACAAGGGCTGAGACCAGGCTGGTGTCAGAAGAACTAGCAAGGAAGAGGCAAAGATGACAGAGGCTGAAGGAAAAACAGAAAGATCTGGAGGAAGAACTGAATGGAGGGAGGGGAATGAAGGGATGGAACTGTGAGTCTGGGCAGTATGAGGAAAAGGGCAGCACCGTCACAGGAAACTCAAGTCAGGAGGGAGAACCAGTTTGGGTTTGGGAAAGTAATGAGGAGTTTGCTTTTAACATTCATTCTGCTCATTTCCAGATGTTGCTGGGTCAAGCACAACTAGAGAAACGTCACCACAGTAGCACGTGCGCGCGCGCACACACACACACATACACACACACACTCTCTCTCTCTCTCTCTCTCTCTCTCTCTCTCACACTCTCTCACACACGCATACCCCCCAGAGCCTGGCAGAGTGGATGGAGCACTGCACTTACGAGTCCAGCAGACATGTGCTTGAACCCTGCCTCTGATACTGACTAGCTGTGTGGCAATGGAAAGATCATTCACACCACCTCCTCTCGTGGGGTTGTTGTCAGGCTCAAATGAGAGTGTACGTTTGACCCTCGGCAAACTTTAGAGTGCTTCAGTGTTTCTGTGGTAGTTCTTATTAAATGTCCAGCAAGCAGCCGAGAGCATCGGACTGGAAAGCTAGAAAAAGCTAATGCCTGGAGACATTAATACGGGAACCATCAACTTAGAATTAATAAAGCTATCGCACCTGGAGATCAGTAAGGTGGAGCTGGTAAAGAGAGAAAGACAATGACAAACCTGGGGGTAAGAGTCATAGTCAGGAAGGAGAGGAAGAAGAGAATGAGAGGAAAGGAGCAGTCACAACTAGGAAGGCCATGATGATGATAGAGTCTAGCGTTAGTCAAAGGGAGAGCCATGTGATCTCTGGACACACGTGTCAACATGACTAACGTGCAAATGTGTTTAAAATGATTGTAGTACGTGTAGAACCTATATCAGACCGCTTGCCATCTTGGGGAGGTGAAGGAGAGAGAAAAAATTTGAACTCAAAATCATACAAAAGAGAATGTTGAAAACTATCTTTACGTGTAATTGGAAAAAATAAAATACTATTAAGTAGGACACATGTGTCAGACTGGGATGACTTTTGCTGTTCTGGGAAGTTCAGGGGTCAGTAAAGGCACTCCACCACTTCCAGATCACTGCACATATGTCCCACTTGTTCAGGACACACGTTTATGAGGTATCCATTCAGACCTATGCAGAAATCTGGGCAGCAGGTAGGTTTCATCTATGGGTCTTTCCTATGTAGACAGACAAGCCAGCCCCTGAGTGTTGGCAATCAACAACGCCATCCACAAGTAAGACCTTCTGGAGAACATCGCCATTCAAAGGGAGTCCTCCCTCTCCCTATGGATTCCCTCCATCACAGTGGCAAAGACCTCTGGTGAGCACACAAATATGTCCTGCCTGGTGTTTATTAGCCCACTGAACAGGGTTACATCTGCTGTTCTATCCCTTCGGTGTGGGTACAGACAAGGCCGATGATGACTTTATATAAATGGGGGAGTGAGCCTATGGGCTAATAGCTGTTTATGCATTCTCGGTCGTCTTCAAAGTCCATGAAAATCCTGGTGGGCTTGAAAGCCATTCAGAAACTGGCCTCTTCCTGGTCTCCAGGCCTTGAATGTACTCTACAACCCAGGGACACAGGACACTTCCTCCCAATTCCCTGTCCTCTCACTGGCTGCCCCTGATGTCTGAAATGCTCTCCCTTCTTCCATCTGTCTCCTGGTTTCAAGCCTCACTAGGATTCTGCCTTCCACAAGAAGCCTCTCCGAGTCCCCTTCCATGCTACTGCCTTCCCGCTAACACTGCCCCCCATCGACACTGCTAGGACGTGTACAGCTGGGTTGGACGTCATCTCTCCCATGAGAATGGAGCTGGTTTTGACTTGATGTGCCCAGGGCTGGGCACAGTGTCTGACCTGACCTGATGGCAACAGAGAGGTACATGGTGGGGAAAGGCAGGCTGTAGCCTATACCCAAACCACAAAGAACTCTGGAGAAGAAGAGAAACAAAGGATGTCACTGAGTAACAGTATGACAGGAAGAGAAGGTCTGATCATGTGGCAACAGGTAAGGATGATGAGGGGGATGGAGAGCTGTGGGCTTCTCTGGTGGAGCAAACCCTCGGGAGGACATGGAGGAGAGGCTTGTGGGATGGGTGGGTATCAAAGGCTGTGACCTGAACTGGTGAAGGGGAGCCTGATCTGACAAGGCCACAGACACATCTGAGCAGACTTTAGGAAATGATGGGAAATGGTTAAGAAGGCACAGAAACCAAATCTCCACAGGCATGAAGCTGCCCCAAATGTTCAGTGGGGGCATGACAAACCTGGGGTACAGGTAAGAGGGGACTGTTCCACATCTACAGAGCCCTGCAGGACAAGGCCAGAAACTCTGCACCACTGTAGCAGAGGAGACAGAAAGAAAGCCAGAGTCCCAGGATTCTGGCATTACCCAAGGCAGGAGGGGAGGATGGATGGCTCCCCTCCCGCTGACCCTGACTCAGCCCAACCTTCGGGCATAGAGGGGTAAAGCAGGGCCTTGAGACTAACGTCCCATGATGTGGGGATGGAGCAGAGAAGGGGGCAAGTTAACTACTTCTGTCATTTCTGACTAAATCCAGATTTAAAGGAGGCTTAACAGCTCTCATCTGTTATAACACAATTCTTTGCTGCTAAGTTTGGCAAACATTAAATGCTTACCAAATCCTGAGTGCACGTCTTCCTCTTACAGGGAAAACCTAACTGCCAATCAGTCATTTCTCTTTTTCTGCTACTATACTTAAGAAGGATGCTTACACATTCTCCTCCTCCTCCTCCTCCTCCTCCTCCCCTGCAGGGGGTCACAGCACTTCAAAACTAGAAGAAGCCTCCAGCATCACGGAGTTGAGGTAAACTCCAACGTTTCACAGGCAAGAGAATGGCTGAGTGAGGACATCACGATAATACATGAGGACAGACAGACAAGCAACACTGTCTCCAGATATGCAGAGGTGCAGCTCAGAATAGGAGCTCTTCGGACACTAAATTCAGCAAACAAGAAATGCTTTTTATAAACAGTAAGAGAAAATATTAAGATGCTCAAAGCAAAGGCACTCGGGGAAGGCCACCACTGTTACGGAAATGGCAGTCATGTGCTCATATGCCAACCAGAGCTCTGCTAGGTCTGCCAGCTACACTGGTCTATGGCCAACACGCACCCAAATCAAAACAACCAAGGAATTTATAAGATAATCTTTATGACCTTTTTAGACAGGGGTGCTCAAATGGATTTATCATTTGACTGAGAAGAAAACTTTGTCTATAAATAAATTCAGGGCCAATGTTGGGTCCCAGGAATCCTCTTTAAACTTTATGCGGCCAAGCATCATAATAGAAATAATGAGACAATGAGAAGATTTAAAAAAAGAAACTCCTCCGTTATGAAATTATGTTGTGGGGGGCAGCACTTTGACAGGAACTTTAAAACTCAAAAGTGCAACAACATCTCTCTGAACGTGGGCTTTAGCTTGCTAGATCTTAGCCTGACTACCCATCCTCCCCTCCTCTACTGTGAATACTATGACCAAAGAACACAAGTATGTCACATGTTGGGCCTCTCTGGGTTGTTCTTCTAATAGCTGATATTCTAAGCATGATGGTACAGGAGACAGGGGTTTAACAGAGCAGATCCCCTATCGCAGCCTAGGAAACATTGCCAACACAAACTGACACAGTGCCGTGTGACTGCGGCTTCTGCCCTGCCCTCATTCATTCCTTTGCCATGATCTTTCTGCCTAGGTCTTCTCCTCCCATCCACCCCTGGTGGACATGTGTCCACAACAGTGTCCTTTTCCATGCTGGGCATTTGTGGATAGCTCAGCTCCTTCAAGCTTCACTAAGACAGGGGCCACGGCCTTGGGCCCCCTCTTGGTTACACAGCTCATCTCCACAGGCCCAACTCCAACACTCCCATTTAGAACAGTGACGAATGCCTGCACCTTTCTAGGCTAACGTGACCGGTAAGAAACAATGTCGATGCAGCTCACAAGGGCTAAGTGAAAAAACAACAAGAAAAAGACTGCCTCCCAAGGACAGTGCCTGGTGAGTCCCATGGCACTTTTATTCTATGAAGGATGAGTTGCAATCCCCTGTGACACCATGGACCACAGCACATCAGGCCCTTTTCTCCTCCACTATTTCTCAAAGTCTACCCAATTCATGTCCGTTGCTTCCATGACACCCTCTCTATCCATCTCATCCTCTGTCTTCAATCTTCCCCAACATCAGGGCCTTTTCCAATGAGGCTTGTCTTCTCATTATATGGCCCAAGGATCTAAGCTCCAGCTTCGGTACTTGGTCTTCCAGTGAACAGCCTGAACGAATTTCTTCAAGTCTCCTTGCTGTTTACGAGACTCTTCAAAGTCTTCTCCAGCACCACAACTTGAAATCGCCAACTCTGCGCCACTCAGTTTTCCTTCCAGTCCAACTCTCGGCCGCACACCGCTACTGGAAAAGACCTAAATTTGGCTATGCACCTTTGTCAGCGAGGTGACGGCTCTGCTTCTTGCTCTGCCGTCGAGATTTGCCCTGGCTTTCCTTCCAAGGGGCAAGTGCCTCTAACTTCCACAGCTGCAGCTGCTGTCTGCAGTGACCTGTGAGCCCAAGAATAGAAAATCTGACACTGCCTCCATTTCTTCTCCCTCTATTGGCTAGTAAGTGACAGGACCCATTGCCAAGACTTCTACATTAAGCTTCAGGTCAGCTTCTGCCTTCTCCTCTTTCACCCTCATCAAGAGCCTAATTAATTCCTCTTTACTTTCTGCCATCACTGTGGTATCAGCCGCACATCTCAGAGTGTTGATATTTCTCCCAGCAACCTTAATTCTGGCTTTCGATTCATCCAGCCTGGAAATTCTATTAACTGCCAAATCTTCTAGGAATGAATACTTTAATGGCCTCCTACAGAACATTATTTTCCAAATGAGCTTTCCCATTTGCTAAAATATTTAATTTCAATTCCTGATAAATGGACGAAAGGCTAACTTAGACAATACATAGAGTGAAAAAAGCACTAGATTTCTAGTCAGAAGACCTGCTCCTTGCCACCTGTGTTAAGTCCCTCTTTTCCCCTCCTCCTCCTCTCTCATCACCCCAGTGCCTTCTGCCAGTCTCTTCTCCCTCACTCCACTCTCCCACCAAGAGTGGGCCCTTCTCCTGACCAAGGCCACTCTCTCTCCAGGCACAAGTGATCCCATGCCACCCTGTCCTCTCCAGCAGACTGCCTCCTCTAACATTCCCACTCACTTACTCCGTATAAACAGGCCCATCCTCAAAAATATGCTCTCTTGACCCATCCAACCCCACTAGATATCGGCCCACACCCCTCTGCCCTTTTGGGCAGAATGTCCTGAAAAGACAGCCTACAACAGGGGCGTCCACTTCCATCCTCTCACTCCCTTCTTAACTTTCTGCTTTTTGACCTCTCTGCAGCCTCTGACACTACTGGTCTCCTTCTCCTCCTCCTCGACACTCTCTTTGCCCTGGGTTTTTGTGACCCAGCCCTCTCTGACTGTTCTTTCTCAGCCACCTTTGCTGGACCTTCATTCACATGACACCCCAAGCCTGGGGGTCCCACAGGCACAATCCACTGAATTTCCTCATCTGGGGCATTCTCACTGCTGGTCTCCTGTCTGGGACGTTCTCCCTCCTTCAAGTCCCAGATAAAATCCCACCTTCTAGAGGAAGTGTTTCCCATTCCCCTTATGGCTGGTGAATTGACCCTGCACAGAGCTGGTTTGTACAGAGCTGTTTGGATGGTGCCTCCCCCGTTAGACTGGGCGCTCCTGGAGGGCAGGGACAGGCTTTTGTCTTTCTTCTCATCCCCAGAGCTTAGCATAGTGCCTGGCACACGGCAGGTGCTTAAAAGATGTCTGACCTCGGACAAATCATTTACCCCCTCTGAGCCTCAGTTTCCCTATCTGCGGGGTTCGGAGTTCTCTCTGCCGTCTTGTCTAGTACTAGCGCTACTAGAATATGAACACTACTAATAGCAGCTAGGATTATATGAAGTCTGTTTTTGTATTTACCCTGTAAGAGTGCTGTTCCCACCCTGTCCTGACTCCATCAACGCAGAGGGAGCCCCCTGCCCGTTACTATCATAGTTCTTTCTTCAAAGACTGAGTCTCAATGAAAGCACCACATTGCTAGGCACAGGTGAAGTAAGTGACAGCCCAGGGCTCCAGCAGGGTCAGCGGCCTAAGACCTGAGGACAACGATGTCACCTCTGACCCCAGGGTGACCCTTCAGGGAAGGGAGGGAGGGGGCGGGTTAAGCACATGCTTCTGAGACAAACACTGTTAGTAAAGCTCTGTGCAGTGAGGGCAGAAGCCTCCGTGGACACCGGGGCTTTGTACAGAAAGCATGCTCGGGGTGAAGGCTGGAACCCCGGTACCTTGAGCTCCTTAAGGCCCTGCATGTATCTCCCTTCTACATCTTGTATCTGGTCCTTAAGATCATAGATATCCTGCGGGACATGAGAAGAAACTGTTGCAGAGAATCATGCAGAAAAATGATTTACAGCTCAACAATTTCCAAAGGAAATGAGAATTAAGCTTTGCCCATTTCAGACTGATATCAGACAAATGAAAGCAAGCCAGGCACAACTCTTACTCAAGATGACCAGAAAGGGCTGGAGGGCAAGCAGGAGGGCGAGCAGGTCAAAGGCCTCTGAGTCAGTCCTCGTGACCCTCTTCACCGCTAAGCTGGGGCTGAAAATGCTGGAAATTGCATCCCTTGTTCCATACTTTTCCCCACAACTTGAGAGCCAGTGACTCGTCCCTCCCCTGCTGGGCCCTAAGAGGTGCTCTCCCAAGGTGGCACAGCTAAGCCATGCCTCACTCACGGGCAGGTGCCGAGCCCACCCTTGCGGCCTCGGTGGCTTCAGAGCAGATGCCACAGCTTCGTTCTCATGGGGCCCATGAGGCCCGAGGAGCCCACAACCAACCGAATGACCACTCGAGACACACTGACTCCCCCTGCGTCTGGCTGCCAAACTACTGTAGTAAGATTACTTCCTTTAAAAACTCCCTGTCTGCAGCACAACTCCTCCCCTTAGGACTTGTAGAAGCAGCAGGCCAAGAGCGGCTCAAACTGCCATTTTAACACTGATTGAGGTCCATTCTAAAACAATGAGCACGCAGAGCCAAGCCAGCAGACTTCTCCGTGATGCCTGGTCACTGAGGGCGAGGGAGGTAGTGCTGGAGTCCTGACTTGTCGGGCCAAAGCTGAGGATGGCTGGTCCTTCGTGGAGGCAGAAGCTCATCCAGGATGACCACGGGGGCCAACCTGAGCATCAGTGGGCTGATGGTTTCTGCTTCTCTTCCCTCCTGGCGGCTGCCCTGACGCCATCCCAGGAGGGTCACGAGACAAAGACTGTCACCCCCTTCACTCCTATTCTTGCGCCCAGTGACCATGGAAATCACGGGGTGATGTGACTGAAGGATAGCTTAGTTCGGGGATGCTTAAGGCGGAATCTATGAACTTAAAAAAATATATTTTGATAACTGTATTTCAATATAATCAGTTCCTTTGAAATCCTACGTATTTTATTTTATTCATCTAAAACTACAATTTTGAGAAGGGATCCCTAGGCTTCCCCAGATGGCCCAGGATCCAGGTTTAGGGACTCAACACATTGAGCTGGGTTCCTGTCCCTCAGATACTGTCGGTAACTGAAGGTCCTTATTTTGGAGGAAACAATGGTAACATCTGCTAGGCTGCTCTGGGCCTCTGGGAAATGGCGGGCCAGGCTGGAGGGTCAGAAGGCTCAGTAAGCGCCCCCCGGCCCAGGAGAACAGCAGGAGAGAGGCGCTTTTCACTGCTCTGAAGTGCCTGAGCGGGACTGTAGCTCCAGAATGAGAACATCTCTACTGATTTCTTAGTAGGCCCTAAAACTATCTGCCAGAAAGGCCAGAGCTCTTTAAAGAAAGCACACAGGTTCTGCTCATGCCCTTACCCGTAATTCACTTAAGGAAGCGTCAGGGTCCACGAAGCTGCCCGTGTCTCCGCTCCCTCGACGGGAGGCGCTCCCACTCAGGGGTGTTGCTGCCGAGGCAGAATTTCGAGAAGAAGGCTAGGGAAGAGCACATGAGCGGTCACACCTCTGTTCTTGCTGGATGGCTTGGGGGGCTACGGAGGGGCGTGGGAGGAGGACAGAAGGTCCCCAGGAAGCCACCATGGTGTCTGTACCAGGGTAGGAAGAGTGGTCGTGGGCTAATATTTGTCATGATCATACTGTGGACTGCTTTTAAAAAAGACCTTCTCATGATTCAGGTTTGAAAGGAACTCTTCGGCAGAGAACCGACGAAGGCAGAGGTACCACAGGAGGGGTAACAGTGAGGAATTATGGGTGAGTCAGGGCAGGGGGAAACACATTTGATTCATTTTAAGAACTTCTTCAAGTCAGTTAATACACTCACCCTGGTATAAGTTTCAGCATACTGCTTGTCACACTTTTCATCCAACTGGAAAAGAAAAATGAAGGTAAAAATCAGGTAAGATTCACATCATGTTGATTTTAAATGAAGTTACATCTCATCTGCAGTGCTCCCCACTTTCTTCTAAAACAAACACATAAACCTAAGATGAAGTTTCAAAACCCTGCAAGATAAATGAATCAAACTCCATTTAAGTGAATCCAATTAAGTGAAAGAAGAAAATGAATTCTTGGCATCCTGAGCTTCCTGAGAACCAACAAAGTCGTGAAAGAAAACAAGAGTGACGAGCCACAGCTCAGTCCGAAGGCCACATGGATTTGTTAACTCTATACAGTACTAAGACAGAAAACTAGCGTTAGTGATGCCAACTCTGAGAAATCTGACTTTAATCTGAAGTGGGAAAACATTCTTCCTGAACAAATACTAGATGACACCGTAAAGAGCAGGCATGCTGGCACCACCGACCAAAGGCGAATGGGAAGGAAGAAGCCCTGAGTAGCCAGAGCCTCGTGCAGGGGTCACAGAGAGACTTAACCAAACAAACACAGCCAAACTGGTACCAGGGGACTGATGGGCCAGCCCAGGAGGAAGAGGAGGGATGGCCAGCCCCCCATGCACAGAAGAAACAACCATCACCTGGATTCTCCCCAGACCTGAGCTTTCAACACTTCAGTACTGAAGGAGGAGGAAAAAGAGAGACAAAAATGGGTTAAAATGTTTTACATACCAAGATATTGGCTCCAAGGAAAATCCCTCCAATCTGTATAATGAAATATGTCCATTTCTCTATTTACCACACTCATTTTGTCTCCATGGGAATGACTTCCAACTGACCTCAGCAATCCTAATGCCATCTCAGCCTCTAAGCCCTTCGACTTTGCTGCAATATGGGTGTCTCTAATTATTAGAAAGGCCTTAAAAACATTCATTTGGCTTCACTTTGATTCTCCAAATGTCCATGTGTCACCCATTACGTTCTGGAGGTCAATGGCGGTGCTGCACTTCCCTCCGGACACTTTGGTAACCTGGCCTCTGGAGCTCTCTGTCCAGAGCTGGCCACAGGACCACCCATGGTTTTAGGACTGGATAAATGGTTTTCCATGACAAGGAGCCCTTGCCTTTCACTAAACTCTCTTTCAAAGGAACACTTTTCAACTTTTTGTTCTCTGCACTCAGAAGTTTAAAACATTTTTTCCCAATCAACACAAACTCCTTCCCTAGCCTAAGTCCCACAAAAGAGAAACCACCCAGAGCAGCCCCTGAACCCACTTACGTCAGCGACAGTGAGCTGAGCATCGGCTGACCTGGGGACTCGGAGCCCTTCCACCTCTGAGGTGGCCTCGCCGGGACGTCACCGGAGCGTTTCTGCTGCCTTCTCCCTGACGCTGGCTCTGGCCACCGGACACTCAGCAGAGCCTGCGGCAGCAGTGGGAGGAAAGGCAGCAGAAACGCCCCCATCAGCCATGCCGCAGTCCAGTTACTGGGGCTGCAGTGACGTGGTTCCCACCAGGGGCCCCGGAGCTGCCATGCCTATGGCCTTTCTGTCAAGAAAAGCTAAGCCAGCAGAAGCTGCTCTCATCCTTGGATCCCATCAGGCAGCCGGGGCTCTCTGCCAGCTGCCCCAGGACGGTCAGGACCACAGAGGAGGCTCTGTGGCTCCAGGGAGGTAAGCATTTACTGAGCACCTATCTCACACTCAGTCCCTGGGCAGTCTTTGAAAACACAAAGACAAAAAGGAAACCGCCCTTGACCTCAAGGAGCTTACACTTGGGTAGAGGGCACACAACTATATACATACAAGTGTATACAGAGTCAATACAAGGTAACAGAAGGGCAGGAGACACGGCACCAGGAGCCTCCGGGACAGCAGAGCTAGGATGCCTGTGGAGGTCATCTTGCTGCGCATCTCCGGGAGGACCATGACAAACAGGCTCTTGACTAGAAGCCTGAGGCACCAGAAAACTGGACTGCCCCTGGCCACAGTCTGAGTCCTGCCAATGCCAAGACTTGACCGGGTGGAGCACACAGGAGGAAATCAACCCTCGAGAGCTGCATCGTCCACATTCTGGGTGGCTACACTGTGCTTTACTGGGTCCCAACATCAGTAACTTAATTCTGCACTCCAGTCCCCACCAGAGAGATACCTGAACTATTGCAGTAACTTGCAGGAACACAGGAAAACAGTGTAGGAACTGTGCACTACTCTGAGAGTGGGCAGTCAGCTAAGAAGCGACAGGAATTAAGCCAGCTAACAGAAAAATCTCTGCCTCTGATGTGGGGAGGGGATGCAGTGGATAGAGCAGTGGAATTGGAGGCAAGAAGATCTGAGCTCAGATCTAGCCTCAGACGCTTTCTAGCTGTGGGATCCTGAGCAAGTCACTTAATCTGTCTGCCTCGGTTTCCTCATCTGTAAAATGGGATTAAAAACCGCACCTGTCTCCCATGGAGGTGGTCAAGATAAAAAATGAGACAAACTTTGCCAAACGATTTGCAGGTATATGCTATGCAACTGTTGCCTGGGGGCATGGAGAAGGTAGGCGGCTTGCTCAGAGGCCACACAGCCAGGGTGGACTTGAACTCCAAGGCCAGCGGGCTCTCTAGGACCTGATAAGGCCATGAGGATCACTGGCCTAGCTCTGCTTGGGATTCCTCTTTGACTCAGACTCTTCCTCACTGATCTGGCATTCCTGCGAACTGGGAAAGCTCTGCTGGGCTCAACATGGATGAAATTCTGGGGCTAAGCAAGTCAAAGAGTAGAAAGGCCTTGGCAATCAGACTTTGCATTTCACACAAACTGTTTTAGTAAAACAAACACAAGTTCTACAAAATGCAAGTGGGCTTAGTGAAGTCAGATTCAGGCACAAGGATGGTTACAAGTCACACATTCCCAGAACCAGCAAGTGAAGGGTGGGGATGAGAACCCACCAGATGTGCAGACTATGGCTCTCTACCTGCTAAGCTTATTTCAAGACAGCTGTGTTTCTGATTTGAAAAACAAATCCTCTAAGGAGGCAAACTTCACTTAGTTAGTTTGGAAATGTCCACTGCAGGCGAGTAGGAGGCCCTGCCACACCCACATGCCCGGCCCACGCGATGCACTCACGCTGCTCAAATCCGGGATGACGACATCGTCCACATCAGAGACAACACTTCCCCTCCGACCTGAACGACTAAAGTAATCGGCAGCAGACACCTTCGATACCAGAAAAATCAGCTCAGTTCCTGACTGGTGAAGACAGGAGGGAGGACTGGGGCAGAACAGAACACTTGCAGGGAAGGTAAAAAAAGAAGCACAATCAAAGCCCAAAAGTTGCCGCTGATTACGTTCCACTGAGTCCAACAAGCGGAGACACACACACCCTAACAACTCACCCCCAAAGTGTCTGCCAGCTTTGGCCACCTTAGCCTTCTAGTACCAACCACTTCATCAAGAGACGCTTACAAGCAATATGCTAAGCCCTGGGCAATATAAAAAAGTTAAAACCAGCCCCTGTCCTCAGGGAGTTCACATTCTAATGGTAAACAGATACACATAAAACACGGATCTGGAAAAAGTGGGAGGTGATCTCAGAGGGAAAGGGCCAAGCAGCTGAGGGGACCAGGAAAGTCACCCTGTAGAAATTAAGATGTGAACCAATAAAAAGACCCCATTCCTTTCTATGGGAAAAGACTCCCTCGGGGAGACTGGATGGGTAAACAAGACCTGTACAATGGAGATCTGCATTCCCTAAAACACGTTCTCCGCCAAGTTGGCATCTTTGTGTCTCATTTCTGTCTCCACTGAGAAGCCCATGGAGGATGTCAGCACTGAATTATGAGCCAGGTGCTGAAGCTGCTGTCAGGCACGCATTCCCCAAAGTCCCCACCTGGGTTTTCCTTCTGCTTTCTTTATAAGCTCAATTCTATAGCAGCACAAAGGCCAGAAGGATGCACATCCCCCCCCCTTTTTTTTTTACTAGTAACTTTTCATGCTTGGCAACAGAAACAAACACAAAACATTTTTAAAAGAAGTAGGCACGTCACAGAAAAAATGTTTTGTAAACTGTGACTCATGTCTATCATGCCAGGAGTGTCCAGTTTGCCACAAGGGCCTCCTTGCCTTCTGCACATTGTATTTTTGACCACGATGCAAGGCAGTTCTTTGACGTTAATAAACAGCATACTGCACATGCATGACATGACAAAAAGTGATGAAAAGCTCAAAGACCTTGGTTTACAGCTTCAAACTCCAAAAAGGGACCAGAGGCCAAGCTACAGGACCAAAGCTGGTGAAGTCTAAGTATCACAACTGGGAAGGCCAAAAGCCTCCTCCACAATCTGTGTCTGAAGCCACGCTACAGACACAAGCTAACCTTGGCTTGTTGGCCATCCCACCATGTTGGTTAATTGGCAATAAATTCAACGTGATCCTGAAATACCATACTGTGGCAATTAGAAACAAAAACCAAAACCCAATGAGTGTGAAAAGCTGCTGCTCTCGGGGGGTTCTGCCAGCATGCAAACCACGCTCACCACACTAGCTCTTCGCCCTTGGCTGGCGTGACCTGAAGATGCGAGACTCCGGGCGTCATCATCTGAAAACTGTCCATGTTAAAAGGAGATGGATCATTAAAAAGTTCACTGGGCCGTGGGCAGTTGCTGGCGCTCCCAGCACATCACTCCTCTTAAGCAAGCACTCACACAACCTGGGTTGGGGCATGAACTGGGGGAAGAGTCTCAGCTGGGGAGATTCATTTCAAAATGCAAGGAGCATGCCCAGAGAGAGGCACAGGAAACAAAAACAAATATTTTGTCTTTCTTTTTTCTAACTTAAAAAAGGGAGGAGGCTAGGTGTGGTGGCCCAGGCCTGTAATCCTTAGAGTGGATAACTTGAGTTCAGGAACGCTCAAGGACAGCAGGGATAAAACCAGGTGTATGTCCACTCTAAGTCTGATGATATGATGAGACGCCAGGGGGCTGCCTATGAAGGGGTGAATCAGATTAAAGGTTCTTTACCCGGGTCCATGAACCTCACTATGGTCTATAGGTAGATTTCAGAGGGTCCATTAACCTGGGGTGGGGGAGAATTCATCTTTATTCTCCCTAACCTCTAAATGAAATTTAGCATTTCCTTCCATTTTGAATGTAGGCAACAAACATTTGATAAGGGATCCATAGATGTTACCAGAGTGCCACAGCTTTCCACAGCACAAGAAAGCTTAAGAACCTCTGCTGTTGAGCTAAAAGGTAGCCACTGGTAACGGGAATGTTGTCATGTATATGCAGAATACTTCTCTACCCTCAAATCTAATTGTTTCATCAATTATGGCAGTTATATGTGGCACATATAATAATCACATATAATTCTGCACAAAATAAAAATACTTCTGCCAAATAAATAAGTAAATAAAAAGAATCTCATACTGAAATACCATTTGCAAATATATGCATATATCAATCTATGTCTATCACACAACTAAATTTTCATCCAAACCTCTTCAGCTTATTTCCAGGGTAATAGACCTCATGTCAAAGTGAAGGAAGGACTATGAACTCCACTCCAAGATGAAGTACAATAGCCCAGCCACCAAAACACAAAGTTCTGCTGATGGATGGATGGATGGACGGACAGATGGACACATAGAGATCTGTCACATTTTAAAATGGATGGAAGGTATCAACCATTATATTTAAATTTCCTGAAAAACAAGTAGATTTGTGCCATGTGAGTGAAAAGAAATCTTTCCCTACATGTGAAAATTCTTTTAAAATTCCTATATTGATGCTAATTCCACTACTAATTCCTTGCTTAACCCAGGAAAGGTATCTGGCCATGGTGAAAGAAGAAGGAAAGTCTACCTGGAATTATTGTGCAAAGTTTTTTTTTTCCTACCCTATAGTGCTGATTGATGCTAACGAACCTATGTTTTCACCTACCTGAGTGAGAGGAAAAGCATTTCAGGTCCTCTACAAACCCAAAGATCATCCATTAATCCATGAAAAGTGGAATCGCCTCAACGGATCATCAGTCTACAGCTAGAAGGGAACTCTGGGGACCATCACCCAAGCCTCTCATTTTTCAGGTGAACAAGCCGAGGTCTAGAGAGGCTAAGTGGCTTGCCCAAGGTCATTCGGGTAGCAGGGGTTATCTTCTGGCTCCAAAGCCAGGCAGGGCTCTTCCCACCGCCTCCCACTGCCTCCTTCACACGCACAGGCTCTAGAGCTACATCAGAAACCTCTAAGATTACGCTCTCCACGCTCGGAGAAGGAGAAGACACAACTGTAAGAAGCGGCTTCCTGAAGACCAATTAATTCTCAGGTTAGCAGGCTTAGTTTTACTCGTGTGAAACTGCCACTCCATGCATAGGAACACCCAGTGCTCTGCACTCTGAAGGTTAGAAATGCGTCCCAGGGGGCTAGGCCACTAGGTGTTCACACTGTACAGAGCCAACAGGCAGCAACAGTTCTCACCACAGGGCTGCTCCGGGATGAACTTGCTCTCGACGAGTGACTATATTCCGACGGCTACAAAATTGGCAAGAAGAAAGGTTTGAAAACAGTGTTCGGCTCCTCTGACACTCTCATTAGTACATGGGCCTCGAAACTGGCCATTGATTCCTAAGAGATCTAAGGCAGGGCCCAGCCCCCGGGGGGGGCTGCTGCTCCCTAGGGAATCAGGTAAAGACTGAGTCCTTGCCACCCGGAGGAGCCAGGGCAGAGGGTTACCCAGAAGCGCTTCTGGGCAAAGTATCCTCATTCTATGGGGGCTAAAGGGAAAGGAGAAGGACAATCCATCTGCTTATTCTATTGCAGGATCGGCAGTCTTTTGTTCTTGATGGCACACAGCAGGTGCTTAATAAATGTTTGTTGACGTGAGAAGTATCACCAAACAAAGTTTTAGCCACCCTGCGAAAATGATCTGCCCCAAGGCCATAATTTGTTGTCTAGCCGTCTGCCTCATGTACAGGGCTGGTGAACGGTCCCAGGGAGGTGAGAAGATCAGAGGGGTACTTGAAAAATGGCACTTTCCCATCAGTGAAGTGTATCTCCCGCCTCGCGCACGCACGCACACACACACACACACACACACACGCGCACACACGCATGCACACATGTGCGCCACCATCCTCAAACTCCCCATTCCCCTGGTGAAGACTCACTGTCCGAGAACTGTACGGGTTGTACAATCCCACATCACCCAGCGATGCCTAGAGAACAAAGGAAAGATGTGTCCCTTCAGTGTCCGAGAGGCTACAAAAGGCCACGGTTTCCTGCCAGACAAATGCACATCAGCTGTCCACTTGGGGTCCAACCAGTTTGGAGGTGCTAAGGAACACTTCAATGTCTTCACCCCCTGCCCTGCCCTCACAGGACCTGGGCACTCTTCCGCCTAGCCCCTAAACATCAATCTGATCTGTTTTCGTCTCGCACAAGAGAGTCCTGAGAAATTAGGGTCATGCCTTTAATATGCTCTTACAATATTAATAATGGTTTGAGAGGTGCTGGGAGATGAAGTCTAGTAATGGAAACCAGAGTCCTGGTCACAGTGCATAGCAGAGAGAGAGCCTGCCCTGAAGCCAGAAAGACCTGGCTTCCAGTCCCACTGTGGACAAAACTGGCCACATGACGTGGGCAAGTCCCTTTGCTGCTGGGCAACCCAGACTCTCTGCTGGCATTTCTTATGCATTTCTTTGTGTACATGGTGACTACAAAAGAAGGTCAGCCCCTTGAAGGCAGGGGCTGTCTTCGGCTTCCCATCTTGGGCCTCACTGCCCAACACAGGCTTCTCCCTCCAAGGGTTTCACAAATGCTAAATGGTTATTCTGCATGATAGGAGGAGTTAACTCCAGCACCTGCCCTCCCACACTGGATCAAACAAGGAGGAGAAGTGGATTTGGGCAAATCTTAAAGAAGGAAGTGTCTTCGGAGCCTTTCCTCAATGACACTGGCATCTTACACCAACTATTGCTCCACTGGGGTCAATAACAGTTTTCTTCTAAAAACTCTGTGAGGGAGTGCAAGTATTATCGTCCAGATTTCCCAGACGTGAGAAGTGAGGCTCATGATGTGACAAGCGTCAGGGCCACGAGAGGGATGCAAGGCAAACCTGACTCCTTGGAAGATGAATCTGATTTCTGTGACCAGCCAAAAGCGATTCAGACCCAAATCTGCCGTTCTCATTATTAGTAAAAAATGAGCAATGACCATCAAATACTAATAACTTATTTTGTCTGTGGTCTATACATTGGCAAGGATCAATCTGCTTGATGAGACAGGTCACGGGGGAAGCAGATACAGAAAAAGGAAGAAAGCCTCAGCCAAGTGCAAGCACCAGATTCCAAGTCCTCAATGTCAGCCATGAGGCCATGCCACCTAAAGCCAAGGCTGCTTGGAGAGAACCTGCTGCGTCTGCTCTCATGTCAGTCCCCAGTGAGGTGCAGATGTGGCCACGTGGGCCAAGCCCCTCTCCCCTCTGGTCTAAAGCCAAGAGCATCAGTGCCAGCCCAACCAGTTGCCTCCTAAGCATGTTACTCCCCATTAGGGGACCAGAGAGCAGAACTGTGCAGTGACTCCCCCTGACTACACAGTCTAGGCATCAGGACTCTACATGACGGGCCAGGAGCACCATCTTCGGAGATGACAGATGGCACAATTATTTTATAGCTTGTGACAGCTGACCTAGGAGGCCTTGCTTTATTCACACGTATGCTGCCAAGTCACACCGTTAGGAGCCCCCCATCATGCATGATCGGGGGTGGGAGTGGGGCACATACGAACCAAACTGGCACTTCTCATCAGACCAGTGTCTACTGCACGAGAAACCTACAAAAAAAGGGTTTTTTCTAATCTGAAAAAAAGCAAGGAGGAGTTCAAACGACAACTCAGATCTCATACAGTACTAACCCTGTGAGTTTTAAAAGTCGCCAGAGGGTCACTGCACAAGGAAGAAGACTGTTTTAAAACAAAAAACAAAAAAGCCTGTTATCATGTGGCAAGACAAGAATTAAACCCACAACTTGTTACTTCACAATCTGGGATCAATTTTGGACACAATTACCCAAAAGCATAAAACAAAGTCATTAGCAATACTTCTCCAGGCTATTACTGAAAGCTTGAGAAGAAATGTATTTATTAAGTATTAAAAATATTTTTATACTTTAATGATCATTTAATACTGGTGTCAATAGATGAAAATAACAGAAAATTAGTAAAGACTCGAGTATCATGGGATATGGCAAAAATAACGGCCCTCTCCCTACTAAACCACCTATCAGGTTAATTAAAGCAGGATTCCCCTGTACAGGCATGGGCCACCTGTCATGTGTGCCAACACAGGACACAGTCAACAGTCACCCAGAAAACATGAACAAGTCACCAAAACACAATGTCCACGCATCGTCACCTCACACAGATTAGTTCTAAGCTAAAAGCATAAAAGACCCTTAAATGAGCAGAAGCAAGAGAGTAACAGACCCGAGTGTAGTAGGCAGAGGGGGACTTGCTGTGTCTGAGGCTGCTATAGTTCCTCTGGTCATAGTAGAGGCCTTTCTGCAAGAAGCAAAATGGAAGAGCATGGCTTAACGTTGACTCCATTCTAACAATGGGAATGAAACAAAATGAACAATACACAATAAATACTTGCTAAGGGCCTACTATGGGCCAAGCACGGTGGTGCCAAAGATAGTCCCTGACCTAACATGCAAACAAATACCCACAAAGCAAGCTACAGACAGGATAAACAGGTAGTCGTCCACAAAGGAAAAGGTTGGAGCAGGCTTCCTGCAGAAGAGGAAGCTGTAGTCGGGGCTTAAAGGAAGCTAAGGAGGTCAGTGGTTGGAGCAGCAGCAAAACAGTTTTCCAGGCACGGCGGACAGCCCGAGAAAAGGCCTGGGGCCAGGAGAGTGGAACAGCCAGGAGGAGGCTGGTGTCAGTGCATGGAAGAGTATGTGCTGAGGAGGAACGTGAAAGAAGACTGAAGAGGTAGGTAAGGACAGGTTAAGAAGGGCTTTGAAGGCCAAACATTTCCTCCTGGAGGTAAAAGGGTTTGACATGAGTGGACCTGCAAGGCAGGGAAATCACTGTAGTGGAAGATGGACTGGAGTGGACTCGAGACAGGCAGATACCCCCCACCCCTCCCCCACGCAGCTGCTACAATAGTCCAGATGTGAGATGAGGAGGCCTCGGACCAGGGAGTGACAGTGTCAGAGAGAAGGGGGTGTAATCTGGAGATGCTGCAGAGGTGAAATCAACAAACCTTGGCGACAGCTTGGATATACGGGGGGGGGGGGGAGGTCTGAGAGAGAGGGGTGGATGACTTCTAGGCTGGGAGCCCGAGGGCCTGGGAGCAGGGTGGTATTGCCTTTGACGGTAATGGAGAAGACAGAGAAAGGGAGGGTTTTGTGAAGCACAAAAGAGTTTATTTTGCTATTACCAAGGCTACTGTCCCCAAAACCCGCAGCCCAAAGTGCTGGAACATATTAAACCGAAGTCAGAGCAACATCATTAGCGTGTTGTCTCTCCCTAAAAAGGCAGACGTTAAACTGCTTCCAAACTCCATTCTTACCAGCATTTCCTTCTTTACAAAAAACGATCCTCAGCCAAAAGGAATGAAAATAAGTCATTAACTTTCAGGCCAGACTGATGAGGGTCCATGAAAATTTCATGCAAGTAAATAATGGCTTTTTTTCTAAAACCCATTTGGCAAAACCATTGAAAAGACTGGAAATTCCTTCTCTTCTGAGACCTCCCAACTCCAGTCCTGTGGTCCCATATTACAGATGAAGAAATCAAGGCCCCGGGAGTCATACAAAGAATAATCAGGGGAAGAAGTGAAACTCAGGTAAACCGTTGTCACAATCTTCAGTAACAGCAGGCTTTCTTTCAATGTCACAAAAGGCCAATAATTGTGCATCCCATTTTTGTTTAAGGAACCTCAACTAGGTCTATGACTGCCTATCTCAAGTTCTTGATAAGGCATAGCAAACATAGGCAGCGGCCAGACTCCAGGGGTCATTCCAGAAGCGGCCTCGTCCACAAACAGGGCAGACCTCTCTGACAAGCACAGGCACAGCTTCTCCCATCTCACAACATCCTTTCCCTCCTTGCATCCCCCTTCCGCTGCCCCCCAGCTCTGCCTGGACATCCCTTGGCAAGCACCCGGCCCTACCCATTGGAGACACTCCTGCCTTTCAGGTATCAGCACCGCACCACTGACAGAACCCAATCTCTCCATGCTGGCCCGGCCCAGCCCAGCCCAGCCTTGGGAATTACTACCAGTGGCCAGGGGCTGGGCGATGGCCCCCTCGGGCTCCCGGGTCAGAGATGTTCTTGGCATTGATCACTGCTGACCTGGACACATTCTCCCACAGAAAGCGGCTATGGTGAAGGACGCTTAGGAATTATCACTAGTGCTGCGGCCAGGCTACACCAGGGACTCAAGGTCTCTTTGCCGACCGGCCCAGTCACCTGACCACCACATACAATACACTGTTTCTATGAGAAAATGCTTTCCAACTTACAAAAGAACTGTGGGATCACAATCTCTCCATCACTGGGTACAGCCAGTAACATAAAAATTACTTCAGATACATACTTTCTAAAAGAAGGAAACGGGCACTTCCTTAATGATAACCTTGGAATCCACAGGACGGAACAGCCACTGTGCTGTGAAGAACTTTGTGAAGTCCTGGCAGTAAATATAACACTAAATGAAACCTCTTCAATGGGAATTCCAGCGTTACCAAGGGTCATGAAGGGCTTTAAGGATGCCGACTTGCCTCATCAGTTGAAGTGAAAGTCACATTCTGGGGGAGACGATGCCTTAGCACAATGTACGCGCACGCAGTGCCTACAAGGGACACACACCACTACTAACCAAGGGGTCTCTGTAGGAGCTAGAAGACCTCCTCTTCATGCTGGAAGAGTCACCATAAGCATGGCTCTGGAAGCAAATATGTTCATTAAATAAATACCAGGATTTTTTTAGACCAATCACCACAGTCAAAGTCAACTAAAATCCATGTTTAACCTGCTGAAGAGAATCCCAGACGAAGAGTGAGTTTGAGACAGCCTCTGTGCAGCCAACTGTCAATAAACCAAGGGAGGGGATTATCCACTGAGTCAATGGATACCAAAAGTCTGGCCTGAGAACTGGCACCCATCTTGTTCTATTCTGAAACTACTCAAGTCTGAGCACAGATCTCCCCGTGTAGGGTGCGGAGGGTTTCAGTCAGCATGGGCGTCTGAAGGGAGGGCTGAGGATACCCAGAGCTCTCTGCCTGAGGAGGGACGGCACAAAGAGAACGTTGCCCACAGTCACGGGGGTCACACCCCAGGTCAGCTGTCTCACTACGTGGCCACCCACGCAAAGGAACAGGAATCAGCCAAGTAGAACTCACTGCCTCCACTACAAAAACCGTCTGTGTGTGTGTGTGTGTGTGTGTGTGTGTGTGTGTGTGTGCGCGCTGGCGTATACATGAACATGTGTGTGGTTGTGTGCACGGACATGCACTCTCTACCTATGGCGGAATACTTCAGGGTCAGATGTTTAGGGGGGAAACATCTGCCCCCACAAAGGGCTGAATGACCATGTCTGACAGGACAACAGAGGAGAAACGATGTGGACACAAGGGGTTCTGGGTACATCAAGACCCCTTGTTCTAGGAGGACTTGTCTCTGTGCTTGGATCCAGTGATGACCTGACAGGTCTCTGGGATATGTACACAGGCAGCTCCATTCCAAAGTAAACTCTCAATACTAGAAGACTGATAAATGGTTTTGGTTTTTTTTTTTAAATCATTCTAGGTCCTCTTCCCTCTAGAAAATCCTAAGTGACTGGCTGCACAGAGGCTGGAAGTTGAAGACAAGCTCTAGCCACACTCAGCCCCTCACTTGCTGCAGCTCTCGGGTCAAAGTAGAATACCCAATCATGAGAAAAAGGCCTTTGGGGGCTGCCCGAGAGCCGGGCAGTGACAGACACACCATGCTCAGGGAAATCGCAGGCCACACCCATGAACCTGGCCCACTTCTGCTCCACATGCTTTCAAACTTGATCAGGCTAACATAGTTAGGAAAATTCATCATCAGGAACTTGCTATTTCAAGAAAAGACAGTGTTAGCAGCAATCTCTTAATTCTTAGAGGAATGGGGTTTATCTTTGATAGATTCTTGCAATTTCCAAAGGCAACTCCCCCCACCCAAAATGGTTAACTATTTCAAAATTTTATAATAGTATTATTTGCTTTTGGCTAGCCAAGCATTTAATTAAAATCATGGCATGCCGAAATACCAGCATATTGTCTGATTAGTAATGCCAAGAACTTAAAAAAATTATATTAATGATTTAACAGAGAACCATGCAAATGGACCACATACTGAAGATGAATGCTTCGTAGAGCGAGCCTTCAGAGTATCATACTGAGTTTCCAGTGGCGATGGATTTGGTCACATTTTGAAGGAAATGAGAAGGAAAAAAATCCAACACTTTGATTAGCACCATAAATTGATCGATTTTAAAAGCCAAAACACATTAAAGCCAAAGCAGCCCTGATGTGGAATTCAGAGACCTAGCTTCTAATCACAGTTCTGCAATGACAGGTGTCAGATCTTGGCACTGCCTACCCTTCCCATCTCTGGGCTTCAATTTCCTCAAGTGAAAAAGAAAAGGGGGGGTTTGTATGGGGACAGTGGTGATACAGAGAAATCTGGACTAAAGATTTTCAAGGTCAAGGTCAAGGATTCGTAACGCTGACCAAAAGTGGTGGTCCTGAGTGACCGCACTGAAATCAATGGGCAATGTTACAGGGCATGTGCTAGTGTGTGTGACTATGACCTTGCTTTTCTAAAAATAAACATGAAAAGTACATATGGAAAACTGTCTATGATGACGAGTGTGTCCTTAAAATAATGACTCTTGGGGGCAGCTTGGTGGCACAGTGGATAGAGCATCAGCCCTGGAGTCAGGAGGACCTGAGTTCAAATCCAACCACAGACACATAACACTCACTAGCTGAGTGACCCTAAGCAAGTCACTTAACCCCCAACTGCTTCACAAAAAAATAAACAAAATTGTTTTTAAAAAAATGACTCTCCAGTAGACTGGAGGTTTAGAAAGCAAATGTAAGGAAAAAAGATCAGGTAAAGTATCCTAATCATGCTAAAAAAGAGACCAAAAGACATCCCAGAAACCCAATTTGAAAAGCACTGCTTTCTATTACAAAGGGCTCAGCCTCAAACCTCAGCCTCAGGCAATTTACAGCCCACACGTGGTGCTTTCTCCTTCCAGAGTGCCCCACTCTGCCTGCAGTGGGTCTAAGACACAGCCAGAGTTTTTAAATGTTTTTAAATGAAATTAAGAGACAGTAATGAGTCACCCATTCATTAGCTCCTTCTGTATACAGGGCACTGTGCTTGGCAGGAGATACAGACCTGCCCCAGGCCTGTCCTCTATGGGAGGGACTCCGATTCGCACATCCTTCCAACATAAGGAGGTAGGAGGCAGGCAAGGCCAGGAGCAGAGATGTCCTCCCATAGTGTCTTTGGCTACTCTCCTTTCTTTCTCTCTGGTCATCATCTCAATGCCCATGGATGCCCATGGAGTCCACTGCATTTCTATCTGTCCAATCCCAAGCTCTCTGAAGACCTCCAGCCTCCACCTACAACCGCCTATTGGACACCTTAAACTCCACATCTCTAAAACTCTAGAGGTCATCCATCATCTTTCCCCCATCTGTCCCCCTCTTCCAAACTTCTTAGCACCATCATGGGCACCACTATCCTCCCAGTCCTCCAGGCCTGCACAGCCCTCTTGCCCATGCCCTCTCTCTGCCTTCACAGAGCAGACCAAAGAGGGCAGGTCCTCATCACCAACTGCCTGGACCATGGCAATAGCCTCTTCCTCGGCCTCCCTGCCTCCAGGCCATCCCCTTCCCAGCTGTCAAAGCTGAGATGCTTCTTAAGCATCCATCTAACCAAGTCCCTGCCTTGCTCAGTGAGCTCTATTTCCCATCAAACAGAACATCTTCTGTTCTCTTGTGTTCCTCACTTCACTCCCCTCACTATACTTCCTAGCAAAGCTACGCCTCACTGAGCTACCAGCTGCTCCCTCAATGCCACCCTGGGCCTGGAATGTTCTCCTCCCTCACCTCCTGAAGCTTCCCTGGCTTCCTTCCCCTTCTGCAGGAAACATTTCGGGGTGCCCCCAAGCTGCCAGCACCTTCCCTCTGAGATTACTGTCTATCTGCTCTGCAGTCATTAGACTGGGAGCCCCCAAAGGGCAGGGACAGCATCTTGGTGCCCCACATATCACTGGAGTTCACAGTGCCTGGTACACAAATGAATGCTTGTTGACAGACTCTCAGAAAATCCGGAGAGGGAGCACATGCTCCCAGCTAGGGACTACACTGAGGTCACAGACACTAAGTATATGAACAGTGAAGGGCCTAACTGTTCCCAATGAAAATCCAACTCCGCTGGCGTGATTCATTTTCTATTCTGGTTACTTTATGTCAGAAGTCTAAGAGGTCCACTGAGCACTCACAGAATCATCTCCTTAACTCAGCCGTTGGTCTAAATACGCTTCAAATAAGCATGAGCCCACGACGAATGCACTCAGAAGGCTTCTTTGCTGGGCCGACTGACAACAGGTTCTGCGTGTCTGCATGTCCCTCCTTCCCCCTTCACAAAGGGGCTGGTTTAAAATGACTTTAGCTGAACAGAGACATTTCTGAACACCAAAAGCAGGCCCCCTTGAAAACCAAGTGAACAGCGAAGGGCCTCCCAGACTTGTCCTGGGAATGGCCCTGCCTCACATACAAAGTTGTTCCTTTTTCCGCCTAGTAGGGGAATCTCCAGAATGCAACAACTACCTGGCAAGAACACTGTGGTTTTCCCCTCACTGCCCAGGAGCTTTCCACCACATCTGCCCCAAGAGAAGTGGTCCATGGGCTGTGCCCCAGGGAGTTCCCACACAACAGGGAGCCTGCCAGAGGGGCCTCCTCCTTCCAGACCACTTTAGGTCAAGAGCTTCCAGATCAGGAAGCTTCCCCTAAATTCCAAAGATCGTTCCAATTTTTTAAAACAATCAATTCATTAAAAAAAAAAAAGGAGGGGGAAAAACCCAGACATTCAGTTCCAATCAGGGCAACAGGTCTGATAAGTAACACCAATTTGCAATTACTTTACGAATTTTCCCAAAGCAGACATAATTAGACCACAGGACAGACACAAATGCTTACAGAAGATGGAAATGTTTGATGTGAAATGAGTTTACTTCATTACTGTTTTTTTCAATCACTGTTTGAATGACATTTTGATTGTTTCTCCACAATAGAAAAAATGGAAAACTGATGACCCCAGAGATCCTTCAGACACTGACTCTTCTGAAAGCTCACACAAACAAGTTTGCGCTCTCACCACAAAAATGGTACCCATACTAACCCTGTGACTGCCAATGCTTCGAGTGGACAGTACATCCTCAACTCCCTGATAATAAAAAGAAAATGGTGATTTGTCTGTGAACGGATTAAAGAGGCAAGTCCAAAGACTGAGAGAGAACATCAACAGACACTATTACAAACCAGGTGGGGACGATGGCGGCTGGCCCGGTGAGAATACCTGGCTCTTTCTACATCTTCCTGAGAAAGGAGAGAATATATGAAGAGTCAGTCACTGACGAAGAGCCCACAGACACATGCAGCAAAGCTAATCGAGCTCAAGCGCAGCCAACGGCCAACCATGTCAACACTGCCCACGATGGAAAGGTCTGGACAACTGAGCTCGGGGATCAGAGACCTTGGGCAGTGCCATCCAGCAACGAAAGGTTCTGCGGTTAAGGTCAACGGTTCTGGCAAAACACCACTCACAATCTGCCTTGCTCTGCAAACATCCCTTACACAGTACCAGGGACTTCAATAAGAACAAAAACTATGACCTTAAAACGCAACCACAAGGGGCTGGCCAGCCTTAGAAATAGCCGACTTAGCCACGAGAAGTAACACAAGCTGCCCTGGATGGGGAAAGGCTTGATTCTCCCACAAGCATATTTTTAAGAGAGGGTAGATGCCATCAAAACAGCTGAGAGGCCTGCTGCCACTTTTGTATCTGAGTGAAAGGTCCTTCATTTGGATGGACCTTAGAGGCAGTGATGTGCAACACTCAGACAGAGCTCTGATTCTGGAGGCCAAGGAATGCCCCCCCCCCACCACCACCACTACCAGCCAGGACTTCCATTCTCGTCTTGTCCCACACTTGGGGCATCAAGGGGGCTAGACGGCAAACTGTGAAATGCAGTCTTTCTCCCCAGGTAGAATGTAAAATACTGGAGGGCCAGTAACGCAGGAGATTTTTTTTTATCTTAAGTTGTGACCACAGATGCAAACCTATGTTTAATCCCACTCCTCGTTTTTTGTTTATTTGGGTGGGGGTTGGAACAATGAGTGCGTCAGTGTAGAGAATTCCCAGTGTGGAAACTCCCTCTACTAATGCAGATCTGTAATTTAGACTCTTCCAGAGCTGCCTAGGGCACTGTGATATCAAGAAGGTATGACCATGGTTATAAAGCCTATGATGTGTTACACTCAGGCCTGCCTGACTTCAAGACTGGCCCTCTAAGGAAAATCATCATACCGGCTTTCCTTCTGTTCTTCGTAGATTTACCTCTAATACTTTATCAAATCAGAAAAGATCTGGAACATTATTAAAATTCAAAGGAACTGATGAATGCTAGATATAAAAACTGTTAAAAACCAAACTTTTTTCTCACACACAGAAACTAGAATGCCGTGTTAATGAAGCAAATATTTGCCCACTGATAACTTGAAAGCCTCCAGTTAGCCCAAAGTGATATTCCAAAACAGTCATTCCTGGTCATCTGTGTGCATATGTGGCACTGAATCATTTCTCTTTTCTGGAATAAATGAAAATAAGAAAACATCAGAACACAGGCCAGGGGAAGTCCACTATTCTCCACATTCCAAACAGCTCCTTCTCTGCTCCACCTCCAGCAATTTCCAAACAGAGAGCAGATTTTCAATGTCTGTCACCTGGATCACAAGCCTGTGGAGCTTTCTCTAAAGAATATCACTCCTATACCTTTTGTTTTAGTGGAGGTTTTAGCTTATAAATAATTCTGCTGAATTACATTCTAGTCTTAATCAGTCTCCTGACTGTACTTTTTAATTGCCTGAAAAGACTAAACTGAATTCCAACAGAAACTTGTGTGCTACGAGCAGGGGCCGGTCAGGAAGTCTGCCCATCACACATTTTGATAGAAAGAGCTGGAAGCAGTTATTCCCAGCTGCCATTGGGAAGCCTCCCTCTGGTTCATGGCTTCCTCTTGTGGCATCCAATTTGGGGACATGGGCAGGGCCCTTGAACAAAGATGAAGCTAAGAAAGCTAAAATGACAAGATTAGCAAAATCCTCCAAGACATTTTTAGAAGAATGGTTTGGGTCATCCTTCAAACACATCCTGCCAACCTAGTAATTCAAGACCAAAAATACATTAAGAGACCAAGACCTAAAAAAAAAAAAAACACCACACTCACAAAAGGAACTCTAGTAGAAACAGTGTCCCAGGCCCTTCTTGCATAGGACTGTTCATGACACAAATGTGAGGTTACTGGACAAAATAAAACGGCTACCCCCCCCTCCCCCAGACAAACTCCAAACATTCTCACACAGTGGTGCATGCTGCAAACAATTAGTACATGGCCACTTCACTCCACTTTGTCAGGAAGTGCACATCCCATGCACGACGGTAGTCTTTCTGGGCCTACCATCCACTTCTGAATCTGGCCCCATTTTCGATCATAAGAACGATGGGAGGGCTAAGAAGGCAAAAACGTTATTTCACAAAACTGTGGAAGTGAGTGAGAGTCTTCCACGAGTAGTCCATTCACAGCACCGTCTACATCTTAGCAGTAACAAGACAGGTTACTGAACGTAAGAGGGCTACACAGGGAAAATTCAGTGTTAATTAGTCAAGGGTAGGCCAAGCATGAAAGAAGTAGTCCCACTGGTCTGAAAGGACAGATAAGAACTTGAGGGTAGCTGCTAAGCAATGGCCCCATCTGTCTCAGATGTACTATGATTTCCATGCGTAAAGCATAGGGTTAGATGATGCTGGGACAACAAAGGAGCTGTAAATCCCATTTCTTCAAGGGCATAATCAAGAGACCAGTCTCCAACATCAAAAGGAATCTTCTCCTATTACAGCCAGGATGATTTCCCCATCATAGAACATTTTGGTATATGGCATCAAAAGCTTTCTGAATATAGAAATTGCAGAGCCTGAGCCAAATGGAAGAGGAGGAAAATGACTGGTGAATTTCAGTAATCACCCCAATTTCCACACACCTCAAGATGAACATTCTGACTTCTTTCATGACATGGGCGACTTTCCAGAACATCCCTAATGTCCCATACCGTGTGCGCTCACGTGTCTACCTGCCAACCTCTACTTGGTGGTGTCTGTTCAGCTTTGGTCACGGGCTGTGGGACAGCTCTCCTTTTCTCGGGGCGATCTCCTCACGCGCCCTCCCCCCACTCCCTTTTACCTCTCTCTGCTGCCGCTCCAGCTCCCTCATCCGGATGTCTCTTGCTTCAGCACGGGCAGCCCGCTTGGCTGCCAGTCTGGCCTCAGCCTGGAAGCAGATTCAGAGAGAGAGCTATCAGAGAGTGACTGAAATGGGGGAAAGTATCGAGTCAGTCCTCAAGGTGGATACAGCAGGGAGCAGCAGGCTCGATGGCTGCTCCCGTACGCATGTCTTCCTTTTCCTTCTCCAAACCAACTGATTCAGACTACGTGTGTCCGTTACCGTGATGAGTTTTCCGGCCCCTTGAGAGATTTCTCTCTAATTCCAATAAAAATAACTAGTTAACAGGGACCACGAAAAGATAGCTGGTATCTCCCCTTGGACACCTTCAGCTAAGGGTACTGACTGACTAGCTCTGGCTAAGTGTCATCCTTTACCCCGACACTTAAGAAACAGACTAGATCTAGGTCTGCTCATTAGCTCCAACAAATCTCAAGCAACTGACCTTCTCAGGCTGATGTTTAATAGGCTCCAAATGAAAATGTATATTAAAACCAGTCAGATGAGTCACTTCAAATTGACTGTACCCCTCTTCTAGCCTTGGTTACCTACATTACCCCTTTTGGATAATGTAGTATTTGTTCCTCATTGCATCCGTAACAAGGAGATCTGCTTTCAAAGTCCAATGAACAGAACACTAATGCATTGTTGGTGGAGTTGTGAACTGATCCAACCATTCTGGAGAGCAATTTGGAACTATGCTCAAAGGGCAATAAAACTGTGCATACCCTTTGACCCAGCAACAGCACTTCTAGGGCTGTATCCCAAAGATATCATACAGAAAAGGAAAAGGACCCCAGCTTCTGGGATAAGAACCTACTCTTTGAAAAAAACTGCTGGGAAAACTGGAAAAGAATATGGCAGAAACTTGGCATAGACCCAAATCTCATACCATATACCAAAATAAAGTCAAAATAAAGTCATGATTTAGATATAAAGGCTGATACTATAAGCAAAGTGGGAGAGCAAAGGAATAGTTTACCAATCAGATTTATGGAAAACAGAAGAATTCATGACCAAACAAGACATAGAGAACATTATGAAAAGCAAAATGGATAACTTTGATCACATTAAATTGAAAAGTTTTTGCACAAACAAAGCCAATGCAATCAAGTTTTGGAGGGAAGCAGAAAACTGCGAAAGAATTTTTACAACCAGTCTCTCTGATAAGGGCCTCATTTCTAAAATATAGAGAGAATTAAGTCAAATTTATAAGAATACAAGCCATTCCCCAATTGACAAATGGTCAAAGGATATGAACAGGCAGTTCTCAGATGAAGAAATTAAAGCCATCTATAGTCATGTGAAAAAATGCTCTAACTCACTATTGATTACAGAAATACAAATCAAAACAACTCTGAGGTACCACATCACACCCATCAGATTGGTCAACATGACAAAAGAGGAAAATGATAAATGTTGGAGAAGATGTGGGAAAATTGGGACACTAATGCATTGTTGGGTGGAGTTGTGAAATGATCCAACCATTTTGGAGAACAATTTGGAACTATGCCCAAAGAGCTATAAAAATGTGCGTACGCTTTGACCCAGCAACAGCACTTCTAGGGCTATATCCCAGAGAGATCATACAAATGGGAAAAGGACCCACATGTACAAAAATATTTATAGCAGCTCTTTTTGTAGTGGCCAAGAATTGGAAATTGAGAGGATGCCCATCAACTGGGGGATGGATGAGCAAGTTGTGGTATATGAATGTAATGGAATACTATTGTGCTATAAGAAATGAACAGGCTGACTTCAGAAAAACCTGGAAAGACTTGTATGGTCTGATGATGAGTGAAGTGAGTGGAACCAGGAGAATGTTGTACACAGTAACAGTCACATTATACGATGACTAATATTGATAAACTTAACCCTTCCCAGCAATACAAGGATCTAAGATATCTCCAAAGGCCTCGTGATGGAAAAAGCTATCCACATGCAAAGAAAGAACTATGGAGTTTGAATGCAGATTGAAGCAGACTATTTGCTATTTTTTTCTTTTGTGTTTTGTTTCCTCTTTCTGGTGGTTCCTCCTATTAGTTCTAATTCTTACTTACAACATCACTAATATGAAAATGTTTAATAGGAATGTATATGTATAGCCTATATCAGATTGTGTGCCATATTAGAGAGGGAGGGGGAGAAAAATTTACAACTCAAAAGTTTATGGAAGTGATTGCTGATAAGTCAAACTAAATTAATTTTAATAAAAGAGAGGATCAGACATTTTATCCAAGTCTCACGGCCTCTCCCACCTCTCCAAAACAGGAGCTGGATACCATGGATTTTAACAGTCTCCATGACACACAAAGTAAAGATTCAATGAACTAAAAACAAAGAAGGCTAACCCCTAGTGCCCAACCCACTCACCAGCACTCCCTTCAGCACTGTCCACCTCACTCCCAGTAGAAGGCTGCACTGGACCCATCCACTTGCTGCTATCATCCCTGTTTTACAGATGAGGCAACTGAGGCAAAAAAAGGGTAAGTGACTTGCTAGTAAGTGTCTGAAGCCAGATGTGAACTTCCTGACTCCAGACCCAGCACTCCACTCCCTGAGCTACCAGCTGCCTGTAACAGGAAGACTATCAACAGATATCTTTCTACAGGTACACGAGGAGAAGTCAAAGCAGCTGCGTGAGCTTGGGTAAACCTCGGAGACCCACCTGCTCCTCTGTGAAGGGGAGGGGGGGCTAAGAAGAGCACAGAACACCCAATTTGTACAGTGCTTTGCAAGCTTTAAAGAGCTAGACAAATGAAGTCTATCACCATTATCATCACTGAGCCATAAGGAAAGATGGCTGAGAAGAACCGGAAGAACACAGGAAGACTTAAAGAAGGAAATGCAGACAGAGAAAGCGAGAACTGAAAGGATAATATACACCATGACCACAATAATGGAAACCATAAGGTCCAGGAGAGAATCGATGAAACTGGTCAAATATGACAGGCAACGCCAGTTCCATACCACCCAAATTAAAGGACGTTTCCATTCTTTCTGCTCACTTAACTTTTTTCAGGGAATGTATTTTATAGAAGGGTTTTAGTTGTTTGTTCGGAAGTAACAAGACAAATTAACCATTAATCACTTTTCAATTTAAATGAATAAAATATTTCTGAGAGTGGTGACTTCAGGGGAAGAAGGAAAAAAACACAACTCATGACCTTCCAGTTAAGTAGACAGAGCTCTGAGAGGCCATTCTGAATTTGGTACTGCTTGATAATTGCACAGTCGTGGCCATGGCCGCCTATGGATCAGGATGAGTCACTGTGGGGGCGGCAGCTCACTGAGTCAGCCTGCCAGCAAAGGTCTCTTACACAATCAATGCGGATGAATCATAAATATCACCCAGAAATGAAAAGGAGGAAAGCAGGTTGCCTCCCATCCCCCCTGAGGACCTGCCCAGTGTTCCAATGGTCTCAGCTCCCAGGAAGGGCAGCTGCTAATCACATATGCTCAAGAGCTTGACTCTCCTCTGGAGGGACTGACATGGGGCCAACGGGAGGGGGGAGAACTCAGAGAACGGTGGGTACTGAGGGGAGGAGTGAACATGCAGGGCGCCTCTGAAGGGGCCCAGCAGAGGTACTGTTCCAGGAACAGGTTGTCTTTTCCTTTTCCCACTCAGCTTCTGATTCTGTCAAGTTTCCTTGGCAACAGAGCACTTTAGGGCCAGAGAGGCATTCTAATCTTTGGATAATAATCTCTTTGAAAGATCATCTACAGTACCTTCCATTTTAAAGATGTCAGTCATTTAAGCACCAAGTACATGCCAGGCACTGGGCTGAGTGCTAAAGCTACCCCAGAAAAGGGCAAAAACAGTCCCTGCCCCCGAGGAGCTCATCACAGTCAAGTAAGGAAGGCAACATGAAAACAGCTCTATATAAAAAACATACTTACAGGATAAACTGGACATAATCAGAGACAGAAAGCACTAGAATGAAGGGGCATGAGGAAAGGCTTCTCCTAGAAGATAGGGTTCTAGCTGGGACTTGAAGGGAGCCAGGGAAACTAGGAGGTGGAGATGAGAAAAGAAAGCATCTCTGCACAGGGCACAGCCAGGGAAAATGCTGTAAGAGGCAGGAGATGGAAGATTTTGTACAAGTAACAGCCAAGAAGCCAGTAGACTACATAGGGCAAAGGAGGACTAGATCATGAAGGGCTCTGAATGTCAAAAGCAGGATTTGATACTGGCAGTGAAAGGGAACCACTGGATTTTACTGAGCAAGGGGGGTGACGTGGTCAGACCCGGGCTTTAGGAAAATCATTTGGGTGGCTGATGGAAGATGGCCCGGAGTGGGGAGAGGCTGGAGGCAATCAGCTCCCCCAGAAGCTATTGTAATAGACCAGGTGTGGGGTGATGAAGGCCTGTACTGTCTCTGGGGTGGTGAGTGACAGCATAAGAGGAGAAGAGGGGGCATATTCAAGGGATGTTATAAAGGGAAAATCAGAAGTTCAGCTTAAACAGACCCAAAACGACCCAGGTACAAAGTGACAGAGTCAGAAATGGCCCAAATCTTTGGGTTTCGAATCCACACCTCTGTCCACTTGAACCCGCACAGTTTCCCAGTTCCTTACATTGTTACCTTTTCCCCTGTATGCATGTTCCTATAACCTTCTGCATGCCCAAATCCCTGCTGAATCTCATTTCATTGGTTTTGGGCAACTCCAGTCTGTCCAATCTAACCCTTCCAAGTACGAGTCTCTCCACCCAAGATGGTCTCATTCACAGTCTGATGACCAAATACTTGATCTGCGAATCTGAACTAATCAACCTGTCCAACTGCAAACAGGTAATACAACTTCAAACAATTCCTGAATGCCTGAATCAAAACAAAATGACTACCCACTGGTACAATTTACAGCCTTCAGGAAAAAAGACTATGTCCAAAAAAGAAGACAATGAGGCATACTGTCATCAGATTAAAGCTATGCGATCTGGTCAGGTTTCTCACCCGGACTGCACAGCACAACTGGGGTCTTCATCACTCACAAGTCTGGCCTGATCCACACAGGAAAGACCAAACAAACACATAACATCTTTTGCCCAGATTACAACATGCCAACAGGTGGACTGAGGCTGTCCATCAGTGTACACAGCTGGGATAAACAGGACAAATGGATGAGATTGACCCAGAACTGCACAAACAGAAGATGAGGGGGCTGGACTGCCTTTAGGAAACTGCAAAGCCCCTTAAAGATTCCAAACTCTTCCCAAAACAACGACTCTTCTTTTTAATACCAACATTCTAACTTTACTGAATGGCTATGAAATGGGGAATACAAGGGTCTCTGGAAAACTGAAATCTGATGACACCGAGGGCAATGGCAAGACACACGGCAGGTGGGAGCACACGCAATCTGATGGCCAGAGTGGAGCTTCAAAGAACAGCATCAGCACCCACTTCCTAAGCACCTGTGCCATTCGGGCACCGTGCCAATGATGGGGATGCAGACATAAAAAGTGAAAACTCCCGACCCTCAGGGCTATATGACCTCTAAGGTCACTCATAGTTCTATACCCATGAGCCGACATCTTATGGCATCACATTAATGTCTGATTTAGAAAAAGAAGAAGAAGAAGAAGAAGAAGAAGAAGAAGAAGAAGAAGAAAAGAAGAAGAAGAGAAGAAGAAGAAGAAGAAGCAGCTGGGCTAGTCACATGAAAAGGCAAAGAGACAAGAGGCAGGCAGCTCGACTGTTGCCTTGGCAACCTCATGCTGGAAAAATATGAAGAGAGTCCCTGGGGCAAACTTGTAGGAAGACTGGAACATTTACTGCACAGGCCAGGTAGACATGGATTAATTTCAGTCTATGTCAAAGGAAAGATTAGCTGATTTAATGATATCACAGATTTGAGTCTTTTCTGGTTGTCGTCTGGTCGCTTCAGTCATGTCTGACTCTCTGTGACCCCATTTGGGGTTCTCTTGGCAGAGATACTGGAGTGGTTTGCCATTGCCATCTCTAGCTCATTTTACAGATAAGGCAACTGAGGCAAACAGGGTTAAATGACTTGCCCAGGGTCACACAGCTAGTGAGTGTCTGAGGCCAGATCTGAACTCACCAAGATGAGTCTTCCTGCTTCCAAGCCCAGCATGTTACTAACTATGCTGCCTACCTGAGTCTTTAACTAACATTCAATTTAATTGTTATGGCATTTAATTTAGCTGTAGGGTTTTTAGAGTTGGAAGGGACTATAGGGACAATCACGTTAATACTCTCGTTTTATCAACGGGGGGGACTGAGGGTGAAAAAAGAATGACAAAATGATTTTCCCAAGTCACACAGAAAGAGGATGAATTAGAACCACAGCCTCAAACCTTTTCAACTTAATATACCTTCTCAGCCTCCTCTTCCCCTGGTTTCCTTCCATGAACTCTTGGTTTCAGCCAAACGAGACAATTTAGCCTTCCTGAATTTGTCTGGTCCTCTCCCTAATTTCCATGCTTTGTTCACAAGTCCCTGCACCTGGAATGCCCTTCCTCTGCCAATCTTATAGGTACTTCCCACCCTTCAAGACCCAACTCACGATGTTTTCCATGAAACAAATATTTCCCTGCCCTGTATTCATCTCAATTATACTTTTCTACATTCAACCTTATTTGCAGAGGTGTGTACACTTCTCTTCTTCCCTACGTGACAATCTCTGTGGCAGCCAGGCCTGCACACTCTTCTTCTCTGGATCCTCTGTGGCCAGCATCTAAGGGTATTTAGTAATCATCTCGTCAGATCCACAGATTCAGGAGGGTGGAAGATAGGTCACAATCCAGAAATGGCAAGCTGCCCAGGTCGGGGAAGGAGGATGGGGGAGGGGGGGTAGCACACAAAACAGAGGATTAAGCTGATAAAAATTTGTAGGAAAATTGTTTCTAATGTAAATTCGGTGAGACCTCGATGAGAGACCACAAATGATGTTCTGGGTACCATCACCTAGGTGATACATTGGTTCCTACAAATCAGAAATCTGCACTGGCCACATTCTAGGAAGTAACTGTCCACATAAAGGAAAATGGCTGACCGGAGCAGGCAAAGCTGAGTCATCTCAGACCCGCAAGCGCAGAGCCCAGCTCAAAACAAAGAAGACACAACATCAAAGCCACAACATTTACTGTGCTGTCATGGTTTCTAAACTGAAAAACACACACACACACACACACACACACACACACACACACACACACACACACACACACACACACACAGAGCAAAATAAAAAAGGGGCATTACTCTATTTTCTCTTAACTTTTATTAGTTAAAAGATGCATGTATTCCTTTCTTAATTAAAAACCTCACTGGATTTTTTTGTGTTATTTCTTTATTCATTTTAAACTTAAATACAAAATGAGATAAGAAAAAAAAGAATATTTCCATGTACACAGCAGAATATGAGAGGATTCAATATAAAACAATAAATTTCCATTTCAAGAAAAATCTATGTAATAAATATTTTTCAAAGCTGCCCAGCTTTTCTTTGCATCCTTCTAGGTGTTCTTTTGTTCTCTGCTGTGCACTTTTTACTTTATCCCCTGCTCCCACCACCACCACCACAGAAGGCTACAATTAAACGCAGCCATATAAACCTATACACAGATCTCTATAAACATATACATAGAGATACACATACATAATGAATTGTTATTATTTTTCCTAACCCAATAAAATAATTTCTAGTAATTTAATTGGGATGGCCTTGAATAAATAGATTGGTTAGGTAAAATTCATTTTTTTATTATATTGGCTTTACTTACCCATGAACAATAAATATTACTCCACTTATTTAAATCTTTTTTTTTTGTATAAAAAGTGATTTATGTTTGTGTTCATGTAGTTGCTGTACCTGTTTGGGCAGGCACACTATCAGGTATTTTATGCTGTCTAATTATTTCAAACAGTCTAAAACATATTGAATAATATTGATGACACTCACCGAATTTTTTAAAATCACACTTAACCACGTTAAAACTTTTTTTTTTTAAAAGAGCCACAGCTATCAAAGACCCGGAAAATAAAGTACTTTTGCTGCCAAAGTCCTTCACGTTGTTAAAAGACTCAATATCAGAAATGGATATGGTTTTAGCAGTGAAAGTAACATTAAAAAGATGCACTCTAAGGACATCACATCTCACTTTCAGGCTTGCAGCTGAATCCTCTATATGTTGTCTCTTCTCTTTAGGAACAAGAACTATCTTGCTTTTCTATAGATATCTCCCAAGCTTTAGTACAGTGCTTTACACACACTAAGAGCTTAATAAATGATTTTTCATTCCTCCATTAGAATTAGTAGTTCAAACATTGGTTTTTTTTTTATATATAAAATGAGGACCAGACCATCCGATTTATTCCTATGGTACCTTCCAACACTCAATTCTAGAATCTCTATCTTTAAACAAGGTAAATTTGTTTAAAGATATTCCTTATTGAGATCCATACTCAACCTAACATTCCCAGATGGAACTGGGAAAATGCAAAATGCAAAGTCTACCCCAAAAGGGAAATAAAAATATTTATTCAATCCTTTTTAGAAGCAACAAAGCTGAAGTTTAATAAATGAATATACAAAGAACTGTGATTTCATTTGGAGTGGAACTCTAAGACTGTGCCTTAGTAGATAAATCCTAAGGAACTGCCCACGGTACTGAGCTTGAGTAATTTCCCTAGGATCAGACAGGGATTAAGAATCAAATACTCTGAGGTACTACCTCATCCCTATGAGATTGGCTAATAGGACAGAAAAGGTAAATGACAAATGTTGGAGGGATGTGGGGGAAATGAGACTTTAATGCACTGTTGCTGGAATTGTGAACTGATCCAAACATTCTGTAGAGCAATTTGGAACTATGTCCAAAGGGCTATAAAACCACACATACCCTTTGACCTGGCAATACTACTATTAGGTCTGTATCCCAAAAGAGATAAAAAACAAAAAAGAAAAGGACCTACATGTACAAAAATATTTATAGTAACTCTTTTCTAGGGGGGGAAAGAATTAGAAGTTGAGGGGATGCCCACTAATTGGAGAATGGCTGAACAAGTTGTGGTATGTGATTAAGATGGAATATTATTGTACTTTAAGAAATGATGAGCAGGATGCTCTCAGGAAAACGCAGGAGCTGATAAAAGTAAAATGTCCTGTGCACAAAATAACAGCAATACTGCAAGACAACTCAGCAGTGCAACAATCCAAGACAACTCTGAAGGAATCAGGATGAAAAACGCTGTCTCCCGGAGAAAGAACTGATGGAGCCTGAACACAGACAGAAGCAGACTTTTGCTTTACTTTCCTTATTTTTCTTGAGTTTTTTTTTCTTGTCTTTTCTTGTCTTTCACATCATGGCTATTATGGACATGTTTTGCATGACTACACATGTACAACTTACATCAAATTGTTTGCCTTCTCAATGGGGAGAAGGGGGAGGAAAGGAGAGAATTTGGAACTCAAAGTTTTAAAAATGAAGTTTTTACATGTAACTGGGAAAAAATAAAATACTGAATTTTAAAAAAGGATTAAGTACAAGATTTGACTCAAAGTCTTTCAGTCTCTAAGCCTACCATTCTATGCACTAAACTGCCTCCAGGTTGAATCATCAACAAGCATTTATCAAGCCCCTAAGAAGCACCAGGCACCACTCTAGAAGCTGAAGATACAAAGAGCAAGATGAATTCATCCTTGCCGGTAAAGAGTTACACTCTTGGGGCAACTAGTTGGCACAGTGCATAGAGCTCTGGCCCTCGAGTCAGGAGGACCTGAGTTCAAATCCAGCCTCAGACAATTGGTACTTACTAGCTATGTGACCTTGGGAAAGTCACTTAATCCCAATTGCCTAAGCCAAAAAAAAAAAAGAGTTACAATCTAGCCAGGAGAAACAAAATACATATATAAGGATATTTCAAATAGATATGAGATTTTTGAGGGGAAAGCATTAGCAGCTGGATTGGAGTGATCAGTTCAGGAAAGGCTTCAAATAGAAGGTGCATTAGCCTTGAAGAGCCCTAGGAAGAGGTGGGAGGTAAGTGAGATGGAAACTGGAAAGCCACATACCAGGAAAAGCAAAGCTTGTTTTGTTGGGCTATCGAGACTGAACAGGAAGGTTGGGGCCAAGTAGTGAAGGGTTCTAAATGGCAAGCATTTTCTATTTTAAACTTTAGGCTTTAGAGAACTACTGGAGTTCGCTGAATAGGGGAGAGAACTCATGGGATTTGTACTTAAGGAAAATCACTTTGGCAACTGTGTGGAGAATGGAATGGAGTGGGGAGAGAAGAAACCAGCTAGGGAGACTGGTTAGGAAGCTGCTATAACAGCGTGGGCAAGAGGTCTCAAAGGTCTCAACTATGGAAGTGAGTACACAAAAGAAGAGAGGGGGACAGATGCGAGAGATGTTGTACAGGAAGAAATGACAACATTTGTCATTGATTGTGGGATAAGAATCAGGAGCTAAAGATGACAACAAGGTTGTGGACCTGACTGGAAAGATGGCAGAGTTCTTGACAATAACAGGGAAGTTTGGAAAAGAGGCAGATTTAGAGGGGAAAATAATGAGTTCATCTTGGGGCATGTTGGGTTTGAGAAGTCTATAGATATCCAGTTGAAGATATCCAACAGGCAGTTGATGATATAGGCCTGGAGCTCAAGAGGGAGAAGAGGACTGGGCATATAAATCTGGGAGTCATCAGCAGAGAGATGATAATTAAATACATATGAGCTGATGAGCTCACTAAGAAAGAGAGTCCATAAAGAGAAGACAAGACAAGACAGAAGCTGGGGGTGCACTCACAGTTTGGGGCTGTGATATAGACTATGAACCAGCGAAGCAGCCTAAGCAAGAATGGGCTGACAGGCAGGAGAATTAGGAGAGAGCTGTCTCACCAAACAGAGAACTGAGTGCTGCAGGAAGAGAATGTGGTCGATATGTCAGATGCTGCACAGAAGTTAAGAAGGATGAGGACTGTGAAAATGCCATTAGACCCAGCAAGTCAAGCGGTCATTGGTAACTTTGAAGAAAGGGTGTCAGTGGAGTAACGAGGCTGGAGGCCACCGCAGAGAGCTGAAAAGAGGCACCAAAGGCAGAATTCTTTTCAAGGAGTAAAGGGAAAGGGAGGAAAGCTATAGGATGATGGCATGAAGGTATGCTATTCCCCGTACTAGTCTTGAACTCCCTGGAACATGTTATAGAGCACAGTGCTCAAAATAAATACCTTATCAATCAATTAACAAAATCAGAGTACTAAGATAATACTGCTAACAGAAAAATATCTCTCTCTCTCTCTCTCTCTCTCTCTCTCTCTCTCTCTCTCTCTCTCCACCCCCCCCCCACATCTGTATCTCTAAGAGATGCAAAGAATGGTGTTTACTGCTCACCAGGGAATGCTCAAGGAGAGCCAACTAACTGTACCCTCCCATATGGTCACAGCTTCTGAGGGACAATGCCTTTGTACTCTAGAGTGAAGGGGGAGCTATCTTACGAAGAACTTTAAAAGATCCAGCAAACCAAGTCCACAAAATACCTTGACAAGATGAGATGGCACCATGAATGGGAGCAAAATGAGGGCTGTCAAAAGAATGTTGAAAACTAGGATGTTTCTTATTAAGAAGTTATAGAGACCAAGGCCTAAAAGACTATTCAGCAGCTCTGGGCCTGTGCATCCTGAAAACTGTATTCAAGAAGACAGAGGGTAGGCACCAAACACAATCCTAAAAAAGTAACTGATTATTTCTTAACAACAGAAAAACTACTGGTCCAAGACACAGCTTTCATCACATAATAGCTAGGCACTGCTCACGAAAACAGTTAAGAGCAAAGGTCAAAGTAAATATATCAGAAAACAGGACAACGAGAGGACACTACCAGTGTTTACAGTAGCACTGACCCAACCTTGCTTAAAACAAGTCATCAACTCCAAAACACAGGAAATGAACAAAACCATAAATACATGACCATTTCTTACACAAGTTTAACCAATACCAAATAGCTGCTCACCAATTCTGGAGGGTGAAAAAAGCTACAAATGCCTTGAGTTAGTAAATGGTCTGCAGTCAAGATAGGCATGAGCTTATTGGCAAATATCTCAGAGAAAACTAAATGAAGGTCCCAAGCATATCACCTCCCCAAACATCCAAAGCCATGGAGGTGATCACAGTATGACTGCATCGGTTACCAGTGAGACTCTAGCAGGCATTAGTACATGCAAAGCACAATCCTGTGCGGCAGATGCTGTCATTGTAAAGGGAAGAGAAGAGTCAGCCAATCATTGGCCAAGCAGTTTGACTCTAACTCCTGGGAAATTCCAGAACAAAGAATTAAAAGATGGTTGGCAAACATCTAGGGATGCCAAAGCCTGAAGATGAGGCTGAGAAGACAACACAGTAAGCCACATCAAGGCTAAAGGGAAAGACAGGAAAGAGCCAACTGGAAGGAAGTGCAGCTTGGCTGGAATGCCCACTTCACAGCAGCAGATGAGAAGCTGAACTCAAGGCCAACCTTGGACAGTCAGTCTAACATGTGGAGCCTTGGACAAGTTGCTCATCCTCTCTAGGTCCCAATTTTCACATCTGACAAGTGAATGGTTTGATCCAGATGGCCCTAAAGGGTCCTCCAAGCACTGAACCTATTATCCTATGTTCCTACCCTAGGAGAAAAGACTGGAAAAGTAGGTCAGGGTCAGATTATGGAGCACTGAATGTCAACATAAAGAAATTATACTTTGTCACAGTAGAAAACCGCTAAAGGGCTACTGAATAAAGGAGTGACCTAAGGAAAGTGAATTTCAAGACTGCAATGTCCAAGATGGATTCCATGAATCAAGAAGACCAGAATGAACACACACATACACATGCGTATGTGTGTGTATATATGTACACATCAATTTACAAGTACTTATTAAGCACATAGTATGTGCCGGACATTACAATAGTCCCTGGGGATACAAAACACGAGTAAAACAATTCCTGTTCTCACTGGAAACAATTACATGTATAACAAACAATTACATACAGAATAAATATAAATCAACACAAGGCAGCTAATTACAGCAGTCACTAGCAGTTGTGGGGCAGCGGTCATCTTGAGCTGTTTACCTGAAAGAAGAGAGAGATCCCACAATGCAGAGGAAAGGAAGAAGCATGTTCTAGGTATGGGAGACGATGGGTTATGTGGAAAGAAGGAGAAGGCTAGTCTGGCTGGATCACAGAGCATAGGACAGGAAGTAACATACAATGAAGGCAGAAAAGATGGAACCAGATGTGGGGTCTGTATGTTTCTGCCTAGAACATAAATGCATATACACGTACACCAATGACAGGCATTGCAGGTGAACGAACCAACCGGTGGTGAGGAGGGATTAGGAGACAATGGTCAGGCCGCACTGCATTTGGCAAACTGCACCAAGTTTTCCTTGATGAATCCTAAAGAGGTTTTTTGCCTTGCTGATCACTTTTAAAATTGGTTTAAAAACAATTTAAAACCAAGTAATGGAAAAGCTCAGAAGACTCAAGACTACATGAAATTCACAGAAGACAGACAGACATCTAAGACGCCCAAGTAATCTGCACCGCGTGCCCAAATAGAGCCGGAGGAGCATCAAGGGCGTCACAGATCACCTGGACACCATGAAGAGAAAGGAAGAGCTGTTCAGGTACTGAGAAGAGCAGGGGAAGCCCCTAAAGTGTCCACTGGCATCCCCACGACAGGAAAGGAAGCAGAGAAAGTCTTCAGTGCACCCTCTCGGACAGATCCAGATGAGAAGTGCACCAAATGAGCAGTGTGGAGGCTTGTGAGCGGCTCCCCACCCCCACCTGTGACCCTCCGGCCCGTGAGGCCTCGGAGCTCCCGGGGGCAGGGCAGACATGCCAGTCTAGGAAGGTGGACTGTGGGGGAAATGGTGGCAAACATTAGGTGCAAAGAGACAGAATGAACCAAGGTGTGCTCCCAGGTCAAGCACATTTCCAAGGAATCGGGCACCCCAAAGAGGCCTGCTATGAGGGAGAAGCATGTGAGGAGCAGCAATCAGGCTACAGTGGAGTCTGGGGAAGGAAGCTTGGGGACAGTGGTCAAAGGCAGAGTGCTTCCAACCTCCGAAAACCACCATGTGAGGGGAGGCTCTCATCATCTCCCAGCCGGGCTGCTGCCAACAGCCTTCCAACCAGGCTCCCGACTGTCTCTCACTGCCCCAGTCTGAGACTCAGCTTCCAAAGGGATCTTCTTAAAGCACAGATCCGACGAGGTCAACCCCCATTCAATAAACTCCAATGGCTCCCTAGAATGAACTAGGGACTTCTGTGTTGGGCTTTTAAAGTCCTTCTCAAGCTGGCTCCAAACCGCCTTACTATGACTGCCTTTCATGACAGTCCAGCTAAACTGGACTCCTGTCTGTTCTTCACACACAACACACCACCTCCCATATTCACGCCTTTGCACTGACTATGCCTGATCCCTGGAATGCACTCAAACTTCACCTGACTCAGAATGCCCCTCTTCAAAGTATCACTGTCTACACAAAGGATTTCCCAATCCCACCAATGGTATGTGCTCTGCCTCCCAAAGAACCATGTGTTCTTTCCACATATGCGTGCTTCTCTCCTCACTCAGGCCCCCTGCAACCCCCCACAAGGTAAGCTCTTTGAGGGTAAGAACTGTTTCCCTAGCAAAGTCTCTGACACACAGTAGGCCCTCGATAAAGGCTTGTTGGCTGATTGGATCCTCTCAGTATCTGATCTAATTGTGTGAATGAGCAGGTCTTTTAAAGAGTCTTCCTTTAACCTCAGACTGGCTTGGTACTTAAGATGCTGACTTGTGAGCAGGATAACCCGATCCATGCCTCTCCTGTTACAAGTGAACCTCTGTACAAGGCTACCAACGGCAGCCGGTGCCTAACTGGAGCTCTGGAGATAAAAATAAAACCAGAAAGATCGGCTGTTGGGCTACACTGGCTGAAGCTCTTTCATAGCTGAGGCCAACAACACCCACACTCTACTCCAAGTCAAAGGGGACAGGGGCCTGGTTTCCAGGTGATGAGCAGGGGGCCTAGGCATCAACCAGCACCTGGCAAGGACAAGGTCCGTGCAGCTCTCTTCATTCACTGAAGAGCAATCACTGGGCACACAACTATAACTCCGTCTTCAGCTTGGCTCTTCACACATGTGTCTGAGAGAAGCTGTAAGCCTGACCAAGAACTTCTATTGAGGGACAGCCACAAACCCAGGTGTCTGAACAATTCTGTGTTAACCCTGAGAAGAATCCCTGAAAGCTACGACTTCAGCAGAAATCTGGACAAAATAACCCCAAATCTGCACTAGCATTTCTGGAGAGCTGGTTGGAAACAAATGTGGCCAGAAATGTCCTGTAACTGCAAACACATGTAAAAATTTTTCAATGTGCTCTTAAGCGGAATTTAACCACAAATAGCTTCTACAACTCAAGTGGGCAGATCAGGGCAGGCTTCCTACAGAAAGTGGCTTTTGAGCTGAGACATGAAGGAAGTTAGAGCTTCTAAGAAAAAGAGGCAAGGGGCAAGATGGACCACCCATGCAAAGACACAGAGACCAAAAATGGGACGGGGGGTATGGGGAACAGCCAGCTGACCCAATCGGCCACAACACATCTGTACAAGAAAGAAAGCGATGTAAAAGTACTAGAGGTGTAAAGCTAGGCCGCAGTCAGACTGTGCAGGCTTTTAGGGGGTGGGCATTTTATCCTAGAGAAAAGAAGTAAACTAATGGAACTTCTTAAGCAAGAGAATAACATAGATAGCCTTGCACTTTAAGAAAATTATTTTGGCAGCTGTGTCAAGAAGAGACTTGGGTCCTGAGCTGAATTAGGCCAGGTAGCTGCCTGTGAGTAAAAAGATGGTGAGAAATGCTAGAGACGTTACCAAACAGAATCAACTGTAGTTGGCAACAAATAGGAGGTGAGGGCTGAAGGAAAGGGATGGGTCAACGGTGATTCCAAGCTTGTAAACCATCGTGACTGGTTGAATTTCACAAAAGGAAATGTCAAGTTAGGAAGAAGGGAGGATTTGGGGGAAAGAATAGTAAGTTCTGTTTTAGATATACTGAATTTGAAATGTCAACAGGACGACCAGGTGGGGATAACCAACAGACAGCTAGTGAGGGGGCTCTGGTGTTTGCGAGAGAGATGGTGCCCGGATCATTTAGTGCCAAGAATCTTCTGCAAAGAGATGATAACCGAACCTCCAGGAGCTGATTGCTAAGAGTGAAGACCAAAGACAAAAGCCTAGGGTACCCTCAGGCAGAAGGATGGGACATGCACTACGAGGTCCAGCAAAGGCTCTTGGGAAGGAAAGGTCAGACAGGCATAAGAAGCAAAAGAAAGCGAAGCCATGAAACTCCTGGGAGCAGCTGCCACTGCCGGATGCTTCAGCGTCTTGGATATACCTTGGTTTGGGCCCAGGAGGAAGACAGCAGTCTGACTGCCTTTAGGGAAATGACCTCAAACCCCTCTGTGAAACAAAGGCAGGCCCATCTTTTTAATGTCAGTATTCTATAGGTATAGTGATGACTGCAATCTACAATCGCTACAAAATTCAAAATGATTATCAGGCAGGGGACAAGAGCAAGCTGCCAACATAGAATAAATAAGGAGTCAAAAAGAACTGGAGGAAAAGATGTCATCAAAGAAATGTAGGATGGGAAAAAAAAAAGGTCTGGTCATGTGTTGGGAAAAAGAGTTAACCGATGGACAGGCCACGTCTGACACTGATGTCCTCATGATTTCAAGAGAATCTGGGGAAGAGCTCTGGCCCCCCACCAAGTGAGGGAGATCAAACTATGGAAAACTTTAGGGGAGGGGATTCCGGACAAGCATCACATAGGATGGGCCACAGGAAACTAGTGCCATCAGGATCACCCAAGTAAGAGAAATCCCAGATCCATTTGGGTTCCCTGCTGCTGGAGATCATGACGTCCCTCGTGACATCAGGCACCAAAGCCTAATGAGAGGACGTTAAAGATCTCGCTGCAGCACCTCAAAAGTGAGAGGAAAGATGATGCATTCTCACTGACGGCTAAAGCCCTGTCCTACCAACCAGGAAGCCTAGGGCTAGGCCTATAGGAACTGTTGCTGAACTGCCTTTGAAAGGGCTTCCCTCAACCACACGTGAAGTTTGCTGTGAAAGTGTTCCTGAGCCAGACTTTCAGATACCTCTCAGCTCAGCTGAGAGCTCCAGCTCAGAACCTCTGAGGGGTGGAGAGCCTGCTGTCTGTGCTCAAGGGAGATACAACATTTGTGCCCCCTAAACTGCGCGCCTGCAAAGGGATGAGCATTTCTGGAACCCACCTAGAACCTCTGCAGCTGTCTGTGATCAACCTGCAGTAAAATAAATTTGAAGTACTGCTGTGTAAATACAAACTGCAGCCAATTAGAACAAGCACTTGAAATGCAAAACCACTCACGAAAAGAGTAGAAAGTACCCTTCAGATAAAGGTGGCAGGTACAAAAGCCAGACGGCCATTTTTATTCTAATGTGGTATTCTTGGAAATGCACTGTTTGTGATAATCTCCTAGCACAGGGAGCCTTGTACAGAGAAAGTAAGCAATATGCGTTTGCTGCAAAAGGCCTGCGTTTGGAGCCATCCGTCAGCTCTCAGGGTCTTTGTCCAGGGGAAAACACATTCCAGTTTTCCCAACACAACAACCCTGTTTGTGTGACAGTACATTGGTAAGGATTTTAAATTCACAAACCTCTCGAGCTATGTTGCTCAAAGCTTCATCTTCTGCAGAGAATCGATCTTTTACTGGAGTTCTCTTCCTTCCAGAACCAGGGGTCCCCATTTTGCTTTCTTGAATGTTTAGTGATTCTTTTAATTGAGAGTTATCATCAAGTCTTAACCCTGAAAGAGAACACAGAAATTATGAGTAAGCTTCTTCCTCCAGCGTTTAAGCTGACTCACTCCATTTTGTTGTCTATATTTGAAATAAAATTAACTTTCTTTTTCCAGAAGCCATTTTTATTCAAGTTAGAAGAGTATATAATTGTCTACTCTCTGACGGAAACTGTACTAGGGAGACAAAACCAGTGAAGTGGCTTATATTCTACTGGAGAGACAGGGGACGAGGCGGGGCACAGCCTGTACAGAGGTATTTATATTTACATCCAAGGTAACTTGAGGAGGGCAGTCAGATGGTACAATGGCTAGAGCACCGGAATCAGGAAGACTCATCTTCTGCGTTCAAATCCAGCCTCAGAACTTCCTAGCTCTGTGACCCTGGACAAGCCACTTCATCCTGTTTGCCTCAGTTTCCTCACCTAAAATGAGCTGGAAAAGGAAATGGCAAACCACTCTAGTATCTTTGCCAAGAAAACCCCAAATGGGGCCATGAAAAGTTGAACACCACTGAAAAAACTGAGCCACAGCTTGGGGAGAGAAAAGATCATTAACAGTGTGCGGATGAGCTCATCGCCGAAGGCGCCTGAGAAGGACTCCGATGAGAAGCCAGTACACGCCACACACCAAGAACGGGAAGAGACGGAGGAGAGCATTGAGAAGAGTCGGTCCGTCCGTCAGCAAGCACTGAGGAGCTTCCAGCGCGTCAGGTACAAAGGACACGAAGAGAGTGAAAAAGAGCTCCCGACCGTCCCTGCTCCCCAGGAGCTCCCATTTCAATGGAGGAAATAACACGCCAACAACCACATACACACAAGATATCTCCAGCGCACATGGGAGCGAACGTCCGAGGGAAAGAGCTGGGAGCTGGAGGGGACCACCGGGGAAGAGACTGGGAGAGGCAGGAGCCTGGAGGCAGAAGTGAAGAGGAAGAGCGTCCTGGGCAGGGGCGACAGCCAGGAAAAAGCACAGAGATGAGAGAGGGGGTCTTGTGTGCGAGGCCAGCGTCCCCACACTGCGGAGCGCGTGGCAAGTCAAGGGTAAGAAGAGCAGGAGGGCACTCGGAGAGCGCTTTCTGCTGGAGCCCGGAGGCCACAGGAAGCCCTTGGAGTTCAGTGAGTGGAGAGGTGCTGTGGTCAGACCTGAGCTCTAGGAAGATCACTTCAGTGGTTGAATGGATGACAGACGGGGGTGGGGAGAGACTCGAGCCAAGGGGGCCAACCGGCAGGCGACAGTCCAGATAGGCAGGGCCAAGGGCCTGTGCCGAGGCAGTGGCCGAGAGACCGGGCGACACCAGACGTGGGGACAGAAGAAATGACAAAATCTGTCAAGAGAACAGATACGCGTGATAGGAGTCAAGGACGAACCCAGGCTGCAAGCCGGGGGGGCTTAAAGGAGAAGGAGGAAGAGGTCATTTTTAACGCTGAGTTTGAGACGTCTGTGGGAAATCCAGTTCAACGTTGTTGTTGCTGCCCAGCCCTGTCTGTGACTCTCCATGGCCCCACTGGGGGTTCTCTTGGCAGAGACACTGGAGTGGTCGGCCATCTCCTCCTGCTCCAGCTCATCTGACAGATGAGGAAACTGAGGCAAACAGGGTGACGTGACTTGCCCAAGGTCACACGGCCAGTAAGAGTCTGAGGCTGGAGTCGAACTCAGAAGAGGAGTCTTCCTGACTCCAGGCCCGGCACTCCACACCCACTGCACCACAAGCTGCCCAAGAGGCAACTGGTGATGGCAGCCGAGCAGTCTGGAGAGACGTTAGGGCCGGATGAGCAGATCCGAAAAACATCTGCACAGAGATGGCAACTGAACCCATAAGAGCGGATGAGATCATCGAGATACGGTTAGTGCAAAGTGACCTGCAGGAAGATCCAGCACAGGAGACTGACGAGGCCCAGACGGGTCATCATAAAAACGCCTGGAGAGGGAGCACGTCCAGGAGAAAAGGCCGCAGAAAGGTGGAGAAGGGGGAGGATTGAGAAAAGTCCACTGAAAGGCAATTAATGTATGAAGAGCCACTGTGGACGGCTCGGCTCTTCTCAGCCACACGATGGACCACGATGATTCTGAAGGACTCGTGAAGGAACACGTTCTCTGCCTCCAAAGGAAGAACGACGGGGTCTGAATGAAGATCGAAGCACGCTCTTTTCCCCTTTCTTCATTTTTTCTTGGTTTTCTTTGCCCCTTGTGTCTGTCTTCTTTCACAACACAACTAATGTGGTAATATGTTTAGCATGACTGCACATGCATAAACTGTATCAAATTGCTTACTGTCTCAGGGAGGGGGGAGGTGAAGGAGGGACGAAGAAAATTTGGAAGTAAAACTTCTTTTAAAACATAAATATTTAAAATTGTCCTCACATGTAATTTAGTAGAAAAGTTAATTATCTGAAACTTTTTTGAAAGATCTGGCAATTACTAATAACAGCTAACATGTACATAGTACCTACTACACGCCAAGCACTTTGCAGTTACTGCATCATTTGACCCTGCACGACCATACCAGCGAGGCAGACACCGCTGTTCACTGTTTGCAGCTTTACAGAAGACCTGAAGCAAACAGAGGTCGATGACTTGCCCAGGGTCACACAGCTAGGAAGGAACTGAGGCTGCGTTTGAACTCAGGTCTTCCTGACTCCAGGCCTGGCACTCGACCCCAGTGAGTCACCTCCCCGGCACTCTATTGAGGGAACGACACAAGGTTCCAGGTTTGCTTTAGGAACGTCATTCGGCCAGGCAGGGAGAAGCATGAGGCAGGCCCACCCACCAGCAGCTATTGCAAGAGTCCAGGCAGGACGAGACTGCGGCTTGGACCAGGGCGGGGGGCAGTGAGGGAGCAGGGAAGCTTTCAGAGTCACATAGTGATTTGAGTTTATATTTAGAAAGGAAGGCAGGCTGCACACAGCAGAGACCTGCAGTTTCACAGGCAGTCCTCTTTTTATGTTCTATTACATATACAGAAATGTTTGTTTTCCTTGGTGTTTAAATTCAAAAAGTTTAAAAAGAATTAAAGGTAAAGAAAAGAAAAGGAAATGGATTGGAAAGGGGAGAGATGAAAGTCAGACCAACTGGAGGTTTTTATACTAATCCAGGAAGGATTCTAAGGGTCTGAGTGAAAACCATCTTTTCGAACAGTAAGCAGCTCTGGAACCTGCCACGGACCCCAGAACGCGGCGCAGTCGTCCCCTACACTGGGTACTGTTCGGGGAGGGGCCGCCTCCCTTCCTGTCTAGTCCCCAGCGGCTCGCACAGAGTCGGTACTCGATAATCGCCTGATCGGACTCAGGGAAGCATCCAAGGGCCAGTGCAGAGCAGCAGGACCGGTCAGAGAGTGGACAATGGCGCAGTGACACGGGGGGGCAGGAGGTACTCTGGGATGGAGCACTGGCACAGCACGAACAAGACGGAAGAGTTCAAGGGTGGAAAAGAGCATAGAGCTAGACGGCCTGGTCAACGTCAGGGGCAAAAGTCAAGCTCAGGGATGGCCTGGGAGAATGCCTGCAGCCCACAGTGAGGACAAAGAGGAGGAGGAGGAGGAGGAAGGCAGAGAGAGAGGCCGAAGGGAGCTCTGAGGTAGTCTAGTCCAGCCCCTGCCAGAAGAAACAACTCATCATCTCCTACCTGGCTGTTCACCTGCAGGGTCAAACCAGCTCGGAAACTCCTCTGCTCCTCAGCAGCACCTCCAGCCTGGGAGGGCACCCAGGGCAGACCGCTCATCATGCCCTGCCTGGCCGCAGGACTCCCTCAGCCCCTGCAAAGGGCGCTCCCGGCACCGCGCCCCCCCCCCCAATTCTTTCCTTCTGTGTCCTGGCTTCCTCCAGGTACATCAGGAGCTCCTGGAGGGCAGGGGCTCTCACCTTCCTTGTAGCCTCAGCACTTAGTACGGTACCTGGCACACAGCAGGCAGCTAATACATGTCTACTGACTGACTGACCCTCTCCTATACACTTGACAAGAAGGGGGAAACTTCAGAGTTCAGCCTACTAAGCGTAACAGTCAGGCACGTGACGTATCGAATATTTAAGACAAAAAGAATCAGGAAACTACAATGGACATGAAGTACAAGCTTCCCCCTTCTTCGCATGTCTATCTATAAGCCACCTATAAAAATTTATATGACGTCATTATTTCTAGAACACAAGAATCATCAGTAATCTCACTGCCAAGTTTACAAGCACCAAAAACGATTTCTAAAATCCATTCCTATTCACAAGAAACAGAGCCATTCCCAATTGATAAATGGTGAAAGGACATGAATAGGCAGTTTACCGAGGAAGAAATCCAAGCTATCAACCGTCATATTAAAAAAATGCTCCTAATCCTCACTAGAGAAATGCAAATTAAAACAACTCTGAGGAACCACGGCACACCCATCGGATCGGCTAAGATGACAGAAAAGGAAAATGACAAATGCTAGAGGCGAAGTGGGACGACAGGTACACGTACACTACTACGCTGCTGATGGAAAGCAATTTGAAACTACACTCAAACGGCTCTAACATATGCATACCTTTGACCCCAGAGTCCTATCATACAGAGATCAAAGAAAGAAGAAAAATACCCACATGGACAAAAATATTTATAGCAGCTCTTTGTGTGGTGGCAAAGAAGCAGAAACTGAGAGGATGGCCATCAGTTGGGGAATGGCTGAACAAGCTGCAGGATATGACTGTGGTGGAATATTACTGTGCTACAAGAAATGATGAAAGGGAGGGTTTCAGAGAAACCTGGAAAAACTTGTATGAACTGATGCAAAGTGAACTGAGGAGAACCAGGAGAACAATTCACACAGCAAAAGCAACATTGTACAGATAGTTCACGGTGAAAGACATAAACACAACGGAACCAACCCCAGCTCCAAAGGCCTCATGATGAAACATGATTTAGACATAAAGAATGACACCACAAGCAAATGGTATGAGAGCAAGGACTGGTTTATCTGTCAGATCAATGGAGAAGGGAAGAATTTTTGACCAAACAAGAGACAGAGAGCATTATGACATGCAAAATGGATCATTTTAATTATATTAAATTAAAAAGGGTTTGCACAAACAAAACCAATGCAACCAAGATTAGAAGGAAAGCGGAAAGCTGGGGAACGATGTTCCCAGCCAGTGTCTCTCATAAAGGCCTCATTTCTTAACTATGTAGAGAAGTGAGTTAAATTTGTAATACAAGTCTTTCCCCAAACGATAAATGGTTAAAGGATACGAACAGGCGGTTCTCAGATGAAGAAATCAAAGCTATCTATAGTCATTTGAAAACAATGCTCTAAATCACTACTGATTAGAGAAATGCAAATTAAACAAATCTGAGGTATCACCTCACACCTGTCAGATTGGTTAAGGAAAGGAAAATGATAAATGTTGGAGAAGATGTGGGGAAAAAAGTAATATCCATTAATGCACTGCCGATAGAGTTGTGAACTGATCCAGCCATTCTGGACAGCAATTTGGAACTATATTCAAAGGGCAATCAAACTGTGAATACCCTTTGATCAAGCTACTAGGTCTGTATCCTAAAGAGATCATAAATAAGGAGAAAGGGCCTGCATGTACAAAGACATTTATAACTACTCCTTTTGTGATAACTACTCCCCATCAATTGGGGAATGGCTGAACAAGCCGTGGTATGTGAACGTAACGGAATACTATCGTTCCATAAGCAGGTGGATTTCAGAAAAGCCTGGAAACACTTACACAAACTGATGCTGAGTGAAGTGAACAGAACCAGGAGAACATTGTACACAGTAACAGCAACACTGTGTGATGATCAACTACGAATAACTTAGTTCTTCTCAGCAATACGATGATCCAAGACAGTTCCAAGGACTCATGATGGAAAATGCTGTCCACATCCAGAGAAAAAGCTGATAGGGTCTGAATGTAGACCCAAGCGTACTATTTTCACTTCTTTTTTTGCGTGTGGTTTTCTCCTTTTGCTCTGTTTCTTCTTTCACAATATAACTAATATGAAAATGTTTTACATGATTGCATATTTATAACCTATACCAAATTTGCTCACTGTTTTAGGGAGGGGGAAGAAAAGGAGGGAGAAAACTTGGAACTCAAAAATTTTTTTAAATGAATGTTAAAAATTGTCTTTACACGTAATTGGAAAAAAATAAAATACTATTAAAACAGAAAGGCAGCAGCAGCAGCCTAGGAAGACTCACAGGCCTCCAGCACCATAGTCCCCCATGTCATCAAACTCACGGTCCATCGGCAGGACCAGCCCCATAGTTATCACTAACACCTGTGTTCCAAATTCACAAACCCACCAACTCCACCCCTTCCCCATCAAGGTGGCCAGATGCAGGGCTTCTAACGTCACTGGGGAGAAGCCACCAATTTCAAGTCTGCACTCAGAAGGGCTCATCTGACTTCTAAACTACAGTTTTCACAGCCAGGTCATCCTCATTCACTATTCTGCAGCAATATAGGAAATGGTGATACAAGAAGTACAAAGAATGAAAGCTGAACACAGCTCATTAGGGAACTGCAGCATCAAAGTAAGAGAATGTCCAGGCTGGGAGGACCCTTGGACAGCCCTTTCGGTCTGCAAGTGAAGAACTGAAGGTGCCACCCAACTCTCCACCTCGGGTTAGAGCCCTCTAGGAATCCTCATGGGAATCCAAGTTCCAGCCCCTTCCCTTTTCATGGGGTGAGTGAGCCTGGTGAGTCACTTTCCCTGGGTGCCTCAAGGAGGCAGTAGGATATAGTGGAATGAACCCACTGACCTTTCCACTGAACCTGGGTGGTGTCCAGGGCTGGGTCCAAACCTCGCTCTGCCACTCTCTGGAGGCCCTCCTTCTCTGGGCCTCAATTTCCCTGTCTCTACAGACTGGACTTGATGGCCCCGCGGTCCCTGCCTGCTGGAGGGGGGAAGGGGCAGGGAAAGCCGACGCTGGCGCAGTCAGCACAGACTTAGGAAGGCAAGCAGAGGAGGCTGCAGAGCTGGGGAAGGGAAGCTTCATTCCACAGGTCCCACGTGTGGCTCATTTCTACCTCCTCCTCCCACCCCCTCATCCCTGCTCCCAGAGCGACCTCCCTCTCCACAGAAGGGCCCTGATCAACTCTCACCTAGACCCCGATCATCGCCAAGCAAAGTGACACATATTCTAGAAGCGTAGCTCTGACCATCTCTGACCAATAAGCTCTGAATTCCATCGATGATCACATCTACTGTCTGCAAGTCCTTCACCACCGGGCTCCCTGGGCACCTGCGGGGTGGGTGCAGCGGACAGAGGAGCCGGGCCTGGAGTCAGGAAGGCCTGAGCTCAAATCCAGCCTCAGATACCTCTTGGCTGTGTGACCCTGGGCAAGTCACTTCACTCTTTTTGCCTGTTTCCTCATCTGTAAGACAAACTAGAGAAGGAAATGGTAAACCACTCCAGTATCTCCGCCAAGCAAACCCTAAACAGGGTCACAGAGAGTCAGAGGAGACTGAAGAGCAAGCTTCCCAGTGGTCGCCTCACTACACATGACTTCCTTTCGCATACTCTTTGGTCCAGCCACCCGCTACCTTCCTGTTCATCACACTTGACGCTCCATCTCACATCTCTGGGCCTTTGCCCAGGCTGGTCTTCATGCCTGGAACGCCCTCCATCTCCTTCTCCTGAGCCTAATTCAGACTCCACATCTAGGCCCACTAGAGGTCTTTCCTCATCTCCCCCACAAATGTCACCTATTTCCTCTGCACATACTGTTAGCCTGTTTACAAATGTCTGTGCTCTTGTCTTCACATAACAGGCAGGTGCTTACGGCTACCCAGCTCCCTGATTAGCTTCAGACTACACGCTAGAGGGGCAAGTAGGTGGCGCAGTGGATAGAGCACCGGCCCTGAAGTCAGGAGGACCTGAGTTCATATCCGGCCTCGGACCTAACACTGGACACTTACTAGCTGTGCGACCCTGGGCAAGTCACTTAATCCCAATTGCCTAAAAAACAAAAAACAAAACCAGACTATACACTAGAGTTCTTTGTCCCCTTAAAGCCTCAGCTCCTCCACTTACATAGCATAATGACTCCTCTGTTCTTGGGTGTTTCCCAGTGAGAAGGACTGAGGGAAAGACACCTTTAGAAAATCACAGCTCAAACAAATTCTCTACGGATAAATGATTTAAGCTAGACAGCGGCGTGTGGGGTCAGGAAGAGTGATAGAAATCACAACTCCCAAAGCACGGGCTGAGCCCCTTTTGTGGCCCAGCAAGAGGGGCTGATGGGAGCTGAACAGTTTCAGTCCCAGACCTGGAAGCCTACAAGGCTGAACCCCATCACCCAATCACCACCCACTTATTAGGCCCCATGGGCCCAAAGGCACTGCAGGAGAGGGCAGGGCCCCTCTGTGCAATGCCTGCACAGCCTTGTCCTGAGCCAGCAGGAGGGCTTTCTGGCACCATGACCAGCTGGTGCATCCAGCTAGCAGTAACACACAAAACTAACGGGCCCAGAGTCCACCCCAGTAGTCCCTGGAGGCTGGCGCCATGGGGCTCACAGATCTTTACAGCCACAGGGCAGGGGACGAGAGGGGTGCGGGAAGGGAGAGGCCCTGAGGCCCTTGCATCCCCACACTAGGCTCAGGAATCCTGCCAAGGGCAGCCAGCCCTCACCTGGTGTCACTGACCTCTGCTCCCCTCTCCTTCCCTACCTCCTCCCAAGGGAAGCATCACGCAGCTCTTTTCCCTGACTTCATCAAGCTTGGGGTCATCTCTGAGTCTAGGCTTGAGGGGAAGAGGGAGCAGAACAGGGTTGGATTCATTGATGTCAATCTTTTTTCTCAATTTAAAAAGGACAAACTGCCAAGATAGCATTACAATGAGTCACTAAGGGCTTTTCAAAAAAGTCTGTACTAACGGAATCTGGCTACACTGAAACTCCAGATGACTTGAGGGCAGTGGAATTTTCTTGATTAAGGGTAAATAAGATGAAACTCTTTCCCCTGCGCCTGTGTCCCACAAAAGCAGTTTCTTCAGTGATAGTGAAGGACATCCCCATCTCATCTGACACCGCCTCCTGTTAACCACGGAGCGGCCTGCCTTTCTATGTTTGTTTACCAGAATGAAGACACTTCACTACTCTGCTACAGAAAAAGAGATCTGGACAAAATGAGTCAAGGAAGTGTTTCAACGAATGAGCAACACGTGTGCTCGAAAAGCAGAAACTCACGATCTCCGGCCACAAATCAAGGCAATTTCTAAAAAGAGTTTGTAAAAGCCTCTGCTTGCTAGCAGCTGAATCTAAGATTACTTTTAATAAAGAGGAATGTAAATTCAAAAAAGTCAATTTTACAAATTCAAGATAGGGCTAGACAGGAAGTTCATCTGAAGAAGATCTGGGGGCTTAAGTGGACTGGAAGCGAGTACTCATTAACCAGTGGCCAAACTACCACATCCATCTTGGGCCGCACTGGGTAAGGCCCAACACCTAGGGCTGGAAGGGTACCCAATTCTCTGCCCTGGATGTCACATCTGAGAAAGGATCCTTTAGAAAAGCTCATCTTATAGTCAGCAAAACAAAAGGCCTCCAAGTCATGCCACATAAGGATTTACTGAAAGATAGAGCCTGGAGGAGACTCCATGGGAACATGGGCGCAGTCATCAAACGCTGACGGGCAATCAGTGGGGTCATACCTGGTCTTCTAGAGAACAAGGCGTAAAAGGTGAAAAGTGTGGATGTAAAGAAAACCACGCAAACAACCACAGCTGCCCCCAGAAGGAAATGGAGGGCACGGACACTGGTGGTCCCTGCCTCCCCGGGTTCTGTCCTGCCCAGGTGAGAGTGAGGCCCTGCTGCAGGCTCTGTGAAATCAGTCATTCCACACAAAGACAGGCAACCAGTTCTGGATCCAAAGGGCTTCTTTGTCAAATGTCCATTTCATGAAAGGCAGCTAGCAGGTCTGGAGTCAGGAAGACCTAAGTTCAAGGGTGGCCTCAGACACTTACTAGCTGTGTGACCCTGGGCAAGTCCCTTAACCCTGTCTTCCTCAACTTCCTCATCTGTCAAATGAGCTGGAGAAGGAAATGGCAGACCACTCCAGTATTTCTGTCAAGAAAACTCCAAATGGGGTCATGAAGAGTCAGACACGACTCAGACAACTGGACAACAACAAAACCATTCCGTGATGTTCTTTCCAATGCAATCATCAGACACGGTCGTTTCTCCGAACGTGTCCTCGGTTTATCAGTCGATTCGTTAATGAAGAACTAAAAACTCTCACTAAATGACAGGAACATAATTGCTTATGTGTCAACTCCTAGGGGGGTCCTGTCAATCATCTATTCCAACAACCTAATTAAAGGGATGTTTGTGAGTTTCAAAATGGGTCAGTTCTGAGGACACCACGCGATCCTGCCCAGTGCTACGGTTTCTCATCCCTTATTGATGCTGCACATAAAGACACCCCAAAGGCAGGCATTTTGCCTTAGCAATGGGAGCGCTTCAATCCCTGCACCTCTCACTTTCAGTGAGACCAGACTGGGCCCCTAATATCGACGTGTCTCATTCTAAAATACAGCCTACATTTTCTCGGGGCCTGCCTGGAGCTGGCTGGGGATCACTGCTCCCTTACAATTAAATGAATCCCACCTGGGTGCCATGCCCACCACTGCCTTCAGAATCAGCAGAAGGCACTGCACCTAGCAGGGCCTCAGTTTCCTCTGCTGTAATATGATCAGATAATTTCTATGGTTTCTTCCATCGCCTGTATTTTATGACATTCTACTGTTTGCTGGGAGGAGGCAGACATCTCCCAGTATCTTACACACACTGAAGTGTTAAGACTCCACACAATACCCAACAAATGTTCTAACAGGAATAATCTAGAACACTGCAATTTCTCCCATTACATTCTGGCATTTCATGGCCTACAAGAAAGTAGTACAAGGTATTCTGGAAAAAACAGTAAACTCCTTTGTCCACGAATCTTAATGCTTCTGCAGAATAAAAGAACTGAAACCTAAAAAAAAAAAGTTTCCCTGTGAAACTTTAGAATGACTTAAAAAAAAAAAACAGACTTTAGGGGCTGCTAGGTGGTGCAGTGGATAGAGGGCCGGCCCTAGAGTCAGGAGGACCTGAGTTCAAATCTGACCTCAGACACATAACACTCACTAGCTGTGTGATTCTGGGCAAGTCACTTAACCCCAACTGCCTCACCCAAAAAGCAAAACCACTTTTATAACTGGTCTTCCAGGCTGTCCACCACAGGAGGAAGTCATCTTTAGCGAATACCTTACTCTAAATTATCTTAAAGAAAACAACAATACTGACTTACAATAGAAGTAGAAGGAATATAAAAAACAGGCAGGTGAGAAAACAGACATCTCAAAGTCAATACATCCAAAGTTGAGCTTATCACCTCTGCCCCAAACCCTACCATCCAAAAGCTCCACACCATCCCACCGGACAAACAGGCTCCCACCTTTGGGAGTGTCCTCGACTCCTCATTCTCCCTCCCTAGACTCCTGAAAAGGCAACCACTCACCACAGCTCATTGGTCCAACTGCCGTAGCAACTCAGCTCTTCTCTCTGCTAATCCAGCTGCCACCTGGGTTCAGGCCCTCCCTTGGGTGAAAGGCCAGGACAGAGGTCTTCTCGTCTATTTCCCTGCTTCCAGCCTTTCCCTACTTCAGTCCATCCGACACACTGCTGCCAAAATAGTCTTTCCTTAAGCACAAATGTTACTTTTCTGCTCAAAAGACTCTAGGGGTTCCCGAATGCCTCTAGGATAAAATATAAACTCTTCCATTTCCCTCTTAAAACCCTCCATAAGCTAGCCCAGTCTACCTTCCTGGCCACAGAGAACAAGACTCCTCTGCACTAACACTATGGTCCAGTCCTACTGGCCTTGTCTCTGGTCCTCAGACACAATGCTCATCTCCCATCTTCGTACTTTCCATTCCCTCCTCACCTCCACTTCACAGAAGCCCTTTCTTATTTCAAGATTCAAGCACTACCTTCTACATTAAGTCTTTCCTAATTCCCACAACTGCTGAGACCTTTCTCCCAAACTGCCTTCTAATTTGCTACCTTGAATTGTTACATAGGCGCGCGCGCGCACGCGCACACACACACACACACACTATTTGTGAGTAGGGATTATTTCATTCTTTGTATTTCTATCTCCAGTGCTCTGTGCATCATAGGTGCAATAATAATCAGTGCTTACTGGCTCACTGTGAACTCGGAGAAGATTCTGCAAATGAAGTACAATTCAAAAACAAAGCAACCTTGTTGAGGATATGTCACTGTCATCTCCTGCGTGAAAAGACTCACTTAGCACAGTGCCTGCTACAAAGCCAGCACTTAACAAATGATTGTTGATTGACTAAATGTATGAATAAATAAATAATAAAAAAGAAACCATGCAGTGATGAGAGCCAGGTGCAGAAATTACTGAGGAAAGGAATGAAGTAAATGAAAAGACAGAAAATGAGTAGATCTGGCAAAGAAAGGAACTGAAAACCCAATCCCAAACTCCAAAGATCAGGCCACTCTAATACAGAAGACTACTTTTAGATTAATGGAAAAGTCCAGTGAAAAAAAATGATCCGTGAGGGAGGAGCTGTGGGAAGACAGGCAAGCTAATGCACTGTCGGTGGAGCTGAGAGGTGGCACAGCTGTTTGGAAAACAACTTGAAACGAGGTAAGAAAATGATTAACTACTCTTGCCCTTTGGCCCATCCCTCCCCCTACTAATTAGCATACCACCCCCTCCAAGTGTTCCACATGTCGCTGAGGACAGCCAGACAAGCTGTGGCATATGAAGAGGTTACTGAGCTCCCCGCAGGTAACAACAAACATAAAGAATTCCCAGAGGTGAAGACCAGACTTGCACCCGGAGGACAGCCGACTACTGGGGCGGAATGTGGCATCCCCCATCAGAGGGCCCAGGGTAGAAGGGAAGGCCAGGATTTACTCGTGTCTTTAATTTTGTCTTTTCTAGATGTCTTGGTTGAATTATCATGACTTACTGGCTGGAAGTCATTTTTACTGTATTCTTGTGATTAAATAAATCTAACAAAACATCACAAACAAAATTGCTACATTGGATATGAGGGACTGTATGATGGTATGAGTTCTTTAACTCGGGATTCCCCTTACATCAAACTGAGAGCTTCACTTTGCCTTTCTTTACATGTAGCCTTGGCATTTAGCAATGTGCCTAGCAGCAAGTAAGCCCTTGATAAATGCACACTGCAAAATGGGAAGGAAAGAAGCATTTATTATGTGAGGTGCTACCTCTTGCTCTGGGAACGGCGATACCGCTGCTTCTGAAAAGGCAGAACCAGCTGATTTCCCCATCGCCTTCCTCCCAATCCTCGTGATTCGCCGACCATACCCAAACTCCCTTCTTTGATCTCCACTCCCTGTCTCCCCCAATCAGAACTTTGTCCTTTTTAGGGGTCCCAGACTACCTTGTTCTTGTATCTGAATCCCTAATGTTTGACACAGTGCCTGGCCCATGGTGGTACTCATTCATAAGTGCTTTTTCATTCATTCAATAGTTAGTGGCACTATGAATAAAAAGTTTCCAGATAGAAACTGTGGAGTAACGTATTCAAAAAGTCTGAGTAAGAGAGGAAAATGGCAGAAAGTAAACAGGCGATGGTGTCAAAGGAGACAACAATCCCTTCCAACCTTGGTATCGATCCCTCACTCACTTCCCACAGCCAATCAGTTTCCATGGACTGTTTTTCCCAGCTTTGTAACAGATCTCAGCTGAGCCCCGTGCTTGGCTCTGACAGGACCGTTTCCTCCTCGCCTCACACCTGGACTACCACAGTAGCCTTCAGGTTGGCCTCCCGGCCAGTCTCACGCCGCGCCATCCTCCACTCAGCTTGCCAAAGCACAGCTCTGACCATGTACATCCCTCCCCAAATCAGCAAATTCCAATAGCTCCCTATCAGTGCCAGCGTGAAACAGAAAAGCCTCTGTCTGTCTTTTAAAGCCTTTCACGAGCTGGTCCCTTCTCACTTTTCTGGTCATGTTTCATTTTACTTTTTTTCCCCGCGGTGGCCCTGATCTCCTGGCCCTTCCTCAAACATCCCCCTCCATCTCTGGACCCAGGGCGTTCTCTCGGGCTCTCCCCCGTCCCTGGAAGGCTCTCCTTCTGCCCTCTCTGCCTCCTGGCTTCCTTTCAGTCTGCCTCCCTCTGAGACGGCCCCCAATCGAGCCTGCATGCATCTTGTTTGTCCAGTTCCTTCACGGCGCAGGGAGCTCCTTGGGAGCGGGGACTGTCTCTTGGCTTTCTTCGCCCCCCCAGGGCTTTGCACTGTGGTCAATTTATCTGACTTGACCTGGTTGTTCTGGTTCCTTTCTGGGCGTAAGCATCGGTCCTCCTAGCTAGGTTTCTCCGTTTTGCCAATGTGGGCATTCAGTGAAACGTCTGTCTCTGACAGCTGGTCAGGCGGTCAGACAGCCAGCAGTGAAGCCCAGCTCTGGCCGGGGTAGAGGACCGGGAGGATGGCGGTATCCTGGGCGGGAACGAGGAAGTCTTGTGAGAAAAAGAATGAGTTATGTTTTGGGCATAGTGAGTTTAAGAGGTCCGCTGGACTTCCAATGGAAGATGCTCAGTAGGCAGCAGGAAATGCGAGACTGAAGGCAGAGAGAGAGAGAGAGAGAGAGAGAGAGAGAGAGAGAGAGAGAGAGAGAGAGAGAGAGAGAGAGAGAGAGGTTAGAGCTGGATACAAAGATCTGAGAACTGTCTTCTTAGAGGTGAGAACTGAGTCCATGGAAGCAGAGGAGAGAAACGGATGAGAAGACACCCGCTAGCAGCTGACAAGGATGAAGACAAGGAAAGAAGCCTTGAGAAGAAGCAGCAGGAGCAGTAACCAGAAGAGAGAAGCGTCACAAAAACCTAGAGAGGGCATCAGTAGGAGCATCCACAGGGTCAGAGGCAGAAGAGGAGTGAAAAAGGATAAAGAACGAGCAGAGGCCTATGGGTGTGGTGATTAAGAGACCACGGGTAATTCTGGACGAAGCAGTTTCAATCAAGAGAAAACAAAGAGAAACAGCCAAGATCCGAGCAGAGATTAAGGAAGTAACTGAAAACAAGGCTACAACTGAAATGAATAAAATGCAGAGCAGATCATTTTGAAGAGACCAACAGACAAATGGTTAGCCCTCATCAAGGAAAGGAGAGAGAAACCCAACGACCAAAATGAGAAATGAAGAGAGCTCACAGGAAGACAGAGGGGCAGGGATACACAAGACACCAGGGATATAAAAAAAAATCGACACAAAACTGACCAAAAAATGAAGGGAGCTCATGAGAATAAAAGAAGTCAAGACATCATGAGACAGTATACATTTTGAAGTAAAAATATACTTCTGATACATCAATGGGTCAGTCATCTTGACGTGGTCAAAGCCTCCCACAATTCAGATCACAAATATCCTCTTTTCCTGTGGCATTCTTGGCCCATACACATCACAGGTTTGTTTGCAGTCTATTTGGGAGTATTTTATATTTTGCTTTTTACTTGGCCCATAAAACAAAAATATAAAATATATTATTGAAATATATTTTACATATAACTACATGAATTATAAATATATATTATTAAAAACTATCATCAGAACCAGGTAAAGATACCTCAAAGCCAGGAAATCAACACAAGACAGACCACAAGAGAAAAATAACATGATCCTATCATTACATTCAGAAAAAGCCTTCAATAAAACCCAACATTCCCTTGTCTTTTTAATTATTTTTTGTTATTCTGATTTCTCACAAACGCCAAAATGAACATTTTCATATTAAAATCAGCTTGTCTGGTCTTTCTCCCCTCTATGAACTTCTTCCTTTGCATTCTGCACTTCTATGCATTCTGAATGCTTCACTAACATTATTTTCTCTTCTGGGGAGGAGGGGATGGTAGGAGGTTGCTATCACTAACCTCCCTCTCCTAACCCTCTCACCCCCTCCAAAAAAATGCGAAATCTTTCCCTTGTAAAGCAAAACAAATCTACCTGTTGACTATGCAAATGTATGTCTCTGTTATGCACCCCTAGTCCACCAGAACTTCCACAGGTAGGCAACAGACTGCATCACTGGGCTTCTGGAGTCTCGGCAGGGCCATTTCATAAGTCTTTCAAAGCTGTTTTGGGGGGGTGGGGCAGAGAGGGGCTGTTTGGTTGATTTTACAGTGTTAAAGTCACTAGATAAATTGTTCTCCTGTCTCTACTCGCTTTATTCTGCAGCCCACCTTTTATCATTTCTTACAGCGCAATAATATCCCATTAATTCACATCCCATAATTTGCTCAGTCACTGATGGGCACTCTCTTAGTTTCCAGTTCTTTACCACAACAAAAAGTGCTATTAATGTTTGTGTACACCTGGGTTCTTCCCCTATTTACCTAATCTCTTTGGGGATAGATGCCAAGTAGTGGTATTGATAGGTCAAAAAGTAATTGTCATTTACCTTTTTCAGTTCATGGATGTGAGGTAGAACCTCAACTATTTGTTTTTATTTTATTATTAATGATTTGGAGCATTGCGATGGTTGACAGCTAAGAGCTAACATTTATATGGCACACACAGTAAATGTGCCTGCACTGTGCTAAGAACTTCACAGACATAATCTCATTTGATCCTAGCATTAACCCAGGGCCGAGGGGGGTTAGGACGGGGCAGGGGTGCTATTATCATCCTCATTTTATAGATGAGGAGACTGAGACAAACAGAGGTCATGTGACTTACCCAGGGTGGCGCAGCCACTTGGGTCTGCCCAAGTTCAAACTCAGCACTCATTCCACGGCCCCACTGGCCGCTCTGAAAACTTGCTTTTCTTGCATTCAAATTGCCTGTTCATTTAAGCATTTAAAGCATAGGGGAATGGTTCTTGCTCTGATATATTTACATTTGCTTCCTATCTATCTTAAATATAGAATCTTTATTAAAAAATTTGCTGCAGATTTTTTCCAAGTTCACTATCTTCCTCCTCACTTTCGCTGAACTGATTTTGTGCATGCATCTCTTTTCAGTTTGTTGTAATCGAACTGTTTTATCTTGGGTGGAACTCTCCGGTCCTGGTTTGGTCAAGCACTCTTCCCCTAGCCACGGCCTCTTCCCATCCTCATTCTCCTGACCTCTCTGCACAGTGCCTGGCACATAACGGATGCTTAATAAATGTCTACTGAACTGAACTGAACTGAAGCAGACTCTTCATTCTGCTGCAGGAGGGCAGGGCCTGCTTGATTTTCGTCAGAACGCAGCACCTGGCAAAGACCAGCTTCTCCGCAAACACACACGGGACCTCATCGTGGTCTTTCTCCAGCGGCCCTGTTGGCTGGTCTGGTTAAGTTCTGAGCCCTCAATGAAGGAAGGCTTTGGGAGCTATTTAATACTCCATGCTCCTGCCCTCCAGTCAGAGGCGGGAGGGAGCTGAGAAGGTGTGGAGTCCCTCTGACAGATGAGATTTCAGGCTACTGGAAAGTAAAGTCAAAGTAGATGCAAGAAAGGATGTACAAATGAGATAAACATAAGGTAGTCTTTTTTCTTTTGGGGGGCGGGGAGCAGGCAGACAATAGCACTGAGAAGGAAATGCATGCCAGGCACAAGAGACAGCCTTTGCAAAGGCAAAAAAAAACCAGGAGGTGGAACATAGCAGGAAACAGCAAGAGAGCCAACTTGGCTGTTCCATGGAGTGAGTGTGCGTCCAGAAGGAGATGGGCCCAGACACAAGAGACACGGGAAGCAGAACCAGCAAGGCGACTTGGCCACTGATTGAAGGGGGCGGAGATAAATAGTAAACGACCGAAGGGGCAACCGGGCCGGTGCCAAGTGAGGAAGCTCAGGAGGGGCCGGAGGAAGCATATGAAGCGCTAGCACAGGCCACGGTCACCCACCGGGGACAGAACCTTGGCGGCTGCACCGGGGGTGAATTCAGAGATGCCTGCAAAGACTTACGTGAACGGATGCAAAGTGAATGCAGTAAGCCGAGCCAAGAATGGGAATGGAAAGAACTAGCCAACACAAAAGCATCCAAACTGTACAGAACGAGCCGGCGACCCCTCCGTGGCGCCCTCTGCAGAGGTGGGGGCCCACACGTCCGGAACACCGGACAGAACATTTCACCTGCTTAATGCCTCACTAGGGTTTACTGATTTTCTTCCTTTCTTTTTTTTTAGAAAAACACTGTCATTAGGAATGGGAAGGGGGAAGGAGAGGGACACAGGAAAATCTTAGACATCAATAAAACTCTATTTTACAAACCTTTAAAGAGCATCTGAAGATGGGAATCCGGGCCTGCTACTGCCAAGCCCAGCCCCTGGCACTATGCCTTACTCCCCCAGACTTCGTGCACACATCCTCACAGACGCTCCTTCTGTGCATTATGACTGTCCATTGCTTCTACTCCTTCTGACCTGAAGTGCCCAGGGGACAGAGAACAGGTGTTACCTAACATTTCTTTCACCCACATACACCAACCCTCCCGGGCAACCTACAGGCAGGAAGACAGCTGATAACAGCACAGTGCAAAGAGCATGGGGTTTGCAGTCAGAGGACCTGGGTTTTGAATTCCAAGCGTCCTCTTAAACAAGTTACTTAATCTTTCAGGGGTTCACCATCACCTGCCAAAGAAGGCAACCGGGCCAGATGACCTATAAGGTCCCTTTAGCCCTAAATGTAGTCTATGTATCCTAATAGCTAGCATGTATATAGAATTTTAAGGATTTCAAAGCACCAGACATATATTATCTCACCACTCTGTGATGTAGTACTATCCCCATTTTGTTAGTGAGGAAACTGAAGCTGAGAAGTGAGTTGCCCAGGTCCTGTAGCTAGGACGGAGGCAAGGTGTGAGCTCTGGTGTTCCTGATTCCAATCCAGTTAGGGCCACCTCACTGAGGAATGTTTGCTGAATGAGTCATTGAACAAGGCTGATTTTGCCACCGTCATTCCTTCTAGTCCCCATTCCAGGTTTATCAAGGATCCTCTAAATGATGCCATTCCTGCCTCCAGGCCATCAGCCTGACACAATCAACCCCTCAAAATCACTGAACACTCTCCCCCTCTCAAGACTAGAATAACTCCTAAAATCCATCCCACAACTTTCACAACAAAATCTGAAAATGGAAGGCATTCTTCCTCATGCACCTTCACTCAGCAGACTACTCAGAACGCCTTAACTAGTAAATATTTAATCTGGATAGTCTTCATACTGGTTCCTGTATCTATAGTTTTCTCCCAATCAAAGCTCAGAGTGGGAAGGGACCTCAGTGGCAGGAGCCACAGCTGGACTCTTGAAAAAACCTTCTGGCTGGTCTCCCTGACTCCAGTTCATCCTCCACTCACGATCCGGATGCTTCCTACCTTCTTCTTCCATCCAACTCCCCAGCTCTTCCCCTAGGATACAGCGATCGGCCCCCCACACTGGCTGTTCTTCACGTAAGACATTCCAACCCTGCCCTAGACCTAGGGTTCTCTCCCTTCTCATCACCTACTCCTGACTCCCTGGTTTCCTCGGATTCTCAGCTAAAATCTGTTTCCTCCTTAATACTGGTGCCTTCTCTCTAAGATTATCTTTGATTTATCCTGTCTGTGGTGGGTGGGTGTGTATATATCTATATCTTGTGCATACCATGTTGTTTGCATGTTATAATCATCACCACCACCTACCCCGTTAGACTGGGAGCCCCTGGGAAGCAGTCTTTTGCCTTTCTTTGTCCTCAATGATTAGTACAGTGCCTAGCACACACACAGCAGGCACTTAATAAATGCTTCTTGACTTGACACCCAACGAGTGGTCACCCAGGTGTTGTAGAAAGACCTTCACTGAGAGGCAACACACTGCTAGAATGTATGACACACTGCTATTCAGTAGTTCAGTCACGTCCTACTCGTCAGGAGCCCACGAACCATAAAGCCCATGGAGTTTTCTTGGTAAAGATACAGGAGTGGTTTGTCATTTCTTTCTCCAGTGGATTAAGGCAAATAGAAGTTAAGCGATGTGCCGAGGGTCACACAGCTACAAAGTGTCTGAAGCCAGATTTAGACTCCAGGCCGGGCGCTCTATCCACTAAGCCACCCTGTTTCCTGTATGGTACATAGTAGGTGCTTATCAAATGGTTGTGAATTGACTGATTCTGTTTGACTTTGTCAACTCCTCGGTTGGGGACTGAATAAATAAAGTTCCTCTCACCCAGTGCATGGATATAGCATCAAGAAGTACTTCATCAGTGCTGTGATAACCAGGATTTCTATAGCACTTCTTCTCCCTTGCCCCCCCAAACAACTTCAATTTAGATCATTCGTTCAGAGAACGTGGTTTTAACTAAGATTTTATAAAGCAAGGGCTCTTAACCTGGGGTCCCTTAACGTGTTTTAAAAAATATTTTGATAAGTACATTTCTTAGTATCTGGCTTCCTTTGTAATGCTGTGTATTTATTATGCATTTAAAAGCATTACTCAGAGAAGGCAACCATGAGGTTTCACCACACTACCAAGGGTCTGCTGTGTAAATGCAGAAGCCAAGTTTTAATCCAGGCTTCCCAAACATACTCCAGTCCTGTGTTCCTCAGTACTCAAGACACTTTCCCCTCCCCTCCCCACCCCACCCCCCTCAATACGAAATAGAGATTAAGTTTTGCAACACCTCAAAAAGACAGCTGAGTTACTTACTAAATAACTCCGCACCCCCCCCATACACACACCCCATCCTCCCTAGACAAGCGTCTTGCAGCTCTTGAGGGTACGTGTACCCAGCACAGGAAGCCCTGGTTCACATGAAATTGTCTAGTCACAGTCTAGGGCAGAGCTAAAACCCAGAGACGTGACTTAGAGAGACAATCCACCCTGGCCACCTGCCTGACCCGTCAACCAGTCCACAAAACCAGTTCACTGGCGTGCCAATTTCAATTCCCTCCCTACACTTCCCAGTAGGTACAAACTGCTCCAGAAGGGCCCCTCCCAGCTTCTTCCCCACATTCCCCAAGTCTTACTCACTCCCTCTTCTCTTTCAGCTCTTGTATGTGTGTATGGGAAATATGGGAAAAGGTAGTAGTACTCAGCTACTCCGTGTGTGTGTGTGTGTGTGTGTGTGTGTGTGTGTGTGCGCGTGTGTGTGTGTGTGCGTGCGTGTGTGTGTGCGTGTGCGTGCGCGTGTGTGTGTGCATGTGTGCGCGTGTGTGCGTGTGTGTGTGTGCGCGTGTGTGTGTGTGCGCGCGCGTGTGTGTGTGCGTGCGCGTGTGTGCGTGTGTGTGTGCGCGCGCGTGTGTGTGTGTGCGCGTGTGTGTGTGCGCGCGTGTGTGTGCGCGTGTGTGTGTGCGTGCGCGCGCGCGTGTGTGTGTGCGTGTGTGTGCGTGCGTGTGTGTGCGCGCGCGTGTGTGTGTGTGTGTGTGTGTGTGTGTGTGTGTGTGAAGGCTTCAGTTAACTCAAATACCAGAGAGAACAAGAGACAGAGACAGAGATAAAACCATATCTATCTATAAATACAGATGTGAATATATTTATATAGCTATCTATAAGCACTGTATACATACGGGGTTTCAGTTCCCCAAAACCTTTACACATGCACACACACACACCCCCAGTGGTGGGCAGCATAAGTCCTACTCTCTCTATTTTACAGAGGAGGAAACTGAGGCTCAAATCTGTTAAGAGCCTTGCCCAGGGTCTCATTACCCATAAGTGGGGGAGGTAAAATTTGAATCCAAGCCTTCTGTGTCCAAGTCAGCTTTGAAAAGATTAAGCCCTAAGGTGAACTGGGGGTGAGATATGACCCTCTTTGTTCATTCCCCCACCACAGCCTAAACCACTGAAAATCACCCAAAAGTCTGTAATACCCTAATTCACAGAAAAGAGAATTCTTTTTAGGTTACATAACAAAATATCCCAAGATTCCTACTGTTTAAATGTGACTCCCCAAGGAAGTATGGGTAGAAAGTGGTCAAAGGAGTCTGTCTACCTAGAATATGTGACTTAGAGAGGAAATGAAGCCTAAAATGCCCCAAAGGTCTTGAGTACTTCCTGGCCACCTCCAAGCCTGGCCACCTGTGCCCCTGGGGGTAGGCCCCCCAAGCGCTGCCTGTGGCAGAGATCCAGGCCTCCCCCACCGCAGGCAGCTACTTCAGACACGTTCCACTCCTCCCTCTCACTCCTTTCCTTCTCTAGCTTCAATACGCAGTGACCAGATCAACGGTATCATCCATGCCTGTTAAAGGCCCGTCAGGAGTTGGCCCCATTCTTAGACTTGGCCTGGGCCGAGACCTCATGGGGTGCTGCCTGGCACAGAGTAAGTGATATGCACACATATACATACATGTACACACATGCATATCTAGAATATACAAATATGTGAGAGCATGTAAATTCAAACTCTAATCATCACTAAACGCTTTGCTCTTCATTCTGAAATCAGACCTAGTTTTAGTCCTTGACGTCCACAGTGAGGAAAGGAATTTTACAACCCTGATGTGACAGAAGTGAAGATGGAGAGCTGCAGGGTGGCAAGGCGTCCCAGGTCCTTGGGGGTACTCCCCATGACGCCCACCAGCCTCCTGCTCTCTTGCTGGGGGAAGGCTGGGAAGAAAAGCCAGGAAGGAGAAGCCCCTCCATTGCTTCTCACTCTCAGGAGGAAAGCAGGCCGAAGAGAGTCCAGAGGGAGCAGCCAAAGCCCACCCCAGGAGGAACTGAGGCCCCCAAAGGACAAGAGAAGGCTCTGCAGGAGGCAAGTTTCTGGGATGAAGGTTGTTTGTACATCGGACCTGGCAAAGGGCCTGCCCTGGCCCACGGCAGGAGCCCTGAACTTTGCTCCCTAAGAAGGGTGGGGCAGGGGCTCTCCAACTATTCTCCTCCCTCCCTTCCTTCCAGAGAGAACTTTAAACCAAGGTGTCCCCTTCTCTCTCCACACACTGGGCAGTGGCGCCAGCGCCGGACACACCTGGCTCTTGCTCGGAATGAGCTAAGCCAGCACCTAAAGGGAGCCGATTCTGCGGGGGGGTCAGTCAATCGCCAACAGGCAGGTTAAGCACTGCCCTAAGCAATGGGTCTAAGAGGAAGTCAAAACCAGCTTTGATCCTGGAGGGACTCACGTGGCACTCAGAATAAAAGCCAGCATCCACGAAGCGCTCTGCTCTAAGATTTGCAATGTGCTGGACAAGAAATCTTCACCCTATTTTACAGATACGAACTGAGGCAGAGGGAGGCTAGGTAACTTGCCCAGGATCACAAAGCCAGAGAGTGTTTGAAGCTGGATTTGAACTTGGGTTTCCCTCACTTCAGTGCTAGCACCCTTGCCTACTCATTGCTGGTCCCCGGCGGTCAGGACACAGCTTGCCAAAGCTCTGCACAAACAAGCCCGACATAGAATACACTAGGACAGCATCACTGGGCATTGGGAAAGGCTTCTGGCAGAAGGGAGATTTTAGCAGGGACTCAAAACAACTGAGGCAGCAGGAAGTAGAGCCCAGGAAGGAAGCAGGAGTCCCTCCAACGTGGGCAATCCCACCAGTACTGATTAGCAGCCTACGACTCATCATCAGTCTTGGCTTGAAGACCTCCCCTGAAGTGGCTCCAGGGTCAACTACTCCTCCAAGGACACTGGTACAGAGGAAAGTGGACTAATCCTGCCTCTGCCACTAGCAACTTTGTGAATGGAGCCTCTCTGGGCCTCAGTTTCCTCATCTGTAAAATAAAGGGACTGGGCCAGATGATCTCTAAGGTCACTCTAAATCTATGATCCTAAGGTCCCTACATTTACTCCATCGTGGTCACGAGAAGAGGAGCCGAAGTAATAACAGTAAAGCAAACAGCACCTTCCTTGTACTGCGCACAGGCACATATGTGTGTGTCTACGCATATATATATACATACACACACACACATATATGTATGGCATCTATATTTACAAAACAATTCACCCTTACAGGTGGTAACAGAACCTACATCCAGGTAGGTAAGGCTAGAGGACCCCCCTGCCACAACAAAAGGAAGAAGAGGCCAGACCTTGCTGTCAATGCAACAATCCCAGAAAACTTGCCTCCTGCCCTAGGGCACTGGGGGGAGGGGGGGGGGCTCCCCAGGTGCATACGCAGGGCTCACACTGGGACATCAGTTGGCCTTCTGGTGGGATTAGGAGTGAGGTGACCCGAGATGTACTGCCCCATCAGTCACAGGGGGCATCTGCCTGACCACCACAAACTATGTGAAAGAATCTGGATTTGACATGCTCAGTTCTCTTAGGATCACAGATTCAGAGGGCTCTCTGGTCCAAAGACAGTCAGGAGCCAAATTAAGGGGCCATTAAGGGGAGCCACTGTGCATAAAGTGTAGGATCTGGAGACAGGAAGACCCAAGTTCAAATCCAGCCTTAGACATTTACTAGCTGGGTGATCTGGTGACTGGGTAAGTCCCTTAATTACTGCCTGCCTCCGTTCCCTGACCTGTAAAATGGCGTTAATAATAGCACCGACCTCCCAGGATTGTTGTGAAAATTAAATGAGACAATCTGTAAAGCACTTAGGACAATGCCTGGCATACAGTAGGTGCTCTATCGATGCTTACTTCCTTCCATTACTCTAAGTGACTCGCCCAGAGTCAGAAGTAGTAAATGGTGGAGCCAGAAAGTGAGCAGAGGTCAGATGTGCAGCGACTGCAGAGCAAAGATCTTCATTCTCCCTATTCACTGCCCCCCAGCAGAGTCAGAAGGACGGCTCCCACGCAAGTCGGGACAGTCCAATATGGCCCATGACAGTCTCAATTGCATCTGGCCCGCATGAACTTTTAATCGAACATTTGATTTACACTTTTTAAAGTTGCCTCCACGGGCACCTGGCACTTGGCAGCATTCACAAGCTCCCTTCCTTCAAGGCCCAACTCAGGGCCACCTCCTACAAGTATTCTTGGCACCTCCCCCCTTTCCTCCAGACAGCAGGAAGCTCTCAGAGTAGTAGGAAGCTCTTCATAGTACTTTGTCTGAACTTTTCCTTCCCATTTACTTCACTATCCCTTAGATGAGTTTATTTGGGTATTTGTCTTCCAATTAAATAAAAATCAACAATTCATTAGGTGCTTTTCATTAGCCAAAGGTACAAAATCTGTGGCTGCCTTGGCATTCCTCTCAACACAGTGCCTTTCTCAGTAGCTTGGCCCCTCCTGGATGGACACTTCCCCAGCGGCACCAATTTACACACTCCACCTAAAGCCTGGTGTGATCAGCTTCTGAAGAGGCATCCTGGGCCTCAGAATTCTAGCATGCAATGAAGCTGGTGGGAGGGAGATGGGGGAGCAGCTCCCAAAGGATGGCCTAGGGGCTGAGATTCTTCAAAGGTTCTGAAAAGTGGAAACTCTATCTTCATCATCATGCAGATTTCTGATATGGTAAATATCAATCGATGTAACCCACACAAACAAGAACGCTTTGGGATCCTCAATAATCTTCTCGGGGTCCTAGGACCCAAAGGTTTGAGAACAGAGGAGGTGGGAATTTCTGGAATTCCAGAAAGGACATAAGTACTGGCTCAGCTTTAATTTCCTCTCATTCATTTGGGAAAGCATTCCATCAAGTTCCCCACCTAACAGGACAGAACTAAAGAACCTGGTATCACAACAGCACCTTTCAGAGCCACGACACGGGGATCCCTCAGCCTTCAGCGGTCCAATCTGCCTGTGAGGAGCAGCTGGTGTCTGTCATGAAGTTGGCTGGCCTGGCAGGGCGTGTGGGGCCCCTGGGACACTCAGAATTGGCCCTTCTGAGGACCCAGTTCTCCTCCAGGTAGAGCAGCTGCTTTTGTCTTTTTAAAGCTCCTCCAACTCTTGCCATTCCAAGCAGAACAGCTAACCACTGCAGCCAGGCAGAGTGCCTTGCCTCCTGGCCTGTGGGCCCTGCTCATCTCCCTACAAACACTGAGTGGAAAGGAAACAGCAAAGGCCCCCGAGGCACAAACGTGGCCCATTTTCACCGTCCTCAAGGCAGGCTCAGGAGGGCTCCCGCCCCCAGGCCACAGGCCTTCCTGCCCAACAACAGGGACCTACCAGATTACTGTGGTGGGGGTAAGGCCTGTCAGCAGCTCTTCCACAGCTGCCTCCAAAGAGCCCATGAGAATTCTCTGATAAAGGGCCAGGCCCAAGTCCTTAGAGCACTGTCACCACCAAACCTGACTTAATCACTTCTCTTCGGTCTTGTCAAAGATCCTGAAATTCCTGCTGGGGCACCCCACTGCCCTCTCTTTAACATTCAGTTTCAAGAGCGCTAGTGCCAAATGTGGGCAGATGCAGAGGGGTAGGGCCCGGCGAGCCACACACAGGCCCCGTTCTGCACCCCAGACCCCGCATCCCAAAGTCCGAGGCAGATGGGTTGTATCGGAGGTGGCGGCAAAGTAAGGAGGGAAGAGATCACGGCACATGCTCTATTAGTTATATAGCAGCATTCCTTCAACCACTCTATAAGCACTTATTAAGTCTCTACTGTGTGCCAGACACTGAGATACAAATATACCCCCCCAAAAAAGTCAATGCTCACAAAAGTGGCTTCGGGGCTCATACTATCTAACTCCTTCATTTACAGGTCATGAGGTTCAGTGAGTAGCTTCCCCTCAGGAAGGATTGAAACTCACATCCCTCCAGTCACTGCTGTTTCCACTATACAACACAGTGTCTGCTCTCAAGGTGCTGGCATTCTCTCCGAGTGGAGAAAACCACGCATCCACGAAGCAGACCCAAACCACAGACAAAGTGGGGGTGGGGAGGAAGAGATCAGGATCAGCTAACCCCTGGAGACAGCCTCGGACCTGGGTCTTAAAGGGAAGGAAGGATTCCCCTAGTAGACTTAGGAAGGAAAGCAATCCAGGTGTGGAGGGAGGACAGTCTGAATGATGCTCTACACTTCATTGGTCCCTTCATTTGGTCTTAATGTCCTAAGAAGTTTAAAAATAAAAGCACAATTGGAAGTCTGTGAATACAGTGCCTAATATGTCCATACTCTTTGACCCAGGGACTCTGCTGCTAGGCACAGATCCCAAGATAAGGAGAAAGTATCCAAGGAACCACCGAAAAACTGAGAGCTGCACTTTTGGTGGGAGCTGAGAATTGAAACAAAGTAGATGGCCCATCGAGGGGAGAATTGGCTATACAGAGGTAGGGAATGTTACTGTGCTGGAAGAAAAAGACCAAGAGGCATGGAAAGAAGGACATGAGCTGATGAAGACTGAAACGAGCAGAGCCAAGCAAACCCTCAACCCAAGACCACACAATCACCGGCAATGGAAACGCCGGCCGCCAAATGACTGACCAGGGGCGCGGCAGAAGGCACCTCTGGTGCAGGGGCAGAGGTCCAGGGTGGGACACTGCATCTCTTTTCCAGTTTGGCTGGCTGCCTTTTCTCTTCTTTTCTATTTTTTTTTCTTTAAAAACATTCTGTTATGTGAGATGGCTCTCTGATAGGGGAATGAGAGGGATACAGAAGGAAATCTAAAAGATGTAAAAATAACAAGACAGCACCAAAAATATTTTTTTAAACGAAAACATCCATGAAGTGTCCTGTAATTAAAATTACACCACTTTTTAAGAAGTGAGCACCTGCTTTAGAAAAACTGTATCGACACATTAACTGCAACCACCAGAGGCCACAGGGCCAAGTACTGGCTCTGGAGGCGGAAAGCCCAAGACTGGATCCCAGTTCTGCCAGCCTGGGCCCTTCTCCTCCCGGGCCGATCTGCTCATCAGTGAAGTGGGGGTGGGAGGAGGTGGATGAGAGGAGCTCTCAGGCTCCTTCCGACTCAAAATCCTATGAAAAGAAGTCTGTATTCTGGAAGGCATGACTGAGGAAATCACAGAGCCAACCAACCATTTTTTTTTTTATTGAAGAGGAGAAAGGTGAAGAATGAGAATCTATTCATAATGGCTGCCTGTCTCCAAGAGTACCGTGACAAAATCCAGGTAACACAATTTAGCTCACACTTGGTCTGAACCAGCCTTAAATAACACAAAAGTCCCTGGGCCCCAGTGTCCCCGCACTTCTCCTTCCTTGTCACGTTCACCAATCCCTTCCAAGCACCCCACACTTTTTTAATCTATTGCCTCCCGTGTCATCTTCCCAAGAGCACCTGAATGCTATCGCAGCAGATTCCCACAAATGCAAACAATGGGAGACAGAGCTGAGCAACTCTGCTTTTGTGGAGTGGCCCATTTCTTTGAAACTCTCCTGGGTTTCTTTTAGGCATCCGAGATAGGAACAGCGCAGCCTTCCACTACCTAAGGAGCATGTGTTAACCCAGGCAGGAGGGATCGACAACGACTTCCTAGAGAAGGTGGCACTGGAGCTGAGACTCAAGAAAAGAGGGAGTCTGCGGTGAGAAGGGCAGGGCAAAGGCACAGAGGTGGGAGATGGGGCCATGTGTTTAAGGAGTGGTTCGGCTGGGCTGAGGTTTCCAGTCTAGAGGGAAGCACTGCATAAGAATGCCAGAAGGGCAGGATGAGGCCAAACTGGGAAAGGCTTCGAATGCCATGCAGCAAGACTTCTACTGGATTCGAAGCAAGTGTTCGTCACTCTTTTTGTGGCATGGACTCAGCACAAAACTACAGGGGACTAAAAAGGAAGCCAAGGATAATAGAATGTAGAGACGAAAATGTACAAAAAAAGCAAGTTCACAGGTCCCTGCTCCAGAGCTGAGGGAGAGCCAGGGGAGCTTCTGAAGCAGCAGAAGGACCAGGCCCGCTGGGGGCCACACCGATCCTGTGGCCCTGGTCACAAGTTAGGAGAGAAAAAACAAAGGCAAGCAGGAGGGAAAATGGAATCATTTCACTCTCGCTGGACAGTTCTTGCTCAATTCCTTTCCCTTCAAGTAAAAATTAATTCTCAAGTCTGACTGCTAAAGTTTCCAAATGAGCCTAAAAAAACATAAAAAGTTGAGGAAGGACAATCCCCAAGGAGATCCTTCAGCCCCCAAGCAGTCAGAGTATTACTTAGGGCAGCTGGGTGGCCCTGCTGATAGAGCGCCAGGCCTGGAAGACCGAAGCTCAAATCCAGCCTCAGCCACTTCCTAGCTGGGTGACCCTTACTTGCCTCAGTTTCTTCATCTGTCAAATGAGCCGGAGAAGGAAATGGCCAACCACTCCAGCATCTCTGCCAAGAGAACCCCAAGTAGGGTCACGAGAAGAGTCGAACACAACTGAACACCAACACGTCAGAGTACTGCTAACAGGTCTCCATGCTTCCTCCTCATGCTCCCTGAACCCAAATCACACAGGCTTCTCCTGATGAGGCTTCTCTGAAATGAGAGGCAGCAGAGTGCAGTGGCTTCAGAGCTGGCCCCGAAGCCAGAAGGACCTGGCTTCCAGAACCGTCTCCCCTGGGCACCTCTGCAGTACCCCAGGCTACTCTCAAAGAGACTAAATTGCCAGGTAGGTGCCAGCACAAAGTGGACAGAGGAATTTTCCACACCCACAAAATCACAAGTTCACAAGTCCCTGGCCCACGAAATGTTTATCAGGATGGAGGTGGGGAACCTCCTTTCCAACAGTTGTGAAACGGTGCTGAATATTCCTCTTCCTCCCCATGGCACTCCACAGAAGGGAACCAGGGAGTAGCAAATCACTTTCTTTTTCTAAGACTAATGCTGCTTTGTCAAAGACCAACCCTGAAGAGTTCTCTTATCAAGCACCTCCCAGGGAAGAAAAACTCGTTTGAAGTCTGTTAAAAAGGAGCACTGACACTGCTGAGCACGTCCTGAAGTTCTGAGCTCCCTAGTTCATTCATCCTCCTCAGAGAGCATTCCTCATGTTGTGGGGTTTACACCAGGGGACTTCTTTGTGGGGAATCCCTCTGCTCTTGAGGAACCGAGACTATGGGCAAAAGACTTAAAAGCCACATTAGTAAATGCATCCTGATGGAATACATGAATCATCCCTGACAAGCCAAAGGAAACAAAATACCAAAATACAACCAGAAAGAGAGCCAGCAAGCTCAGCTAGAAGAAACTTGCTCTTGATTTGTAAACTTTCTAATTCTCCCTACACCAGTGAATGTAAAGTGAAATAAAGTGACCGTCACTAGACAGGACAAGGAAAACACCCTCTCCAAGCCCGGCATCAGGAGAGCCCAGCACAAGCGATGCCAACAGACCTTCTCAAAGGACGATTTCACAACGTGGGTCAGCCTTCCTACCCTCTTGACCTCCAACAATGGACTTGGGTCCTTTTCCAATGCCCTTTCCCCTCTCATCCTGATATTTGTCCTCATTTTTCAACAGCAGGCCTTTTTGCTCCCAATTGCACCTATTGCACCTGGGGGGTAAAGACTCACTTAGCCCAGTTCAAACCAAGGAGTGTTTATTAATCACCTACTCTGTAGGCTTGTACCATTGCGGCAAGGAGGTCCTGCAGTTGGGGAGACCCGGCCCCAAGTGCAGCCTTAGACACGTCCTGGACAAGGGGCACCAGCCAAAGGCCCCCAGGAGCCCCCTCAGACTAGTTGAGAAGTAGTTGTGATCTGCACCGGTAGAGGAAGTCTTCTCAGCAGGAGCTCCCCGTACCCATGAAGTCACAAAATGTCAAATCCCTTGTGAGGGGGCTGACACTCTGGAGGGGATATCTTGGGTAAACTTCTAAATAAAAGCCGAGAGGGGAGAGAAGAGAGCACAAGAAATCTGCCCATCCGGAGGGGGTGGTGGAGACTCTAAGAGGCAGAGATGTAAAGCAGAGCATCACAGAGCTAGGGGGACAGTCTCTACAAGTATCGGAAGCGGGGAAGGGAACACCGAGTTTGGAGAAGAGGACCCAGAGCAGGCTGGCTGGAATGTGGTGTGTGAAATGTGTCTGTGAAGGCAGGCAGGCTAGGCTGGGATTGTGGGAGGCTGAGAAGTCTGTTCTATCCCAGAGACACTGGAGCAAGAGTTGGTAAAGACCAACTTTCTCAAAGATAAACTTTTTGCTCCTAAATCCCAAAACAATCTGAAAGCTGCCGACGCAAACTCTCCTTAAAGCCCAGCGGCTGGAGTTTCTCCTCCCCCCCAGCCCCCCCAGAAGGGTCGATGACCCACGGGAGGCATTGCAAAGCCAGGCACGCTGATGCGTCCCCCGGCCCTCGTCCGGCGGGGATGAGTCACGGGCTGAACCAACTTCCCCAACTCTGGCCCTGGGTCTGCGATGACACCGGGACGCTCGGCGCAACGGCCCGCGGGGGGTCCGGGGCCCCCTCCCACGTCTGGATCCCAAAGCACTCGCCAAAGCAGAACAAAGACGCTTTTCTGAACTTTTTAGACGGGATCGCGCTCTTGCACAACTCTCGGGCTGCGGGACGGGACAGTGCGCTTCTCGGGGGGCCGTTCCCCGGAGACCCCTGCTCATCCAGAGCCGGGCCCGCGGGCCTCCCCCTCCCCACAGGGCAGCGCAGGGGCTGCGACCACCCACCCGGGGCGCAGAAGTGGGCCGTGCCCCCCGGGGGGCTCCACACTTGCCCAAGGGCAGACCTGACGTCCCCCCGCCCCAAATGGGGGCTCAGGGTCTTCCCACACCTGCCTCGGGGCCAGCACCAGGTGCCTGCGCCCCGCCCGCCCACGACCCCCTCCCCAGGCAGGGTCCCGGGCTGCAGAGGGGTCTCCCAGCCCAGTCGGGGCTCTCGCCCGGGGAGGCCGGGGGGAGGGGGCGGCCCGGGCTTCGGACCCCAAAGCTCCGGGCTCCGAATCCTGAGGCCGGTGTACGGGGGTCTGGCGGGGGCACGGCGAGGGCAGAAGCCTGGAGGCTGGACCAAGAACCGCGCCGGGCTGGGGGCTGCGGCCCTTACCTGAGGCGGCGGCGGCGGGTGCGGGGCAGGAGGGGCTGCGCCCCGGCCCGGCCCCTGCCCCCGCCCCTGTCCCGGCCCGGCCCGGGCCCCAGGCGAGCGGACTGGCGGCCCCACGGTCGGGGCGGGCGGCTTGGGCGCAGGCGCGGACACGGGTCCGAGGGTCCGAGCGTCCGGGTCAGGGGCCGGGGCTCCGGGTCAGGCGAACTCGGCCTTCCCTCCCTCCTCCGGGCAGCGGCGGCGGCGGCGGCGGCGGCAGCGGGAAGCCGGGAGCGGGGGCGGGGCCGGGCCGGGAGGGGCGGGGCCGGTCAGGGTCAGGGGCGGGGCCAGGACGGCGCGCTCTAGCCCAGGGGTCAGCGGGGCAATTACCCGGATGCACTCGCGGCCCCGCCCCCCCCCCACCCGGCCCGGAGGGGAGGCGGGGAGCGCAGGAAGGAGGAGGAGAGGACTGAGTGCTTGGCCGGAGGGGCGGGGCGGGACCAGAGGAAGGGAGGGACAGAAGAAGGGAGGCCGGGGCCGGGAAGGGGGCCCCCTAAGGGTCAGGCAGAACCGGGAGGGTCCCGACCTCCGTAGTGACGAGGGAGGGGGAGGGGAGCCCCGCCCTTTCCCTGATCCTGCTAGGGTGTTGGTTACCCCCCTCCCCCCGCAGTGATTGTCAGCTCTCTCTCCTGCCCCTAGGTCGTGGGCACACAGCTGTTTGCCTGTTGTGCCCTCCTTAGATTGGAAGCTCCCTGAGGGCAGGCACCAGGTTTTTGCCTTTCTTGGTTCTCCATGAGCTGATGCCACACTCTCTCTGCTATTTTAGCTCATGTCACCCCTCTAAAGCGCCAAAATGACCAGTTTGCCATCGCCTTCAAACACAGCTGCCTGCGATGCCCTCGCCCACCCATGCACCCATTCTCCACACTGCCCGCTCATCTAGAACGCTCTCCTCTCCCTTTCTCTGACACGTGCCAGAACCCAGCTCCAGTCCTCCGCCCACCCAGAAACCTCCAGTGCCTCTATCAGTGACCCGCCAGACTGGCGTCAATATCTTACATCCTTGTCAATATCTTACATACCCCAGCCAGCGCCCGGCGTAGCGCCTGGGACGCTGATTGTGTAAGTGGTTGGTATACAGGAAGTGCTTCATAAATGTTGGTTAACATGAAATGGAGTGACCTGACTGCCTGACGTCACATACGATGTTACAGCTTCTAATCCCTCCAGACACACATAATAGTGTGTATTCTAGCTGTTGATTGGCATCTCCTCCTGCTCCCAGGCTGTTAGTTCAGAGAAAACAACGACCAGGTCTTAAGTAAACTTTCTATGTCGTGAAGCATCCTAGCGCAGCGCCCCTTCATAAGTACTTGTTGAGTTAATGAGATGAATGAATGAAAAATGGATTTGCTGTCAAGAATTTACTTTGCACCTTGGTTAAGTGGGTTGTGGGTTATGAGCCGCAGCTTTCAAACTGTCTCTAGAGCTGTGGCGGCAGAGAAACTTTAGCAAAGCCAGTCCTCTCTTTATGGTTTAAAGAAAAAGAAAAGGCAATTGGTTCAAGAGAGAAGTATGAAAAATTATCTTTCCCAGCTGTGGTTAGGGGAAAAATTCCTAACCAGCCATGACGTAAGTGAAACTATAAAAGACGAAATAGATTATTTTGGTTATGCAAAATAAAAAACTTTGCACAAATAAAAGCAATGCAGCCAGAATACCATGAAAAGATGGGGAGTGGCTAAACATTCACATTAAACATCTCTGATAGAAGAGGGACTTTCAAAAATCTACAGTGAACTGATACAGATTTATAAGATCAAGAGCAACTCTCCATTAGATACAGAGTCAAAAATTCTAAGACAGTTTTCGAAAGAAGAAAACACAAACTATTAGCAACCATCTGGGAAAGCTCTCAAACTTGCTAATAATCAGAGAAATTAAAATTAAAGCAAGTCTGAGATTTCATGTAACATCTATCATATGGGAAAAGACGAGGAAAAAAATCTAGTTTTGATGGAGCTATGGGAAAACAGGCATACTCATTCCCTGCTGTTGCCACTGTCTTCAAAAATGTCTAGGTTCACCAATTCTGAGCCAATCTCAAAGCATCTATTAGGATCTCTAAAAGCTACATTGCGTAGTTTTTTGAGATATATAAATATATGTGCTTTTGTTCAGTTGTTTTCCGGTTACATCCGACTCTTCATGATTCCATTTGAGGATTTCTTGGCAAAGATACTCCAGCTCATTTTACAGATGAGGAAAGTGAGGCAGAGTTAAGGGACGTGACCAGAGTCACACAGCTACTAAGCGTCTGAGGCTGGATTTATGAGTCTTCCTGACTCCAGACCTGGTACTCTATCCACTGTACCACCTAGTTTCGTGTGTGTGTGTGTGTGTGTGTGTGTGTGTATACATATATGCTTACTATATGCCAAGCACCTTACTAAACACAGAGATTACAAGTAGAAACAAGAAAGAAAGACAGGCCCTGCCCTCTAGGAGCTTATATTCAAATGAGGAAAGATGACATAGCAGAGTCCAGAAAGGACTGAAGGACTGAACATGTCTGGCCTGGACACTTTCCTTGAAATAGACACCCTGAGACTAACTGATCAGTGAGAAGAAGGGAACTCAGGGGCAGAGTGACTGTCCAGGGTGAGGAGGCCACTAGACAATGGTGAAGAAGGCAGTCCAGAGACTTGGGAACAGAGTGCGGAGAGGAATAAAGGAGTAAACATGGCTGGCCTGTGGCCTAGGCACTTTCCTCAAAATGGAGGTTCTGGAAAGAACTGACCAATCAGAGGAAAGGGCTTCAAGGGCAGAGTCATCTTCCAAGGTGAGAAGGTTATTGGGTCTTGAAGAAATGTGGAAAGGCAAGAGCAGAGCCCAGAGGGGAATAGAGGAGTGAACATACAGCCAGTGAGCCCGGCTTGAAGGGCTTCACCATGATTCTACAGAGCTGGGTAACTTTGAGCCAACCAGGCAATGCTGAGCCCTTCGAACAGAAACAGAATTATGCTGCCTCTGGTCCCTGCATTAGAGAGACTCCAGTAATTGCAGCCAAAGAGCAATGTCTATACATAGGAAGTTCTAAAAAAGGACCTACTTTAAAATACACAAAATCAGGCAGTCTGCTTCCTCAGTGGATCCGTGATCTCCACTGGTACACAGATCCCAGCTGATCCATGCCTTCTAGTCCACATGGGTCAGGCCCATGCCTTTTCACTTAAACTCTGCTAGTATCAGAGCCAAGACCTGAACCCCATAATCACGATGAGCTGCTTTTGTCTAGAACAGGGCTTCGTTACCTTTTTGGCCAGTTTGTTGAAAACTATGGACCCCTTCTCAGAATAGTGTTTTTAAATGAATGAAATTCATAGAATTAAAAAGGAAACCAGTGATACAAGGGTGTCCCAAAAGTATCAGTGCAGTTTTAAAGTATTCAAATGTAAAACTGCACTAAGACTTTTGGGGAACATTGTATCTAAGTACACTTATGAACATATTAAAGCAAAATGTGGACATCAAGTTGAGAACCCTTGATTTCCAGAACATTTTCAAAATTTGTAGCACTTTTCATTTCCTGTTTGATAATGACTAGTTAAATGGGGTTAATCATATTTGCCAACAGATAGGAACTGAAACTCATTTCCCATTTTTTAACTCTTGTAGTTGAGTTGTGTCTGATTTTTCATATTGACCCACACTGAAATGACGTTTCTAATAAGTTTAACTGTTTGCTACTAACCCCAGGAGTCTTGAGTGGCTCATTAACTTTTTGAGTGGCTTCACGAACTTGAGCAGCTAATGGACTTCTCAGTCTAGTGTTTAAGGTCTCCCGCTAGTCTACCTACTGCCTGCTCTTCAAGTTTTATTTTGTATCATTCCCTGTCAGCGGTGGCTCCGAGAAGCCGTAGAACGCGCAGCAGCCAGGATCTGGTAAACCGTCTCAGCAGACAGGCTAAACCAGGCTGAGGTAACCAACAAGTCTCAAACATGTCAGTGAGTTAGGGGGATGTCTGCCCCAAGCATGTGAAGACTTCCTCCCGTGAAATGGGTGGATGAGAACAATTTGTTCCAGTGACCATGAAGTCGACTGAAGCAGGCTCTGTGGAACACTTAGAACTTAGACATCAAAGCAGACGCCAGGGTCATCATTTGCAAGCCGGTCCATTGCCAGTCATCTTGACTTTGTCTTGCCCCAGGAGTTCAATGACTCTGGAAGAGTCAGACTGATGACTTTGTGCAGCTCTGCCTCACTTAAATCCAATTCACACCTAAGTCAAGACATCACCCTGTAAGGTCATTGGTCCTTTTTGAAAACAAAAGACAAATAACATGGAGCTAAGTTCTCCTAGAGAATCCTAGCACCCCCTAACTGGTCCTCTCAAACAAATTGTTTTGCCTAGTTTTCAAAACAATGATGCCATGCTGGTGGAATATTCTTATTAGGGCAACGTCAATCAAAGCACTGAGTATATTCACAAACCTGTTCACTTTAACTCCCTAATACAGAGCAATATAGAACCATACAAGAAAAGTTGTAAAATTGCCCATACTTTTGAACCAGCAATCCAGCTATCTGTCCTAAATCTCAAGAAGGTTTTTTATAACAAATATGTGTGTGTGTGTGTGTGTGCATGTGTGTGTGTGTGTGTGTGTGTGTGTGCAAAATTATTCATAGCAGTACTATTTGTAATAGCAAGAAATTAGAAACAAACTTTTTTTTTGTTCAGTGGTCGAGGAATGGCAAAATTAAATGTGGTACATGAATGTAATGAAATAGTATTGAATTATAAAAAATAATAATAAAAATAAATAGCTAGTGTAGCTGCTGTCCCAAAGTCCATCAATGTGGGATTCTCTCTTTATTGGTGGAAATGAATGCACTGTCCTGCAAAAGAGGTGGAGCGGAGTTCGTGAGAGATGAGAGCTTTAGTTCTCAGTGGGTTCCATTTTGGGGGTTTTCCAAGCAAGAGTCTTCTTTGAGTGTATTTTCCAGTTGCTTCTAGGTTCAAAAGAGAAGATGGGAGAAGCCAACACCTCTTTCGGTTGCTAAAGGAAAAGACCTTGGAAAAACATGAGAAGAGCTAATAGTCTTTATCATGTCCCTATCCCCACCTTGCTACACTAGAGACTAGGGGAGTTTCCCCTTAGGTGAACTGAGTTATCTCAATCCCAATGAGATAGCTCCTTTACTGTATTTATTGTCTGGTATACACTCTCCTATGTATGCTTTCTCTAATTTCTGTTTTTGCTATGATTTGGATAAATGAGTGTCTTTGCTATTCTCTGTGTGTGCTCATTTGGGAACCGGTATTGGGGGAAAGAGGTATTGGATATTCCCCTGGATTCCCCCTTCCTCAAAGGAGAAAGTCACCAAAAGGTAGATGGAACTCAATCATATCCCCTAGACAAAAAAATCTTTGAGGGAGGCAGAACATACACCTCTAGCCTCTTCTCCCCTTACCCTTGTCCAAGGGAGAGTTTGCTTTATGTGTTGTTTCATTCAATCCCCATGACAACCCCTTACGGTAGACATTATTATTATTCCCATTTTACATCTGGGAAAACTGATTCTGAGAGACGAAGTGACCCACCCAAAGCTACAAAGTTAGTATGGGTCTGGGTCTGAGTTAGCATTTGAACTCAGATATTCCCGATTCCAAGTCCAGCACTCTAGCCACTGTACCACCAAGCTGGTGTATAAGGGGGATACGAAGAATTACAAGCAACACAAATAGGTGTATAAAGTGCTGTCCTTCTTCTTCTTCACACTTGACACTCCATCTCCTACCTGTTGCCTCCCACACAGGCTGTCCACCCTGCCTGGAATATACACACCCCTTCCTAACCCTCTGTCAGTGATCAGATCAAGCTTCACCATCTATCCCTGCCCTCCCCGTCTGCCAGCGCCTCCGCACCCAAACGGCCTCGTACTTCTTTTGTATGTATCTTGTGTATAGTTATACAAGAGGCACCATGGCATGGTGTACTGAAAGTTGGCCTTGGAGCCAGGAAATCCTGGGTTCAAGTCCTACCCTTGACATGCTGGCTTGTGACCTTGGGCAATTTACTTAACCTGCCAGTGTGCTAGAAAAACTCTTTAGGATTAGAAGTTACAAAAAAGGGACTGACTAGCATTGGTAGAGGGAGTTTTCTCACCCAGGAATTCCCCGTATCAACAGAATCAGAGGTCTAGGCCCTTTGCCTATTCTTATTCCCTTTCCTGTTCCTATTTCTCTTCCTATTCTTATTCCTTATCCCTATGTCTTGTGTATAATTATGTATGTACATGGTGTTTCCCCAGATAGAAGGGGTGTTCCTTCAGGCCAGGGATTGTCTAAATACGATGCCAGTCAAGTAAGAGCTTACAAATGCTTGCTGATTAATTGATTGACAGACAGTCACAAAAGCAGAGCCGAAAGAATGATGGACACACTTACTGTAATTAGGCAAACAAGACATTAACCAGTAAAAAACACAAGACAAGTTAAATACAGTGGATGAGGTTGGCACTTACTTTGTTAAAAGACACAACCTTCCTTTCTGTTTACAGCAGTGCCCCCTCACCCTACTACTACCTGACTGCCCAGATGAGTTTTTCCAGTATAATAAAAACACTCTTTTTCACCTCTGAAGTAGTATCAAAATATATGTAATTCTCTTTATCTCTTTGTTAGCTCTGGGCCTCCAGCCTGATATTACTTCTGGCAAAACACCCTAGTGTTTAATCTATCTCTGTCCATCTCTCTTTGATTCACTCAAGAGAGTAGTGCTCACCTCATAAAATACCCTTTTTTATGATTAGGTCAGAGCTTTCAGAGACTATTCCTTTGTACTGCTAACAAGTGGCACATTACAAAAATATCAAGATAAATTTTTTTGTGTTGTTGGCTTAATCTTTTGCCAGGGAATCATAAGATCATAGATTTAGAACTGAAAGAAACTTCAGTGGCTTCTTTTTACAGATGGGGAAACTGAGGCCTGGGGCTATTAAATGACCTTTGCCCAAGGTCATACATGAAGTAGATGTTAGAGTCAGGAAGCTTGCTTCATTTTTCATTTTTGCATTTGTATGTTTTGCTAAAAGGCAAAATTTATCAATTTTCTAAAAGGAACCAATTAAAAAATGTGAAAACATGCGATCAAAAATTATTTTAAAATATATATCCATAAACTCTAACAACTGCTCTTTTCTTTGTTATTGATCCTCTCCCTCCTTATGCCTGATCTCTCCCCTCCCCACCCAAACTAAATTGATTTTTCACAGTACTGGGATTAATTGGTGATATCATCTCTGCATAGTTTCTTGATCACAGTTTCATATGTGATTTCATGATCTTTCTTTTCAGCAGTGGGAGATTATTTCCCTCAGAATGAAACAGGTCTTCAAATGATCACACACACATCAGCAGATCTTCTAGTGTTTCATTATTGTTTTTTCTTCCCCCATCTAATTCTATGTCATGGTAAATAAGTAAAGATTCTTTTCTCAGGACTAAAAATGGTTTTGATCCTCTAGTGAAAATTACAATCTCATTTCACTTGAAATTCACTGAAGTTCTAATGAAGAACTGATAAATACAACCTTAATTTCTGTGACAATAGGTTGTGATCTCCTTTTGGGATTAATAACTTCTTTTGATAGGCCAGATTCAGCCCCCCAAAAAAAAGCCAGCCTATAAGGGAGAGACAGAGAAGTTATTGAAAAATGGAGTAGCCCAACTACAGGCCACAATGGGACTTTCAGTGAAAGACTCCCGTTGAGAGGCCCGGCCACACCAGATCTTAAATTGTATTATAAAGTAGCAGTCATCAAAACTACTTGGTACTGGCCAAGAAATAGAGCGGGGGATCAGTGGAATAGGTTAGGTACACAAGACACAGCAGTCAATGACTATAGTAATCCACTGTTTGATAAACCCAAAGACCTCAGCTTCTAGGATAAAAACTCACCATTCAACAAAAACTGCTAGGAAAACTGGAAAAGAGTATGGTGGAAACTAAGTTATAAACCAACACCTTACACCTTATACCAAAATAAAGTCAAAATGGGCCCATGATTTAGATATAAAGGCTGATACTGTAAGCAAACTGGGAGAGAAAGGAATAATTTACCTGTCAGATTTATGGAGAACAGAAGAATTTATGACCAAACAAGAAACAGAGAACATTATGAAATGCAAAATGGATAATTTTGATTACATTAAATTGAAAAGTTTTTGCACAAACAAAGCCAATGCAACCAAGATTAGGAGGGAAGCAGGAAACTGGGAAAGAATCTTTACAACTAGTATCTCTGATAAGGGCCTCATTTCTAAAATATATAGAGAACTAAGTCAAATTTATAAGAATACAAGTCATTCCCCAATTGATAAATAGTCAAAGGTTATGAACAGGCAGTTTTCAGATGAAGAAATTAAAACTATCTGTAGTCACATGAAAAAATGCTCTAAAGCACTAGAGAAATGCAAATCAAAACAACTCTGAGGTACCACATCACACCTATCAGACTGGCCAACATGACAAAAGAGGAAAATGATAAATGTTGGAGAAGATGTGGAAAAATTGGAACACTAATGCATGATTGGTGGACTTGTGAACTGATCCAACCATTTTGGAGAGCAATTTGGAACTATACCCAAAGGGCTATAGGACTTTCCCTTTGACCCAGCAACAGCACTTTTAGACCTGTATCCCAAAGAAATCATACAAATGGGAAAAGGACCCACGTGTGAAAAAAATATTCATAGCAGCTCTTTTTATGGTGGCAAAGAATTGGAAATTGAGGGGATACCCATCAGCTGGGGAATGGCTGAACAAGTCATGGTATATGAATGTAATAGAATACTATTGTTACATAAGAAATGATGAGCAGGCAGACTTCAGAAAAGCCTGGAAAGACTTGTATGGACTGATGCTGAATGAAGTGAGCAGAACCAGGAGAACACTGTACACAGTAACAGCTATATTGTTTGATGACTAACTTTGATAACCATATCTCTTCTTAGCCATGCAAGGATCCAAAACAACTTCAAAGGCCTCATAATGGAAAATGCTGTCCACATCTAGAAAAAAATCTATGGAGTCTGAATGCAGATTGAAGCATATTATTTACTCTCTCTTTTTTTTTCCCCCTTTTTTGTTGTTTCTTCTTTTTTGTGGTTTCACCCATTCATTCTAATTCTTCTTTGCAACATGACTAATGTGAATATAGGTCCAATATGAATGTGTATGTAGAGCCTATATCAAATTGCATATTCTCTTGGGATGGGGGAAGGAGAGAGATGGGGAGAAAATTTGGAACTCAAAACCTTATGGAAGTGAATGTTAAAAACAAAAAAGACTCCCATTGAGAAGTATTGTAGTATTTAGCTGAATGACTAACATTGAGACTATCTGGTTAATGTTAGGAACAGATTTTCGACTTTTAATTCACTTCTTAACCACTCATTTTGGCTGTCAAGTCAGCTAATATAGTTCATTTTGGTCTCTTTAGTCAAAAGAACTGTGCTCTGATAAATAAAATGATAAAGGGGGGGGAGAATAAGCTAGCTAAGGCAGTTAGCAAATTTCTTTTCTATGTTTCCATAATAAAAAATATACTTGTAAGTGAAGCAATATATTGTTCTGATAAATCATTTATCACTTCTCTATCTATAAAAGGGAGATAATATTTGCCTGATATTTAGTGCACCCTTCTCCCTTCCCAAGATCTATCTGTTTAAAGAATAAGTTAAGACTCATAAAACTATTTGAGTTTTTTCAGTTGAAATGTTTCATATAATGCTGACGTCAAGAATTACCATTAGAAAGCAGATCTATCTGTTTAAAGAATGAATAAGTTAAGACTTATAAAACTAATTGAGTTTTTTCAATTGAAATGTTTTATATAATATTGACGTCAAGAATTACCATTAGAGAGCAGATCTCAATTAAGGGCTCTCTGAGCCAGCTCCTGTGGCTCTTGAAATAGCTTCTCAGCATGCTCTCCCCTTTCTCTGTACTGTTAGGTATTATTTTAAATATAATAGTTCAAATTTGGCCCTTTTTCCTTTTCTTTCTTTTTATGGGGGGTCTGGGGATAGGTGGAGAGTGAGTGGGAAAAGTGATTTGTTTTTCTGCTAAACACAGTGTTCCCAGCCCTTTGTGGAATCTTTCTGATGTGTGAATGCCCCAGGTCTGTGTGGGCTGGCTGCTCTGGGGACATGTTAATGGATGGAGGAAGAAAAAATCTGTAGTTATATTGGTACATTTCGGGGGAATGAGGTGTGAGGATTGAATATAGCTTTGTTCCCTTCGTCACAAACCTTACGCATTTGCTCTTTGATGCATCAAAGAAAGCAAAAAGCTTCCTTTCTCATCTATTTGTGGCTTCCACAAAATTAATTCAAATTTCCCTTAGGAGACATGACAGTATAATTGAACTACAGCCTACGACAGATCTCTGACAAACGGGAGGCTATGTTTCCTTTTGTTCGAATCCTAACAGTCTTCTTAACCATATTCTTTGAGTTTTGAGCATCCGTAAAGAACTCTCACTTGAAATACATCCTTGGTTTGCATGCAGCTCACATTTATTGAATTATCAGAGAGACAGCATAATGTTCAAATCCAGTCTCAGACATTTAGTAGCAGTATGACCCTGGGTAAGTCACTTAACCTCTCAGCCTCAGTGTTCTCATCAATAAAATAGGGGTAATAATACTACTTACCTCACAGGGATTGTGAAGTTCAAATGAGATAATGTGTGCAACTTCTTAAGGCACTATATAAATGCTAGTGATGATGACAGTATAGTGGATGGAACACTGATTCGGGAGTCAGGAAGACCTGGATTCAAGTCCCACCTCTGACATTTATTTGTTATTTGATCCTGGGCAAATTGTTTAACCTCTCTGAGCCTCCATTTCCTCATTGTAAAATTATGGATTTGGACTACATGGTTTCTAAACTCACTTCCAGCTGTAAATATGTGCTCCTATTCATGTTTTTGTTGTCTCTCCCAATTAAACGCAAGCCTCTTGAGGTCAAAAATTGGTTCACCTTTGTCTTTGTATCTCCAGTACCTAGCATAGTGCTTGGCATATAGTAAATACTTAATAAGTGCTTACTTATTGATTGGTTAATTCCTGGCAGAATTCCTAGGTAATTCCTAGGTAACTCATTCCTAGGTAACTCATTACCCAGAATAGTTACTTACCCTACAAATGAAGGCATATGATATGCCAACTGTCATTCAGGATAGCAGCTCTATCTATTGCTTTATGATTGAAAAAAAAATTCATTTCCCTGCTTTGAATTTATAGCTACATAGATGTCGATATGTGGGGGGGGGGGTTTGCCCATATAAAAAGAAATTATCATCATTCCTTGTTTCTCATAGAAATTGTGGAATGTCAGAGCTGGAAGGACCTGAGAGCTAATCTCATGCAATGTTCTCTATTTAGAGACGAGTAAACTAAGATTCATGGAGAGAAGTTTATAGAGGAATGGTTTGTTAGTATTGTTCTTAAGATGACATCTTTGTAAATGTCTTTGAGATAATTGTGCATACTGGCTGACTATTAAAGGTATCCTTTGGAGCTCATAAGCAATGGTTTTTGAAGGGTGGACCCAGAGGGTACCTTAAAAACACCCCTTGAGTGACCTGCTAGGGTGAGATGGGGAGGGAAAAAAGTGAGGTAAACCTCAATTTTCAAAGCTAATGTACATTTTGCTATGACTTCAATTTTCAAAGCTAACATAAATTTTGCTATGACTTTCATCTAGAATGATGAGTTTATTAATACAATGTTCTGGGTAAACACAATGGAAAGTGATTTACATTTAAGCCTTTTGCCTTTTTGTACTTGTATAAGCTCATGCCATGCTATCCAAATAAAGACATCCATTACCTTAGTGCTTACAGAATGTATATTTTTTGCAGACTGACCTCTATGGTATTTGCAAGGTTTGGGTATTTAGAGAAAAGGAAACACAATGTGTGGGCTTCAAGTTTGGATGAAAAACTCTAAATTTCTACTCATCTAAAAGGCCCCAAGTGAGAATATCATCTGTCAGTTATTCAAGATCAAGTACTCACTTCATGGATCATTTAGGCCCTTTGCTACCCCTCCTTTCCAAGACATTTCACCAGAAATACCACCATAGGGGGAGTGGAGAACTTAAGAAGAATTAACAAACAGGAGCGCTCAAAAATATGTAAGTAAAGAGGATTTTCCTATGTTTTAAAATTATTTACCTCCCAAGAATGATCCTCGGACTAGAAAAAACAAATAACAAACCTTAAATGGCTAACAGAGTTGAAGCCAAGGCTATAGGATAGCAGGATCTAAGGACCTTAGAAAAACATCTAAACCTTTCCTCACTAATCCAGTTGTAGCCCATGGAATTTAAGTGACTTGCTCAACATCACAAACATGATAAGTAGCAGAGCCAGGACACAACATCATATTGCCTCAAAAATGCAAAAGGATATTAAAACCTAGCTGCCATCCACAAGTTTAAGGCAAGAAGGCCGGACAAACCAGAATACTGAAAGAACTGGCAGGTGTGAGTTGGTGAGCTTTTGAAGATCATGGAGAATGGGGGAGATGCCCCAGCATTATAGATGATCCGATATTGTCCTTTTTTTCCCTTTTTTTTTTTTTTTAGAGCAGAATAGAGTCTACCAACTCTAGGCTAGTAAGGTTCCTGGTAAAACTCTACGAGATGTTAAAGGGATGGTCTGTTAAGGTTTAGAAAAGGAAGCCACAATCACTGAGACACAGGATGAGTTCATCTGGAACAGGCCATGCCAAGTAAGCCCATTTCCCTTTTCGAGAAGGTAACTTAAAGAATGCTGCAGGGGTAATTTACCCAGATTTCTTCAAAGAATTTGGCAAAGTCTCTCTATACTATTGTAGAAAAGAGGGAGAGATGTGAACTGAACAAAACCATAGTTAAGTGGAATTGGAATGGGCTGAATGACTGGAAACTGAGTGCGATCATAATGGGTTGGTAGCAACTTGGAGGGATCTATCCTTGGCACTGTAATGAGTGCTTGACATTTTTATCAGCAACTTGCATAAAGGAATAGATGCCATGCTTGTCGAATTCCCAGGTAACACAAAGCATGGAAGTATGGCTTATACACGGGATGATGGAGTCAGCACCCAAAAGGACCTTGGCTGTCTAGAATATTGGGCCAGATTGAATAAGATGAAATTTAGCAGAGATAACTGTAGGGTTCAAAAAATGAACTTCATGAGTACGAGATAGGAGAGTTTTTGCTCTCTTTGCTCAAGCCCTTCTGGGATAAGAAAAGCCCAAGCAAAAGAGAACACCACAGGAAATGTGGGATCTCTGATGCTACAGGATATAGGGAGTTGTTGAAGCTTGCAAACTAAAGAGGGCACCCATGAGTTGAGGCCTGTCCTAGCTGGTGTGAAAAATGATGGGCTCTGGGCTACAAAATAATAACGATAATGACAATAATAGTGGAAAGAGTACTGGCTCAGGGGTCACTGGGATCAAATCCTACCTCTGACCTTGATCAAGTCATTTAATTTCTCCGTGCTGAATCAGTTTCCTCATCTGTAAAATGAGGGGACTGGACTAGATGTCCCCTAAGTTCCCTTCAACTCTAGACCCAGGATCTGATAAGCAACAAATATTTATAACACCCTTTAAGGTCTGCAGAGCGCTTTACGTGTGTTGTCAGTAAGCCAACTAGTCTGAAGAAACACTAAAATTGCATCATTGATTATCTGTTGCCGTTTGTAGCTTTTACTTAGCCTTAGCCCAGTCTTCCCAAGTAGAGTGTATGTTCCTTGAGGGAGAAATCAGACTCCACATTGCTATGCCCATTTTTTTTTTTATCAAATGTGTAATTTCACCAATGTTGGGAGTTCCTGTCAAAGAACTTCCTCTCCCAGTGCCAGTTTCTGCAATTTGTACTCCTGGAGAATTTCCTGGATCATTGAGACATTGAGTGGCTTGACCAAGGACATCTAGCTAGTTAGTGTGTGTCAGAAGTAAAACATGAACCCAGATCTTTCTGGTTCTGAAGCCAGCTTTCCATATACTCTGCCAACCTGCCTCTTGCTATGTCCATAGCCCACATTTAATAAATGCTTATGGATTAATTCAGCCTTGAGTGTGGAGTTAGAGGACTCTCAAATATACCACTTACTATCTGAGTGATCTTAGACAAGTCACTCAGAGGTCCCCCTAGACCTCCATCTCTTCCTCTGTAAAATGAACTGGTCAGATTAGAGTGTTGAGTCCTCTCTAGCTTTAAATATATGATTTCTGGAAGAGCGTTTCTCCAGGGAACCATTTGAGTACTGGGATTTTTATTTTATGAGATCGTAGATTCAAAGGCAGAAGGGACTTGAGATGTGTTCTGTTCCAACACCTCGGTTTTAGAGACAAGGAAGCTGAGACCCAAAGAGAGGTGGAGGTCCCCTCATCCCTAGATCCTCAGCCTCCAAATTCTGTGCTCTTTCTTCTGTTCTTTCCAAAGACAGTCAACAAATCATGAGAGCAATTGGGATATGGCTAGAATTCTCCCATGTGTTCTATATGCAGTGACTGCTTAATACATATTTGCCAAATTGAATTGAATCCTGTCACATTCGGTTGCTGTCCTGACTCATTTTGCAGGAGGCTGCCAGAGAATCTCTAGAAGAAAGTATACCCCATTTTGTGATTGCTGTGTAATTCCAAGTGCAGCATCCCCTCTGGGCCCACTCTTCCAACCAGCACCAGCACTGGCCAGTGGTCCCTGGAGTGGTGCTGCTACCTCAGGTTAGAGGGGTAACCCTGTGGCTGACAACCTGCAGCATTCTGGCTCACGAGCTCCCACCAGTATGCTTCCTCTGTGCAAACAGGATAAATTAGAGATAATCAATACTCTGTTGAATATGTGAAGACTCCTCAAGCTCTCCCTCCAACTTTCAGTGAGGGAGAGAAGAATCTTTCTCCTCTTCCCCCTGTTGCAGGCCAACGGCCACTATGACTCCATGGTAGGAAGACTATGCGTTACTTGCCTAGGGGCACCTGAAACTTGACCTGAGGTTACTCTTCTGATTTGTGTTTCTGCCCATGAGCATAGGTGACCAAAACAATCATCCTGAGATTGATGTTTATAACGTTGGTGGTGACTTCGTAATCACAAGAGTGTGGGAATTCCAGAAGCAGGTGCCATTTGCCCAGCGTGAGGTGCTTCCCGCTACCATGGGAGTTCTAAAAAGAGAATATGACTATGGAGAGAAAGATGAGCCATCTGTGCCTGACTGGCCAGAAGAGATCCAAAATGAGAGTAAAATATCTATTCAGCAGTCTCACAAAATGGGACTTCCATGATAAAATTTCTTTTTAACACAAAGTGATTATTAATTTACTTTTAGTATTTTTTTCTTTTTACATTTTGAGTTTCAAACTCTCTCCCTCCCCACTCCCATCCACTGAGAAGGCAATATCAATTGTACAAACTTTCATGTTTTAAGGATCAGACTCCCAGGACAGCGTAAGACATGGTAGGTGATTGTATCATTTTTTTGAATACATGTTATTGTGAGCTTCTTAGTGTTTTAAAAATATTGCTTTTAATTTGGAACTATGTCCAAAGGGCTATAAAAATGTGCATAGCCTTTGACCCAGCGATAGCACTTCTAGGGCTGTATCCCAAAGAGATCATAAAAATGGGCAAAGGACCCACATGTACAAAAATATTCATAGCAGCTCTTTGTGTGGCGGCAAAGAATTGGAAATTGAGAGGATTCCCATCCATTGGGGAATAGCTAAACCAGGTGTGGTAAATGAACATAATAGAATACTATTGTGCTATAAGAAATGATAAATAGGCTGACTTCAGAAGAACCTGAAAACACTTGTATGGACTGATGCTGAGTGAAATGAGCAGAACCAGGAGAACATTATACATAGTAACAGCCATGCTATGTGATGATCAACTATGATAGAATTGGCTCTTCTCAGCAATGCAAGGACCTAAGACATCTCCAAAGGTCTCATGATGGAAAATGCTAGCCACATCCAGAGAAAGAACTATGGAGTTGGAATGCAGATGGAATCATATTATGTACTCCTTTTTTCTTTCTGTTTTGTTTTGTTTCCTCTTTCTTGTGGTTCCTCCTATTGGTTCTAATTCTTCCTTATAACATGACCAATGTGAAAATATGTTTAATAGGAATGTATATGTAGAGCCTATATCAGATTGCACACCATCTTGGGGAAGGGAGAGAGGAGGGGGGAAAAAATTTAAAACTCAAAAGCAAATGGAAGTGATTGTTGAAAACTAAAAATAAATTAATGAAAAAAAATATTGCTTTTGTGCAGGAAATAAATAATTGTGCCACACCCATTCTCCTTGGTTGATTAACAATTGTAGGTGAGGATTTGATGAGACAACATACGTACAGCACTTTGCAAGCTTTAAAGCACCATATAAATGCTAGCTGTCACTGCTGTTACTTCATCCATTGAACACCTTTCTAAAATGGACCCTGGGGGGGGCGGAGCCCAGATAGTGGAGTGAAAGCAGTGACTTGTTTGAGCTCTCCCTCAAACCCCTCTAAATACCTGTAAAAAATGGCTCTAAACAAATTCTACAGCAGTACAACCCACAAAAAGACAGAGTGAAACAAATTTCCAGGCCAAGACAACTTGGATGGGTGATTAGAAAGGTCTTTTGTGCCTGGCTGGGAAAGGAACACAGTCTGGTGTGGGCACACAGGCAAAACAGGCCTCAGTGGACCTGGAACAGGCCTCAGAGGACTGAATCACAGTTAGCTGTGCCGGTTTCCAGACTTCTCAACCCACAAATGCCAAAGACAACTTAGAAGGTCAGTAAGAAAAGTCTGTCTGACCACAGTGAGAGAGAAGTGTGGTCCCAGCTCCAGCCCTGGCTGTAGCCCCACAGCAGCAGCTGCTTCTGGAGCTTCTGGCCCACAGACTGAGGGGGAATTAAGTGGCTGATCAGAGCAGGATTGCAGGGATCTCTTTCCTGGTGCTGAGGCAGGATTCTCTTGCTTTGCCCGTGCTTGGATACGGGTCACAGGTTTGGGTGGTGATCCTGGTGCAAGGAGGAGCGCTGGTATGGTGGGGCTTGTAGTGGCCGTGAAGAGAGAATCCTCCTCACAGTTCTGAAGCAGAAAAGAGTGCTTGTGGTCACTCACAGACCAGAGCACAGGCCAAGAAAGGAGTAAACAACTCGCCCTTGATCATACCACCTTGGGAGAACTGAAAACTTACAGGTCCCTAGAAGTATCTCTGAAAACAATTGCACAAAACCCCCAAAGCTTGGGACAGTACATTCTCCACATTGGAAGCAGACTCTTACCTTAACAAAGAGTTTAAAACTCAAGTAATTGGCCAGGATCATGAGCAAGCAGCGCAAAAAGAGTCAGACTATATTATCTTACCTTGGTGACAAAGATCAAAATATACAACCCAGAAGAAGACAACAAAGTCAAAGCTCCTACATCCAAAGCCTCCAAGAAAAATATGAATCAGTCCCAGGCCATGGAAGAGCTCAAAAGGGATTTTGAGAATCAAGTAAGAGAAGTAGAGGAAAAACTGGAAAGAGAAATGAGAGTGATGCAAGAAAATCATGAAAAACAAGTCAACAGCTTGCTAAAGGAGACCCCAAAAAATACTGAAGAAAATAACACCTTAAAAAATAGCCTAACCCAAATGGTAAAAGAGGTCCAAAAAGCCAATGAGAAGAATGCCCTAAAGGCAAAATTGGCCAAATGGAAAAGGAAGTCCAAAAGCTTACTGAAGAAAATACTTCCTTAAAAATTAGATTGGAGCAATTGGAAGCTAGTGACTTTATGAGAAATCAAGACACTGTAAAACAAATCCAAAAGAATGAAAAAATAGAAGACAATGTGAAATATCTCATTGGAAAAACAACTGACCTGGAAAATAGATCCAGGAGAGAGAATTTAAAAATTATTGGACTATCTGAAAGCCATGATCAAAAAAAGAGCCTAGACATCATCTTTCAAGAAATTATCAAGGAAAACTGCCCTGATATTTAGAACCAGAGGGTAAAATAGAAATGGAAAGAATCCACCAATCTCCTCCTGAAAGAGATCCCCAAAGGAAAACTCCTAGGAATATTGTAGCCAAATTCCAGAGTTCCCAGGTCAAGGAGAAAATATTGCAGGCAGCCACAAAGAAACAATTCAAGTGTTGTGGAAGCAATCAGGATAACAAAAGATTTAGAAGCTTCTACATTAAGGACCAAGGGCATGGAATATAATATTGCAGAGGGCAAAGGAGATAGAATTACAGCCAAGAATCACCTAATCAGCAAAACTGAGTGCAACCCTTGAGGGGAAAAATGGATATTAAGTGAAATAGAGGACTTTCAAGCATTCTTGATGAAAAGACCAGAGCTGAATAGAAAATTTGATTTTCAAATACAAGATTCAAGAGAAACATGAAGAAGTAAACAGGAAAGAGAAATCATAAGAGACTTATTAAAGTTCAGCTGTTTACATTCCTGCATGGAAAGATGATATTTGTAACTCATGAGACTTTTGTCAGTATTAGGGTAGTTGGAGGGAAAAAGTATATGTATAGATAGATAGATAGATAGATAGATAGATAGATAGATAGATAGAGGGCACAGGGTGAATTGAAGATGAATGGATGATATCTGGAGAATAAAAATTAAGCGGTGAGAGAGGAGTATAATGGGAGAAGGAGAAAAGGAGAAGGAGAATGGAATAAATTATCTCACATAAAACAGACAAGAAAAGGCTTTTACAGTGGAGGGGAAGTGGGGGAAGGTGAGAGGGAATGAGTGAATCTTATTCTTATAGGATTTGGCTTAAGGAGAGAATAACATACATGCTCAGTTGGGTATGGAAATCTATCTTACTCTACAGGAAAATAGGGAGGAAGGAGACAAGAGAGCAGGGGAATGATAGAAGGGAGGGCAGATTGGGGGAGGGGGTAATCAGAAGCAAACACTTCTAAAGAGGGACAGGGTCAAAAGAGAGAATAGAATAAATAGGGGGCGGGATAGGGTGAATGGAAATATAGTTAGTTTTCCACAGCATGACTACTATGGAAGTGTTTTGCATGACTACACATATGTAACCTATATCGAATTGTTTGCCTTCTCAATGAGGGTAGGTGGGGAGGAAGAAAGGGAGAAAATTTGGAACCCAAAGTTTTAAAAACAAATGTTAAAAAAATTGTTTTTACATGCAACTGGGAAATAAGATATACAGGCAATGGGGTATAGAAATCTATCCTGCCCTACAGGAAAATTGAAGGGGAAGGGGATAAGAGAAGAGGGGAGAGTGATAGAAGGGAGGGCAGATTAGGGGAAGGCGTATTCAGAATGCATGCCATCTTGAGGTGTGGGGGAAGGACGAGATGGGGGAAAATTTGAAACTCAAAATCTTGTGGAAGTGAATGTTGAAAACTAAAAATAAATAAATAAATCTAAAAAATAGAATTTAAAAAGCCATAAAATGAATGCTCTTAACCCCTTTTGGGAAGATATCTCAAGCTTGGTTTACAGGTTTTTAGAGGTTTTCCCCAAGCAGACGCATAACTAGCCAAAGAGTGTCAGAAAAGCCTGGTGCCCCTTCCTTAGGGGTGGGAGAACACAAGAAACCCTCTGTTCCCATCTACCTGTCCCTTTCTTTTCCTACTTCCCTTTGTATGTTCTCCATTCTAGCTATGTTGGCCTGCTGTTTGTTTCCCATACACGTTTCATCTTCTGTCTCCCTGACTTTGCACAGGAGGCTCCCTCCCATCCTCACTCCTCTTCAGAATCTCCAGATTCTTTCCAAGCACAGCTCAGGGCTCCTCCTTCACAAACCTGTCCTGACGCCCCGTTGATTAGTCTTTCTCCTTCTCAAAGCCACTTTGTACATGCTTTATATTTGTTTTATCCCCCTAGGAGGGTATAAACTCCCTGAGGACAGGGGATGTTTCCCTTTTGTTTTTGTATGACAGCTCCTAATGCAATATCTTTTACACAGTAAGCACTTCATAAACATTTGTAGAACTCGATCAGATTGGATTGGATTGAAGGCTTCATCATCACATTTATCATCCTGTGTACAGTTTGGTATTCTTGTCCATTCGTCTTCCCATAAATTGTGAACTATTTTTATCCAATTCTACAAAATGTTTCAGTGGGCTTCCTTCTGCTGGCTGCCATTGGGCCTACAGTAGTGTCACAGTCACGGCCATCTGGTACCCCATGGCCGTAGGACTTCACAAGGTCCACAAAGTTACCCAAAACGTTTCCAAGCCACGACACTGCCACAGCCGTGGGCGCTTGACCAAACACACCAAGTCTGTGAGAGATAGGATCCGGGAGGTGTGCGGATTTGCCCCTTATGAGAGGCGGGCCATGGAATTGTCAAAGGTCTTCAAGGATAAGCGAGCCCTTAAGGTCATCAAAAAAAGGGTGGGAACTCACATCTTGGCCAAGAGGAAGAGAGAGGAGCTCAGCAACGTCCTAGCTGCCATGAAGAAGGCTGCTGACAAGAAAGACTAAGCTGGACCCTGCCAACCTTCCCCACTTACTCAATAAAGATTTGATAAATAAAAAAAAAAAGTTGCAGTGGGATTTTAATTGGTATGGTGGTAAGTGTATACATAGGGCATATGGTTGTCTTTGTTGTATTTACATATAAATGTTTCTAACCTGAACACAAAAAAGCATCCCTCTCCATTTGTATATCTTACTTTATTTCTCTCATTAACATTTCCCTGATGTAGGTCTTTGCGTGTTCTACGTTAGGTTAATATTAAAATTTGTAAATTTTTTGTTGCTATCATGTCTGGGAATTTTAAAAAATTCATTGTGTCTACTAGCATACCCATATCTATATGATCATATATAACAGCCAGGTGGCATAGTGGACAGAGCAGTGGGCTTGAACTCATCTTCATGAGTTCAAATCCAGCCTCAGACACTTCTTGTCTGTGTGACCCTGGGCAAGTCCCTTAACCCTGTTTGCCTCAGTTCCTTATCTGTAAAAATGTGCTAGAGAAGGAAATGGCCAACCACTCCATGGAGACTTGGGCACGACTCAATAACAACAGAGATATTTCTATTATTGTGTTAAATTGTATTGATGATGAGGGGGTGGGGTACAGGGTGTGTTCAGGGAAGGCTGGTACCTCTGGTGTGAAGGCTACCGAGCCCATTTTAGGGCTGCTGTTCCATCTAACTCTCCCCTGTGGCTCCAAGAAGCTATAGCCTGTACAGCAGCCACAGCGTAGTCAACCATTTTGGCAGATGGCCTAAACCAGTTTGAGGGTAACTGAAGAGTCTCAAACCCATTGGTGAGCTGGGAGTTGTGCTCCCCTGCGACTATTCACACCCAACTGTACAACACCAACCATGTGAAGGCTTCCCCTGGTGGAATGGGCGGATGAGAACGATCTGTTCCAACGACCATGAAGGCAGCTGAAGCAGGCGCTGCAGAGTGCCTAGAGCTTTGTTAGACACAGAAGGTACCAGGGTCATCCACTGCATCTTGAGCCATCGCCAGTCATCTTGATTCTGTCCTGCCTCTGGACTGCGATGACTGGAGAAGACAGTGAGGCCGATGACTTTGTGCAGCTCTGCCTCACTTAAATCCAATTTACCCGCGAATCAAAACACATCACCCATACCACGACAAGGCGGCATCTTCTCACTCCTGTTGGGCTGATAGTGTTTCTTCCTTACAAATGATATTGGCTGGCTGCCTCAGGAAGGATTTTGACAAGCTGCTCACAAGGGTGAGCAGAGGTGGGCGGTCAAGATAATTAGCATTCTGGAGACCGTGCTAAATGGGGAGTGTGGTTGAAGAACTGGGGATGTTTACCTGGAAAACAGATTCATGGGGACATGATCGTGGTCTTCAAAAATGTTGAAAGGCCAAATGAATTAGACTTGTTCTGCTTGGCCCTGAATGGTAGAACATCTGGAATATTGCATGGAAGTGACAAAGACAGAGTCTAAGCTTTGGCATAAAGAAAAACTGCCTAAAAACAAGAATTTTCCAGAGTAGAATAGATTGCCTTAGGAGGGAGTGGGTTCCCCTGCCCTAGAGGTCTTCATTCAAAGAATATTAAGTATCTGTCTTGGACTTTAGTCTCTGAACCCCCTTCTAACCTGGAGATTCTATGATTCTGTTATTTTTTTCATTCTCTTCCAGTCACAAGGCCCAAGTCAACTGAATGTTTCTGCCCTGAGTCATTACACTATCATATATCCTAGTTGACACTAATTAGTAATCATTACTAAGAAACACAAGTATGAGTGTAAAAGTCACCCAGCAGGAAGTGTTGGTATTCCAGCCCTCACTGTCCCATCATGTCTCCCATCTCGGCATTACAGGTTGCTTCTTGTCTTCCAAATCTTTCCTTTTTGTAGTCTGCCCAAGCTCTCCATTAATTTGCTCTAAGTACCCTGTGGGCAGGGTGGCTGTGGCATAACGCGCCTGGGAAACAGCTATAGCAACAAAGGGTAAGCAAGCAAACAAGATTCTACCAATGGTTGCTGAAGGGCATGTGGCTTGGTGTGGAACTTAGAAAGGAACACTCTTTGTCAGAGATGAAATTTCCATCACCTTCTTGCCAACCTGACCATTCCCATACATTCCTTCCTCAACACAGCCATTCATAATCAATCCTGACAGCTTACATTTACATATAGCATCCTACTGCTCTCCGAACCTGTTTGAGTCTGCTATCTACTTACAAAATCTTGCTCATGAAACCCCTGATCCCTTCCTGACCTAGCCAGAATTAAACACATGACATCAGAATAAAGCAAAAAGACATGAACTTAGAATGGAAAGTAAATAATATGAAAAAACAAACAGCAAGCACTCACTCCAGCATCTCTTCCCCAGAACTACCAGCCCCCTGAGCCTCTAGTCCTGGGATCTTGTGAATCCCTCATCTCTATTCCCCATGCTGCCTTGCCAGAAAAGCCCAGCAAGCTAGGGAACAAAAAGGGTGTGATGGGGATGGAGCCAAGATGGCAGAGTAAAAGCAGTGACTTGCTTGAGCTCTTCCCCGAAACCCCTCCAAATACCTATCAAAATGGCTCTAAACAAATTCTAAAGCAGCAGGACTCACAAAAAGACAGAGTGAAACAAATTTCCAGCCTAAGACAACCTGGATGGTTGATCTGAAAGGTATATTGCGCCTGGCTGGGAAAGGAGCACAGTTTGGCGTGGGCACACAGGCCAACCTGGAGGAGGCTTCAGAGGATTGAATCACAGGCAGCTGTGGCGGTTTCCAGACTTCCAGCCCACAGACTGAGGGGGAATCAAGTGGCTGATCAGAGGGGGATTGCAGAGATCTCTTTGCTGAAGCAGGATTCTCTGCTTTGCCCGCGAGAGGATTTGGGTCACAGTGCTGGGTGGTGGTCCTGGGGTGAGGAGGAACACTGAAGTGGTGGAGCTTGTAGTGGTGGTGGAGAGAAAATAATCCTCACAGTTCCAAGGCAGAAAAGAGTGCTTGTGGTCACTCACAGACCAGAGCACAGGCCAGGAAAGGAGTAAACACCTTGTCCTTGATCATAGCACCTTGGAAAAACTGAAAATTTACAGGTCCCTAGAAGTATTTCTGAAAACAGCTACACAAAACCCCTGAAGCTTGGGACAGTACATTCTCCACACTGGAAACAGACCCCTACCTTAACAAAGAGTTTATAACTCAAGTAATTGGCTGGGATCATGAGCAAGCAGAGCAAAAAGAGTCAAACTATATTATCTTACTTTAAAGACAAAGAAGATCAAAACATACAACCAGAAGAAGACAACAAAGTCAAAGTTCCTACATACAAAGCCTCCAAGAAAAATATGAATTGGTCCCAGGCCATGGAAGAGCTCAAAAAGGATTTTGAGAATCAAGTAAGAGAAGTAGAGGAAAAACTGGGAAGAAAAATGAGGGTGATGCAAGAAAAATCATGAAAAAAGAAGTCAACAGCTTGCTAAAGGAGACCCAAAAACATACTGAAGAAAATAACACCTTAAAAAATAGCCTCAATCAAATGGCAAAAGAGGTCCAAAAAGCCAATGAGGAGAAGAATGCCCTAAAAAGCAAAATTGGCCAAATGGAAAAGGAAGTCCAAAAGCTTACTGAAGAAAACACTTCCTTAAAAATTAGACGGGAGCAATTGGAAGCTATGACTTTATGAGAAATAAAGGCACTATAAAACAAATCCAAAAGAATGAAAAAGTAGAAGACAATATGAAATATCTCACTGGAAATACAACTGACTTGGAAAATAGATCCAGGAGAGATAACTTAAAAATTATTAGACTATCTGAAAACCATGATCAAAAAAAGAAAACTGCCCTGATATTTTAGAACCAGAGGGTAAAATAGAAATTGAAAGAATCCACCAATCACTTCCTGAAAGAGATCCCCAAAGGAAAGCTCCTAGGAATATTGTAGCCAAATTCCAAAATTCCCAGATCAAGGAGAAAATAGCAGCCAGAAAGAAACAATTCAAGTATTGTGGAAACACAATCAGTATAACACAAGATTTAGCAGCTTCTACATTAAGGGACCAGAGGGCATGGAACATAATATTCCACAGAGGGCAAAGGAGATAGGATTACAGCCAAGAATCACGTATCCAGGAAAACTGAGTATAATCCTTGAGGGGAAAAATGGTCATTCAGTGAAATAGGGGACTTTCAAGCATTCTTGATGAAAAGACTAGAGCTGAATAGAAACTTTCACTTTCAAATACAAGACTCAAGTGAAACATGAAGAGGTAAACAGGAAAGAGAAATCATAAGAGACTTATTAAGGTTGAACTGTTTACATTCCTGCATGGAAAGATGATATTTGTAACGCATGAGTCCTTTGTCAGTATTAGGGTAGTGGGAGGGAAAAAAATTACATGGATAGATAGATAGATAGATAGATAGATAGATAGATAGATAGATAGATAGATGGAAGGCACAGAGTGAATTGAAGATGAAGAGGTGATATCTGAAGAATAAAATTAAGGGGTGAGAGAGGATTATACTGGGAGAAGGAGAAAGAGAGAGGTAGAATGGGGTAAATTATCTCACACGAAACAGACAAGAAAAGGCTTTTACAGTGGAGAGAAACGGGGGAAGGTAAGAGGGAATGAGTGAACCTCATTCTCATAGAATTTGGCTTAAGGAGAGAATAACATACACAATTGGGTATGGAAATCTATCTTACTCTATGGGCAAATAAGGGGGGAAGGGGACAAGAGAGCAGGGGGATGACAGAGGGGAGGGCAGATTGGGGGAGGGGATAATCAGAAGCAAACACTTCTGAAGAGGGGCAGGGTCAAAAGAGAGAATAGAATAAATGGGGGCTAGGATAGGATGAAGGGAAATACAATTAGTTTTTCACAACATGACTACTATGGAAGTGTTTTGCATGATTGCACATACATAATCTGCATAGAGTCGCTTGCCTTTTCAATGAGGGTGGGTAGGGAGGGAGGAAGGGAGAAAATTTGTAACCCAAAGTTTTAAAAACATATGTTTAAAAAAAAGTTTATAAAGTAAAAAAAAAATTAAATTTTTTTTTAACTCCAAAAAAAGAAAAGGACACGATGACTTGTCCTTTGGACAAGCCCATGGACCTTCAAGGTCCTAATGGTGCTGCTCAACATCTGAAAGGCGCTGCCTCTCCAACCTCCGAAAGTCTAGCATTATCCAGTTGGGTATGAATAGTCACAGGGGAGCACCACTCCTGGGACTCCATGTTTCTCCAGTCTCTCCCAGTCCCCTTACTCATTAGTGCTTCTTTCCAGTTTTCCCACATCTCTTCTCTCAGCTCCCTCTGAAGAATTTATGCTCCCTGCCTATCACGTCATGACAGGCAGTTTTTGAAAGAGGAAAATAAATTGAAAATAACCATCATAAACAATGTTCCAGATCACTAGTAATGAGAAAAATGTAAATTAAAACTCAGATGTTTCACCCTTCATTAATAAGAATAAGAATAATAGCCACTCATTTATATAGCACTTTAAGGTTTGTGAAATGCTTTACATATGTTAATGCATTTCATCTCATGGGTGAGATTGGCAAAGTGGACAAAAGATGAAAATGGTAAATATCAGAGGGGTGAGGGGAAACAGGCACACTAATACACTGTTGCCTTAACTATACATTGATTCAACTGCCCTGCAAAACAATTTGGAGCTCTCAAATAAGTCATTAAACTATAGATATTCCAACACAGTGATGCCTCTACTAGGTATATATTACTAAAAGAAAGACAGGAAAACATCTCATGTATATTCAAAAAATGTTTGTAGCTGCACTTTTTTGTTGTAGCAAAGAAACAGCAGGAAAGTAAGTGTCCACTGGTTGGAAAATGACTAAATAAACTGCAGTATATTAGTCTGATGGAATAGTATTGTGATATAAGAAGTGATGAATATAAAGAATTCAAAGAACCTTGGAAGATATACACGAACTGATGCAGAGTGATTGAAATGGATTCATGAGAACAATTCATTTGGATGTTGACAACAATCACATAAGAGAAAATGACATGGAGACACTTCAGAACTTTGAGGATTACACAAGTCCCCAGTTGGGACTTTAAAGGACTTGATGGTAAAGCCCATTCCCTACCCCTCTGAAGAGAGAAAATGGATGGTAGGTACAGAATGAGGTGCCCATTTGCAGAGACAGTTGATTTGTTTTGCTTGACTCTCTGTATTTGTTACAAGTGAGGGGTCTATCAGGGAAAGGCAAGTCAGTGGAAATTGGCAGCAAGTAAATATAAGAGCATTAAAATAACACATTGAAAACATTTTATTAAATAAAGCAAATTTAATGGCAATTTTACAGGGTGTCCCAAAAATTGTAGTGCAGTTTAAAACTTCAATGGCGTTAATAAATAAGCTATTAATAAAAGTTTTACTAGCTTCAAACTGTGCTTAAATTGTAGAATACTATGTGTGTGTGTGTGTGTATACATGTATATGCACACTATCCATGAATGTATCTCTGTATAGTTCTTTAAGGCTGGCTAGACCTTCTTGACAATAGTCTTATGAGGTAGGAATGGCAAATATTACCAGCTTATTTCACAGTTGAGGAAGCTAAAACTCAGAAATGTTCAGAGACTGACTTAAGCTTGCAAAATTAGGAAGAGTCTGAAAGGATTCAGGCATAGATCTCCAAACTCCAAGTCCTGCACTTTTTCTCCTCTACCATGTTGTTTGTGAAGTCCCCAAGATGAAAATGAGATTTGGTATGTATCCCTTAGCATATTTTTACATTTCAGGCAAAGAAACTGTTGGCAGTATCTCTAACCTTTGGCGTGATGAAATGATTTCTGGGTGTATCTATTATTCTGGAACCCAGGACGGCTCACCTAAGGTTGGCGCTGCCCTGGGTGCCCAACATAACTTCTGTTGTTTTGGCCCTGCCTAGAACGTGACCTTGAGTTGGCATGAAGTCAACACAAACCAAAGAATCCACCTCACTGAAGGGCTTGTCTCCTTTCCTTGTTGTGTGCATCTCCCTTGCCAGCTCTTGGAAACAAGAGGCAGCCATGTTGCTTTTCAGAATGGCCAATAGTCAAATGTATTTATCCAACTTGAAAACATAGAATGAGAGTAGAAACAATGCAAAGGACCTCAGAGGCCACCTCATTCAAAAAAAGTTTTAGGTGGTCTGGGGGTTTGGCTCAGTTACTTTAGAAATGTGAGAATTCTACCAATACCATGGAACCAAGGAGAGAGATACACAAGAATATTGTTTGCGACAATTAATTTTGCCTATATCCCATGTAAACTTATTCACATGCGTATTTTCTCTCCAGGTAGAATTGAAGCCTTTGAGGGCAGGAGCTGCTTCATTTCTATCTCTGGATCCCCTGCTGAATGTCCTAGCACAGTGCCTGGCATATAGTAGGTGCTTAATGAATGTTTATTGATTGGTTGACGTAATAATCTGCTCCTCTGACCCTGAGGGAACAAAGAGGAGTGTAAGAGCCAGCTTCATTGAGTAGCCCATTCTCCTAAAAGTAAGGATAGCTCACTTTGATATGGCATTTTAAAGTTTGCAAGTACTTTATAGGTACTATATCATTTGATCCTCATAATAACCCTGGGAGGTAGGTGCTATTATTATCCCCATTTTACAGATGAGGAAACTGAAGCTTACAGAGGTTAAGTGACTTGTCCAGAATCAGGCCACTGGTAAGTATCTGAGGCAGGATTTGAGCTCAGGTGCAGGTCCAGTGCTCTAACCACTGCACCAACTAGATGCCCCAATGCTGGATATTAAAAATGATGACCTTTGTTAGGTTAAAATACTTCACCGAGCTCTTAGTAGAGGAACCTTGCCTCCTACTTTACTGGGAAAACATCGTAGGCTTCCTCTTCTGCACCATCCCAAACTTCAGAACCCACAGTAGCCTCCCTCATTCCCTTCTGCTTGCTCCAGTTTCTTGTAAAGAGATGATCTTTCTCCTCAGCAAAGCCAACCCCTCTATTTGGGTCAAGATCACTGATAATTAGCCTTCTAATCACTTATGTTCACATCTTCCCTTCTTCCTCTTTCCCACCTCCATAGCCAATCACTTGCCAAGTCTTACTTTCCCAATGTCTCCCATATCCATCCCTTTCTCTCCATTCACACAGACACCACCCAAGTTCAAGCTCTCACCGACTGTGGCTGGACTACTGTAATGGCCTCCTAATTTGACTCCCTGCCTCAAGTCTCTCCCTTCTCCAGCCCATCCTCTCCCAAGGTGCCAAAGTCATGGTCCTAGAGTATGATGGTCCTTAAGCATGCTTATGAAGCTCCAGTGACTCCCCATTGCCTTTTGGTTAAACTACCAACTCCTCTATTTGGCATGTAGACATCTTCCCAGTCAGGCTCCAGTCTGCCTTTCATACTTATTTCCTGTTACTCCCTTTTTTGCATTGCATTTTATAGCCAGATTGGGCTTTTTGCATTTCTCCATGTTGGCATTTCTCCTCCCATCTGTGTCTCTGCACATGCTCTCATGCCTGAAATGCAATTCCTCCTCGCCTCCTCCACCTAGACAAGGGGGTTCATCCAAGGCTCAGCTCATGTTTGGCAAGCCTTCCTGGACCCCTCTCCCTTCTCTCCAGATGGAAGTGCTTTCTCCCTCCTCAAATAATCCTATGGATATTTAACTATTTAAATCTAACCTCTTTGAGGGGAGCATTTTTTTTTATCCCTAGCATCTAGCATGGCACCACGCACACAGTAGGTGTTTAATAAATGCTTGTTGCACATTCCTTAGAATCAGGATAGAATACAAAAATAACCCTTAAGAGTCACATTATAAACGTGTTCATCAGTTCTGATGATGGATACATTATTCTAAATTCTGTAAATAAATAATTTTGTGTCTTCCTTTGGCTCTCAGTTGCATGAATCAGCATTCTAGATCTTCAGGAAACAGAGGGAGGGAGCAGCTGGTTTTTGTGAGACATAACTGAATTGCTTTGGTATTGTATAGTGTCCATATGAATACAACATAACTGAGAGGTATGGCTCAAATTACAAAAATGTTATAAAAGATGCTTTGATTTGCAACAGAAAGGGAATGGCAAATGTTATCACCCAAGAGGTCATTCTAGAACCTTCCTCAGCAAAGAAGGAGCAAGGGAAAAGAGAGAGGAATGTCTGTACATGCATATGTGTGGTGGGTAATGCAGGAAGTAATGAAGGCTGAAGGAGTTGCTTTTTGAAGCAGATTTTCCCCTGCCAACTAGAAATACGAGAAAATGCCGCAGATAGTTCCTGGTGCCTTAAGCACTCCTTTATATGGATAGCAGAAATTCATTATAAGGAATCCCATAAAACTTACTACTAGGAACAATTTTTACACCACTGTGGAAACAGGATTCTTGTCCTGTCCTTTTCTGTTGTGTTTCTAAACTTTGATACTACTGCAAAGGGCTATGGGTAGACTAAATATTGCTCAACTCTGAGAAATTGTCTTTCTTATAGGAAACCTTGTTGCCTCTGGGCAGAACACTAGAAAGCATCTGTTCTGTGTGCACTAATCAATTTTGCCATCAATGTGTTACTTCTTCCTGTATTTTTCTATAATGACCCCCCCCCATTAAAAATTGATCAGCATTTATTTTATTTTATTTCTGTCTCCTCCCCCAGAGGAAAAGACAAATAAAAATCTTGCAACAAATATGCATAGTCAATGAAAATAAATTCCTGCAAGAAGAAGCATGTTTTATCAATGGATGGGTCATTGCATTGATCAGAGGTTTTTTAGTCTTTCAAAGTTGATTGTCTTTATAATGCTGTTACCATGTAAATTATTCTTGTGGTTTTGCTCTCTTTGTTCTGCACTAGTTCACACAAGTCGTCTTAGGTTTCTTGAAAACCATCCCTTTGGCCATTTCTTATGGGAATACAATCCATCATATTCATATACCATAACTTGTTCAGCTATTCCCTGATTGATGGGCACTCCCTTGGTTTCCAGTTCTTTGCCACTATAAAAATTTTTTTGCTGTGAGTATCTTTTCATATGAGGTCCTTTTCCTCTCTGGAGAATAAATCCTCCTCCCTCCCCTGATTTTTCTATTAACTTGTTACTGCCCTCAATTATCTTGTCTTTTCAAAATACTTGTAAAACTATACTATAAATTAAACACTCCTCCCTAGCTCAGGGAGGAATTTGGCCATGGCCTTCATTAGCATGTTCACGATCCGGTTCTTCCCTTATAGCAGCGGTGAAGAATACCTGAGCAAAGCACGAAAACACAGACTATCAAGACATGTCTTCAATATTAATTATTGCCTAAAGGTAAGAAGACGTAGGAGATTGAGTGATAAAGCTGGAGTCAGACATTCCTGGATACAAATCGGACCTCAGATACGTCCTAGCTGTAGAATTGTGCAAGTCACTTAACTTATCTCTGCCTCAGTTGCCTCATTTGTAAAATGGAGAAAATAATAGCACTGACTTCCCAGTGCCGTTATGAGGGTCAAAGGAGATCATGTATCTAAAAGCATTTGGCAAACTTTAAAATGCTAGATAAAAGGCAGCTGTGACTATGATCTTGATTAAAGATAGGGAAGGGAAATAAATATTTATTAAGGGCCTACTATTTGCCAGGCACTATGCTAAGCACTTTACAAATATAATCTCACTTTATTTTATTTTGTTATGATAATGATAATATGTGCCATCACCATCATCTTGGCTAGGAGTTTGCAGTTGGAGCAAAGAATTGAAACATACCACAACATTTTAGTCAGTATCAAGCCCTTTCCCAAAATTGCCACTGGAAATCGTGATGTTGGCTGAATTATTTGGGTTATTCCCCCCTTGATTTTGTTCATGGAAACTTGGCTGATTTGTGGCTGAAACCATAACCTGCAGCACATATTCCTTTGGGGGCGGGGTGGTAGGCTCAGTAGTACCAGGGACAGTTCCATCGGGGCACGGTTATACCCAGGGTGGGTAACCCATCTTCAGAGAATTTCCTGGGTGTGATCAATTCACATCTTTGAAAGACTAGGAGGTGGGGCAGGGGTGTCTCGGTCTTTGAGAGGAGGATATGTTGTATGTCAACACTTCAAGGCAAAGCCTGTCCAAGTTACAGCCCTGCCCATGGCAACCTTGTTAGTCATAAAAGTAACGTTTTCTATTGTGCTATAAGAAATGATGAGCAGGACGCTTTCCCAAAAAAACCTGGAAAGACTTACATGAGCTGACGCAAAGTGACACGTGCTATGTACAAAGTAACAGCAGTATTGTAAGATGATCAGCTGGGAATGACTTAGCTATTCTGAGGAATACAACAATCCAAGGCAACTCCGAAGGACTTATGTTGAACAATGCTATCCATTCCCAGAGAAAGAAGCAATGGTGTCTGACTACAGACTGAAGCATATTCTTTTTATTTTTCTGGAGGTTTTTTTGTGTCTGTTTTCTTTCACAACATGACTAATACAGAAATGTTTTGCATGACTACAGATATATAATGTATACTGAATTGCTTACCTTCTCAATGAGGGGGCTGGGGTGAGGAGAGAGGAAGGGAGAGAATTTGGAACTCAAAGTTTTAAAAATGAATGTTACAAATTGTTTTTACATGTAACTGGGGAAAAACAAAATACAAATAAATATGAAAAAATGAAAATAAAGTTTCCTACATAGGCCTAAAAGAGGGGCTATTTCATTGTGAAGCATACAGAGCTCTAAATACATTTAACTGGTTTTTCTATCGTTTAAAGGTGAGTGCATAATAAATTATTTTTAAGTGATACAAATGGTTAGAAATGTGTTTAAATTCAAAAATTTAAATAAGATAAGAAAAGGTTAAGCTTGTGGTTGCCAAGGCAGAACTTTCTGGCATCAGTGCTGTCTGTTTGTAGGGAGTAGAGACCAGTCTGCTTCATTTGGGCTCCAGCATATCATGGGGACATCATATGGAATCAAGTGTTGGATTTAGAGACAAAGGCATCTCAACTCAGCCCTTGTGAGTCACCTGACTGACCTTAGGCAGGTCACCTCCTCACCTGTATGATGAACTGATTGAATCACATGTCCTCAAAGGTTTCTTCCATCTATCAAATCTATCATCATACAATGAAACTGTTTCATTTGGACTCTGCTGCATCATGAGGAGGCTGTATGGCACTATGGAAAGAAGGCTGGATTTGGCTTCAGCACTAGCCCTGATACTTACCACTATAACTCATATAAACTCCAGGGAACCTCATCCCAACTCACTCACGCGGATGAGTCAGGTCCCCGAGAGCAGGGCCAGATCTCCCACTTAGTGTCTAGGGCAGGAGTGGAGAACCTTGAGAACTTGAGGCAACATGTGGCCTTCTAGGTCCTAGTCCAAGTTTTATAGAACAGATCCTTTTCTTAAGGGGATTTATTCTGTGAAGTTTGGATTTAGTCAGAATCCCACTTGAGGACCTAGAGGGCCACATGTGGCCTCAAGGCCGCAGATTCCCCACTCCTGGTATCCCTGGCCTAGTCAGCATGATTGTTCTCTAAAGCTGCTAGCTGGAGCTCCTATTCCCCTGTGTTCTCTGCAATGCTGACTACCAACACTTCAATCTCTTTTAATCAATCCACACCAATTAGTTTTTATAAAGGGATATTAACCGTGAAGACATTGCAAGGACAGAGTTAAAAAGCATTTTTTCCCCTCTTCCATCTATCATGTCTCCCTGGAAAGACAAGGTTCACACTTAAAACATTTGCATACCAGGTTCACTCATACATGTGTCATAATCAGTGGATGAGTCCACATCTCTGCTGCTTCCAGGCTGGGCCAAGCAGGTCACTTTTCAGTGCCTAGGTGACACCTGAGGTTGGCCTCTTGAAAAGATTAGCATGGTCCAGCTCCCAGACTCCTGGGGCATGCTATTCTGACCTTTGGAAGCTCACAAGGTCCTAGCTGTCTTCCGTATTCCTTTGCAAGCCCAACTCCAATGGCCTGGCCACATTTTTTGAATGCGAAATGTACGCTTACCAAAAAGACTATTTTATGGAGAACTCACTCAAAGCAAGCATTCACATGGTGGTCAGAAGAAGCATTACAAGGACACTTTCAAGGTCTCTCTCTTTTTTCTTTTTTTTTTTAGGCAATTGGGGTTAAGTGACTTGCCCAGGGTCACACAGCTAATAAATGTCAAGTGTTTGGTTTGAGGCTGGATTTAAACTTAGGTCCTCCTGACTTCAGGGCCAGTGCTCTATCCACTGCACCACCTAGCTGCCTCCAAGGTCTCTCTTAATTCTGGAATTGATTGTGTGACATGGAAGACACTGGCACAGGACCATTCAGTGTGGCATGCCTTCTCAGAGAAGGTACTGTGCTCTATGAGCAAAGCAGGATTGAAGTAGCTCAAAAGAAATGTAAGATGTGCACATTTAGAGAATCCACCCCAAATGACTGTAAAGACTATTTATGCCTAACCTGAGGTAGAACATTGCGACCTCGTATTGGTCTGATCAGCCATAGTCAGACACAGAATAACTTGATTCTAGCATAGCGATGCCATTTTGGTCCTCTTCAACAATGAAGGACAACAATCAAAAGTTGGATGAATGAATACAACAGAGAAAGAAGCAGCAGTGGGGCCGTGAGCTTACTGGCCACTTGGGGTGGTCCCCTGGGAGAAATAAAAGCCTGAGTCCTCCATCCCCACTGCAGCTTACAGAAATCCTTGCCTTCTCACCTGGATGGCCTACAGAAAAGAGCAAGAGGCTCTCTTGGCCAGGTGGCACCTTTTGAAAATGCCCCAGGTCCAGCTCATTCAACAGATCATCTCAACAGCACATGGGTGGGAGACCATAATCAGTTATAGAAGAGGCATGTTCCAAAAGTCCATGGAGAGAGAGATTCCATCAGCTGCTCATAAAGACGGGAGCTGGCCCGTCTTGATTACACTGCCTTTCTGACATTGGGCACTTCACCTTTCTGTACCTTAATTTCCTCATTTGTAAGAATAAGAAGGGTTGGAGACAGGAGCGACGTGGCCGCCACTATCACAATCACCGCTGCTGCCACGTTGCAGGGGCAGGAGAACAAGGGTGGCAAGCCAATCTCCAGGGTAATGAAACCCCCTGGAGGAGACTCAAACAATCTTTTTGGAATGCCAGAAGAAGTTATTCCTTCAAGGAGACCAAATAGAATGGCATCTAATATCTTTGGAGCATCTGAGGAACCTCAGAATACACCCAAAAGGTCAAATCCTCCAGGAGGCAAAGGAAGTGGTATCTTTGAAGAGCCTACTCCTGTGCAGGCCCAATATTGCTTGAATCCCCCTGGCGGGAAGCCCAGTGACCTCTTTGGTTCTCCAGTCACCATTACCGCACCCTCAGCACACCCAAACAAAGCCCAAGGATCATATTATCTAACATGAAGGTGAAGACACAAAATTGCAACTCAGAGCTACAGAGAATCCACAATCTTCAAGAGAAGAACATGATGACAAAGGAAAGGAGGAATGAGCCAAGGAAATTGAGTCTAAACTCAAGATGGACAACCAGGCTGGGGCCCAGGCCTCACTCACGCAACAAAGTCCTCAACCCACCAAGGTGGCAAATCCAGCATCGGTTTCTACTAAAGGAAACTAATACCAGCATCTTCAGAGTGTGTTAGAGTGTCAAAGTGTATAGTTTCTAATTAGTACAAGTTAGGATGGGGTGGGGAGGGGAGGGGTTGATGACTTCTGTGTGAAGGTTTTCATGTAGCTTGCTGCTGAAACTTGTCTTCTAGAAACAGCTAGGGCTACACAGGACCAGGGACCACAGAGCCTTTCAGGGAACAGAGAAAACGAATCCTATGGGAGCAAAAAGGAATCTCCCAGGTTTGCATCCAAACAAAATATGAGAGTCTTTGATGCAGTGAAAGAACATGGGGGAAGAGTAGTATCTTCATGGGAACTAGGAATATCTGTGTTTTGCTGGGCAAATATACATCTTGGGATGGTTCTGCAGCAGTAGCCATTGACATTGTCACTAGGAGACTAAAAACCCATGTGAATGATGTGTTGGACAGCTGCCGGAGGAATGTTCCCCCTACCTTGTTTGGTAAAGGATACAACTTGTGTTTCCGAAGGGTAGTAGATCATTTAGCTCACAGAGTCCTCACATTACAGAGTGATGATACAGGACCTTTAGCTTTTCTGAAGGTGTTACTAATATCTGAGCAAACGGATGTCAAATACGTTTGTGTGCTTTTAAGTTTGCCTCCATGATACATTGTTCTGCAGACATCTTATGAGGCTTTTTGACCTCTCTCTCCCAAAAGCCAGGGAAAGACTCACTAAGGTGCAGCTTGAAAGGGCTATTGGACTTGATTTGAACTCTTGCAAGTGCTTGTCAGTTAAGCCAATTTTCCTTTTCCCTTGTTTGTAGACCTATTCTTAATGGCAGATTTTTGTATCCAGATCTTCCAGGGGCATCTGTACCTTTGGTAGATCGAAAGACCTGCCTTAGATAAGACAGTAAGTTAGATCTCTTATTTACTGATTTTTAAAGTGAATAATTTCTCCCTGCCATTTTCATAAGCCTTAAATGCCTTTGACTGCCTCTGCAATTCACCAGTGGCATGAACACATTACTTTCATAAACCACAACTCTTTTCTAAAGGTGGGGGAGTGGGGCCTTCCAGTCTTTTGTAAAGGCCTTATTAACCTATCCTATTTCTTTCTGATATTTTGGTAATTCATATTTTTCTAAGACTTTTTTTTTTACTATAATCAGTTGATAGGGGAGGAGAGCAAATCACTGAAAACCTTTAGTTCTTCAGAATAAACATTTTGAACAATAAAAAAAATAAAAGAATAAGAAGGGTCAGCTGAATGATTCTCCTTCTCTCTAGATCTATGAATCTATGTCTCATTGGGAACTTCTAACTACCTATTGATTTTTGATCAGAGATTTAGAGCCAGAAAGGACCTTTTTCGTGGGCTTCATTCCTGCCTTTCCAGATCTTGTCACCTTCCCCAGCAGCCTTCTCACCCTGCAGATGCCTCCACCCTTGCAGTCCCCTCCTCTGCTGAGCTCCTGCCTGGGACTCCCATCTCAGGAAGGCTTTAGGCCATCCATGCTCACTCCTCTCTCAGCTCTGCTTCTGACTCTCTGGACTTCCCCACCTCAGTTACTCCCTGCCTTCTTTTGCAGCTCACCTCTATATATTATCTTCCCCCATTAGAATAGAAACTTCTTGAGGGTAGAGACTGTCTTTTTTATGCTTGTATTTATTCTCAGGGCTTTGCTCAGTGCCTGGTACATAGTTATCACTTAATAAATGCTCACTCTGTCTGTCTTTCCATCCATCATCTATCTGTCTGTCTGTCTATCCATCTGCCTATGTATGTCTGTCTATCTACATATCTATCCATCCACCCACTCATCCATCCATCTATATATCTATCTATCTGTCTATCTACCCATCCAACCATCCATCCATCCATCTGTCCATCCATCTGTCTGTCTATCTACCTATCTATCCACCCATTTATCTATCTATCTATCTGTCTGTCTGTCTATCTATCTATCTATCTATCTATCTATCTATCTGTCTGCCTATCTATCTACCTATCTATCTAATCCCTCATTTTTCAGAAGAACCTAAGGCCCACGAAGATTAAGTAACTTATTTGAAATCAGGTGGTCCATACCAGAAATAGGATTAGAGCCCAGGTTGAGGACTCAGGGGCCAGGCTTCTTCTCCTACCCTCTGCTGCCTCTGTGAAATGCTTGCGTAGGTTGCTATTTTTGTTAGCTGCATTGTCGTCAGTTACTTTCCCATTCCCATCATCCTCTTTCTAACCTGATGATCTCATTCTGCAGATTGCACTAATAAGGTCTCATCTTTTCCTATAAGGATAAGGGTAATCTCCCAAGAGTTGGATTTTGCGTAACGGTATATGCAGTACAGAATTCTTCTCTGTCATGTTGATGGCTATTTTAAAATAGCATTCATACTGTCATGCCCAGATCACTCTCTTTATTCTATCACCATGTTCACTTTCCATGGAAAAGGGAACAGGCCTTCACCCAGGTCTCTAATGTGGCTGTGTATTTACTCAGAGATACTTTTTAATGAGATTTGGCAGGGCCATGTGCTTAATGCTAAAACCAATTAAAAAGATGGCAGCCCACTGTCTCTGTCTCACATTGTTCATTTCTTATTTTAAAATGAAATCAGAAAGAAGCACAATGGGGCCAAACAGGTCATTTTTTGTATCAATGTGCAAATAAGGCTCAGCTCTGAAAGGCCAGTAAGCAGGGCACCTGGTCTCTGCTTTCGCCTTCAGGCAGAACCATGCTTAGATTGTTCCAAACAGGCCGTAATCTGTTTAAAAAACAAAACAAAACAAAAAACTCCCAAGAAGAGCTGCCACTGCACTCCCCCAAGGTGGTTTTAGCTTCATTTTTCTGTTTAACACATATAGATTATTTCATCTGAGAAGACCATCCAGATGACACATTAACCTCAGACCTCAGATGTGTATATCTCTCCCTGTTTACCTGAATTCTTAAATCCAGACTTAAATCCCATTGAGTCAAACCTTAGGATCAGAGAATCAGAGATCTAAGGCTGAAAGGGACTATAAAGGCTCTCTAGTCCAACACTTTTAGTTATTTGTTTGTTTGTTTAAAGCTTTATTTACTGAGAAGATATAGCAAGGCACAAAGCACAACTTCCCAAAAGGGGAGCACACTCCCTCCTATCCCCTCAGTCCCTGGGGATGGCCCTACAAACATCGGCACACACCCCTAAGTTCACTTGTGGGTGTGGCACAGCCAATGGGAGAATTGCTCCCTGGCTGTCCAGACACAGTGTCTTGGCCGCTGGGTTGGCCCACCGCTAGGCTACATTAGGTAGGTGACTCCTTAGAGTTGACTCCTAATTGCATTTGGCTTTTGCAGTTACTAGCAGGATCTGCTATAGACTCTAGTTTTTGAACCTCTGACAATTCTTTTCACCCTTCCAAGTTCACAGGATTGTAACCTGGTCTGTTTTGTCTCTTGATATTCATTCACCTAAGACCAGGAGAAAAATATATACAATAGAGAGAGAAGAAAGAAAGGCACCATGGTGGCGGGTGGAAAGATAGGGCAGCTGGTAGCAGGTACTAGGTTGGTATCACTTCTGCTACTTTCCTGCCTTGCCATGCCACCCAAACCTGGAGGCTCACAGCTGTTCTTGCCTCACTTTCTACCATGGAAGACTCATCCCTTCATTTTATAAATGAGAGAGAAACTAAGGCTGAGGGAGGTTAAGGGCCTACCTAGCATCACACAGGTGGGAAGTGTCACAGCGGGAGAGGCAAATGCAGGCCCTTTGACTTCACTATTTACAGAGTGAACATCCAATTTGTGAGCTACCCATGTCCTCGGATCCTCCAAAGGCTTTTATCCATTTCAATTAGTTTTATTTTATTTAGCATTTTGTTTTCCCCCAGTTATATGTAAAAGCAATTTTTAACATTCATTTTTAAAACTTTGAGTTCCAAATTATCCCCCCTCTTCCCTCCTGTCCTCCCCTCATTGAGAGGACAAGCAGTTTGATATAGGTTATACATGGATAGTGATGCAAAACATGTCCATAATAGTGATGTTGTAAAAGAAAGCGTAGAATGGAAAAAAACCCCTCAAGAAAAATAAAGTAAAAAAAGTATGCTTCAATCTGTATTCAGACACCATCAGTTCTTTGTACTCCTCAAGGAGATCCTATCAGGGTAAAACAACATGTGTATAAGTAAATGTATATAAGTAAATGTGTAACATGATACACAATAATTTCAAGAGGAGGAGAGTTGATACCTGGGGAGGATCAGGAAAGGCTTCCTGTAAGAGGCAGCATCTGACCTGAAGGGAGCCAAGGCCCCCAAGAAGCTGAGACAAGGAGAAGGGGCACACCAGATGAGCGAGTCAGGTGGAAGATGGAAATGCATTTACAACCAACCCCTAATAGGCCAGTCTGATTAGAATAGAGCATGGGAAGGGGAATCCTATGAAATGAGACTTGGAAGGCAGGTGAGAAGGTGGAAGGTCTTAGATTTAGTACTGTACCCTAGAGGCAACAGAAAGCCATTGAATGATTTTGAGTATGGGCTGGGGTGACATTGTTTTAAGAAGCTTGATTTGGTACCCATGGGAGAGAAGGCACAGCCTGGCAGCAGGGAGACCAGAAGGAGGCTGTTTTAAGAGTTGAGGCCAGAAGTGATGAGGGTGTGAGCTAGGGCAGAGGCCGTGTGAATAAAGAGAAGTGAGGAAAGGTGAGAGGTATCCTTCTCTGTCTGTCACTTTCTGTTCATCAGTGACTCCCAAGGGACAGAAAAGGAATCAAAGGTCTTGAACCTCCCTCAGCTCTCAAACAAGGGGTCTATGATGGTAGAAATGCAGAGAGATCTAACAGAGCCTCCAAGATTCAAAAGTAGGAGAAAATTGGTTTTTCAGCTTAATGGCATCTCTGGGAGAAGAAAGACTTTGGGGGAAAAAAGGTTGAAAATATTGATTGCAGAAGCGAGCCATGCAGCTCCCAGGTTCAGCTTGTATTTTTCCATTCTTTGGATTGCCATGGCAACGAAGCTGGTGTAATTATGTATAAAGTAGAAAATCTCATGTCTGATTATTAAACTTCTTGAAGAGGGGACAAAACAGAATTACTGAATAATGATGAGGCTTGGCTCCTGCAACTACAAAGAGTTTGCTTGTTAAAGAAGAATAGGAATGAACTGGAAAGAAGACAGGGTCCTTCTCCATAAGGAGATACATGGATCAAAAGAGGGCTAGGAATTAGAGCTTTGGAGTGAAATGAGTCTAGCCTATTCTGAACTATTAGGAGGGATTTGGAGAAGTAACTACTTAAAAATTAATGGAATTTTTTAGTTAGGACCTTGGACTCCTAGGGCTAGAGTCAGATGGGGCCTCAAGGCCCACCCAATCCAACGCCCTTGTTTTACAGATGAGGAACCCAAGGCTCAGGAACAAGGGAAGTGACTTATCTAAGGTCCCACAGTAGTAAAGAGCAACGCTAGGAATCAAATCCAGATGTTCAGTCTCCCCATCCAGTGCTTTTCTACGGCAACATGATGAGAGAGGTTTCTCTCTCTCTCTCTCTCTCTCTCTCTCTCTCTCTCTCTCTCTCTCTCCTCTCCCTTTCCTCTTCTCTTTCTCTCCCCCCACTCTCTCTTCTCTTTCTTTCTTTCTTTTCTATCTCTTCTCTCTCTCTCTCAAAAACTATATACATATAATTTACATATGTGTATGTGTATATATACATACATGCACACACACACACACACCCTCAGGCTGTTGCTTTTAGCTCTGCAATAACTGCTTTTAATACCTTTTCTCACAACAACTCTGTTAGCAGGCTGAGTACCCTGATCCCAGAACCCCCCAATCGCCCAGGGCTCAAGCTTACAGAGAATTTTCTTTTTTCTTTGTTTTTTCACTGTAGCTCAGACAAGAAGCTGATATGCGTCTTCACATCTTTCACCCACAAAGCAAGACAATGGCACAGTCTGGTTCTCTGAAATCAGGAGATTCTCGAGGAGAGCGGGGGGGGGGGGGGGGGGGGGGGGGGGGGGGGGGCAGGGACTCTGGGCCACAGCAAGCAGGCAGCTGGGGAGGGGGCAGTGCTGGCCTTCAGGTCAGTTAAACCTTAGCACGAAGGAGTCCCCGGGGGCTGGGGCTGTGCCCATCCAACCTGTTCTCACCAGCTCCCAGAACGTGAATCCCTTGAGGGCAGAGATGGAGTCACTAGTATAGCACCTGACATGGTAAATGAGTACTAGCCAGAATGAAATGGCCTGGGTGAGTGGACAGTCTTTTTTCTGACTTCCTCGTAGGTTCACTGAGAGCCAACAAGCAGCTTGAAGCCTCGCCGGTTTGGGCAGGAGCTCCCAGCTCTAAGCTGTGGCTCTTATCTAAGCATCGTCACAGCAGGTCACATAGAAGACCTTTAGAGATGACCAAGGCCCTTCACTCACAGTAACCCCATCAGATAGGCGGTGCAAGTGGTTTGCAGATGAGTAAACCAAATCAGGGAGGGGTGAAGAGACTGGCTTCAAGGACATTCAGTAATTAGCAAAAGCTAAGCCACACCCAGGTTGGCTCTGTTCTACCTCTGTGGGCCACTCACTGTGCATGTGGTCCGAGAGTCCCACTTCCAGGGGCATGTGAATGGGAAAGCATGCCAATGCCCCACTTGAGTATTTCAGGGATGGCTTGTTTGCTCACAGGATTTACCTGACTCTTTCAGAGCCTTGGTGGGCAATTTCAATTTTTTTGGTGTTCCCAAAGGCAGGGATCGCTGAGGGTCTGCTTAAACCACAGGGTCCTGAGTGTGATAAAAATTAACAGCCACCTTCCCTAACACCTTCCTCATACATCCACATGCACACACTCATGCATACATGTGTACAGACATACATGCACATCCATACCTTCTAGCACTCTGGTTCTGTGTTCTTCTATCCCCTCCACATCAGTGTCCTCCTTCCCTGTTCCACATTATGCCCCTCCACACACTCAACAATCCTGCCATATTGGTCTGGTTGTTCTCTGCACACATTACTCTATCACCCATCTCTGTGCCTTACACTGGCTGTTCCCCTCATGTCTGGAATATTCTCCCTCTTACCCTCCACCTCTTTGAACCCTTGGCTTCCCTGAAGATTCAGCTAAAATGCTATGACCTTCATAAGATCTTTCTCATTCCCCTCCCGCACCAGTGGCTAATATAGTTCCCTTTAACATTACTTTTAATCTATTCTATAGGTATCTTGTGTGATGCTATGTATGTACCTGTTGTCTCCCTCATTAGAATGTAAATTCTTTGAAGGCAGGAGCTATTTTTGATATTTTTCTTTGTATCCCCAACGATTAACACAGTGCCTGGCACAAAGTAGGTGCTTAATAAATTTCTTGATTGACTGCAAGGTAGGAAAGAATGGCAGCTGGGGTGAGATGTGAATTGGGAAAAGCTTTATGGAGAAGGTAGTGCCTGAGCTGGGTTTTGAAGGAGACCAGAGCATCCAAGAGGTAGAGGTAAGGTGCGGGTTGTGCTCCAGGTATGGGAGGCAGTCTGTCAGAGAGTCATTCATGAGGGGTAGCAAGCCAGTTGGGCCAAACTATAGCATGTGGGAGTGAGAGGAACATATGTTCTAAGGCTGAAAAGGCTGGCTGCACCCATGCTGGAAAGGGCCTGCCCTGGACTGAGGCAAAGGCTCTGAAGATTGTCCTAGGACAGAGGACATTTTCTGAGCTGAATTTAGAGAGGCCTCTAATCAGTGATAAACAACATCGGTGAACCTAGCTGGTGATTCACTCCTTTGCCATGGCAACGCACAGAAAAACGTGTAATGGCCTTTAGATCAACGTGAGCTCTTTCTGTTTCCATGGTGATGGTGGCAGGGAGATGGAGAAGAGGGGCAGAGGATGATAAGAATCAGAGCTTTAATATCGTCAACAAATATTAATGTAGAAGCATCGATTTGATTATGAACAGCTTCTGACGTTCTTTCCTAATCTGAAATGCTGTGATTTTGGGGGGCAGTCTGGTATCATAGGGCGTCACTGGACTTAGAGTCAAGAAGAATCGAGTTCAGATCCCCCCACTCAGATACCTCCTACCCAAATGACCCTGGGCAAGTCAATTAAATTTTCTGGGTCTGTTTCCTCTTCTGCAAAATGAGGGGGTCATACTGATGGCCTCCAAGATCCCTTTGAATTCTAAGCCTGTGATCCTCTAATTATCTGGACCATTGGCCCTTCTCATGAGATCCTTGTCCAATGACCTATGAACAGACACACTATTGCCCAGAGTGAATCATATTAACCATGACAATCTTGCTGTAATGAAATCAGGAGACAGAAGGAAGTGTCAGCTAAATGAAGTGCCCCATTGGCCCTCCTTGGGAAGGTAAACAAACAAGTTGGCAGGATAGGTTTTATTGGACTTCAAATTATGTGAGTCACACATGAGCAGGACCACACGGCAAACAAAAAATAGTCTGTTATTTGTCTGCCTTCAGACAGGTATTAAGTTCAGAACAAAGCAGGTTCTAATTCTTTGTCCTACTCAAATCACACCTGGAAATCCAGCGCTCCCTTCTGGGCACCTCATTTAAAAATATTAAATAATCTTGTATTCACTTTCTATATATGTGTGTTTATTCTGTATGTGTTTATGTGTATGTGCATACATGTAGCAAGTACTATGACCGCGCTGTCCCAGAGCGAGGCCCTAGGGACGCCCCTGAGGGGGGGAGGATATCTTTCTCTAACACTAATGGTTCAAGCCCCTTTTTGCTGTGGTTTCCCCTCCCCCCCTTTAATCTCCAGGGACTAGGACCTAGTTCCACGTAACCAACCAATATCAATTAACTTTGAAAAGCCGGTATCTCTATCTAAGACACAGCAAGAAGAGGGATCTGAACATTTGCCCTCAGTGCAGTGCTGGCACACTCTCCCTTATGCTGCCTTGGCCTCTGGGAAGATTGGCTTCAGACACTGAAGGTCTTCATAGCATCAGTCCCACTAAGTTCACACCAGGTGTTGCTTTCAGCTACTGCTGGACAAGGCCCTCAAGGTCCCTCCTCACTCAGAGGGGCCTCAGGCTGGCTACAGACTCCAGACCTCTGGGGGGCTGGCTCTCCTTACCTTTTGAAACTCACTAGGTTGTGGTCTTCAATCTCCTCCACCTAAAATGAAAGAACTGATGCTGAGGAAAAGAAATGAGGCACTTATTCATGGTGGACTCAGGTGGGGAGGGCCCAAGGCTTCTTCCTTTCCAGCATTGTCTCTTCTTTCACAAGAACACCACTAGGTAGGCAGTGGTCCCTTAAAAGAGAAGGGGTGAGCTCTAGATAGCTAATTTTCCCCAACTCCGGCTCTAGAATCAAAGAGGTCCCCTCCACCTTCAGCACACTGTTAGCAGATCATCCCCTAACAGAATGTCTGCACGTAAGCCAGGCACTCTGTACCTTCTCATAAGGACTGTGGTCACTGGCCAGTCAGTCCCCTGTTACAATACAGTTCTCCTTTCCACATGGCAGGGACTAGGGGTGCGGCGTCCCAGCAACCTGGAAAATCTACGTGAAAATTTTTGGCTTTCCCTTTGTACCAGAGAAGTCTGAATTTTTTCTTTTATGGGGTGTTTATAGTACCTTATTGTAAGATTTGGGTATATTTATTATATTAAAAGATAAAATATGTTGATATTGTACATACATATTATTATACATCTATTTTATGCATTTCTGAGTTTCTAAAGTTTTTCTGTGTTGTCAGCTGGCCCTCGCGGGTCATCTGCAGCTTCTACAAAACTCCCCCCAAATTCCCATTTAATTTCTTATGCCCACCCAAGAAAGTCAAATGTGGAAGGGATAACTGTACTTGTCTTCCCATAACACAAGCTATGTGAGAGGAGGTTCTTTCATTTTCATTTTTATTTTATTTTTTTGCGGTGAGGCAATTGGGGTTAAGTGACTTGCTCAGGGTCACACAGATAGTCAAGTGTCTAAGGCCAGATTTGAACTCAGGTCCTCCTGATTCCAAGGCCAGAGTTCTATCCACTGTGCCACCCATTCTTTATATCAGTACCCTCAGCATCCAGCACAGCTCTTAGCACGCAGTAGGTGCTTAACAAACACTTTTGGATGAACGGACAAGCGTCCACAGGAGAGTGATAGCATCTTTGGGGCCTTGAGTCCAGGCCAGGTAAGAATTAGTCGAAGTTAATGGGGAAGTTTAGCCTGCAGCAGATTAAAGAGAACAGGTTAGTTTTCTTCAATATGGGAAATGTTCTCATGTGAGAAACAGGGGCGAACCTTTTTGTGCCTGGACCCCAAGCAGAAAACTAGAATCTTTGGCTGGAAATTAGAGAGAGGCTAAGTGAAATCTTCCTAATTAGACTAATTAGAGCTTGTCAAAAGTAGAGCAGGCCACAGTGGGAGAGAGTGGGTTCTGCCTCCCTAGCGAAAGCCAGATAACTACTTGATGGAAGGTGTAGACCGGATGCTTGCTTAGGTACCAGTTGGGGCTCACAGCCTCTGAGCTTCTTTCCTTTCTGAGATTCTACGACTGTGTGATTGAGGAAGGGAGAGGATTGGCCCACAGACAGGTGCTGGAGTGCTCAGCTGGTCCACACTGGGGCCATGAAGGTTTTTGTGGGTTTTGCAATATGAAGCATATCACAGTGTGGGCTTTCTCACCGGGCCTGACTTGCTGGTGTTAGTGGTCCTGAGCTCAGAAAGGAAACTAAGAACGTGGAGGTACAGAGGACAAAGAAATTACCAGGGGTCACTTTCCAAGGGCATCCCCACCTGGGGCCATGTTGTCTGTCAGGGAAGAGGTTAACCTGGCCTGATTGGGAGATCTGGGCACTGCTTACCTGTCAGACAAGGCTCAAAAGGGTGCGTTAGAGATTTTCCCTATGATCTCACATAACCTTAGGTGCATTAACCCAGAATTACCAGAGGAGCAGCCACTTTTGAGGCATCTTCGAATAGGGTGTATGGATGTTTAGAGAGGACCAGCAGCTCTGGTTTGAGGGCTACTCATCCACCTGTCACCGAAGTCACACCTGTGTCTCTAAGAAGCTGCAGCATGTGCAGCTGCCACACCCCTGGTGAAACTGTCTTGGCAGACAGGCTGAACCAGGTTGAGAGTAATCAACAAGCCTCAGACTCATAGGTGAGTTAGAGGGATGTCTACCCCAAGCATGTGAAGACTTCCCCCAGCAGAATGGGTGGATGAGAATAATTTGTTCCACTGGCCTTGAAGGTCTCTGAAGCAGGTGCCGTGGAGCCCTTAGAGCTTGGTCAGACATCAAAGACGCCAAGGCCATCCACTGCATCCTGGGCCATCACCAGTCATCTTGACTTTTGTCCTGTCACTGGACTTTGATAACTCAGGAAGAGAGCACGAGGCTGATGACTTTGCAGAGCTCTGCCTCACTTGAATCATTGTCAACTCATTTTACCAATCATTTTCTCCTCTTTTTGGATAATTCTTCTATGCCACTATTTAACAAGTTTTAGAATAAGCTTTGGAATGTGCAAGGTATATCCTTTATGCATCTGTCAGAGACCTTCAAAAGGTAAATATTTATCTAACGGAAGGAAATCTGTATTTTGGAAGCTATGTGACATATAGGAATGAAGTCTCTCAAGGGAAGAGATACTTTTTGAATCTTAGAGTTCCACCTCAGGTAAATAGACTTCAGCAGGAGATGAAAAAAAAGAGAGATCACAGGTGTGGCCCTTCAGCACTACTCAATCCTCTAAGAAAAGGTGAGTGTGTCAATAAGCATTTATTAAATCCTTACTGTGTACCAGGCACTGAGAGAAGGGCCTCTGTAGAGAACGCCAGGAGATGGCTGGAGGGGCCCTCCTCACTGGAGCTAAGCCATCACAGCCTTGTTCTGTTCTGACTCTTCAGTCCAGCATAAAACAGCAGAGAAATTGATGACCACTTGCCTATGCAAGGATGGCTCCTAGAAAGGGCAAAACAGCTCGCCCTCTGGGGCATATGTGGAGGCAGACATGTTGCCCAATTTCCCCAAGGAGAAGGGTCAGACAAGCATTGGAAATGGGTTCCTGTTAGGACACTGAGATGTCGTGGAGCTGGGGGGAGAAGACATAGGTACCGCCATCTTGCCAGGAAGATTCTCTCCACATCTCGTCCCTATCGCAGGGTGCCTGAATGGGGTATTGAGGGATATTGGGAAGCAGCCAGAGCCCTGGTGAACCTAAAAGGCTGGTGGGGGTTTGCAGCAGCCTGGGTGCTGAGAAGCAGTGGTTGTGAGAATGTGCCTTTGGGCTGGAGGACAGGGAGTGAGAAGAGGCCCTAGAAGCTGCTATCTGCTCTGGGTCAGTTTTCCACTCCTGCAGTCCCCTTCTCCCATTGGTGACTTCCAGGCCCGCCATACTTCTTTCCCCTCCTGGCCCAGCTGGCCTTTGACTCTTTGGACTTTACCATCATGTTTTCCCCCACTTTAGTATGGTGTCTTGCCTCATTAGAATGTAAGCTCTTGGAAGTCAGGGCTAGCTTTCTTTTTGCTTGTATTCATGTCACCGGTACTCAGCAGCCTAATAAATGCTCTTCCCTTAGCCTTGTATGCTATTGTGCTCTTTCAGAAAAGCCAGACAGGACTGGCAGGAGCCTTTCCATTTCTTCTCTTGTAGAGCTCTGCTTCCCAGGTGAGAGAGGTAAAACTCTCCACCTTCAGAGCTGGGACTCCCAAGGATGGACCCCTCTCTAATTTACAGTACAATTCCCTTATTCCCATGGGGTCTTAAGCAAATGGCAGACAGGCAACCCAGATTCTGAAAGTCTGCTCCCTGGGGGTAAGTTCATAATCTCTCCACTGGTCTTTTCAGGCATGAAAGCCTCAGAAACCTTAGGAAGTTGCAGAAAGCTTCATTTCCATTTCCAAGGGCCACTCCCTTACACTGATTTTCTGTCTCTGCACCTACTATCCTTCAGCTTGGCTGAAATCTAAATGGGGCACACCTTTCCAGCTAGAGGAGGTAGCTGAACCTCAGAGAGCTTAAGTGATTTGCCCAGGATCACACAGCTATTTCAAACTCTGTGCTTCCTGACATCTGGCTGTGTGGAGGTGCCTACATGGTGACTGGCGTGATTGCGAGAACCCTGTATACAGTCCTTCCATCTCCAAAAAATTACTTTGACTTTGCTCTGGGTATATTTGTGCTTATCTGTCCATGAGTTTTTGCCTGGCCTAGCATGGAAACTCTGTAGGGCAGAGGCTGTTTCATTATTGTCTTTGTTTTCCCTGTGGCTAGGACAGTGCTGCAATCCATCCAATAAGCCTTCATTAAGCACTTATGCTGTATTGGACCGAAGGCCCTGAGGATACAAAGAAAATACAAATAGCCCCTGCCCCCAGGGAGCTTACATTTTAATGCGGAGACCACTTGGTACATATAAGATATTTGCTGAGTAAAGTGGAAGTTGAGGAAACTGAGGACCAGACAGGTCACTTGCCCAAAGTCAGAGTTCATAATTAGAAAAGCTGAGATTTGAACCCAGGATTTCTTCACTCCAAGCCCCACACTCATTCTATCCACTATCCCACTCTGCTTCTTGAGGCAGACTTGTGCCTGCTTACATTTATAAAGCTTTTAACAGAGTAATTTCATGTGCATTATTCAAGGCGGGAGCATAGGAGAAGCCGATCAGACCCTGCCCCAGGACAATTCGGGTTTCAGATTCGTGACTCTGGAAAGACACCAACCCACAGTTTTGAAATTTATTATTTGGCCTTACTTACAAGGTACCCAGTGGCCAGCACCAGGAACAGAGGAGGTAGGTCACACGAGGTTGAGCTGACTGTAGCAAGCTCGCACTGAGGCTCCATCTTGTTGGCTCCGGTACCTCAACCTGCTTGAACAGAAAGGCGATGCTTGCCTCTCTCTATCCCTGCTCCGTCTAGGACACAGTTCTTCACCTGCACCCTTTGGGCAATCTGGTGAAGCCTATGGCCCCTTCTCAGAATGTTGGGGGAGGGCGGGGTTTGGTGAGAAATGTGGTTCTAATTTATTGACATCATGAGAATATTTTACAATCTGAAGCCTAATCATCCTTAGCCACAGACTTTGTACTCCGCACAGCTTACAGATTTTATTCAATAGTTTACAGCCAGACTGCATCTATCATATGTATCTCCCCTTTCTAATTTACAGCCATGATTTTGCATTAGTCCATTTTTTTTTGCCAACATGCTGTTCAAGGATAAAACAAACAAAAAAAGAAATTTCATCTAATACAAATCAGAAGAAAATTCTTAAGGCAGATATCCCCTAAGACAATCAATATTTATTGAACTAGACAAACACCACCAGGCAATAATTTTTAACTCAAGTACTGGCTCATTGTGTTATTTTTCTTCTTATTTGATATGGGTCTACAAATGATGGAGAAATAGGATCTCAGGAAATATAAAATAAGATTAATGTAATGAGCTGAGCAAAAGGAGGTAGGTGGTAGGTCTATGTGAACATAATGACTCTGGGATGAGAACTGCCCTCCCCCCCAAAAAAAAATTATTTTCAAAGACAGGAATGGCTGGAAAAGGAAGTATACTGTGAATAAGAGTCAATATATAGACAAAATAAGCAGTACACTGGTATTGTCAAGGTACTAAAAAGCTTAGGAGGAAAGCTTCTAGTAAGCAGCCTTTGAGGGATTTGTAAGAAAGGATGGAGGGGCTTGGTTCCACCTTTGCAGTCAGAACATTTTTAAATGCATAAAATAAAGCAGACAGGATTGAAGAGAAAACAAGTGATATCAAAATGCAGTTAGAATCCAGCCGGGCCCGGAGGGCACAGCTGTAATCCTGGCTACCGAGGAGGATGAAGCTGGTGGGCAGCTTCAGCTCCGAGTTCCAAGCTTCCATGGACATGCCTACCTCCTGCCGGCCAGCTGCTTTGTCCTTTGACATGGGGGTCAGGTCTCTGAATTTAAAACGGAGCAAGCAGGCAGGGACCGCCGATGCTCTCAGATGAAGAGTGGCAAGACATGCTCTTCCCTAATAAGATTTTGTGAGGTGGGGCAAAATTTCTCACAGGCTAGGCAAAGAATGTGGCTTATGAATTTAAGTTGTTATAGGGTCACATGTGGCTAGGTTTTCCCAGGTAATGATGATAACCATCTTGATTGTGGGGTTGGGTATTTGAAATCTGTGATTCCCTGAGAAGGGCTATGAGGATCCTGGATGAACAGGAAGACATTTGGCCAGGATGTTCCAGGTGCTGCAGCCATCCCAGGGGTGCAGTTGTGAAAAGCTGTGCAGGCCAGGTGTGGGGGCATCGGGGTCCTGGCCGCCTAGCAGACTGAGGGACTAGGCTAGGGAGGCGACCTCACTAAGTCAGGCACCGTTAGGGAGAACCCCCACGGGGACCAGGCCAACAGGGGAAGCGGCCCACGTCAGAAACAGAGCAGGCCAAAGCCTCAGCCGAGCCAAATGATAGTGGCCTCTGGACAAGAATGGCCTCTCTGCTTCTGCCTGGATAAGATATGGAGCCCCAATCACAAAGAAATAAAAGTAAGATAAATAGCAAAACAAAACAAAAACCAGTTATCCAATTTTATTTTTTAAAAACCTAAATTCACAAACTCCCCGCCAATAACCTCTGCTCTAGGAGTTCAGAGCCTTTCTACATACAATAAGCACAACAGGGAGAAGCTTGGGGAAAATGCATTTGTTCTAAAAATTTTGATGGCGTAAATCTCTAAGCAGTGAGCTATGCCGCATTGGCGTATTTTGCAGGCCTAGGCTGAACTTTCTGTGGTAAACAACTAGAATTACATAAGTGGCTTCTCTGCCACTGCCATCTGATGGCCCTTTGCAGTAATTACACCAAGAGAGCTCCTGAAGCTTGGAGAACCTTCTAGATAAGAGAGTCCTCCCCCCCTTCCCTCAGGCTCTCGCTCTCTCCCTCCCACTCTCTGTCTCTTCTCTCTGTCTCCTCCCTCCCTCCATCTCTCCCCTCTGTCTGTCTCCTCCCTCCCTCTCTCTCTGTCTCCTCTCCCCCCTCCCCCTCTCCTGTCTCTCCCTCTCTCTCTGTTTCTCTCCTCTCTTTCTGTTTCCTCCCTCCCTCTCTGTCTCCCTTCCCCTCCCCCTCTCTCCTCTCTGTCTCTCCCTCTTTCTCTCCTCTCTGTCTCTCTCTCCCTCTCTTCTCTCTCTCCCCCTCCCTCCCTCTCTGTCTCCTCTCCCCTCCCCCTCTCTCTCCTGTCTCTCCCTCTCTCTCTCCCCCTCCCTCCCTCTCTCTCTTTGTCTCTCCTCTCTCTCCCTCCCTCTCTGTTTCTCTCCTCTCTTTGTTTCCTCCCTCCCTCTCTGTCTCTCTCTTCCCCTCCCCCTCTCTCTCCTCTCTGTCTCTCCCTCTTTCTCTCCTCTCTCTGTCTCCCTCTCCCTCTCTTTCTCTCTCCTCTCTCTCTCCCCCTCCCTCCCTCTCTTTCTCTCTCCCTCCCTCCCTCTGTCTCTCTCTTTCTCTCTCTCTTTCTGTTGTTTTTCAGACCTGTCTGCCTCTTTGTGACCCCATTTGGTATTTTCTTGGCAGAGATACTGGAGTGGTTTGCCATTTCCTTCTCTGACTCATTTTACAGATGAGGAAACCGAGGCAACCAGGGTGAAGTGACTTGCTGTATCCACTGGAGCACCTCACAATTACCTTGCCTCTACACAGTGAGTGGAAGAAAAATTACCTGAATAATAAAATACTGTATACAGTTGGAGCCAGCAGCTGAATTTAGTGAATCCGCTATTTAGGTGAAGAGGAGAAAAAGCACTGGACTGGGAGAAAGAGAATCAGAGTTCAATCCTGCCTCTGGGTGACCTCAGGAAAATCACCTGACCTCCCTGGTTTCGATCTCCTCATCTGTAAAACGAGGGGAAGGGGATAGCTTCTGAGCTCTCTTCCAGTTTAAAATACATGAAATTAAGTCTTTCCTTTCACATTGAGGCTGCATTTTCCATCAGACCAATTCAATGACAAAAATACTGAATAATAGTTAGCATTTACATTGCTTTTTCAGGTTCCCAAAGCACTTTACCAATGTTGTTTCATCAGATTCTCACAACAACCATGGGAAATAAATGCTATTATGATCCCCATTTTACGATTTGGAATTGAGATCAATCGATGAAGTGATTTGTCCAGGGCCGAGCAGCCAGCAAGTAGCGAGTAGATTCAAAGTCAGGTCTGCCCAGCTCTAGTTACAGAGCTCCAGCCAGAGTGCCACCAAGCTGCCTGCCTTAAATAGGAGAAAGGCAAGAAAGCTTCATTTAGCATCCATTTTGTAACCAGCACTCTCCATGCTGGTGATCATCTCAGATTTTATAAAGTAGCCCCATGGCTGCTCCTGTAGAACAGAAACTTGTTTTAAAAATCTCCTGGAGGAGAGTGGTGCTTATGTGCAGCATGGCCTCCTAAGACAATGAAAAGCAAAAAGAGACAGGAGAATCTGCAGAATGTTCGGCAAGAAAACTTGAAGGCAGATTATCCCGATTGGTCAGTTGGTCAATTAACATTCTGAGATCATTTAAAAGATAAAACTGGATGGAGGATAAAAAAAGGATGAAAAGTGGAGAACATCTGCTAAGCCCCCAGGCCAGAGCCCATCCACATAGGACCCTTCCCTCATTGGTGGACATCCATGGAAAGATGGGGGGAGTCCATCTACACAAGTATGTGTCAGAAGTGGGGTCTTAACCCAAGTTTTCTTGACCACAAATTGGCTATCTAACCACTATCCTGCAAAGTCACATATATAGTAAGTAACAGTGACAGGATCTGAACCCGGATCCTCTGGCTCCAAGTATAATTGGACTATATGGCAGGAACTATTGGGGTCATCTTCTCAGAAGGAGACTGGTGGGCTTACAGGAGTCCTCAGAAATATGTTCTGGATATTTTTTGCAGTGTCTTGAGAATGATGTGACTTGGAATTTGTTCTCATGGCATTGTAGTAGAAAAGTAATTTCATTGTAGGTAGTTGGGTGGTACAGTGGATAGAGCACCAGGCCTGGAGTCAGGAAGACTCATCTTCATGAGTTCAAATCTGGCTTCAGACACTTACTAGCTGTGTGACCCTGGACAAGTCACTTAACTCTGTTTTCCTCTGTAAAAGAAAACCTTCCTTAGTTTCCCTCTGCCTCTCTCCTTCCTCCATCTTCATTATTGGAATGATTCCATAGGGACACCAATCCTTGATCAATCATCCTTAATAACCTAAACAAATAAATAACCTAAATGAAAAAAGACCATCTCTTTTTCCCTAACCCTGGCTCATTTACTCTTCAAACAAGACTGTAGACTTCCACCTCTCCAGTGGAACACAGTCCAGCAAAGTTTAAATTCTACAAACATCTGCATAGATGAGGCACTCATTCTAATCCTAGGTACAGTCATGGCCTGGGAGTGGATGGTCCTTGGGAAGTGATAGCAGCCCCTAAGGAAGAAAGGCCATTCTTAATCAACTATCCAGCCTATGGGAAAACATGAGCAGAGAACCTAGCCTGTTCCTGGGGACAAAGTCTGTCTCTCTTGCAAACCAAAGCCTCTCCTTAGCTGATTGTCAGCAATGCTGCAGAGAAATAAAACCGGCCAGGCAGGATACCTGGGGTGTTGTTGAGAGATTCTATCATAGAAACCTGCCCATTTGGAAACAGAGATAAACATGGTCAAGTCTGCCTGGAGAACAGCACCTTCTTTTACTCCCAATCCATATATAACCTATCTATGTTGGCCAAACCCCACTGCATTAATAATAATGATAATAACAGATGATATTTAAATAGCACTTACTGTGTGCCAGGCACTGTGCTAAGCACTTTACAATTATTATCTCATTTGATCCTTACAACAACCCTGGGAGGTGGGTGCTATCATTATCCCCATTTTACAGATGAGGAAACTGAGGCAAACAGTCACACAGCTACTATTTCTTCTCACAGACTTCTAGCAGCAGCAGCAGTAGCAGTCCTGAAGATTGGGAATGGGGTTCTTCCATTCAATCAATCAATCAAGCACTTATTGGATTCAGGGACCACTGAAGATAGGCAATTTGCCTGGGTACACACCGAAAAGCTCTCTCTTGCCTACCTTCAATCTGCACGGTTTATGTCCTATAACTATCTCGTCATTGGGGCAGCAAGTGGCACAATGGATGGACTGCTGGGCATTGAGTCAGGAAGACCTGAGTTCCAATTGAGCCTCGGACATTTACTAGCTGTGTGACCCTGGGCAAGTCATTTCACCCTGTTTGCTTCAGGTTCCTCATCTGTAAAATGAGCTGGAGAAGGAGATGGCAAACCACTCTGGTATCTCTGCCAAGAAAACCCCAAGTGGGGTCACAAAGAGTTGGACACAACTGAAATGACTGAACAAGAAAAAACCCTAGGTATTTACATGTTGTCTTCACAGTGCTTGGCACATAACTGGTGCTTAATAAAGGTTTCTTTTCTTTTTTGGGGGGGGTGAGGCAATTGGGGTTAAGTGACTTGCCCAGAGTCACACAGCTAGTGAGTGTTCCGCATCTGAGGTCAGATTTGAACTCAAGTCCTCTTGACTCCAGGGTTGGTTCTCTATCTGCCCCTTAATAAATGTTTCTTGACTGACTGAGTAGACATTACTTTGTGGACAGGACTCAGATTAGCTCAGATACTGCTTCCACTGGATTAGCAAAATCAGAGGGCTGGGGCTCAGGCCGTGCTGGGCTGTCTAAAATGGAGCCCCTGACACCATCTCTTGGCATTTCCCAAGGCTTCCTCGCTGCAGCTGAGCCAGTTACATTTAGAGTCTTCCTCCTGAATGTACCAACCTTCTCCACGAAGCCTTGGGGATCTCCGCCCCACCCAAAGGGTTCTCTCCTCCCTTCTCTTTCCCTGGAGTACTTAGTCTGGATTTCTCCAGAAAGGCATTCTCCCAACACGGCTTCCATCCCTTCTCTCCACATCCATAATAGAGGAAGCTTGTGCCTTCAAACCACCACCCAAGAGTTGGTGTATGGATGGTGGGATTGTCCCCATTGTATTGTGGGTTTGAAGGGGGCCTGAACTATGATTTCACCAGCAGTGGGAATTCCTGATGAGCAGCCCCTTCCCCTCCCATGTAAATCAGCAGTCCAGTGTAACTAGCTGCTCTCCAGTGAGTGCCCTGGACCCTGTACTCCATTCTTCATGCCCTTGGGGGTCTCAAGTTAGGACCCTAATCTTCCCTTGAAGAAGTAAAAAACACCTCAAAACAAAGTTTACTGCTTTAACATTACAGGCCAGCTTGTTTCTTCTGTGGAAATTTCCAAGTCCCCAAAGCAGCTGTACCAGCCTAGAATATCGATTTACTTTCCAATTTCCGGGCCTGGCTAGACTCTCAGATGAATTGCACACTCAAAATGAAAAAAGTAATAAAGACTTGAGACGCAGTGTGGTGTGGGGGACAGAGAACCCAGCTTGGGTTCAAGCCTTGCCTCTGACACACAGAATTAGGGATTAAGTTTTATGACCGGGATTATTTAATACATGCTCCAGAGGGAACCTAGCTTTGGGTTCAATCCCTCCTCCTTACACTTATTGGCTGGGTGACTGGGAGAGACATAAGCTCTTAGGACTCCAGGCAATTGTCTAAAACTGGGGAGCAGAGAAAAGCGCTGACCTGCCTTGGTAGAAGGACTTTTCTCCCCTAGGAGCTCTCTCTATCAATGAAATTTCAGGTCCGGTCTCTATCTCTACATATATGGACATATTTTCCACCTCCCTCCTCCCAGCAATGGTTTTGTCTCCCCCTTGCTTGGCACATACACACAGTAGGCACTTAATGCCTTTAGTGATTGATTGATGTAAGGGAGGGTGGGGGGTACCGGAGAAGCAGGGCTAAGTCAAGGTCTAAGGGGAGAGCTGGAAGCTCGGGCACAAGGGCTTTACATCTGAATACATTATTGTTTAGGTACACTAAATGGTTCCTTAATGGATGAAGAGAGTGATTTTTCTCTCCCCAAGAGCCCAATTAGGGGCTGATCAGGAAAGGGCAAGGCCAGCGACCTGAGGCCAAATTTGGAAGAAGCCCCATCGTTCTTTGGCACCCTCTCCCCCCCCCCTTTTAGTAGCTCTCCCCAGTGCCCTCAGAGCTCAGCTCAGATTTTTCCAAAAAGCCTCGTTAAAGGTTAGATTCGTGCCTGTCTCCACTTCAGTCGGTTGCCATGGCATCAGGAAGGCAATGTCCTGAGTAGCAAGTGAATTGAATTTAAATGAGACAGGTTGCGGCAAAGTCTCCTGCAGCACTCTCCCCCTCCCTGAGCCATCTGGGGCCAGGGGCAAGATACAGATCCGGACAACTGGAGATGGTCTTGGCTCCAATGGGAGACCTTGACCTTTTTAAGTTAAGATCTTGGCCAGGTCTCTGTTTGTCTGAGGCAACGCCCATTCAGTGGTTATGGGCTAGATAAGAAAAGAGGTCCAAAAAATGGCCTCTTTTACCTAGTTAAAAAAAAATCCATTTGGGAGAGGAAGACCCTCAGAGTTTCTGAGTAAAACAGAAAAATTGCTATATACATTCACTGAGAGCCATCAGTACCCAAAAAATGACAAAGGTAGGCCAATTAGCAAAAGAGTGATTTGGGTTTAAGGCATGGTTCTTAAAAAAGAAATCCAGCCCATAAACCCCAAGATATCTTTCCAGGTTTCAGCAATCAAAATTTATTGGTAAGGGTATGATTCCATATGTGCACAGAGAGAGAGGAGGGAGAGGAAGGAAGGAGGGAAGGAAGGAAAGTAGGAAGGAAAGAGGGAAAGAAGGAAAGAGGGAAGGAAGGAAGGAAAGTAGAAAGGAAAGAAGGAAGGAGGGAAAGGAAAGAGGGAAGGAAGGAAGGAAAGTAGGAAGGAAGGAGGGAAAGAAGGAGGGAGGGAAGGAAAGAAAGAAAGAAGGAAGGAAGGAAGAAACAAAGGAAGGAACAAAGGGAGGAAGGAAGGAAGGAAAGGAGGGAAAGAAGAAAGCAAGGGAAGAAACAAAGGAAAGAAGAAAGGAACAAAGGAAGGAACGAAAGAAGGAACAAAGGAAGGAAGGAAGGAAAGAGGGAAGGAAGGAAGAAAGGGAAGAAAAGGAAGGAAGGAAGGCAGGAAGGAAGGAAGGAAGAAAGGGAAGAAAAGGAAGGAAGGCAGGAAGGAAGGAAGAAAGGGAAGAAAAGGAAGGAAGGGGGAAGGAAGGGGGAAGGAAAGAAGAAAGGGAAGAAAAGGAAGGAAGGAAGGCAGGAAGGAAGGAAGGAAAGAGGGAAGGAAGGAAGAAAGGGAAGAAAAGGAAGGAAGGAAAGAGGGAAGGAAGAAAGGGAAGAAAAGGAAGGAAGGAAGGAAGAAAGGGAAGAAAAGGAAGGAAGGAAAGAGGGAAGGAAGGAAGAAAGGGAAGAAAAGGAAGGCAGGAAGGAAGGAAGGAGGGAAGGAAGGAAGGAAAGAAAGAAGGAAGAAGGGAGGGAAGGAAGGAAGGAAAGAAGGAAAGAGGGAAGGAAGGAGAGAGGGGAGGGAAGGAAGGAAAGCAGGAAGGAAGGAACAGAGGAAGGAAGAGAGGAGGGAAGGAAGGCAGGAAGGAAGGAAGGAAAGGAAGAAGGGAGGGAAGGAAGGAAAGAAGGAAAGAGGGAAGGAAGGAAAGCAGGAAGGAAGGAGGGAAGGAACAGAGGAAGGAAGAGAGGAGGGAAGGAAGGAAAGAAGGAAGGAAGAGAGGAGGGAAGGAAGGAAAGAAGGAAGGAAGGAGGGAGGGAAGGAAGGAACAAAGGAAAGAAGGAAGGAACAAAGGAAGGAAGGAAGGAAGGAAGGAAAGAAGGAAGGAAGGAAGGAAGGAAGGAAGGAAGGAGGGAGGGAAGGAGGGAGGGAAGGAAGAAAGGGAAGAAAAGGAAGGAAGGAAGGAAGGAGGGAAGGAAGGAAGGAAGGAACAAAGGAAGGAAGAAGGTTGCCCAGCTGGACCTGGCCAGTTGGGTCCCAGTAGGGCAGCTACTGCTACACGGGGGTTGTTTGCCTCATCTTTCTCTTTTTTCCACTTCAAATTTCACTTTTCATGGAAAAGTACTGAGTGAGTCATTGCCTCTGGAACTATCTCCAGAAGATGTCAGGTAAACAAATCCCAAGCCGTGCAGCAGTCGATGTTATTGAGTGTTTGTTTCAGCGCCTGTAGAGAAGGAAGGGAGGGAGAGAGGGAGGGAGGTGTTCTATATATTATAGACAGACAATAATGGGAGAGGAAAGAGGCCTGGGGTGAGTTTCCAGCTCTGTTGCTGCCCTTATAGGACATGGACAAGTCATTGATTACTCTCCATGTATCTGATTTATGAGCAAGGCAAGACAACAGTATTTTGGTTGAACTGGGAAGACGCTGAGGGACCCCCAGTCCTCCCAGTTCCCTCCAGTGCTTCAATTTGCTTGGTACGGGAACAAAATGACAAAGACAGATGTGAAGCAAAGCCCCCAGTGCCAGAGATTGAAAGCCAGCTCAGCTCGAGGATGAGTCATGCTCCAAGAAAAGTCTGCAGTGGCTAGGCCTTGACGTCAGAGGCCCTTTAAGCACTGACTCCTGATGCCCAAGAGAGGGGGTGAGCAGTAATGAAAAGCGTCACTTGTGCGTCAATGCTCCGAAGTACGCGGCTGGAAGCTGTGTGTTCCTGACAATATTACAGATTCACAGATTTAGAGAGAAAAGGGGCTTTAGGGGCCACAAGGGACCACCCCTTATCTTGCAGATGAGGGGACCTAAAGCTGATGGAAGTTAAATGGTGCCACAGTGCATAGAGCCCCAACCCCTGCAGTCAGCAAGGTTCACCTTCCCGAGTTCAAATCTGGCCTCAGACACCTAGTAGCTGTGGGGCCCTGGGCAAGCCACTTAACCCTGTCTGCCTCAGTTTCTCCATCTGTAAAATGGACTGGAGAAGGAAATGGCAAATCCCTCCAGCATCTCTGCCAAGGAAACCCCACATGGGGTCACAAAGAGTCAGACACAAATGAACAACTTCTCAAATGAATCTAAAGCTCCCCAGACTTCATTCTCCTCCTCCCCACCCATTACCCAGGGTTCATAGCTTCCTGCTGTGTAGAGTATAAAATGGAATGGACTTGTTCCCCGACAGTAAACGGTTCAGCCCAGGCCGCTTCTAGTGGCCTCTCCCTCCCCACGGAGACAACTGGAAGGGTCCAGGCCCTGGATAAAGGGAGAGCAAACAGGTTTACCACCTCCACAGAGGCCTCCTCCTTTAACCCAGGGCTCTATCCTCCTAGAGATGTGAACTGGAGAGTAGGCAGGTCTAATTTCTAGTTGTATCTTCTTAATAAAGGCTTTTTGATCCACTCATCCACACCCTCTACATATATACAGAAAAATATAAAATATATAAAATAAATGAAAAAATATATATCAATAGAGTGAATTTAAGAGAAGGAGCAGAAGGGGCCTAGCTCAAGTTTCCCTTTGTACTTTACCTCCATTAAAGTCTTCTTCCATTGCCTGATTGTGGGGTGGAAATGACTCTTAGTTTTACATGGCTGAGGAGACCAAGCTCTGGAAGGACCCCAAAAGCTCTCAGGGCTCCAAGGATGGGCCCAGTGATGGCAACTGCCTGTGCCTATTCTTGCAGATGAGCTGGCTAAATTCAGAGAGGCCTATCGCCAAGGGACCCCAGGAGGGTTCATTTTTCAGGCCTAGTAATTCTCAAATCCCATGTGCTCAGCTGAAAAGGGGTCGTAGTTATTGGGGACTGCTCCACCTCCCCACCAGCCCATTGCGGTCCCTCCCAAGGCCTGTGGTTTGTGGCTTCCAAACAAACTTTGGTCAGTCACCAGCTGGCACCAACCCACCTTTTCCAGGTGATTATTCCTCTTTCCCCCTTCCCCCAAACACTCCAGGAAAGCCTCCCTCCTGGCTATTCTGCCTTGGACATTCCCTTTCCTATCTCTTTGGCTCTGGCCGCCTCCATGCTCACTTGGGGTCCAGTCTCCCCTCACCTCAGACTTCAAAGCTCAGCCGAGTGGCCCTTCCTAAGCAGGGGGGCCTTACTGAACACTTGGTGCTCCTCCAGCCCCAAATGCATTGATTCCTTATGTACTCACCGAGTAGGAGCTGGTTTTCCCAAGTACTAGGTGAGCTCCCAGAAGCCAGGACTGTTTCATTCCTATCTTTATGTCCTTAGCACCTGGCAGGTGTTCGGCACAAAGTAGGTCCTTAATGAATACTTATTGATCGAATGATTATTCTCCTGTAGAACTATGGCTAGAAGGAACCATAGGAATCACATGTCCAAACCGGCTTTTTACATAGAAGGAAACTGAGGTCTAAAGGAAATAAATAGTAGAGTCAGATCGTTAGACTCTAAACAAATCAGAGCTTTGATCATCTGTATTGAGGAAGAAAAGGAGGCAAGAGAGAGACAAAGAGGAACAGAAAGACCACGGTGGCTGCACAGAAGACTGCAGCAAAAGCTTCCCCTTCCCAATGCCTCCCTCCGCCGTTATGGGGATGGATGGAAGGTGCCCGGAGAGAAGTTCAAGGGCATCTGGCGTACGGGACAAAAGAATGGGGAATGGCTGCTGTTTTGAATACTGCAGCCCATAGGTTTCTTCCAGTGGGCCAGAACCTGTGAGAAACATATGACTTGGATTCCAAAGATTAATAAATAAGATAAAACTAGGTAATAAATAAAAGCATCAGTTCAAGTACTGAAGCCCTTTTCCCTGCCAGATTGGGAGGTCATTCTCAGGACTCAAGGGTGTGTAATACTGAGATCTCTTAAGGCCCCGGCAGCTGCCCTCTGGGTCACCGTCTGTCAGGGATCCCTGAGTTTGGTTATCTTTGTGGGGCCCCAAAATGTGAGGCCCAGAGAACCACCCACAGCGATACCAAGTGAAAGGAAGATTTATGGCTCTCTGCAGTTTCAAACCCAAGCTTCACCTACAGTAAGCTCCAGGGAGCCCTTCTACCAAGTGAGGAAATCTGCAACAGAAGAATGTCCCTTTCCACACCAGACCTTAGACTTCACGGGTGGAGGGAACTTTGAATGGACGTGCCCCTTACTGATTCAACTCTGCAAACGTTGGGCAACTTAATGGTTTTAGAGAAGCACCACCCTCCTGGCCACTCAGCCTCTCTTACCTTGGACTCCTTCTTTCTTCACATCAAGTTCCATGAACTGGGCTCTGTCTCTAATGGAGCCAAGCAGGCTTTTGGAGAAGTGAAGGAGAGCCGTGAATGGTGCCGGTGCCTGGCATGGCCCTGGCGCCATTGGTTTCCAATCTAAGCCTTGGAAAGGGACTGGAGGCCATCTGGTCCAACTGGTCCCTGATGGGTGTGGCCCTTCCACTGGACTGGAAATCCTTCTAATAATGTGAGCACTTAGCTCATATCTCTCCATCTATTCAACAAAAAGTAGCTCAACTCCATGGGTCTGTGGGTTAATATACATTTATTAAGCCTTGTGCCAGGTAGTGTGCTAAGCACTAGGGATACCTGCCCTCGAGGAGCTCATGATCTAATGGGGAAGACAACATGAGAACACATGTATACAGAGCATGCTATGTACAGGATAAATAGGAAATAATGAAGAGAGGGGAGGCCCTGGAGACATCCCTTGTCACAACAGGAATAGCATTTAGTTTGTGAGGATTGGTTCTTGATAGAAGCAGAAACCCCAGATTTCTGTTCACTATGGTTTTGGGGACTCTCCCCAATTCCTGTGGGCCACTCTTAGGTAAAAGGAGCAGGAAAAGTCCAGTCACAACTGGATGGCCGAGAATTTCTTAACGACTTTGGGTGTTAAAGGGCAGGAGGCTCCCTAAGAGACCAGTCCAACTGGTCCAGTTTTGCCTTTGGGTGAACACATACTGGCAGGCCAAGGGACTTGCTCAGAAATGAGCAGATTAGTCCAATTTCTGGTGAAGCTGTAAAATGTAAATCCCTAATTTTGATCCGTTTTATCAACAAACCAGAAGAGGAGAGCTGAGCCAGGTGCAATAATAGCAAATGGGCCAATCAATTTAGGGATCCAGAAGGGCGCTGGCTGGAGCTGAGGAGTGGGAGCACTCCAGGCCTTGGGCAAAGGCTTGGAGGTCGGAGTTGAGGCATTGGAACGTGCAGTTAGGAACAACTAGGGTTGGCTGCAGTGTGCAGTGTGGCCTTCCCCAGCCCCTTTTAATCCTAGCGCTTCCTCTTTGTAATTATTTTCTATTTTTTATACCGCATATAGCTGGCTTTGTACATATTTGTTTGCACAGTCTCCCCCATCAGAGGGCAGGGACTGTCTGTTGTCTTCTGCACATAGTAGGCTCCTAATAAATGTTCTTGACGATTCATGGAACGAAGAGCAGGTTGGAGGCACGTGGTGTTGCAGGGGCATTAGGGACAACGTAGGGCCGTTTGGAGCGGGGCGACAGCCAGACCTAGGGACTCAGGGGCATTTTGGGGGGCATTCCTGGGATTTCCTCGGCCAGCCCTCGGAGAATGACCCGGATGAAGGGGGCAGGGGTGAGGCTGCTGCCTCGTTTTATAGGGGAGGAGGCGCGCAGCCAGAGACGGGGCTCGAACCCACTACCCAGGGCAGCCTTCTCTAACTCTCAGAAAAGGAGGGGGCCAGGGCCTCCGTAACCAAGGTAACCGTCTGAGACAGGCACCCGGCCTCAGCCCCTACCTCCGCCTTCCCAGTGTCCTCCTAGGGCTCGGCGCGGGGAGCGGCTGCCGACTGCGCACGTGCGGACCTGGAGGTCCCCCTCCTCCTCCCCCGCCCTCCGGACGCCGGCGCTTGGGCCTCGCCAGCCTCCGTACAGGCCCGTCGCGGGCTCCACGTTGGCTGCGCAGGCGCACTTGGCGCGTCGCTCTCCTACCGGGCCTCCGTCGTCGCCGTAGCTGCCGCCGCCGCCGCTGCCGCGGCTGGATGGATGGGGGCGCGGAGGGCGGGCCGAGGCGAGGCGGGGAGGGTGGGGAGCGGAGCCGGAGCCGGTGCCGGAGCCGGGAGCAGCAGCAGCAGCAGCAGCGGCCGCGGAGGACGCGGCCCGAGGCTGAGGGAAGCAGAGCGGCCGCCGCGTCCGTGAGGCCTCCGCGGGGCCCGGCCGGAGGCCCGAGGCCCGAGGCCCCCGCACCATGTTCAAGAAGCTGAAGCAGAAGATCAGCGAGGAGCAGCAGCAGGCGGCGGCCCAGGTACCCGGGGGGGCGGGGAAACTGAGGCACAGGGGGAGGGGTAGGCGAACCTCGCTCTCGGTCTGAGTGATTGGCTCCCGAGACCCAGGAGTGACCGGGGAGGACCCGGAGCCCCCCCGAGGGGGGCCAGGACCTCCGACTCCTGCGGCAGAGCCGGTCCGGACGCCCGCGGAGTGCCTCAGTTTCCCCCTCTGTAAGGCGGGCGGGACGATAGCCCCCCCCCCTTCCCCTCCCCCTGGCCCGGAGTGATCCTCGGACCCTCCCCTGGTGACGGGGGCGTGGGCTTGCCCGGTCCGAGCCCGGGACCTTGGGCCGGTGCGGTCACGTGCGCCCCCGAACTTTGGCCCCTCCCCCCAGCCTCGGCCTGAAGACGGGGACCCCGCCCCCGGGGTTCTCTCTGAGCCCGGCCCGAGGGTCTCCCTGCTTCAGCCCGGGCTGTTTGGCCCCGGCGAGGTTCGGCCGACTCTGCCCCGTCGGGCCAAGGAGTTGAGCGAAGTGCTGGTGACGTCACAGGCCCTGCCTTAGCAAAAGCAAACTTGGGCGGACTTTGGCCTCCCGCCTCCGGGAGCGCGGGTGTCCCACGTCATCAGCCCTCCTTAGCGAACTTTCCTCTCGGGGCGGAGCCGGAGACGCCAAAGTTTTCTTTCTTTTGAATTTTGTGCCCAAAACTTTTAGGCGATACTTGAAGAGTGGTAGCAGCTGATAACAGGCTCTGAAGTGTTGCCCTTGCACGGTTACGGTATCCAGGGCCTGGCGGAGTGTCATTGGACCCTCATTAGGAGGCTGGCGGGCCGGTGCTCTTCTTATCTCCTTGGATGTAGTGACTTGCCCCGGGGCCGGTAGAATAACCATACTTTATTGCTGTTCAGTCATTTTCAGCTGTGTCCGACTCTTTGTGACCCCATTTGAGGTTTTCTTGGCAAAGACATTGGAGTGGTTTGCCATTTCCTTCTCCAGCTCATTTTGCAGATGGAGGAGAGACTGAGGCAGACAAGGTAAGTGACTTCCTCAGGGTCCCACAGCCAGTAAGTGGCTGAGGCCAGATGTGAACCCAGGTCTTCTGGACGCCAGGCCTGGCACACTATCCACTGCTCCAGAAATCATAAGTAGCTGATATTTATTTGGCGCTAAAGGGTTGGTGTAGTGCTTTATATACATTGTCTCATTAGATCGTCATGCGAGTTCTGAGGTAACTGTTTTCCCTCTTTTTTTTTTGAGGCTATTGGGGTTAAGTGAGTTGCCCAGAGTCACACAGCTAGTGAGTGTTATGTGTCTGAGGCCAGATGTGAACTCGAGTCCTCCTGTCCCCTATGCTCCATCCATTGCACCATCAGCTGCCCCATTATCCCTCTTTTACAGATACGACTAATGAGGCTCAGAGTGGTTAAATACTAGTATGTGTCTGAAGCAGGATTTGGACAAAGGTCTTTCTGACTCTGTCTTCTCTGCTTTATGTCCCACCAGGAAGCTGAGTTAGTCGGCTAGTCAAGGACCATTTATTAAGTGCCAACTCTGTTGCAGGCAGGGTGCTCAGTTCTAGGGATGCAGTACTGATTTCCTGCCCTTCTGGAGCTCCCGGCCTAAGGAGAGGGAGGTCGGGATGCACCGCGAGATCTGAGATGGCTTTCTCTTGTCTTTCCATGCAGCCCGTGTAGTCAAGTAATTGGGAACGAGGCTGATTGTGTGTTTTTGGACAGTCTGCCACATCCCGGTCTCAGCTTTCTCAGTTGGTTTGTTACGTAGAGTTTTCAAAATCAGGGGATTGTTGTTCGTCCTTCATTCTTGAAGATGACCGCTGACGTCCCTAGAGTGATGTCCTGACCTTTGAGTGGGTTGGATTTAAGTGAGACAGCTGCACAAAGAAGTCCAGGGGCAAGACAAAAGTCTGGGTGACCTTGGACTTCCTCAGTGAAGTTTGTCTGAGGCCACTCAAGGGAGTAACGACGGAACCATTTGCTTTTTGATTATGCAGAGATTGATAGTGGGGAGCACTGAGAGCTTTGTGCCAAGTTGTGTTCTGCTGCCAAGGGTCCAGGGAGACAACAAAACTTACAGGCCCCTCTCCATGAGCGCTTCATGGTGTTGTACTCGGCTTTCTAGTATTCCTAGTATTCGTGTGGAGGCGGCTCTGGCCAGGGCAGCGCAGGCTTGGACAGATTCTGCTGCCTTGGGAAAGCCTGGGGTAATGGGGCAGCTAGGTGGTGCCGGCCCTGAAATCAGGAGGACGTGAGTTCAAATCCAGCCTCAGACCAAACACTCGACACTTACTAGCTGTGTGACCCTGGGCAAGTCACTTAACCCCAATTGCCTTTAAAAAAAAAAAAAGATGGCCTGACCTACTGTCCAAGAACAGTCTGGCTGAAGTATTGCCAGAGGGGGCTGAATTTTTGGTCCATGGTGATTTTCCCAGACTATCAGGTTATCAAGAGCATTTAATCTGCTGGAGTGAAAGAAATGCCTTCACGGAAGAAATTACAGATTCTTGAGTCAGTGACAATGAGGGATACAAAAGGGAAAAAGTAAAATGATACCTGTCCCCAAGAAGACGAGAAATCAGCAGAGAAATAGGACATGTGGGAAAGTAACTAAAAGTTAGATAACCTGAGGGAAGCCTGAGAGATGCCCAGCAGAGCCATGGAGTCATTTGGGTTGGGAAAGATCAGGTTGTACAGATGGCCCTCTTTACAACATCAAGTGCTTCTCTGGGCTGTATTCCCAGGAGTAGAATTCCTGGGTCAGAAGTTCTGACCTGTTTAATGGCTCCAGCTTAGAGCCAGATTACTTTTCAAAACGATCACACACCATTACTTTTATGAACACTTATGCCACACAGTCACTTTGTCTTTGCTAATGAATGCTTGTGAGGTGGTAGTTCCTCGTTGTTTTAAATGGCATTTCTTTATTTTTGTGTTTATTTACTATGAGTTTCTTTTGGGGATTGTTCATATCGTGATTTTGTTGGTCCCGTAGAGATTGGATACTTAATTTGTATCAGGGCAACGTTGGTAGAGACTCAGGCCTTATACCCCTAGGAGATGTGTACACGTTTTTGTTTATTTTTTGGTGGTTGTTGTCAGACCTGGGATTTTATTGGGATGGAGAACTCCATGTTTGGAAACTCCTGGCAAGGAACATTTGCAACTCTTCTTTAACTTTTAGTCTTTTTTGGGGGGGGAGGGGGAGGTAATTGGAATTAAGTGATTTGCCCAGGGTTACACAGCTCATAAGTGTCTGAGTCGGAGGCTGGATTTGAACTCGGATTCCTCTGGCTTCAGGGCCAGTGCTCTATCCACTGTGCCACCTAGCTGTCCCTAGCTTATAGTCTTAAGTCTTAGTGTCTGGGCCACTGAGAGGTTGAGGTACCTTGTTCTGGGGTACGCAGCTAGTGTATGTCAGACTCAGGATTTGAGCCTGAGTCTTTGTGATTCAGAGGCCTTATCTTTGTCTCCTGTGTCCCATTGTTTAAGTGGTGTGACCTACTCAAATAATACTAGCCTCTTAGCGTGGGTAAGTGAGTCAGTCAGGAAGCATTATTAGGCATTTACAGTGTGCCAGGCACTGTGTGAACAGCCCAAGGAGCTCACAGTCTTAATGGAGGAGACTGCGTGAAAATAAGAGGCGACATTAAAGACATCTAGGGAGCAGGTGGAAAGCGGTCTCATAGGAGAAGGCACTGCCATCTGGGGCTTGAGTGGATGGTGACCTGTGTCTTGAAGGCACCCAAAGGCAGGGGGAAAGAGGGAGGGCATTCCAAGCATAGTGAAAAAGCGCAGAATCAGGAGATGGCCTGGCATGTTTGGGAACAGGAAGCAGTGCAGTGTAGCTGGATTCTAGGGACATGTATGATGAGACTGGAAAGGTAGGAAGGAGCGAGGTTCTGAAGAACATTAAGTGCTGCGTGGAGGACTTCAGATGGGCTCCTGGAGGTAGTAGGCAGCCACAGGAGTTCTTTGGGTAGGGAGGGATGATGTAGTCACTCTTATGCTTTAGGAAAATCACTTTAGAAAACCAGGAGAGGATAGGGTGTGGTAGGGTGAACCTCAAGAGCCAGAAGGCTTCTGCAGGTGTCCTGGCGTGAGGTGACGAGGACTCAGAATATGCTTGTGGCTGTGGATGTATGGCTGAGATGTCATGAAGGTACTGAAAAGATCAGGTACCAGCAGGGCGGCATCAGTATCAGAAGAGAGAAGGGCGAACATAGGAGAGATGGTATCAATTGGCAGCAGATTGGATGTGGGGCTGGTGGTGAGAGAGCCAAGAACTGAGGATTCCCCTGGATTGTGACTTTAGGTGACAGGGAGAATGGCAGTAGCATTGTGTAATGGGGACTGGAAGAGGGGAAATAATGAGTTCAGTTTTGGACACGTTGAGTTTTAAGATGTCTATGGAACACGCAGTTCCCAGTGTCCAACAGGCAGTTCCATATTTGAGCCTGGAGGGTCAGCAGAGAAGTTAAGGCTGCATAAGTAGATTTGAGGATAATTCGCATCGACATAACAGTTAAATATGTAGGACCTGATGAGATCACCAAGGGAAGAGGGCCCAGGGCAGAGCCTGGGTGATACTCGGAGTTAACAGTGACCCAGAAGAATGTCCATCGAGGATGACTGAAAAGGAGCAGTCAGATTGGTAGGAGGAGAAGCAGGAGACCAGAGGGCTATGAAATCCTAGGGAGAAGAGACTATTGAAGAGGGATTGAGAGCGTTGGAGGTTGCAGAGAGGTCAAGAAACATGAGGGTTGAGCAAAGACAGCGAGGAGGTCATTAGTTCCTTTGGAGAGGTCTGAGCCAAATTGTAGAAAGAAGAGAGTGAGAGGGGCGAAAGTGGGGTAGCCATTGTAGATGGCCTTAAAGAGTTTAGCCATGAAAGGGAGGAGGGGTAGGTGATGACAGCCAATGGGCATAGGTGGGTCAGGCGAAGGCTTTTTGAGGGTGGGGGAAATATGGCCCCTCTGTAGGCAGTAAGGAAGAAGCCAGTAGACAGGGATAGGTTAAAGATAAAGGAGAGAGTGAGGGTGATAGAGGGAGCAGTCCGTTGGAGAAGACGGAATGGCATCAGCCAATAAACATTTATTGAGTACCACCTTTGTACGTGTGGGTGTTTAGTTGTTTCCGTCATACCTGACTCTTCGTGACCCCCGTTGGGGTTTTCTTGGCAAAAATCCTGGAGTGTTTTGCTGTTTCCTTCTCCAACTCATTTTACAGATGAGGGAGTGGAGGCAGGCAGGATAAAGTGACTTGCTAGTGAGTATCTGAGGTCATATTTGAACTCGGGTCTTCTGACTTAGGTCCAGCACTCTGTCCATTGTGCCATCTACCTGTCCCCCCAAATAGATACCCGAGTGGTTTGCCATTTCTTTTTGTAGCGGATTAAGGCAAACAAGTGAAGTGACTTGCCCAGGGTCACAAAGCTAGTAAGTGTCTGAGGTAGGATTTGAACTTGGGTCTTCCAGACTCCAGGCCCAGGTGTTCATCCACTTCCTCCATAAATATGTAGTGGTAATTATTGCTTTTCAGTCATTTAGTCCTGTTCCACTCTTTGTGACCTCGTATGGGCTTTTCTCGGTGAGGATACTGGAGTGGTTTGCCATTTCCATCTCCAGTAGATTAAGGTAAACAGTGGTTAAATGACTTGCCCAGGGTCATACAACTAGTGTCTGAGGCTGGATTTGAACTTGGATCTTCCTGACTTCAAGCTCAGCCCTCTATCCACTGAGCCACCTAGCTGCCTCCATTATATGCATTATGTCCACCACGTGCCTAGCACTGTGCTAAATGCTGGTGATACAAAAAGAGGTAAGAGACAGCCCCTGCCCTCAAAGAGTTTACAATCTAATGGGGGAAGCAACATTCAAACAAATATATACAGAGCGAACTATATGCAGGATAAATAGGAAGTAATCAACAGAGGGAAAGCACTAGAATGAGAGGAGTTGGGAAAGACTTCTAGTGAAAGAAGGGCTTTTAGTTGGAACTTAGAGGAAGCTGTCTTCAGCAAGGTCCCTTATGTTCAGAGGGCTTTGCCTTGGCAAGGAGAAGGGCTGTCTCCTTTGGTGAGGGGATAGTGGCAGAGGCATCTCGATTCTGAAAAAGGAGGAGGAGGGAGAAGAGAGACTTTTTGGTGAATCGCCTCATCTTGTTTCAGGGAAATATGAAGTGAGTTTCTGAGCTGAGACGGTGGGAGAAAGGGAACTGGGAGAGGCTTGAGGAAGGGCGAGAGCGTCTGGAAGAGCCTTTTGGGGGGGGGGTGCCCACAGCGCCACAGCTAGCGAGTGTCTGAGGCAGGATTGGAAGTCAGCTCTGCCTGACTCTCGGCTTAGCAGTCTCCAGTGTGTCATCACCTAGAATGTCTGTGTGGGGCAACTGAGTAGGAGGCATTGAGGATGGCAGCGAGGCTGCGAGCCTGGCGGTGCGAGAGGTGGGTTTGGGGGAGATGATGAATTCTCTTTTGGACTTGTTGAATTGGAGATGTCTGTAGGACGTCCAGTTTGAAATCTTCCGAAGGCAATTGTTAAATGGGGGTTTGAAGCTTGAGAGAGACTAGGGCTGGACATATTGATCTGGGGATCCTAAGTGTAGAGATGATAATTGAACCCTTGGGAGTTAATGAGAATGCCAAGTAAGAGGGTGCAGGACCGAGCCTTGGGGTACACTCCTAGTCGGTGGGTGTGACACGAATGAAGATCTAGCAACCGGGGAGCCATCAGACAGTAGGAGAACCAAGAGAGAGTAATGTCACCAAAAAAAAAGGAAAGCTGAAAAAGAACGTTTCCTGGAGAAAGGGGTCCAGAGTTCAATGCTGCTGACAGGTCAGGAGGGATGAGCACTGAGGAAAGACCTTCAGATTTGGCACTTCAGAGGTTATTGGTAACTGTGGAGAGAGCAGGGTTGGTAAAGCATGGGGAGATTGTAAGCCAGATTCCTCAGAGAGTGAGAGGAGAGGAAAGGCGGGGACTGGAGAGAGAGTTTACTTCTGTTGCTTCGTTTTGCAGATGAAGGAAACAGAGCTCCAGAGAGGCTTAAAGATCTGTTTAAGTTTACACGGCCAGTTGAGGCATGTGTCTTCTCTGACTGCCAGTTCAGGGGGGCCCTTTCCACAACCTCATGTGGGCTCTCCTTTTTTTTGGTGGTGTCAGTGTGGCCCCTAACAGAGAGAATGTGGCGCTGGAGGTCACAGCACTCGTGATTTTTGTGATTTTCCTCCATAGGTCCCTTCCATTTCACCTGCCCCAGCAGGGACCAGGAGCCGGACATCTTCTCTTACAGAACAGCATGATGATGGTACGCCCAACAGAGAGGTCAGTGTGGAATTGGTTTTCTTATCATTTCTCACATTTTGGGGGAGGGTGGCTAGGCAATGGGGTTAAGTGACTTGCCCAAGGTCACACAGCTAGTAAGTATTATATGTCTGAGGCCAGATTTGAACTCGGTCCTCCTGAATCCAGGGCTGGTGCTCTATCCACTGCACCATCTAGCTGCCCTCTTTATCATTTCTCACAGGAGGCACATCAGTTGTGACTCAGGTGGCCAAGATGTTAGGTGTGAGGGTGGTGGAATTTCACTGATGGGTGTTATTTGGAAATAGTAACATAGATCATATTATCTCTACCAGTAGGGAGGCTAGGCCTGTGATTTCACTGTCTAGGGGACTGGGACATGAGAATACTTCTGCCAATGCAAGTCAGCACCTCCTCTGCAGACACTCATTGCCTAGAGGGCATTGGCTTTACAATGATCATCATAAACCTTTGTTCTGAGAAAATTGGCTTTCTTTGAACATTTTTCCTTACATAGAAGAATAATAATATGTCTTAAGTGGTGTTTAAGTTGCATATCATTTCATAAGATTATAGAATTAGAACTGATAATGACCTTTGAAGTTACTTAGGTCAGCTGTCTCAATTATTTGTGAGGCAACTGAGGCCAGAGAGGTAAAGTACCATGCTCATGGTCATCCATGTAATAAGGGGCAGGGCTGGGATTTGAATGCTGGTTCTCTGACCCCAAATGTGGTGCCTTTAATTTCTAAAACAGCTGTGAGGGAGGGAAAGAAAACTCATTTTAGGGATGAGAAAGTTTAGATTAGACTTGCTGATTCTCTGCAACCATAGTTCAAGCAGCTAGACTGAGAATTGAGGGTAGACTTTAATTAGGCTGTTTAATCACAGACATTCCTGGAAGTTTTTAAGGTTTACAGAGGACTTCCCATGTGTTCTCACGGGCCCCTCAGAACAATCGTGGCAGGTGGGAGTATGGCCATTGGGCTCAGAGAGGTTCAGTACTCCTGGTCACATGTCTCAGTGTCAAAATTTAAATCCAGGCCTTCCTGCTGTTAAATCCATATTCTTCCTCAGCTTCAGGCTTAGGGTGTCTCAGTCATTCTGATGGCTTCACACACACACATGCACATGCATGTGCACACACACATACTCATATATTATTTTTTTTATAATTATATTTTATTTTAGAATACCACTCTATTATCTCCATTTTACAGATGAGGAAACTGAATCATACAAATCTATCCAGCATTTGTTCTTATTGTTATACTGCATCTTTAAATGTTGTCAGTTGGTTGTAATTTTAAAAGTGATGCTGATGTTTTCTTTGAATTCTTAACTCACATAGTAAATTCATGTGTTTTTAGAGTTTGTTTTCAGGGTTAATGTTGTGTTATTATCTTAATGTTTATTCACAGATCTCACTAATTAAAAGGAAGTGGAATGATCGCTACCCAAGCTTCCATAACAGCTTAAAGATTCTGCTACATAATTGCTTTTTAAGTGAATTTTAAGAACTATTTTAAGTGTTTATAAAGTAAGCACACTCAAATTATTCTTTTCCATGTAGGTGGGAAAGCTTGCCTCCTTGAGGCAATTTTTTATAGGGACCCGAGACTTGCTTTCAGACTGACCCAGGGAAGCCAGAAGCTCCTTTAGTCTTTGGCCTTTCCCCCATGACAGGTTTCCTTTCATTGCTCAGTGACCTTGCACTTCATTGGGCCAGTTGGAAAGCTTCTGCACGGGGTAATTCATCGTTCCATGAGATAGACTGCTGTCCTCAAACCTCCATTATCTGCCTGCTGAGCATTTTCTGTACTATTAGGGAACTTTTGATAACAAACTAGCTCTTAAATTTGAATGAAATTTTCAGTCCTAGGCCTGGGATTTCATTTGTTAAGTCACTTTCTAGTCGTATATTTAATTAAAAGTACATTTTCATAGGGAGAATCTATGTAGCCATTGCTTTCTGGCTTTTTACTTTTGATGTGAGTCCTGTATTGTCAGGGATACTGATTTTTTGAGTCTCAAAATGCTATTGGCTTCTTCTTTTGAAGCAAAAATTTATTTATGCATTAATTTGATGCATGAAATTGGTTGTCTTTCAGTCATAATGCATAGGCATAATGTAGTTCAGTTCTACAAACATTATCAAGTGTCTACTATGGACAGAATTCAATGTAAATGCTTGGTGATCCACAGAATTCAGAAAAAAATATGATTCTTGCCCTTTTGGAGATTACAGTCTTTTTGGGGACATGACATACACAGACAACAATAATACAAAATAATCGAATTGCACACTAGAGGTGTGAGCAAAGTACTAAGTGAGGTCTTGTTTGGACAGGGGTGAAGGGAGGTCCTTGCCCATGTTGGGAATTGTGGAAGGCTTCCTGGAGGTTTTTGGCTTTAAAGGTTGGCTTAGGAATTACCTAGCTGGAGAAGAAGGTATTCCAGGTTAGATTTAAGCAAAGATGCTCAGTAGGATAGTGTGGGATACATATGGGTTGTGACAGAGTCCACTTAGCCATACACTAGAGTTTGTGGAGGAGAGTAGCATTAGATAATATATCTTTGGTGTACAGACTTACTAGCTAGATCAAAAGGATATGCACAGTTTTATAGCTTTTTGGGCATAGTTCCAGATTGTTCTTTAGAATGGTTAGTCCAGTTCACCATTCCGCCAACAGTTCATTATTATACCTATTTTCCCTCATCCCTTCTAGCGTTTGTCATTTCTGAAAGGTGTGAGGGTGGTACCTCAGAGTTCTATTTTGCTTTTCTCTAGTCAATAGTGATTTAGAGCATTTTTTTCATGTGACTGTAGATAGCTTTGATTTCTTCTTCTGAAAACTGCCTGTTCATATCCCTTGACCATTTGTTAGTTGGGGAATGACTTTTATTTTTATAAATTTGACTTAGTTCCCTGTATATTTGAGAAATGAGGCCTTTATCAGAGAAACTTGCTGTAAAATGTTTTGATATCACTTCATTGTCTGTGGTACCTTTTAGTAAAGTATACTGTTTTTGCTTTTGCTTTGTCTGAGATTATGATTGCTACTCCTGCCGTTTTTTTACTTCAGCAAAAACACAGTAGGTTCTGGTCTAGACCTTTATTCTAACCCTGTGTGCGTCTTTCTATTTCAAGTGTGTCTCTTATACAGCGTGGAATCGGATTCTGGCTTCTAATCCATCCTGCTATTCCCTTGTTTAGCGAGTTAGTTCATGCCGTTCACAGTTATCATTGGCTCTGTATTTCCCTCTGTATTTTCTTCTGTTTGTCCTTCTCTCTCTTTATCCTGTCCCTCCTCAGAAGTATGCATGCATGTATGTGTGTGTGTATGTACGTATATATGTATGTAGCCATGTATGGATGCGTGCATATATGCTCGTACACATACATGCACATATACAGTGCACGCATACATGCAGGCATACACACATGCACATACAATACATGTGTGTTATATATACACATACACTATATATATACGTGTGTGTATGTATGTATAAATATATGTAAAAATAAAGGCAAACAAAGATTCTAGGCTCTCCATCATCTTTTTTGCTTTTCTCTAGAATTAATAGAGCTTGATACTGAATTTGAGAAGTGGGGGAGAAGGAAAAGTTAAGAGTAATGATAATAAGTCTTATGTTAACTAAGATCCTTGGGGAATTGAGTGTTGTGGAGAAGTTAGTCTTTTTAACCAAAGGTTGATCTGAAATCTCTGTTCCAGCCCTCCTTGAAAATCTTGGTAAAATTTTCTGCCTCAGTAAATATATTATGATGAAGCAAACGGAATCTTTTCAATGATTACTGTCTTTGGGGTTATTAGAAACAAGAATGTGAATTACAGAGAATTGTACATTGGGGAGGTAAAAGAGAGGGAGGGGGTACTAGTTCCTGGAAGTTCCTTGGGAGGAAGGCTCTCTGCAGGGGAATTTGCAGCTAGCCTCATTCCTAGGGTTAGTCAGGCTTGAAAGATGGGGTTATGTGCCTCTTCTCTTCCCCTTATAGAAATAAGGGTAACATAAATGCCAGTAGAACCTTTGAAGGGGAAAACAAGTCAGCAAAGGAGCAGTCTTAGCAGAGTAGCCTTGGGAATGGGAGAGGAGGCATGTAAGTGCCTCAAGTCCATCTTCACACAGACTTTTCTTTAGCTCTGTTGGTATCTCACGTCTGCTCTCCTTTCTGGGCCCTCCCTTGTTTTTTTTCTCATAAATTCCTGATAACAGTATTTCAGTCATTTACCATTTTTCTTCTAAAAGCAGATTGTAGCAAAAATTCCAGTTAATTCTTAGGCTAAAAGCCGTTCCTTATAACAGAGAATAAGAAAGATAAGAGAAAAAGCATTTCAGCAAAACTAACTGACCCAGCAGCCATGCCCAGCAGTGCCCCTCCCCCTGCGTCCTCATATCTCTGGGTCCACATGGGAAGGATGATTCCTTTCTTAGGACACATCGTTTGTATGTGTTATCAGGATAAATTACATTGCTCTTTCTTGCCTTTATCTTTTTTTACACTGAGAGGGACTTTTTGGGGGGGGATATTTTTTTACTTTACTCCATAGTAGTTGCTTGACTAGGATTCTGTTTCCTGGAGAACATTTAATTTATATGTTAAGATTCTAAATTTTGCCTTCTGATAGAAAGTGTGATGCAGTGGATTTAGGGAGGAGGGGTGGAGAATCAAATGACAGATTAATCAGTGACCTCCAAGGTGTTTAATTGATGGCAGCTTAAGAATATATTTGCCAGCTCCAAGACACTGGTCATGTTGCTTCATCTGTGATGTCTTTTAAAAATGTAATGTACAATGTGCAGTAGTTTCTGTTGTTTTATTGCTTCCAAGTAGATCAGTGTATATTACAATGTAAGAGAGTCTGAGATACAAATTCTTGGCATCCTCAGACCTTGATAAATATACTTGGATGTTGTGGATTGTTCACTGTATCTCTAACCCAGACAGATGAAATGTTTTCGAGATTCTTAGAACTGTACTGAAAATGTTTGATGTTTGGAAAGAGCTGTTTTGATGTCTTACCCCTTGCTGGATTGACTTTAAATGTTTCTTAGCTATGACTCTGCCGTTTTGAGGGCATGTTCGTTTCATAGGTAGGACCTTTGACCATTAGTCATGGCATTTGCTATGTTTTTGGGTGCTAAACTCTGTGTAGTTTTGCTGCATTGGCATAGTGCTGAGTGCTGAGAAACAAGGAAAGGCCTTCCAATGGAGGAGACAGCTTTGGATTCTGCAATGTCTGTGCCACCAGAGCACAAACTCTGGGCAGGTCCTGCCCACCTGGAAAAGCAGAAAGTCTAAGCTTAGTGACTAGCTAAGTATAGAGAAGTTTGATGACAGAAGGCTGGCAGCTGGTCTTCTCCCCCCACCCCCGAGCCAGAAGCCTGAAAATTCTTCTTCCATTTTCTTCTGAGAGGTTAGGACTGCCTCCCTCCACAGTCAGTGGGTACATGTGAAAGGTGCATCCCTGAAGTAGGCTGGGTTTCCCCTTACTCTTCACGTTGCCTGGAATTCAGAGTTGGCAGTTAGGAGTGTGGAAAGAACACAGGCCTTTGAGTCAGAAGAACTGGCCGTAGACCCAGCTCTAAAGCGTTTTGTGTGACCTTGGCCAAGCAGGTTGTCTCTTGGGGACTTAGCTACAAAATTAAAGGGACTGGATGAGCTGACTTCTGAGGGCCCTCAAGCTTAAACGTTAGGAATCTCTAAAACAAATTCTTGGACTCTGCCTCAGTTATTGATTTACCAAAACTGCTTTGTCCTAATGGTGTGGTAACAGAGCTTTCAGTATTCACGATTTGATGCAATTATGAGTGAAACGAGTTTGTGTGCGTGCGTGTGCGTGTTGTGTACATGATCGCTTGTTTTCTGTCACATGATCAGTTGTTTGCTATTGGGAATTTTTTATTTTGATTTATTTTTTTGGTGAGGCAGTTGGGGTTAAATGATTTGCCCAGTCACATTGCTGGACTGTTACATGTCTAAGGCTGAATTGGAACTCAGGTACTCCTGACTCCAGGGCCGGTATTCTATCCACTGAGCCACCTAGTGGCCCCTTATTTGGTATTTTTTTTAGAAAGGCAACTTTCGTAGGCTACTTAAGTTGCAGAGGACCTTGCAGCCTGCATTGTAAGTTTCCTCATTTGGGAGCCCCACCACCCATAACATTAGAAGTCTGGTCCCTCTTTCCTGTTAAAAAGCAAAACAAAACCAAACCCAATTGAACTGGTTGTCTGATATTTTAGAAGATTCATGTTGCTCTTTGTAAATAAATTTATTTTTCATGTATAATATTTCAGTATCTTAGAGAATTTTCTCCAGGATAACTCGACTATAAAAAACAGTAGAAATATTCAGAACATGGAGCCATAGCAGGCAGAATCTTGAGTATTGTAATTCGTAATTATTCAGAAGTAGTTGTTGGTTTTTTACATGCTTGAGGCCCGAAGGCTTTAGTGATGTGTGTGAGGAAGTCCCTGCTGTCAGCACTCCTTCAGCCAGTTGAGCTATCACTTGTGTAGAGAAGATCCTGAGGAGCTGATCATCTGCCCAGCATCCTGCACGGCTGCAGCACAGGAAGACCCTGACAGGGCTTCCTGATCACAGACCCAGTGTTTTATCCACAGTGCTGTGTCAAGTCAAATGATATCGAGCGCTCACTCCATGTGGGACACTGTGTGAAGCACTGGGGATCGAGCTGAAAGAAAGATAGCCCCTGCCCTCTGGGAGCTGGCGCTGAGACTGGAAAGGCTGAGGGGGAGGGGAAGGCGCTTGCTGTGGGAGACGCGGTAGAGAAATTCCTGAAGAGTCGGGCGTGTATCCTAGCCGTGAGGGGAGTGAAGATCTGATGGCAGGGAAGCCAGCCAGTCAATCACGAGGTGAAGCTGTAGTGACGACAGAGGGGACCCCCAAGTTTGAGAAGTAGGGGAGAGGAGCGGCATTGCGGGGCATAGTCAGATGGTTGGCAGTGCTGCTTTCTTTGAATGTGTTTAGGGCAAAATGCCTTACTGTGTGTGAATGCACGTAAGCGAATGGGCAGAGACACTTTGTATGTGTACACGGGGACTTACCCTCTCTACATAGCTGTCTGGATGTATAAAAATGAACAGTTCAGCGCTTCATAGTGTCCTCTGGCATATTTACCTTTATGGGCATGGTTTGTTTGGGTTTTTTTTTGGCTAGGCAGTGGGGTTAAGTGACTTGCCCAGAGTCACACAGCTAGTGGGTGTTATGTGTCTGAGACCGGATTTGAACTCAGGTCCTCCTGTATCCAGGGCCAGTGCTCTATATCCACTCCACCACCTAGCTGCCCGTGGGCATGGGTTCTTACTTGAAACTGTTTAATATGCTACTTGTGTGCTACTTTGATACTTTTGTAGATTTTTATGAATATACCATTTAAAATTGTATTGTAGAAAAGCTGTGAGATCTCAGACTCCTCCCTGGCTTCTCTTCCTTATTGCTTCATTATTACTGATTAAATAACCTTGGTTCGATCTCAGTACTGCTCTGGCTCCTGAGATGTAAAAAAATGGAGGAGGTGATTAATTCCTAATCCCTTCTAAACTGCCGTTTGACTCTGCTACTAGACTGAAGCTCCAGCTGATGGCTTCCCTCTTGCTCCGTCTTGCTGTTTTTCCTTTTCTTCTGCCACCCCCTTGGTGCTGTCCTCTGTGTTCTCCCTTGGCTTTTGTGAACCTGCGCTTAGTGCTTCTTCTCCGTCCTAGACTTTTCCTGCTTGGTCTCTTTCCTGGCCCTTCATTCTCCTCCTGCCTCTTCCATGTGGACATTTCCCAGGCGTCTGTCTATAAGCTTATCTCCTCCTGTGATTTTCATTATTTTCTTTTTGTGGATCACTCTCAAAATCTATGGTCCGCCTCCATTGTCTCTTCCAAGCTCATTCATTTATGTAACAAATATTCATGAAGCCTTTGTGGGCAAAGCACTGCACTAAATAAACACTGGAGGATAGCCAAAAGGTAGTGAGACACAATCCCTTGTCCTCCCAGGGCTTCCAGTCTAGTAGAGGGGGAAGAGCCAAATACAGTTAACCATCATGCATCACATCACATGCTAAATGTATTAGTGAGTAACAAAGTGCCATGACAGGCTGAGGGATCCAGTTTATTCATGGCCCCGGGCCTGGGGAGGATTAGGGATGGAAATGGCCTTTGAAAGGAAAGGAGCTACCTTACAGGCATAGGAAACATGGCAGAGTTGGAGGATGGCTGAGGCCTGAGGCATTTGGGAGACAGGCTTGCCCCAATCATAGAGTGCCAGTTTGGAAGGGGAAATGGTGTCAGGTTATGGAGGGCCTTGAATGCTGGCCAATGCCTTTGAACTTTACTTGAGGCAGTAGGGAGCAATGGTAGATTTGTGAGCTGAATAGGGACTAGATCTTTCTACCTAAGAATGATTATTTTGACAGGGTCATCTATGGGATGAAGGTTAGAGTGAAGGCAGGAAGACCTGCTAGTAGATCAGGTTTCTCAAGTCCAAAGATCCTTTGTGCTTATCCTGGCATCTCCAGTGCCTCCCAAAGTGGCTGCCCCAGAGGAGAAGTTGACTGAATCATTCCCGTCTCCCCAGCTGGCCCTCCCAGTCCTCCTCTTCTCTGTGCCACCACTATCTTTCCAGCTACACAGACTTGGAGTCCTCATTGCTTACTTCTTCCTCCATCCACGCAACCAGTTTCCAAGTCTTGTTGTTTCTACCATGAAATATTTGTCATATCTGTTCTCTTCTCTCTCACTGCAACTACTGCTTAAAATGTCCATTTCTTTTCTGCTAGTCTGTTGGAATACCTGGGTATCTGGGTGTCTTGCTTTCACCTGATTGTTTTTTCATTCCATTCTTCATATTGTTGTAGAGCCGGCCTGCACGACTTGCAGGATTTTGAGCAGCCTGTGAAAAATGTAGAGGATGTTTTCCTGTGGTGGGCCACAGGTTGTGCAGGCCTGTTGCAGAGTATTGTTTCTAATGTAATTGTCTGGTCATGTAACTTCTCTGTGCACAAAACCTTCAGTGGGTTTCTATTGCTTCCTGAGTAAACTAGCCACTCCCAATGCTGGCATTCAAGGCTTTTCATAGTGTGGCTCTTCTAGCCACACTTAAACCTTTTGGCTGAACTGGGCTATCCTCCAGCCTCTCTTTGTGTTTCTCCGTCTCTCGTCTCTCTGCCCTTGCTTGTGCTATCCCTGAGCAATGTTTCCCACTCCTTTTCCAGTCTCTATGGGTTGAAATTTCTCCCTCCTTTACGGTTCTGTGTCCTTCGTGCAGCCTTCCTAGACTGAAAATTACTTCTTTCTCCTCAGATTTCTGCTGCCACTTTTCCCTGGACCTCTCCATTGTACTTTACTCACTCTCTTGTATTAATATTTGTATATATACATGTGTGCCCCCAATTAGATTTCAGGTTTTTTGAAAGCAGGATCTAGGTGATCTCGTAGAACACAGAGTCTTATACACAGTAGGCACACAGTAGCGTTTGTTGAATTGATTAAGAACATTATGCTTAATGAAAATTGGAGAACATCTGTATATCATGCTTTTATGATTTGTTTTTTCATTATGTGTTTTGTTTTCATATTCTTATTTATTGCACTGAATGAAACAGCTTCTTGCTGGGATTTTAGCAGAGCCTGCTTTTCTCTCTGAGTATACTATCTTTGCTTTGGATTCCTCCAAACAACCCAAACCACAGATTGCCTGTGTGGTGAGTCCTGCCACCCCTTTCAGCACTTCCTTTGGGGAGAAGAAAAGTGTGGTAATAACAGAAGGCGAACCTAACGAATGCTGCTTAGCCCCTCTCTGAGGTGTCTTCCATTACTGGTTGCTAATCATGCGCTAAAGATCAGAGAGTAATAACTAGCTGAATGCTTATGGCTCATGGGCTGTGTGGTGTCTTTTAACATTAAAAAAAAATAACATTGCTTTTATTTTATAGACTAGAATTAAATTGTCTTGACCTCTAAATCATCTTCCATGTACAGTGTTAGTTCATTACCTAAAATTAATATGCACTGCTTGAAATCTATGTGTTTTTGATGTAGATGTTCAAGAATGCTTTCTGAAGTGATTTATGTTTTAAGGAAAAAGTGAAATACTGGGTATAAATTGATAATGTATCATAGAATCACTGAATTTGAAAGTTGGGAGGAACTTTAGCAGTCATTCAGTTCAACCCTTCCATAACATCTGGAGCAAGGGGTCTTCCAGGTTTTTCTTGGAGAACTCTAGGGAGGAGGAGCCCCTCACTTCTCAATATCCAGGTAACACCAGACTGTAGACAAGACAACATTGGAATAATTCAGTGCACCTCTTTGGAAGAGGAGTCACTTTCTGGGTTTCAAATAGCATTAAAATTCTGAAATTTCTTTTTATTATTTTTTTCCACGGGATAGTTTATTAGCATTTTGAAGTTCATGTTGTGTTTTTATGTAGGGACAAAGGGATTTTCTTTTAAACATTTTCATAATTATCTGGCAGGTTCTTAAATTTACCAGAAAAGCAAAATTTAAGGAAGATGTTTAATGTTTCTGTTTGATTAGCAATGACTGAAAACAACATTCTCTTTGTTTTCTTGTTTGCTTTTAAAGGGAAAACAGAGAATTGAGCTCTACTCCAGTAAGGAGTAAACAAACAAAAACACAACATTGATTGCTTAGAATCATGGAATCTTGTTCTAAAGTTGGAGGTTTGATATTAGTTGCTGTTACTTCTGATAGTAGCACGTCCCTCTGCCAATTTGAGTTTATTTAGTCAAGACTTGGCCTAGCACATATGGGACCAGCATGCTGATTGTTTCCTGATTTGCTTATAGATGAAGAGGCTTAGAGTGAGATTTCTCTCGACTGACTGATAAAGTTCTTTTTACTTAGGGGGCATTGCTATAAAAGAACACTGAACATTCATCATTTGTGAAAGGAAGACCAGAGAAGTGTTACAAAGTATTTTAGAGAAGTGGACACACTCATGCTCACATTGCTTCCCCCCTCCCCCCCATCCCCAGTTATTATTTTTAGGCACATCTAGAGACAATAAGTCCTAACTGCTAAACAGAAGTCTTGAACTGCTGTAATGAATAGGTTAGAATTTATCATGAACCTATTTTAAACTACAATGGTACATATTTTACAGTGGAACATATTTTAAAATACAGTGCTCAGATGATATGGAAAGTGCCTGAGAACTGCTTATTGTGGGGGCTCAGCCTCACCATTATGTTCCTCGAGTCATTGATTTGTCCAAAAAATCCTTTCCACAGAGAACAGAAAGGAGAACCTTTGGCTTAAGCTTATGTCTGTATTAGAAAATTCAGACAGAGCCAAATGTGAAGTAAAATGGGTTTGGCCCAACTCCTTCTCATCTGCCCAACTCCTGTTAATGTTTGGATAATTGTAACTTACTGTGTTCACTGTCTAGCTACCTTTTCTGATTTCCAGAATTAATGGGAAAGCCTCCAAAAATTTCCTTCCGTAAAGTCTAAAAAAACTCAAGCACAGACAAAATATATAAATATAGAACTTTGCCTTTATGAGCCAGCAGAGCTTGGAAAGTGTTTGTAATTTGGAGAACTTTTCTATAAATTTGGGTTTGTAAGATTGTCTGTGTACAAAGATCATTACTGTACTTATTTATAGATGCTAACCAGCAAAACATTTGAGCTAACCAGATTGTATTCTTTTTTTTTTTTTTTTTGGTGAGGCAATGGGGTTAAGTGACTTGCCCAGGGTCATCCAGCTAGTAAGTGACAAGTGTCTGATGCTGGATTTGAACTTAGGTCCTTCTGACTCCAAGGCCAGAGCTCTATCCACTGCACCACCTAGCTGCCCCCGGATTGTATTGTTTGGTTTTTTTTTTTGGTCTAGGCAGTGGGGTTAAGTGACTTGACCAGGGTCACACAGCTGGTGTTATGTGTCTGAGACCGTATTTGAACTCAGGTCTTCCCGAATCCAGGACTGGTACTCTCTCCACTGCACCACCTAGCTGCCCCTAGATTGTATTCTTAATGAGAAAACCAGTAGCAGGTTGGTAAATAGTCACCGTTTTTCATCTAATATACAATTTAAAAAAAGATGGAAGAGGAAACTGAATTTGTACTTTTTTCCTCAAATTTATAATTAGTCACAATAGTGATCAAATATATAGTTGAATAAATTCTTCCTTTTTAGCTGGAAACAGATTCACATATAAGAGATAATTAAAAGAGATCTTGTCTAGTTATCTGATCTACATCCCTCATCTTGCAGGTGAAGTGACTCACAAGGGTCAGACAGGTAGCTTTACCACTAGAACAAGCTGTCTTTCTGGTTTATATTCAGCTGTCATGGGAAGTACTGTCATGTGGTTAACAAAGCACTATTTTTTTTCTTTATTTTTTTTAAAGTTAATTTATTTTGATTTATCAACAATCACTTCCATATGCTTTTGAGTTTAAAATTTTTCTCCCCCTTTCTCCCCACCACCTTCGCGAAGACAGTGCACAATCTGATATAGGCTATACATATACATTCCTATTAAACATTTTCACAACTATTTTGGAAATTCTTTTGTAGGTTTCTTTGTATTTATTGCACAGCTGAGCGCATGACAGCATCCTTAGAGGTCAAGTAGTCTAATTTTACTAAGGAAATTGAGTCTCAGAGAAGATAATTGGCCTGGACAAAGCCTGAACACGTTTGAGGGAAGATTTCGAACGAGGCTCCTGCCTCCTAATTTTACTGTTGCTATACTGCATAGGCTCTCCTGATGTCATGTTTTGGAATAGACATAAGACTTCTTTATTTCTTTGTATGAATCATCTTCCTCCTCCAATATTAGTCACATCATTTAATCATGTTAAAAGAAGCCTTTTCTTAACATGACAGATAATTTTCTTTTTATTGAGGTTTAAATTGCCCACCCAAGTTGTTTTTAAGAGTCTGAGTATCCAGTGAGTGGGAGATTTGCTGGTTTATGAAGCATTTTGAATTTGTTGGGATATATGTATATATATCCCATATTAGTGTATGGAAAATGCCACTGCAGCATACAGGAGTAGGGGCTCCCCATATAACATGGTTTTCTGTTTTATTTGGCTTTTCCTCATGGCTGATGGGGTAGGTAGACCAAAGGAAGATGAAAGTTTATTCATGTGATGCTGCCTTCCAGATTTCTTTACTAGCTACTTTCTGAAGGAGGCATCTGAGTTAAGAAATTCCCTGTGATGCTTTGTGTAGTATGGTGCTCAGCCCCTTTCCTTGTTGTGCGCCCCTCATCAACTGGCTCACAAGTGAGCTCTGAAAAAGTGTTTGGTAAAATATGGAAACATTGAAGTCCAGGTTCATTACCTACTGCGTCCAAGGCGGAGCACCGCTGTGCTGTGTGGCTTTTGTTTTCATGATCATGGAGCTTAGGCAAAATTATTTCTCATTGATATATACATGTATATGTGTCATATCTCGAACTGGAATATAACAAATCAAAATATAGTTTAGTGAAAAAAATTCTTTTTTCATAAGGGAACAAGGTGAAATAGTATAAGAAATAAAACTTTCATTTAGTAACTGTACCATTTTATATATGATTTAGACTCAATGCCCAGTATTTGGGAGTACTTAAATTTCATTACAAAAAAAAAAAGACCTCTTTAGACATTTTTCAGTGTAATGCAGTTGCTAAAGTGTTATTTGATCTGGGGGCACATCGTTTCGTAGTTAAATTTCAGTCATAAGAACTGTAAAATCTTCTAGACATCGACAAGTCTTTCTTTTGTGAGTCAGTGGAAATGCTTTGCATACATAGTTTTTTTTTCCCATTAGTAATTTCTATTTCTTGTACACTGTCAGTTTCAAACTTATTTGTATAAATATTTTTCCTTTTTATTCTCTTTTTTGGTGTGGACTTAACAGCTCAAGGAAAGGTAATTTGCATTGTATATTATGATAGGTAAATGTTGACATTACCAGTATTTTCTATCATATGTATCTATCCTTTATAGTATTCTATCAAAATGATTTTTTTGCAACTTTATGTTCTTATTTTGGGCGAACAGCCTTAACAAAAGAATCAGGATGCCCATCGTGTGATAACGTGAGTGTAAAGGTTGCTCTACTAATCCCTTTATTATATATAATCTATGTTAAAAGCTGAATTTTCTAGTACTCACCACACTAGCTTTGGCTTGCATGAAAGCATTATAATTAATAATAATTAAAACAATTTTTTTTACTAAATATGTGTATTATGCTGTAGAATTTAGATGTTGTTGCTTTTACAGGTCAGAGAAATTTTTTAAATATTTTTCTTGTTTTCCTTAGCTTTCCATTTTCCTGTCTTTTTGCAGACTGCATCTAGCTACATGCCTGAGAAACCAGCTGACTGCATTAATGGAAATGAACCAGCTCCTCAGGTCTGTTCCCTTCCACTGCCTTTTAAACAGCAGCTTAAAGAGGCACAGCACTGTTGGTTTTTTTCATGGTAGACTTTGTGGAGAAAAAGGTGGTCAAATAATCAACTCCATATGTACTGTGATACTGTTAGGCTTCCATGTTAGTCTTCTGAATCATCCACAGATATAAAAGTAAAAGCTCCAATCATCCGTGATTATGAGCATCTGCAGTGGTTTCCAGGGCAACCAGGAGAGCCTGCCGCAGCTCACGTGGACTTGAATGTGATGTTGGAAGAGGAGGTGGAATCAACATGTTTTCTTGGAAAAAGCCCTAAGAACAATGAGATTGGGATTTCTGTTAAAAGACATTTTAGGGAACATACATTTTAAAATCAAAGGAAATGTCATTTTGCTTTGATTTTGATAAAAAAAAAATTAGAAAGTTTGCTTCAGCCAATTTCACCCTACTGATTTTATGTTCTCTAAGCACTCCCCTCCCCCTGCCAGAAGCTGCTCCTCCCCTTTGCAGTATTCTGATTCCTGTTGTTTCTTTCTTTGTTTCTGTATTTTTTCTCCAAAAAGGCATAAGATTTTTGCCCTTTGTTTTCTTTGAGTGATAACCTCCCCAGCATTGATTGTTTCCCCCTTCTCATATAATTATGTTCACCCTAAGATAGACTTGGGATGTTAATTAAGAGCCGGTGTTTCAGGGGAAGTGTCAGTAATGTAGAAGAACACTTACAAAGTATCTGTTAACCTGAGTTCCCTTAGCTAAAAAAGAGTAGGCTACCTCACCGTTTTTATGGCACATTGCAGGTATTTAATGTTAACACTTGAATATCCTGTGTGTAAAATGACAGGAGAGATTGAAAAGCCCTTGAACAATAAGATTCAAAAAACCTTAAATAGTTAGCCCTAAATGAATACAAGGCAGTGCCAACCAATAATGTTGTGGTTGTTTAGAAGAGATTTAGTTGAAGTGAAGAGAGATGGTTTTTGGTATAAGAAAAGCTCACTTTTGGCGAACTCAGCTCTCTGGCAAGCAGCGGTTGCTGAGCACCCCAGATCTCTGCCACAGTCTCTACAATAAACTCATGTACTTTATTGATAGAGAGACCCTTTAGGCCCTTACCCAGTGCCTGTGTGCAGCAGCATAACAGATAAAATAGGACTGATTAAAAGCTACAGGTGAAAGTGGACAGTCTTCTATAGGCAGGCAGAAACAATTTTGAAAAGACATTTTAGTGAGGATACATTTTAAAACCAAAGGAAATTTCTGGTTCTTTGATTTGGGTAAAAAAAAGAGAAAGTTTGCTTCAGCCATTTTCATCCTATTGATTTTCTGGTCTCTACTGCCTCCCCTCTCCTTGCCAGAAGCTGCTCCTCCCCTTTGCAGTATTCTGATTCCTGATCTTTCTTTCTTTCTTTCTTTCTTTCTTTCTTTCTTTCTTTCTTTCTTTCTTTCTTTCTTTCTTTCTTCCTTCCTTCCTTCCTTCCTTCCTTCCTTCCTTCCTTCCTTCCTTCCTTCTTCCTTCCTTCCTTCCTTCCTTCCTTCCTTCCTTCTTTCTTTCTTTCTTTCTTTCTTTCTTTCTTTCTTTCTTTCTTTCTTTCTTTCTTTCTTTCTTTCTTTCTTTCTTTCTTTCTTTCTTTCTCCCTGCCTTCCTGCCTTCCTTCATTTCTGCCTTCCTGCCTTCCTTCTTTCTTTTTTCAAAAAGGCATAATATTTTTGGCCTTTGTTTTCTTTGACTGATAACCTCCCTAGTCTTGATTGTTTCTCCCTTCTCATATAATGGGGAGCAGCAATATCTTCACCCTAAGGTTGACTTGGGATGTTAATTAAGAGCTGGTGTTTGAGGTCAGATGTTAGTAATGCAGAAGAACACTTATGAGGTATCTCTTTGCATGAATTCCCTTAGATAAAGACTAGGCTGCCTCAAAGTTTTTCTGACACATTTCAAGTATTTAATGTTTAACACTTGATTATCCTGTGTATAAAATGACAGGAGAGATAGAAAAGAGCTTGAACAAGAAGATTCAAAAAATCTTGAATAATTTGCCCTAAAAGAATAAAATGCAGTGCCAGCCAATAATGTTGTGGTTGTTTAGAAGAGATTAGGTTGAAGTGAAGAGAGATGGTTTTTGGTATAATAAAAGGACTCTTTTGCAGAACTCGGCTTTCTGGCAAGCAGCTGGTGCTGAACAGCCTAGATCTCTGCCAGTCTCTACAATAAGTTCATGTACTTTATTGTTGGGGAGACCCTTTAGGTCCTCACTCAGTGCCTGTGTGCAACAGCATAACAGATAAAATAGGACTGATTGAAAGCTACAAGTGAAAGTTGAGAGTCTTATATGTGCAGGGAGAAATAATATTGAAAAGACCTTTTAGTGAAGATACATTTTTAAACGAAAGAAAATTTCCGTTTCTTTGATTTTGGTAAAAAAAAAATTTTAGAAAATTTGCTTTAGCCATTTTCATCCTATTGATTTTCTGTTCTCTACTGCCTCCCCTCTCCTTGCCAGAAGCTGCTTCTCCCCTTTGCAGTATTCTGATTCCTGATGTTTCTTTCTTCCTTTTTTCTGGTTTTTTTTTCAAAAAGGCATAAGATTTTTGCCCTTTGTTTTCTTTGAGTGATATCCTCACTAGCCTTGATTGTTTCCCCCCTTCTCTTACAATGGGGGGTAATAGTATGTTCACCCTAAGATAGACTTGGGATATTAATTAAGAGCTGGTGTTTGAGGGGAAATGTTAGTAACGTAGAACACTTATAAGGTGTCTCTTTACTTGAATTTGCTTAGCTGAAAAAGGCTAGGCTAGTTCACAGTTTTTCTGGCACATTGCAGGTATTTAATATTTAACACTTGATTATCCTGTGTATAAAATGACAGGAGAGATAGAAAAGCCCTTGAACAATAAGATTCAAAAAATCTTGAATAAGTAGCCCTAAATGAATACAAGGCAGTGCCAACCAATAATATTGTGGTTGTTTCGAAGAGATTTAGGGGAAGTGGACAGAGATGCTTTTTGGCATAATAAAAGCATACTTTTCCAAGACTCAGCTGTCTGACAAAAAGCTGTTGCTGAACAGTGCAGATCTCTGCCAGTCTCTACAATAAGTTTATGTCCTCTATTGATACGGAAGGGAGACCCTTTAGGCTCTTACCCAGTGTCTGTGGGTAACAGTATAAGAGATAAAATAAAATAGATTAAAAGCTACAGGTGAAAGTGGGCAGTGTTCTATAGGCAGGCAGAAGTAATTTTGAAAAGACATTTTAGTGAGAATTCATTTCAAAAGCAAAGGAAATTTGTTTCTTTGATTTTGATAAAAAAAAAATGCAGAAAGTTTGCTTCAGCCATTTTAAGCCTGTTGATTTTCTGTTCTCTATTCCTTTCCTTCTCCTTGCCAGAAGCTGCTCCTCCCCTTTGCAGTATTCTGATTCCTGTTGTTTCTTCCTTTGTTTCTGTATTTTTTTCCAAAAATGCATGAGATTTTTGCCCTTTGTTGTCTTTGAATAATAACCTCACTACCCCTTATTGTTTCCCCCTTCTCATATAATGGGGAGCAGCAGTATGTTCACCCCAGTATACACTTGTAATGTTAATTATTAGCTGGTGCTTGAAGGGAAGTGTTAGTAATATAGAAGAACACTTATAAGGTATCTGTTTACCTGAATTCCCTTAGGTAAAAAAGAGTAGGCTACCTCACAGTTTGTTCGGCACATTTTGGTATTTAATGCTTAACACTTGATTATCCTGTGTATAAAATGACAGGAGAGATAGAAAAGTGCTTGAAAAATAAGATTAAAAAAATCTAGAATAGTTAACCCTAAACGAATACAAGGCACTGCCAACCCAGAATGTTGTGCTTGTTTAGAAGAGATTTAGTGGAAGTGAAGAGAGATGGTTTTTGGTATAATAAAAGCTCACTTTTGCAGAACGCAGCTCTCTGGAAATGAGGTGCTGCTGAACAGCCCAGATCTCTGTCACAGTCTCTACAACAAGCTCATATACTTTACAGATAGAGAGACCCTTGAGGCCCTTGCCCAGTGTCTGTGTGCAACAGCATAACAGATAAAATAGGACTGATTAAAAGCTACAGGTTAAAGTTGAGAGTCTTATATAGGTAGGTAGAAATAATATTGGAAAGACCTTTTAATGAAGATAAATTTTAAATGAAAGAAAATTTCTGCTTCTTTGATTTTGGTAAAAAGAAATGTTTTTAGAAAATTTGCTTTAGCCATTTTAATGGTATTGATTTTCTAGTCTCTACTGCCTCCCCTCTCCTTGCCAGAAGCTGCTCCTCCCCTTTGTAGTATTCTGATTCCTGATGTTTCTTTCTTTGTTTCTTTCTGTTTTTTTTTTTCAAAAAGGGATAAGATTTTTGGCCTTTGTTTTCTTTGAGTGATAACCTCACTAACCTTGATTGTTTCTCCCCTTCTCTTATAATGGGGAGTAATAGTATGTTCACCCTAAGATAGACTTGGGATGTTAATTAAGAGCTGGTGTTTGAGGGGAAATGTTAATAATGTAGAAGAACACTTATAAGGTATCTGTTTACCTGAGTTTACTTGGATAAAAAAGGCTAGGCTATCTCACAGTTTTTCTGGCACGTTGCAGGTATTTAATATTTAACACTTGATTATCCTGTGTATAAAATGACAGGAGAGATAGAAAAGCCCTTGAACAATAAGATTCAAAAAATCTTGAATAAGTAGCCCTAAATGAATACAAGGCAGTGCCAACCAGTAATGTTGTGGTTGTTTAGAAGGGATTTTGTTGAAGTGAAGAGATATAGTTTTTGGTATAATAAAAGCACACTTTTGGAGAAGTCAGTTCTCTGGCAAGCAGCTGTTGCTGAACAGTCCAGATCCCTGTCAAAGTCTCTACAATAACCTCATATACTTTATAGATAGAGATCCTTTAGGCCCTTACCTAGTACCTGTGGTATGGTATAGTATAGTATAGACCAGATCAAAAGCTACAGGTAAAAGTTGAGTGTCTTCCATGGGCAGGTAGAAATAAGTTTGAAAAGATATTTTAGTGAGGATTCATTTAAAACCATAGGAAATTTCTGTTTCTTTCACTGTGATAAAAAAAATGCAAAGATTTGCTTCAGCCATTTTCAGCCTGTTGATTTTCTGTTCCCTACTACCTCCCATCTCTTTGCCAGAAGATGCTCCTCCCCTTTGCAGTATTCTGATTCCTGATGTTTCTTTCTTTCTGTTTTTTTTTCCCCCCAAAAAATATAAGATTTTTGGCATTTGTTTTCTTTGAGTGATAACCTCCCTGGGCTTGATTGTTTCCCCCTTCTCATACAATGGGGTGCAGTAGTATGTTCACCCTAATATAGACTTGAGATATTAATTAAGAGCTGGTGTTTCAGGGGAAATGTTAGTAATGTACAAGAACACTTATAGGGTATCTGTTTACCTGAATTTCCTTAGCTAAAAATGACTAGGCAACCCCACAGGTTTTCTGGCACGTTTCAGGTATTTAATGTTTAACATTTGAATATCATGTGTATAAAATGAGAGGAGAGATAGAAAAGCCCTTGAACAATAATATTCAAAAAATCTACAAGAAGTAGCCCTAAATGAATACAAGGCAATGCCAACCAGTAATATTGTGGTTGTTTAGAAGAGATTGAGTGGAAGTGAACTGAGATGGTTTTTGGTATAATAAAAGCACTTTTTTTCCAGAACTTAGCCCTCTGGGAAGCAGCTGTTCTTGAACAACCCAGATCTCTGCTAGTCTCTACAGTAAGTTCATGTACTTTATTGATAGGATGACCCTTTAGGCCCCTACCCAGTTCCTATGTACAATAGCATAACAGATAAAATAGGACTGATGAAAAGCTACAGGTGAAAGTTGCGAGTCTTGTATAGGCAGGCAGAGATAGTATTCAAAAGATATTTTAGTGAAGATACATTTTTAAACCAAAGGCAAGTTCTGTTTCTTTGATTTTGGTAAAAAAAATTTTTTGAAAATTTGCTTTAGCCATTTTCATCCTATTGATTTTCTGGTCTCTACTGCCTCCCCTCTCCTTGCCAGAAGCTGCTCCTCCCCTTTGCAGTATTCTGATTCCTGTTGTTTCTTTTTTTTTCTCTATTTTTTTCCGATAAGACATAAGATTTTTGCCTTTGTTTCTTTAAGTGATAACCTCACTAGCCTTGATTGTTTCCCCCTTCTCATATAATGGGGTACAGCAATATGTTCACCCTAATATACACTTGAAATGTTAATTAAGAGCTGGTGTTTGAGGGGAAGTGGTAGTAATATAGAAGAACACTTATTAAGGTATCTGTTTACCTGAATTCCATAAGCTAAGAAAGACTAGGCTACCTCACACTTTGTCTGGCACACTGCAGGAATTTAATGTTTATCACTTGATTATCCTGTGTATAAAATGATAGGAGAGATAGAAAAGCACTTGAAAAATACGATTAAAAAAATCTTGAATAGTTAAGCCTTAAATGAATACAAGGCAGTGCCAACCCAGAATGTCATGCTTGTTTAGAAGGGATTTAGTGGAAGTGAAGACACGGTTTTTGGTATAAGAAAAGCTCACTTTTGCAGAACTCAGCTCTCTGGCAAGCACTGTGGCTGAAAATCCCACATCTTTGTCACAGTCTCTACAATAAACTGATACACTTTTTTGATAGGGGGACCCTTGAGGCCCTTGCCGAATGCCTGTGTGCATCAGAATAACAGATAAAATAGGACTGATTAAAAGGTACAGGTGAAAGTTGAGAGTCTTGTGTAGGCAGGTAGAAATAATATTGAAAAAACATGTTAATGAAGATACATTTTTCAACCAAAGGCAATTTGTGTTTTCTTTGATGTTGGAAAAAAAATTTTAGAAAATTTGCTTTAGCCATTTTCATTCTATTGATTGAGTTTCTGGTCTCTACTGCCTCCACTCTCCTTGCCAGAAGCTGCTCCTCCCCTTTGCATTGTTCTGATTCATGATCTTTCTCTTTCTTTCTTTCTTTCTTTCTTTCTTTCTTTCTTTCTTTCTTTCTTTCTTTCTTTCTTTCTTTCTTTCTCTCTCTCTCTCTCTCTCTTTCTTTCTCTCTCTCTTTCTTTCTTCTCTCTTCTTTCTTTCTTTCTTTCTTTCTTTCTTTCTTTCTTTCTTTCTTCTTTCTTTTTCTTTCTTTCTTTCTTTCTTTCTTTCTTTCTTTCTTTTCTTCTATGTTTTGTTTTCAAAAAGGCAGAAGATTTTTGCCCTTTGTTTTCGTTAAGTGATAACCTGAGTAGCCTTGATTGTTTCCCCCTTCTCATATAATGTGTAGTAGCAGTATGCTCACCCTAATATCGACTTGAGATGGTAATTAAGAGCCGGTGTTTCAAGGGAAATGTTAGTAATGTAAAAGAACACTTATAAGGTATCTCTTTACCTGAATTCCCTTAGCTAAAAAAGAGTAGTCTACCTCACAGTGTGTCTGGCCCAGTGTAGGTATTTAATGTTTAACAATTGATTATCCTGTGGAAAATATGAGAGGAGAGATGGAAAAGCACTTGAACAATAAGATTCAAGAAATCTTGAATAATTAGCCCTAAATGAATAGAAGACAGTGCCGACCAATAATGTTGGGGTTGTTTAGAAGAGATTTAGTTGACGTGAAGAGAGATGGTTTTTGGTATAAGAAAAGCTAAGTTTTGCAGAACGCAGCTCTCTGGCAACCAGCTGTGGCTGAAAAGCCCAGATATCTGTCACAGTCTCTACAATAAACCAATGTACTTTATTGATAGGGAGACCATTTAGGCCCTTACCCAGTGCCTGTGGGTAACAGCATAACAGATACGATACAACAGATCAAAGGGTACAGGTGAAAGTTGAGAGTCTTCTGTACACAAGAAAAAATATTACTGAGAAGACGTTTTAGTGAGGATACTTTTAAAAGCAAAATAAATTTCTCTTTCTTTCATTGTTATAGAAAAAAATGTGAAAATTTGCTTCAGCCATTTTCAGCCTGTTGATTTTCTGTGCCCTACTGCCTCCCCTCTCCTTGCCAGAAGCTGCTCCTCCCCTTTGCAGTATTCTGATTCCTGATGTTTCTTTCTTTTTTTTCTGTATTTTTTTCCAAAAAGGCATAAGATTTTTGGCCTTTTTTTCTTTGAATGATAACCTCCCTAGCCTTGATTGTTTCCCCTTTCTCATATAATGGGGTGCAGCAATATGTTCACCCTAATATAGACTTAAAATGTTAATTAAGAGCTGGTGTTTGGGGGGGAAGTAGTAGTAATGTAGAAGAACACTTATAAGGTGTCTGTTTACCTGAATTCCCCTACCTAAGAAAGACTAGGCTACCTCACAGTTTTTCTGGCACATTGCAGGTATTTAATGTTTATCACTTGATCATCTTGTGTATAAAATGACAGAAGAGATAGAAAAACAGTTGAAAAATAAGATTCAAAAAGTCTTGAATAGTTATCCCGAAATGAATACAAGGCAGTGCCAACCCAGAATGTCATGCTTGTTTAGAAGGGATTTAGTGGAAGTGAAGACACGGTTTTTGGTATAAGAAAAGCTCACTTTTGCAGAATGCAGCTCTCTGGCAACCAGGTACTGCTGAACAGCCCAGATCTCTGTCACAGTCTCTACAATAAGCTCATGTGCTTTATAGATAGAGCTACCCTTGAGGCCATTACCCAGTGCCTGTGGGTAAGAGCAAAATAGATGCAATAGAATAGATCAAAAGCTTCAGGTGAAAGTTGAGAGTCTTCCATAGGCAGGTAGAAATATTTTGAAAAGACATTTTAGTGAGAATACATTTTATAAAACCAAAGGAACTTTCTCTTTCTTTTATTTTGACAAAAAAAAAAGGAAAATTTGCTTCAGCCATTTTCAGCCTGTTGATTTTCTGTTCCCTACTGCCTCCCTTCTCCTTGCTAGAAGCTGCTCCTCCCTTTTGCAGTATTGTGATTCCTGATCTTTCTTTGTTTCTGTGTTTTTTTCCAAAAAAGCATCAGATTTTTGGTGTTTGTTTTCTTTGAGTGATAACCTCACTACCCTTGATTGTTTGCCCCTTCTCATATAATGGGGAGCAGCAGTATGTTCACCCCAGTATACACTTGGAAAGTTAATGAAGAGCTGGTGCTTGAGGGGAAGTGTTAGTAATGTGGAAGAACACTTATAAGGTAGCTGTTTACCTGAATTCCCTTAGTTAAAAAAGAGTATTCTACCGCACAGTTTGTGTGGTCCAGTGTAGGTATTTAATGTTGAACAGTTGCTTATACTGTGGAAAACATGACAAGAGAGGTAGAAAAGCACTTGAATAAGATTCAAAAAATCTTCAATAGTTAGCCCTAAATGAATACAAGGCAGTGCCAAGCAGTAATGTTTTGGTTGTTCAGAAGAGATTCATTTGAAGTGAATAGAGATGGTTTTTGGTGTAATAAAAGCACTGATTTCCAGAACTCAGCTGTTTGGCAAGCAGGTGTTGCTGAACAGCCCAGATGGCTGCCAGTCTCTACAATAAGTTCATGTAGTTTATTAATAGGGAGACCTTTTAGGCCCTTACCCAGTACCTGTGTGCAACAGCATAATAGATAAAATAGGACTGATTAAAAGCTACAGGTGAAAGTTGAGAGTCTCATATGGTCAGGGAGAAATAATATTGGAAAGACCTTTTATTGAAGATACATTTTTAAATGAAAGAAAATTCCTGCTCCTTTGATTTTGGTAAAAAAAAATTTAGAAAATTTGCTTTAGCCATTTTCATCCTATTGATTTTCTGTTCTCTACTGCCTCCCCCCTCCTTGACAGAAGGTGCTCCTCCCCTTTGCAGTATTCTGATTCCTGATGTTTCTTTCTTTGTTTCTTTCTGTTTTTTTTTTCCAAAAAGGCATAAGGTTTTTGGCCTTTGTTTTCTTTAAGTGATATCCTCACTAGCCTTGATTGTTTCCCCACTTCTCTTATAGCGGGGAGTGGTAGTATGTTCACCCTAAGATAGACTTCGGACGTTAATTAAGAGCTGGTGTTTGAGGGGAAATGTTAGTAATGTAGAGGAATACTTGTAAGGTGTCTGTTTACCTCAGTTTGCTTAGCTAATAAAGACTAGGCTGCCTCACAGTTTGTCTGGCACATTGCAGGTATTTAATGTTTAACACTTGATTATCCTGTGTATAAAATGACAGGAGAGATAGAAAAGTGCTTGAACAATAAGATTTAAAAAACCTTAAATAGTTAGCCCTAAATGAATACAAGGCAGTGCCAACCAATAATGTTGTGGTTGTTTAGAAGAGATTTAGTTGAAGTGAAGAGAGATGGTTTTTGGTATAAGAAAAGCTCACTCTTGGAGAACTCAGTTCTCTGGCAAGCAGCTGTTGCTTAACAGCACAGATTTCTGTCACAGTCTCTACAATAACCTCATGTACTTCATAGATAGAGAGACCCTTTAGGCCCTTACCTAGTACCTGTGGGTGAGAGCATCATAGATAGTACAGAATAGATCAGAAGCTACAGGTGAAAGTTGAGTGTCTTCCATAGGCAGGTAGAAATAATTTTGAAAAGATATTTTAGTGAGGATACATTTAAAACCAAAGGAAATTTCTGTTTATTTCATTGTGATTAAAAAAATGCAAAAATTTGCTTCAGCCATGTTCAGCTTGTTGACTTTCTGTTTCCTACTGCGTCCCCTCTCCTTGCCAGAAGCTGCTCCTCCCCTTTGCAGTATTCTGATTCCTGATGTTTCTTTCTTTCTGTTTTCTCCCCCCAAAATATAAGATTTTTGGCATTTGTTTTCTTTGAGTGATAACCTCTCTCAGCTTGATTGTTTCCCCCTTTTCATACAATGGGGTGCAGTAGTATGTTCACCCTAATATAGACTTGAGATGTTAATTAAGAGCTGCTGTTTAAGGGGAAATGTTAGTAATGTACAACAGCACTTATAAGGTATCTGTTTACCTGAATTTCCTTAGATAAAAATGTCTAAGATACCTCATAGTTTTTCCGCACGTTTCAGGTATTTAATGTTTAACACTTGAAGATCATGTTTATAAAATGAGAGGAGAGATAGAAAATCGCTTGAACAATAAGATTCAAAAAATCTTGAATAAGTAACCCTAAATGAATAAAAGGTAGTGCCAACCAATAATGTTGTGGTTGTTTAGAAGAGATTTAGTGGAAGTGAACAGAGATGGTTTTTGGTATAATAAAAGCCCACTTTTCCAGAGCTGAGCTCCCTGGGAAAAAGCTGTTGCTTAGCTGCCCAGATTTCTGTCACAGTCTCTACAATAAACTCATTTACTTCATTGATAGAGAGACACTTTAGGCCCTTACCCAGTGCCGGTGGGTAAAGCATGACAGATAAAACACAATAGATTAAAAGCTACAGGTGAAAGTGGCTGTCTTCTATAGGCAGGTAGAAACAATTTTGAAAAGACATTTTAGTGAGGATACATTTTAAAACCAAAGGAAATTTCTGTTTCCTTGATTTTGATGAAAAAAAATTGAGAAAGTTTGCTTCAGCCATTGTAAGCCTGTTGATTTTCTGTTCTGTATTCCTTTCCCTCCCCTTGCCAGAAGCTGCTCCTCCCCTTTGCAGTATTCTGATTCCTGGTGTTCCTTTCTTTGTCTTTTTTTCCAAAAAGGAGTAAGATTTTTGTTATTTGCTGTCTTTGAGTGATAATGTTATTAGACTTGATTGTTTACCCATTGTCATATAATGGGGAGAAGTCGTGTGTTCACCCGAAGATAGACTTGGAATATTAATTAAGAGCTGGTGTTTGAGGGGTAGTGTTAATAATGTAGAAGAGCCCTTATAAGGTATGTGTTTACCTGAATTTCCTTAGCTAATAAAGACTACACTACCTCACACTTTGTCTGGCACACTGCAGGTATTTAAATGTTTAACACTTGATTATCCTGTGTATAAAATGACAGGAGAGATAGAAAAGCCCTTGAACAATAAGATTCAAAAAATCTTGAATAAGTAGCCCTAAATGAATACAAGGCAGTGCCAGGCAGTAATGTTGTGGTTGTTTCGAAGAGATTTAGGGGAAGTGGACAGAGATGGTTTTTGGCATAATAAAAGCACACTTTTCCAAGACTCAGCTCTCTGAGAAAAAGGTGTTGCTGAACAGTGCAGATCTATGCCAGTCTCTACAATAAGTTCATGTCCTTTATTGATAGGGAGACACTTCAGGCTCTTACCCAGTGCTTGTGGGTAACAGCATAACAGATAAAATACAATAGATTAAAAGCTACAGGTGAAAGTTGAGAGTCTTCCTTAGGCAGGCAGAAATAATTTTGAAAAGATGTTCTAGTGAAGATATATTTTAAAACCAAAGGAAATTTCCTTTTCTTTGATTTTGAAAAAAAAAATGAGAAAGTTTGCTTTAGACATTTTCACGCTCTTGATTTTCTGTTTCCTCCTTCCTCCCCTCCCTTTTCCAGAAGCTGCTCCTGAGCTTTGCAATATACTGATTTTGATGTTTTTCCTTTCTCTGTTTTTTTCCAAAAAGGAATAAGATTTTTGGCTTTTGTTTTATTTGAGTGGTAAGTTCCCTAGCCTTTATTGTTTGCCTCTTCTCACATGATGGGGAGCAGCAGTATGTTCACCCTAATATAGACTTGAGATGTTAATTAAGGTCTGGTATTTAAGGGTAAATGTTAGTAATGTAGGAGAAAACTTATAAGGTATATGTTTATCTGAATTCCATTACCTAAAAAAGACCCGTCTACCTCACAGTTTGCCTGGCACATTGCAGGTATTCAATGTTTAACACTTGATTATCCCGTGTATAAAATGACAGGAGAGATAGAAAAGTGCTTGAGCAAGAAGATTCAAAAAATCTTGAATAATTAGCCCTAAATGAATACAAGGCAGTGCCAACCAATAATGTTGTGGTTGTTTAGAAGAGATTTAGTTTATGTGAACTGAGATGGTTTTTGGTATAAAAAAAGCACTCTTTTTCTGAGCTGAGCTCTGTGGCAAGCAGCTATTGCTCAATCGCCCAGATGTCTTGTTACAAAGTCTTTAGAATAAAGCCTAGTACTTTACTCATAGGGAGACCCTTTAGGACTTTATCCAGTGTCTGTGGGCAGCAGCATAACAGATAAAATAGGACTGATTAAAGGTATAGATGAAAGCTCAGAGTGTTCTATAGGCAGGCAGAAATAATTTTGAAGACATTTTAGTGAGGATATATTTTAAAAGCAAAGGAAATTTCTGTTTCTTTGATTTTGATAAAAAGAAAAAAATGAGAAAGTTTCTTTGAACCATTTTCTGCCTGTTGATTTTCTGGTCTCTCCTGCCTCACCTCTCCTTGCTAGAAGCTGCTCCTCCCCTTTGCAGTATTCTGATTGCTGATGTTTCTTTCTTTCTTTCTTTCTTTCTGTTTTTTTTCCAAAAAGCAATAAGATTTTCTTTGTTTTCGTTGAGTGATAAGCCCCCTAGCCTTGATTGTTTCCCCCTTCTCATATAATTATGTTCACCCTAAGAGAGACTTGGGATCTTAATTAAGAGCTGGTGTTTGAGGGGCAGTCTTAGTAATGTATAAGAACAGTTATAAGGTACCTGTTTAATAGAATTCTCATCCTTAGGTAAAAAAGACTAGGCTATCTCACAGTTTTTGTGGTGCATTGCAGGTATTTAATGTTTAACACTTGATTATCCTGTGTATAAAATGACAGGAGAGACAGAAAAGTGCTTGAACAATGAGATTCAACAAATCTTGAATAATTTGCCCTAAATGAATACAAGGGACTGCCAAGCTGTAATGTTGTGGTTGTGTAGAAGAGATTTAGTGGAAGTGAACAGAGATGGTTTTTGGCAGAATTAAAGGACACTTTTCCAGAACTCAGCCCCCTGGGAACCAGCTATTCATGAACAGCCCAAATCTCTGTCGAAAAGTCTGTGGAATAAACTGTGTGCAACAGCATAATAGATAAAATAGAATTGATTAAAAGGTACAGGTGAAAGTTGAGAGTCTTATATAGGCAGGTACAAATAATGTTGAAAGGACATTTTAGTTAAGATACATTTTTAAACCAAGAGAGATTTCCTTTTCTTTCATTTTGGTAAAAAAAAAATTTAGAAAATTTGTTTTAGCCATTTTCATCCTACTGAGTTTCTCGTCTCTACTGCCTCCCTCTCCTTGCCAGAAGCTGCTGCTCCCCTTTGCAGTTTTCTGATTCCTGATCTTTCTTTCTTTCTTTCTTTCTTTCTTTCTTTCCTTCTTTCTTTCTTTCTTTCTTTCTTTCTTTCTTTCTTTCTTTCTTTCTTTCTTTCTTTCTTTCTTTCTTTCTTTCTTTCTTTCTTTTCTTTCTTTCTTTCTTTCTTTCTTTCCCTTCCTCCCTTCCTCCCTTCCTCCCTTCCTTCCTTCCTTCCTTCCTTCCTTCCTTCCTTCCTTCCTTCCTTCCTTCCTTCCTTCCTTCCTTCTCTGTCTCTTTTTTTTTTCCCAAAAAGGCATAAGATTTTTGGCCTTTGTTTTCTTTGAGTGATAACCTGCCCAGCCTTGATAGTTTCCCCCTTCTCATAGAATGGGGAGCAGCAGTATGTTCACCCTAAGATAGATTTGGAGCATTATTTAAGGGCTGGTGTTTGAGGGGAAGTGTTAGTAATGTAGAAGAACACTTACAAGGTATGTGTTTACCTGAATTCCCTTAGCTACAAACGACCAGGGTACCTCACAGTTTGTCTGGCACATTGCAGGTATTTAATGTTTGACACTTGATTATCCTGTGTATAAAATGACAGGAGAGATAGAAAAGTGCTTGAACAGTGAGATTCGAAAAATGTTGAATAATTAGCCCTAAATGAATACAAGGCAGTGCCAATCAGTAATGTTGTGTTTGTTTAGAAGAAATTTAGTTTTCATGAACAGAGATGGTTTTTGATATAAAAAAAGCATTCTTTTCCAGAGCTGAGCTCTGTGGCAAGCAGCTATTGCTGAATCGCCCAGATCTCTGTCACAGAGTCTTTAGAGTAAAGCCTAGTACTTTATTGATAGGGAGACCCTTTAGGACTTTACCCAGTGCCTGTGTGCAACAGCATAAGAGATAAAATAGAACTGATTAAAGGTATAGGTGAAAGCTGAGAGTGTTGTATAGGTAGGCAGAAACAATGTTGAAAAGACATTTTAGTGAGGATACATTTTAAAAGCAAAGGAAATTTCTGTTGCTTTGATTTTGATAAGAAGAAAAAATGAGAAAGTTTCTTGGAACCATTTTCTGCCTGTTGATTTTCTGGTCTCTGCTGCCTCCCCTCTCCTTGCTAGAAGCTGCTCCTCCCCTTTGCAGTATTCTGATTCCTGATGTTTGCTTGTTTCTTTCTTTCTTTCTGCTTTTTTTTCCAAAAAGCAATAAGATTTTTGCCCTTTGTTTTTTTGAGTGGTAACCCCCCTAAAATTGATTGTTTCCACTTCCCATATAACTACGTTCACCCTGAGATAGACTTGAGATGTTAATTAAGAGCTGGTGTTTGAGGCAAAGTCTTAGTAATGTATAAGAACAGTTGTAAGGTATGTGTTTACCAGAATTTTCATCCTTAGGTAGAAAAGACTAGGCTACCTCACAGGTTTTGTGGTGCATTGCAGGTATTTAATGTTTGACACTTGATTATCCTGTGTATAAAATGACAGGAGAGATAGAAAAGTGCTTGAACAATGAGATTCCAAAAATCTTGAATAATTAGCCCTAAATGAATACAAGGCAGTGCCAATCAGTAATGTTGTGTTTGTTCAGAAGAAATTGAGTTTACATGAACAGAGATGGTTTTTGGTAGAATTAAAGGACACTTTTCCAGAACTCAGCCCCCTGGCAACCAGCTATTCCTGAACTGCCCTGATCTCTGTGGAAAAGTCTGTGCAATCAGCTGTGTGCAACAGCATAATAAATAAAATAGAACTGATTAAAAGGTACAGGTGAAAGTTGAGAGTCTTGTACAGGCAGGTAGAAATAATGTTGAAAAGACATTTTAGTTAAGATACATTTTTAAACCAAGGGAAATTTCCTTTTCTTTGATTTTGGTAAAAAAAAAGTTTAGAAAGTTTGTTTTAGCCATTTTCATCCTACTGATTTTCTGGTCTCTACTGCCTCCCTCTCCTTGCCAGAAGCTACTCCTCCCCTTTGCAGTTTTCTGATTCCTTCCTTCGTTCCTTCCTTCCTTCTCTGTCTCTTTTTTTTTCCCCACAAAGACATAAGATTTTTGGCCTTTGTTTTCTTTGAGTGATAACCTGCCCAGCCTTGATAGTTTCCCCCTTCTCATAGAAAGGGGAGCAGCAGTATGTTCACCCTGAGATAGATTTGGAGCATTATTTAAGGGCTGGTGTTTGAGGGGAAGTGTTAGTAATGTAGAAGAACACTTATAAGGTATGTGTTTACCTGAATTCCCTTAGCTACAAACGACCAGGGTACCTCACAGTTTGTCTGGCACATTGCAGGTATTTAATGTTCAACACTTTATTATCCTGTGTATAAAATGAGAGGAGAGATAGAAAATAGCTTGAGCAAGAAGATTCAAAAAATGTGGAATAATTATCCCTAAATGAATACAAGGCAGTGCCAACCAATAATGTTGTGGTTGTTTAGAAGAGATTTAGTTTACATGAACAGAGATGGTTTTTGATATAAAAAAAGCATTCTTTTCCAGAGCTGAGCTCTGTGGCAAGCAGCTATTGTTGAATCGCCCAGATCTCTGTCACAGAGTCTTTAGAGTAAAGCCTAGTACTTTATTGATAGGGAGACCCTTTAGGACTTTACCCAGTGCCTGTGTGCAACAGCATAGGAGATAAAATAGAACTGATTAAAGGTATAGGTGAAAGCTGAGAGTGTTGTATAGGTAGGCAGAAACAATTTTGAAAAGACATTTTAGTGAGGATACATTTTAAAAGCAAAGGAAATTTCTGTTTCTTTGATTTTGATAAAAAGAAAAAATGAGAAAGTTTCTTTGAACCATTTTCTGCCTGTTGATTTTCTGGTCTCTACTGCCTCCCCTCTCCTTGCTAGAAGCTGCTCCTCCCCTTTGCAGTATACTGATTGCTGATGTTTCTTTCTTTCTTTCTGTTTTTTTTCCAAAAAGCAATAAGATTTTTGCCCTTTCTTTTTGAATGGTAACCCTCCTAACGTTGATTGTTTCCCCCTTCTGATATCATTATGTTCACCCTGAGATAGACTTGAGATGTTAATTAAGAGCTGGTGTTTGAGGCAAAGTCTCAGTAATGTATAAGAACAGTTATAAGGTATGTGTTTACCAGAATTTCATGCTTAGGTAGAAAAGAGTAGGCTACCTCACAGGTTTTGTGGTGCATTGCAGGTATTTAATGTTTGACACTTGATTATCCTGTGTATAAAATGAGAGGAGAGATAGAAAAGTGCTTGAACAGTGAGATTCAAAAAATCTTGAATAATTAGCCCTAAATGAATACAAGGCAGTGCCAATCAGTAATGTTGTGTTTGTTTAGAAGAAATTTAGTTTACGTGAACAGAGATGGTTTTTTATAAAAAAAGCATTCTTTTCCAGAGCTGAGCTCTGTGGCAAGCAGGCATTGTTGAATCGCCCAGATCTCTGTCACAGAGTCTTTAGAATAAAGCCTAGTACTTTATTGATAGGGAAACCCTTTAGGACTTTACCCAGTGCCTGTCTGCAACAGCAAAAGAGATAAAATAGAACTGATTAACGGTATAGGTGAAAGCTGAGAGTGTTGTATAGGTAGGCAGAAACAATTTTGAAAAGACATTTTAGTGAGGATACATTTTAAAAGCAAAGGAAATTTCTGTTTCTTTGATTTTGATAAAAAGAAAAAATGAGAAAGTTTCTTGGAACCATTTTCTGCCTGTTGATTTTCTGGTCTCTGCTGTCTCCCCTCTCCTTGCTAGAAGCTGCTCCTCCCCTTTGCAGTGTTCTGATTCCTGATGTTTCTTTCTTTCTTTCTTTCTTTCTTGCATTCTTTCTTTCTTTCTTGCATTCTTTCTTTCTTTCTTTCTGTCTGTCTGTCTGTCTTTTCTTTCTGTTTTTTTCCAAAAAGCAATAAGATTTTTGTCCTTTGTTTTTTTGAGTGGTAACCCCCCTAACCTTCATTGTTTCCCCCTTCTGATATCATTATGTTCACCCTGAGATAGACTTGAGATGTTAATTAAGAGCTGGTGTTTGAGGCAAAGTCTCAGTAATGTATAAGAACAGTTATAAGGTATGTGTTTACCAGAATTTTCATGCTTCGGTAGAAAAGAGTAGGCTACCTCACAGGTTTTGTGGTGCATTGCAGGTATTTAATGTTTGACACTTGATTATCCTGTGTATAAAATGACAGGAGAGATAGAAAAGTGCTTGAACAATGAGATTCCAAAAATCTTGAATAATTAGCCCTAAATGAATACAAGGCAGTGCCAATCAGTAATGTTGTGTTTGTTTAGAAGAAATTGAGTTTACATGAACAGAGATGGTTTTTGGTAGAATTAAAGGACACTTTTCCAGAACTCAGCCCCCTGGCAACCAGGTATTCCTGAACTGCCCTGATCTCTGTGGAAAAGTCTGTGCAATCAACTGTGTGCAACAGCATAATAAATAAAATAGAACTGATTAAAAGGTACAGGTGAAAGTTGAGAGTCTTGTACAGGCAGGTAGAAATAATGTTGAAAAGACATTTTAGTTAAGATACATTTTTAAACCAAGGGAAATTTCCTTTTCTTTGATTTTGGTAAAAAAAAAGTTTAGAAAATTTGTTTTAGCCTTTTTCATCCTACTGATTTTCTGGTCTCTACTGCCTCCCTCTCCTTGCCAGAAGCTACTCCTCCCCTTTGCAGTTTTCTGATTCCTTCCTCCTCCTCCTCCTCCTTCCTTCCTTCCTTCCTTCCTTCCTTCCTTCCTTCCTTCCTTCCTCCTTCCTCCCTCCCTCCTCCCTCCTTCCCCCCTTCCCTTCCTTCCTTCCTTCCTTCCTTCCTTCCTTCCTTCCTTCCTTCCTTCCTTCCTTCCTTCCTTCCTTCCTTCCTTCCTTCTCTGTCTCTCTTTTTTTTTCCCAAAAAGGCATAAGATTTTTGGCCTTCGTTTTCTTTGGGTGATAACCTGCCCAGCCTTGATTGTTTCCCCCTTCTCATAGAATGGGCAGTAGCAGTATGTTCACCCTGAGATAAACTTGGGATGTTAATGAAGAGCTGGTGTTTGAGGGGCAGCCTTAATAATGTATAAAAACAGTTATAAGGTATCTGTTTACCAGAATTCTCATCCTTAGGTAAAAAAGACTATGCTGTCTCACAGTTTTTGTGGTGCATTGCAGTTATTTAATGTTTAGCACTTGATTATCCTGTGTATAAAATGACAGGAGAGTTAGAAAAGTGCTTGAACAGTGAGATTCCAAAAATCTTGAATAATTAGCCCTAAATGAATACAAGGCAGTGCCAATCAGTAATGTTGTGTTTGTTTAGAAGAAATTGAGTTTACGTGAACAGAGATGGTTTTTGGTATAAAAAAAGCATTCTTTTCCAGAGCTGAGCTCTGTGGCAAGCAGGTATTGCTGAATCACCCAGATCTCTGTCACAGAGTCTTTAGAATAAAGCCTAGTACTTTATTGATAGGGAGACCCTTTAGGACTTTACCCAGTGCCTGTGTGTAACAGCATAAGAGATAAAATAGAACTGATTAAAGGTATAGGTGAAAGCTGAGAGTGTTGTATAGGTAGGCAGAAACAATTTTGAAAAGACATTTTAGTGAGGATACATTTTAAAAGCAAAGGAAATTTCTGTTTCTTTGATTTTGATAAAAAGAAAAAATGAGAAAGTTTCTTGGAACCATTTTCTGCCTGTTGATTTTCTGGTCTCTACTGTCTCCCCTCTCCTTGCTAGAAGCTGCTCCTCCCCTTTGCAGTATTCTGATTCCTGATGTTGTTTGTTTGTTTGTTTTTTGTTTGTTTGTTTGTTTTCTTTTTCTTTCTTCTTTCTTTCTTTCTTTCTTTCTTTCTATCTTTCTGTCTGTCTGTCTGTCTGTCTGTCTTTCTTTCTTTCTTGCCTTCTTGCTTTCTTGCTTTCTTGCTTTCTTGCTTTCTTGCTTTCTCTTTCTTTCTTTCTTTCTCTCTCTTTCTTTCTTTCTTTCTCTCTCTCTTTCTTTCTTCCTTTCTTTCTTTCTTGCTTTCTTTCTTTCTTTCTTGCTTTCTTGCTTTCTTGCTTTCTTTCTTTCTTGCTTTCTTTCAGTTTTTTTCCAAAAAGCAATGAGATTTTTGTCCTTTGTTTTTTTGAGTGATAACCCCCCTAACCTTGATTGTTTCCCCCTTCTGATATCATTATGTTCACCCTGAGATAGACTTGAGATGTTAATTAAGAGCTGGTGTTTGAGGCAAAGTCTCAGTAATGTATAAGAACAGTTATAAGGTATGTGTTTACCAGAATTTTCATGCTTAGGTAGAAAAGAGTAGGCTACCTCACAGGTTTTGTGGTGCATTGCAGGTATTTAATGTTTGACACTTGATTATCCTGTGTATAAAATGACAGGAGAGATAGAAAAGTGCTTGAACAATGAGATTCCAAAACTCTTGAATAATTAGCCCTAAATGAATACAAGGCAGTGCCAATCAGTAACGTTGTGTTTGTTTAGAAGAAATTGAGTTTACATGAACAGAGATGGTTTTTGGTAGAATTAAAGGACACTTTTCCAGAACTCAGCCCCCTGGCAACCAGCTATTCCTGAACTGCCCTGATCTCTGTGGAAAAGTCTGTGCAATCAGCTGTGTGCAACAGCATAATAAATAAAATAGAACTGATTAAAAGGTACAGGTGAAAGTTGAGAGTCTTGTACAGGCAGGTAGAAATAATGTTGAAAAGACATTTTAGTTAAGATACATTTTTAAACCAAGGGAAATTTCCTTTTCTTTGATTTTGGTAAAAAAAAAGTTTAGAAAATTTGTTTTAGCCATTTTCTTCCTACTGATTTTCTGGTCTCTACTGCCTCCCTCTCCTTGCCAGAAGCTACTCCTCCCCTTTGCAGTTTTCTGATTTCCTTCCTTCCTTCCTTCCTTCCTTCCTTCCTTCCTCCCTCCCTTCCTTCCTTCCTTGCTTCCTTCCGTCCCTTCCTCCCTTCCTCCCTTCCTCCCTTCCTCCCTTCCTTCCTTCCTTCCTTCTCTGTCTCTCTTTTTTTTTCCCCAAAAAGGCATAAGATTTTTGGTTTTTGTTTTGTTTGAGTGATAACCTGCCCAGCCTTGATAGTTTCCCCCTTCTCATAGAATGGGGAGCAGCAGTATGTTCACCCTAAGATAGATTTGGAGCATTATTTAAGGGCTGGTGTTTGAGGGGAAGTGTTAGTAATGTAGAAGAACACTTACAAGGTATGTGTTTACCTGAATTCCCTTAGCTAAAAACGACCAGGGTACCTCACAGTGTGTCTGGCACATTGCAGGTATTTAATGTTTAACACTTGATTATCCTGTGTATAAAATGATAGGAGAGATAGAAACGTGCTTGAACAGTGAGATTCGAAAAATGTTGAATAATTAGCCCTAAATGAATACAAGGCAGTGCCAATCAGTAATGTTGTGTTTGTTTAGAAGAAATTTCGTTTACGTGAACAGAGATGGTTTTTGATATAAAAAAAGCATTCTTTTCCAGAGCTGAGCTCTGTGGCAAGCAGGTATTGCTGAATCGCCCAGATCTCTGTCACAAAGTCTTTAGAGTAAAGCCTAGTACTTTATTGATAGGGAGACCCTTTAGGACTTTACCCAGTGCCTGTGTGCAACAGCATGAGAGATAAAATAGAACTGATTAAAGGTATAGGTGAAAGCTGAGAGTGTTGTATAGGTAGGCAGAAACAATGTTGAAAAGACATTTTAGTGAGGATACATTTTAAAAGCAAAGGAAATTTCTGTTTCTTTGATTTTGATAAAAAGAAAAAATGAGAAAGTTTCTTGGAACCATTTTCTGCCTATTGATTTTCTGGTCTCTACTGTCTCCCCTCTCCTTGCTCGAAGCTGCTCCTCCCCTTTGCAGTATTGTGATTCCTGATGTGTCTTTCTTTCTTTCTTCCTTCCTTCCTTCCTTCTTTCTTTCTTTCTTTCTTTCTTTCTTTCTTTCTTTCTTTCTTTCTTTCTTTCTTTCTTTCTTTCTTTCTGTCTGTGTGTCTGTCTTTCTTTCTGTCTTTCTGTCTTTCTTTCTGTCTGTGTGTCTTTCTTTCTTGCTTGCTTTCTTGCTTTCTTGCTTCCTTTCTTTCTTGCTTTCTTTCTGTCTTTCTTTCTTGCTTTCTTTCTTGCTTTCTTTCTTTCTGTTGTTTTTCAAAAAGCAGTAAGAATTTTGCCCTTTGTTTTTTTGAGTAGTAACCCCCCTAACCTTGATTGTTTCCCCCTTTTGATATCATTATGTTCACCCTGAGATAGACTTGAGATGTTAATTAAGAGCCGGTGTTTGAGGCAAAGTCTCAGTAATGTATAAGAACAGTTATAAGGTATGTGTTTACGAGAATTTTCATGCTTAGGTAGAAAAGAATAGGCTACCTCACAGGTTTTGTGGTGCATTGCAGGTATTTAATGTTTGACACTTGTTTATCCTGTGTATAAAATGACAGGAGAGATAGAAAAGTGCTTGAACAATGAGATTCCAAAATCTTGAATAATTAGCCCTAAATGAATACAAGGCAGTGCCAATCAGTAATGTTGTGTTTGTTTAGAAGAAATTTAGTTTCATGAACAGAGATGGTTTTTGATATAAAAAAAGCATTCTTTTCCAGAGCTGAGCTCTGTGGCAAGCAGCTATTGCTGAATCGCCCAGATCTCTGTCACAGAGTCTTTAGAGTAAAGCCTAGTACTTTATTGATAGGGAGACCCTTTAGGACTTTACCAGTGCCTGTGTGCAACAGCATAAGAGATAAAATAGAACTGATTAAAGGTATAGGTGAAAGCTGAGAGTGTTGTATAGGTAGGCAGAAACAATGTTGAAAAGACATTTTAGTGAGGATACATTTTAAAAGCAAAGGAAATTTCTGTTGCTTTGATTTTGATAAGAAGAAAAAATGAGAAAGTTTCTTGGAACCATTTTCTGCCTGTTGATTTTCTGGTCTCTGCTGCCTCCCCTCTCCTTGCTAGAAGCTGCTCCTCCCCTGTGCAGTATTCTGATTCCTGATGTTTGCTTGTTTCTTTCTTTCTTTCTGCTTTTTTTTCCAAAAAGCAATAAGATTTTTGCCCTTTGTTTTTTTGAGTGGTAACCCCCCTAAAATGATTGTTTCCACTTCCCATATAACTACGTTCACCCTGAGATAGACTTGAGATGTTAATTAAGAGCTGGTGTTTGAGGCAAAGTCTTAGTAATGTATAAGAACAGTTGTAAGGTATGTGTTTACCAGAATTTTCATCCTTAGGTAGAAAAGACTAGGCTACCTCACAGGTTTTGTGGTGCATTGCAGGTATTTAATGTTTGACACTTGATTATCCTGTGTATAAAATGACAGGAGAGATAGAAAAGTGCTTGAACAATGAGATTCCAAAAATCTTGAATAATTAGCCCTAAATGAATACAAGGCAGTGCCAATCAGTAATGTTGTGTTTGTTCAGAAGAAATTGAGTTTACATGAACAGAGATGGTTTTTGGTAGAATTAAAGGACACTTTTCCAGAACTCAGCCCCCTGGCAACCAGCTATTCCTGAACTGCCCTGATCTCTGTGGAAAAGTCTGTGCAATCAGCTGTGTGCAACAGCATAATAAATAAAATAGAACTGATTAAAAGGTACAGGTGAAAGTTGAGAGTCTTGTACAGGCAGGTAGAAATAATGTTGAAAAGACATTTTAGTTAAGATACATTTTTAAACCAAGGGAAATTTCCTTTTCTTTGATTTTGGTAAAAAAAAAGTTTAGAAAGTTTGTTTTAGCCATTTTCATCCTACTGATTTTCTGGTCTCTACTGCCTCCCTCTCCTTGCCAGAAGCTACTCCTCCCCTTTGCAGTTTTCTGATTCCTTCCTTCGTTCCTTCCTTCCTTCTCTGTCTCTTTTTTTTTCCCCACAAAGACATAAGATTTTTGGCCTTTGTTTCTTTGAGTGATAACCTGCCCAGCCTTGATAGTTTCCCCCTTCTCATAGAAAGGGGAGCAGCAGTATGTTCACCCTGAGATAGATTTGGAGCATTATTTAAGGGCTGGTGTTTGAGGGGAAGTGTTAGTAATGTAGAAGAACACTTATAAGGTATGTGTTTACCTGAATTCCCTTAGCTACAAACGACCAGGGTACCTCACAGTTTGTCTGGCACATTGCAGGTATTTAATGTTCAACACTTTATTATCCTGTGTATAAAATGAGAGGAGAGATAGAAAATAGCTTGAGCAAGAAGATTCAAAAAATGTGGAATAATTATCCCTAAATGAATACAAGGCAGTGCCAACCAATAATGTTGTGGTTGTTTAGAAGAGATTTAGTTTTCATGAACAGAGATGGTTTTTGATATAAAAAAAGCATTCTTTTCCAGAGCTGAGCTCTGTGGCAAGCAGCTATTGTTGAATCGCCCAGATCTCTGTCACAGAGTCTTTAGAGTAAAGCCTAGTACTTTATTGATAGGGAGACCCTTTAGGACTTTACCCAGTGCCTGTGTGCAACAGCATAGGAGATAAAATAGAACTGATTAAAGGTATAGGTGAAAGCTGAGAGTGTTGTATAGGTAGGCAGAAACAATTTTGAAAAGACATTTTAGTGAGGATACATTTTAAAAGCAAAGGAAATTTCTGTTTCTTTGATTTTGATAAAAAGAAAAAATGAGAAAGTTTCTTTGAACCATTTTCTGCCTGTTGATTTTCTGGTCTCTACTGCCTCCCCTCTCCTTGCTAGAAGCTGCTCCTCCCCTTTGCAGTATTCTGATTGCTGATGTTTCTTTCTTTCTTTCTGTTTTTTTTCCAAAAAGCAATAAGATTTTTGCCCTTTCTTTTTGAATGGTAACCCTCCTAACGTTGATTGTTTCCCCCTTCTGATATCATTATGTTCACCCTGAGATAGACTTGAGATGTTAATTAAGAGCTGGTGTTTGAGGCAAAGTCTCAGTAATGTATAAGAACAGTTATAAGGTATGTGTTTACCAGAATTTTCATGCTTAGGTAGAAAAGAGTAGGCTACCTCACAGGTTTTGTGGTGCATTGCAGGTATTTAATGTTTGACACTTGATTATCCTGTGTATAAAATGACAGGAGAGATAGAAAAGTGCTTGAACAATGAGATTCCAAAAATCTTGAATAATTAGCCCTAAATGAATACAAGGCAGTGCCAACCAATAATGTTGTGGTTGTTTAGAAGAGATTTAGTTTATGTGAACTGAAATGGTTTTTGGTATAAAAAAAGCAGTCTTTTCCAGAGCTGAGCTCTGTGGCAAGCAGCTATTGCTGAATCGCCCAGATCTCTGTCACAGAGTCTTTAGAGTAAAGCCTAGTACTTTATTGATAGGGAGACCCTTTAGGACTTTACCCAGTGCCTGTGTGCAACAGCATAAGAGATAAAATAGAACTGATTAAAGGTATAGGTGAAAGCTGAGAGTGTTGTATAGGTAGGCAGAAACAATTTTGAAAAGACATTTTAGTGAGGATACATTTTAAAAGCAAAGGAAATTTCTGTTGCTTTGATTTTGATAAGAAGAAAAAATGAGAAAGTTTCTTGGAACCATTTTCTGCCTGTTGATTTTCTGGTCTCTACTGTCTCCCCTTTCCTTGCTAGAAGCTGCTCCTCCCCTTTGCAGTATTCTGATTCCTGATGTTTGTTTGTTTGTTTGTTTGTTTGTTTGTTTGTTTCTTTCTTTCTGTTTTTTTTTCGAAAAAGGAATAAGATTTTTGCCCTTTGTTTTCTTTGGGTGATAACCTGCCCAGCCTTGATTGTTTCCCCCTTCTCATAGAATGGGCAGTAGCAGTATGTTCACCCTGAGATAAACTTGGGATGTTCATGAAGAGCTGGTGTTTGAGGGGCAGTCTTAATAATGTATAAGAACAGTTATAAGGTATCTGTTTACCGGAATTCTCATGCTTAGGTAGAAAAGAGTAGGCTACCTCACAGTTTTTGTGGTGCATTGCAGGTATTTAATGTTTAACACTTGATTATCCTGTGTATAAAATGAGAGGAGAGATAGAAAAGTGCTTGAACAGTGAGATTCAAAAAATCTTGAATAATTAGCCCTAAATGAATACAAGGCAGTGCCAATCAGTAATGTTGTGTTTGTTTAGAAGAAATTTAGTTTACGTGAACAGAGATGGTTTTTGGTATAAAAAAAGCATTCTTTTCCAGAGCTGAGCTCTGTGGCAAGCAGGCATTGTTGAATCGCCCAGATCTCTGTCACAGAGTCTTTAGAATAAAGCCTAGTACTTTATTGATAGGGAGACCCTTTAGGACTTTACCCAGTGCCTGTCTGCAACAGCAAAAGAGATAAAATAGAACTGATTAACGGTATAGGTGAAAGCTGAGAGTGTTGTATAGGTAGGCAGAAACAATTTTGAAAAGACATTTTAGTGAGGATACATTTTAAAAGCAAAGGAAATTTCTGTTTCTTTGATTTTGATAAAAAGAAAAAATGAGAAAGTTTCTTGGAACCATTTTCTGCCTGTTGATTTTCTGGTCTCTGCTGTCTCCCCTCTCCTTGCTAGAAGCTGCTCCTCCCCTTTGCAGTGTTCTGATTCCTGATGTTTCTTTCTTTCTTTCTTTCTTTCTTGCATTCTTTCTTTCTTTCTTGCATTCTTTCTTTCTTTCTTTCTGTCTGTCTGTCTGTCTGTCTTTTCTTTCTGTTTTTTTCCAAAAAGCAATAAGATTTTTGTCCTTTGTTTTTTTGAGTGGTAACCCCCCTAACCTTCATTGTTTCCCCCTTCTGATATCATTATGTTCACCCTGAGATAGACTTGGGATGTTAATTAAGAGCTGGTGTTTGAGGCAAAGTCTCAGTAATGTATAAGAACAGTTATAAGGTATGTGTTTACCAGAATTTTCATGCTTCGGTAGAAAAGAGTAGGCTACCTCACAGGTTTTGTGGTGCATTGCAGGTATTTAATGTTTAACACTTGATTATCCTGTGTATAAAATGACAGGAGAGATAGAAAAGTGCTTGAACAATGAGATTCCAAAAATCTTGAATAATTAGCCCTAAATGAATACAAGGCAGTGCCAATCAGTAATGTTGTGTTTGTTTAGAAGAAATTGAGTTTACATGAACAGAGATGGTTTTTGGTAGAATTAAAGGACACTTTTCCAGAACTCAGCCCCCTGGCAACCAGGTATTCCTGAACTGCCCTGATCTCTGTGGAAAAGTCTGTGCAATCAACTGTGTGCAACAGCATAATAAATAAAATAGAACTGATTAAAAGGTACAGGTGAAAGTTGAGAGTCTTGTACAGGCAGGTAGAAATAATGTTGAAAAGACATTTTAGTTAAGATACATTTTTAAACCAAGGGAAATTTCCTTTTCTTTGATTTTGGTAAAAAAAAAGTTTAGAAAATTTTTTTAGCCTTTTTCATCCTATTGATTTTCTGGTCTCTACTGCCTCCCTCTCCTTGCCAGAAGCTACTCCTCCCCTTTGCAGTTTTCTGATTCCTTCCTCCTTCCTTCCTTCCTCCTTCCTTCCTTCCTTCCTTCCTTCCTCCTTCCTTCCTTCCTTCCTTCCTCCCTCCCTCCTCCCTCCCTCCCTCCTTCCTTCCTTCCTTCTTCCTTCCTTCCTTCCTTCCTTCCTTCCTTCCTTCCTTCCTTCCTTCCTTCCTTCTTCCTTCCTTCCTTCCTTCCTTCCTTCCTTCCTTCCTTCCTTCCTTCCTTCCTTCCTTCCTTCCTTCCTTCCTTCCTTCTCTGTCTCTCTTTTTTTTTTCCCAAAAAGGCATAAGATTTTTGGCCTTCGTTTTCTTTGGGTGATAACCTGCCCAGCCTTGATTGTTTCCCCCTTCTCATAGAATGGGCAGTAGCAGTATGTTCACCCTGAGATAAACTTGGGATGTTAATGAAGAGCTGGTGTTTGAGGGGCAGCCTTAATAATGTATAAAAACAGTTATAAGGTATCTGTTTACCAGAATTCTCATCCTTAGGTAAAAAAGACTATGCTGTCTCACAGTTTTTGTGGTGCATTGCAGTTATTTAATGTTTAGCACTTGATTATCCTGTGTATAAAATGACAGGAGAGTTAGAAAAGTGCTTGAACAGTGAGATTCCAAAAATCTTGAATAATTAGCCCTAAATGAATACAAGGCAGTGCCAATCAGTAATGTTGTGTTTGTTTAGAAGAAATTGAGTTTACGTGAACAGAGATGGTTTTTGGTATAAAAAAAGCATTCTTTTCCAGAGCTGAGCTCTGTGGCAAGCAGGTATTGCTGAATCACCCAGATCTCTGTCACAGAGTCTTTAGAATAAAGCCTAGTACTTTATTGATAGGGAGACCCTTTAGGACTTTACCCAGTGCCTGTGTGTAACAGCATAAGAGATAAAATAGAACTGATTAAAGGTATAGGTGAAAGCTGAGAGTGTTGTATAGGTAGGCAGAAACAATTTTGAAAAGACATTTTAGTGAGGATACATTTTAAAAGCAAAGGAAATTTCTGTTTCTTTGATTTTGATAAAAAGAAAAAATGAGAAAGTTTCTTGGAACCATTTTCTGCCTGTTGATTTTCTGGTCTCTACTGTCTCCCCTCTCCTTGCTAGAAGCTGCTCCTCCCCTTTGCAGTATTCTGATTCCTGATGTTTGTTTGTTTGTTTGTTTGTTTGTTTGTTTGTTTGTTTGTTCTTTCTTTCTTTCTTTCTTTCTTTCTTTCTATCTTTCTGTCTGTCTGTCTGTCTGTCTGTCTTTCTTTCTTTCTTGCCTTCTTGCTTTCTTGCTTTCTTGCTTTCTTGCTTTCTTGCTTTCTCTTTCTTTCTTTCTTTCTCTCTCTTTCTTTCTTTCTTTCTTTCTCTCTCTCTTTCTTTCTTCCTTTCTTTCTTTCTTGCTTTCTTTCTTTCTTTCTTGCTTTCTTGCTTTCTTGCTTTCTTTCTTTCTTGCTTTCTTTCAGTTTTTTTCCAAAAAGCAATGAGATTTTTGTCCTTTGTTTTTTTGAGTGATAACCCCCCTAACCTTGATTGTTTCCCCCTTCTGATATCATTATGTTCACCCTGAGATAGACTTGAGATGTTAATTAAGAGCTGGTGTTTGAGGCAAAGTCTCAGTAATGTATAAGAACAGTTATAAGGTATGTGTTTACCAGAATTTTCATGCTTAGGTAGAAAAGAGTAGGCTACCTCACAGGTTTTGTGGTGCATTGCAGGTATTTAATGTTTGACACTTGATTATCCTGTGTATAAAATGACAGGAGAGATAGAAAAGTGCTTGAACAATGAGATTCCAAAACTCTTGAATAATTAGCCCTAAATGAATACAAGGCAGTGCCAATCAGTAACGTTGTGTTTGTTTAGAAGAAATTGAGTTTACATGAACAGAGATGGTTTTTGGTAGAATTAAAGGACACTTTTCCAGAACTCAGCCCCCTGGCAACCAGCTATTCCTGAACTGCCCTGATCTCTGTGGAAAAGTCTGTGCAATCAGCTGTGTGCAACAGCATAATAAATAAAATAGAACTGATTAAAAGGTACAGGTGAAAGTTGAGAGTCTTGTACAGGCAGGTAGAAATAATGTTGAAAAGACATTTTAGTTAAGATACATTTTTAAACCAAGGGAAATTTCCTTTTCTTTGATTTTGGTAAAAAAAAAGTTTAGAAAATTTGTTTTAGCCATTTTCTTCCTACTGATTTTCTGGTCTCTACTGCCTCCCTCTCCTTGCCAGAAGCTACTCCTCCCCTTTGCAGTTTTCTGATTCCTTCCTTCCTTCCTTCCTTCCTTCCTTCCTTCCTTCCTTCCTCCTCCTTCCTTCCTTCCTTGCTTCCTTCCGTCCCTTCCTCCCTTCCTCCCTTCCTCCCTTCCTTCCTTCCTTCCTTCTCTGTCTCTCTTTTTTTTTCCCCAAAAAGGCATAAGATTTTTGGTTTTTGTTTTGTTTGAGTGATAACCTGCCCAGCCTTGATAGTTTCCCCCTTCTCATAGAATGGGGAGCAGCAGTATGTTCACCCTAAGATAGATTTGGAGCATTATTTAAGGGCTGGTGTTTGAGGGGAAGTGTTAGTAATGTAGAAGAACACTTACAAGGTATGTGTTTACCTGAATTCCCTTAGCTAAAAACGACCAGGGTACCTCACAGTGTGTCTGGCACATTGCAGGTATTTAATGTTTAACACTTGATTATCCTGTGTATAAAATGATAGGAGAGATAGAAACGTGCTTGAACAGTGAGATTCGAAAAATGTTGAATAATTAGCCCTAAATGAATACAAGGCAGTGCCAATCAGTAATGTTGTGTTTGTTTAGAAGAAATTTCGTTTACGTGAACAGAGATGGTTTTTGATATAAAAAAAGCATTCTTTTCCAGAGCTGAGCTCTGTGGCAAGCAGGTATTGCTGAATCGCCCAGATCTCTGTCACAAAGTCTTTAGAGTAAAGCCTAGTACTTTATTGATAGGGAGACCCTTTAGGACTTTACCCAGTGCCTGTGTGCAACAGCATGAGAGATAAAATAGAACTGATTAAAGGTATAGGTGAAAGCTGAGAGTGTTGTATAGGTAGGCAGAAACAATGTTGAAAAGACATTTTAGTGAGGATACATTTTAAAAGAAAGGAAATTTCTGTTTCTTTGATTTTGATAAAAAGAAAAAATGAGAAAGTTTCTTGGAACCATTTTCTGCCTATTGATTTTCTGGTCTCTACTGTCTCCCCTCTCCTTGCTCGAAGCTGCTCCTCCCCTTTGCAGTATTGTGATTCCTGATGTGTCTTTCTTTCTTTCTTCCTTCCTTCCTTCCTTCCTTCTTCTTTCTTTCTTTCTTTCTTTCTTTCTTTCTTTCTTTCTTTCTTTCTTTCTTTCTTTCTTTCTTTCTTTCTTTCTTTCTTTCTGTCTGTGTGTCTGTCTTTCTTTCTGTCTTTCTGTCTTTCTTTCTGTCTGTGTGTCTTTCTTTCTTGCTTGCTTTCTTGCTTTCTTGCTTCCTTTCTTTCTTGCTTTCTTTCTGTCTTTCTTTCTTGCTTTCTTTCTTGCTTTCTTTCTTTCTGTTGTTTTTCAAAAAGCAGTAAGAATTTTGCCCTTTGTTTTTTTGAGTAGTAACCCCCCTAACCTTGATTGTTTCCCCCTTTTGATATCATTATGTTCACCCTGAGATAGACTTGAGATGTTAATTAAGAGCCGGTGTTTGAGGCAAAGTCTCAGTAATGTATAAGAACAGTTATAAGGTATGTGTTTACGAGAATTTTCATGCTTAGGTAGAAAAGAATAGGCTACCTCACAGGTTTTGTGGTGCATTGCAGGTATTTAATGTTTGACACTTGTTTATCCTGTGTATAAAATGACAGGAGAGATAGAAAAGTGCTTGAACAATGAGATTCCAAAACTCTTGAATAATTAGCCCTAAATGAATACAAGGCAGTGCCAATCAGTAATGTTGTGTTTGTTTAGAAGAAATTTAGTTTTCATGAACAGAGATGGTTTTTGATATAAAAAAAGCATTCTTTTCCAGAGCTGAGCTCTGTGGCAAGCAGCTATTGCTGAATCGCCCAGATCTCTGTCACAGAGTCTTTAGAGTAAAGCCTAGTACTTTATTGATAGGGAGACCCTTTAGGACTTTACCCAGTGCCTGTGTGCAACAGCATAAGAGATAAAATAGAACTGATTAAAGGTATAGGTGAAAGCTGAGAGTGTTGTATAGGTAGGCAGAAACAATGTTGAAAAGACATTTTAGTGAGGATACATTTTAAAAGCAAAGGAAATTTCTGTTGCTTTGATTTTGATAAGAAGAAAAAATGAGAAAGTTTCTTGGAACCATTTTCTGCCTGTTGATTTTCTGGTCTCTGCTGCCTCCCCTCTCCTTGCTAGAAGCTGCTCCTCCCCTGTGCAGTATTCTGATTCCTGATGTTTGCTTGTTTCTTTCTTTCTTTCTGCTTTTTTTCCAAAAAGCAATAAGATTTTGCCCTTTGTTTTTTGAGTGGTAACCCCCCTAAAATTGATTGTTTCCACTTCCCATATAACTACGTTCACCCTGAGATAGACTTGAGATGTTAATTAAGAGCTGGTGTTTGAGGCAAAGTCTTAGTAATGTATAAGAACAGTTGTAAGGTATGTGTTTACCAGAATTTTCATCCTTAGGTAGAAAAGACTAGGCTACCTCACAGGTTTTGTGGTGCATTGCAGGTATTTAATGTTTGACACTTGATTATCCTGTGTATAAAATGACAGGAGAGATAGAAAAGTGCTTGAACAATGAGATTCCAAAAATCTTGAATAATTAGCCCTAAATGAATACAAGGCAGTGCCAATCAGTAATGTTGTGTTTGTTTCAGAAGAAATTGAGTTACATGAACAGAGATGGTTTTTGGTAGAATTAAAGGACACTTTTCCAGAACTCAGCCCCCTGGCAACCAGCTATTCCTGAACTGCCCTGATCTCTGTGGAAAAGTCTGTGCAATCAGCTGTGTGCAACAGCATAATAAATAAAATAGAACTGATTAAAAGGTACAGGTGAAAGTTGAGAGTCTTGTACAGGCAGGTAGAAATAATGTTGAAAAGACATTTTAGTTAAGATACATTTTTAAACCAAGGGAAATTTCCTTTTCTTTGATTTTGGTAAAAAAAAAGTTTAGAAAGTTTGTTTTAGCCATTTTCATCCTACTGATTTTCTGGTCTCTACTGCCTCCCTCTCCTTGCCAGAAGCTACTCCTCCCCTTTGCAGTTTTCTGATTCCTTCCTTCGTTCCTTCCTTCCTTCTCTGTCTCTTTTTTTTTTCCCCACAAAGACATAAGATTTTTGGCCTTTGTTTTCTTTTGAGTGATAACCTGCCCAGCCTTGATAGTTTCCCCCTTCTCATAGAAAGGGAGCAGCAGTATGTTCACCCTGAGATAGATTTGGAGCATTATTTAAGGGCTGGTGTTTGAGGGGAAGTGTTAGTAATGTAGAAGAACACTTATAAGGTATGTGTTTACCTGAATTCCCTTAGCTACAAACGACCAGGGTACCTCACAGTTTGTCTGGCACATTGCAGGTAGTTAATGTTCAACACTTTATTATCCTGTGTATAAAATGAGAGGAGAGATAGAAAATAGCTTGAGCAAGAAGATTCAAAAAAGGTGGAATAATTATCCCTAAATGAATACAAGGCAGTGCCAACCAATAATGTTGTGGTTGTTTAGAAGAGATTTAGTTTACATGAACAGAGATGGTTTTTGATATAAAAAAAGCATTCTTTTCCAGAGCTGAGCTCTGTGGCAGCTATTGTTGAATCGCCCAGATCTCTGTCACAGAGTCTTTAGAGTAAAGCCTAGTACTTTATTGATAGGGAGACCCTTTAGGACTTTACCCAGTGCCTGTGTGCAACAGCATAAGGAGATAAAATAGAACTGATTAAAGGTATAGGTGAAAGCTGAGAGTGTTGTATAGGTAGGCAGAAACAATTTTGAAAAGACATTTTAGTGAGGATACATTTTAAAAGCAAAGGAAATTTCTGTTTCTTTGATTTTGATAAAAAGAAAAAATGAGAAAGTTTCTTGAACCATTTTCTGCCTGTTGATTTTCTGGTCTCTACTGCCTCCCCTCTCCTTGCTAGAAGCTGCTCCTCCCCTTTGCAGTATTCTGATTGCTGATGTTCTTTCTTTCTTTCTGTTTTTTTTCCAAAAAGCAATAAGATTTTTGCCCTTTCTTTTTGAATGGTAACCCTCCTAACGTTGATTGTTTCCCCCTTCTGATATCATTATGTTCACCCTGAGATAGACTTGAGATGTTAATTAAGAGCTGGTGTTTGAGGCAAAGTCTCAGTAATGTATAAGAACAGTTATAAGGTATGTGTTTACCAGAATTTTCATGCTTAGGTAGAAAAGAGTAGGCTACCTCACAGGTTTTGTGGTGCATTGCAGGTATTTAATGTTTGACACTTGATTATCCTGTGTATAAAATGACAGGAGAGATAGAAAAGTGCTTGAACAATGAGATTCCAAAAATCTTGAATAATTAGCCCTAAATGAATACAAGGCAGTGCCAACCAATAATGTTGTGGTTGTTTAGAAGAGATTTAGTTTATGTGAACTGAAATGGTTTTTGGTATAAAAAAAGCAGTCTTTTCCAGAGCTGAGCTCTGTGGCAAGCAGTATTGCTGAATCGCCCAGATCTCTGTCACAGAGTCTTTAGAGTAAAGCCTAGTACTTTATTGATAGGGAGACCCTTTAGGACTTTACCCAGTGCCTGTGTGCAACAGCATAAGAGATAAAATAGAACTGATTAAAGGTATAGGTGAAAGCTGAGAGTGTTGTATAGGTAGGCAGAAACAATTTTGAAAAGACATTTTAGTGAGGATACATTTTAAAAGCAAAGGAAATTTCTGTTTCTTTGATTTTGATAAAAAGAAAAAATGAGAAAGTTTCTTGGAACCATTTTCTGCCTGTTGATTTTCTGGTCTCTGCTGTCTCCCCTCTCCTTGCTAGAAGCTGCTCCTCCCCTTTGCAGTGTTCTGATTCCTGATGTTTCTTTCTTTCTTTCTTTCTTTCTTGCATTCTTTCTTTCTTTCTTCTTCTTTCTTTCTTTTCTTTCTGTCTGTCTGTCTGTCCAAAAAGCAATAAGATTTTTGTCCTTTGTTTTTTTGAGTGGTAACCCCCCTAACCTTCATTGTTTCCCCCTTCTGATATCATTATGTTCACCCTGAGATAGACTTGAGATGTTAATTAAGAGCTGGTGTTTGAGGCAAAGTCTCAGTAATGTATAAGAACAGTTATAAGGTATGTGTTTACCAGAATTTTCATGCTTCGGTAGAAAAGAGTAGGCTACCTCACAGGTTTTGTGGTGCATTGCAGGTATTTAATGTTTGACACTTGATTATCCTGTGTATAAAATGACAGGAGAGATAGAAAAGTGCTTGAACAATGAGATTCCAAAAATCTTGAATAATTAGCCCTAAATGAATACAAGGCAGTGCCAATCAGTAATGTTGTGTTTGTTTAGAAGAAATTGAGTTTACATGAACAGAGATGGTTTTTGGTAGAATTAAAGGACACTTTTCCAGAACTCAGCCCCCTGGCAACCAGGTATTCCTGAACTGCCCTGATCTCTGTGGAAAAGTCTGTGCAATCAACTGTGTGCAACAGCATAATAAATAAAATAGAACTGATTAAAAGGTACAGGTGAAAGTTGAGAGTCTTGTACAGGCAGGTAGAAATAATGTTGAAAAGACATTTTAGTTAAGATACATTTTTAAACCAAGGGAAATTTCCTTTTCTTTGATTTTGGTAAAAAAAAAGTTTAGAAAATTTGTTTTAGCCTTTTTCATCCTATTGATTTTCTGGTCTCTACTGCCTCCCTCTCCTTGCCAGAAGCTACTCCTCCCCTTTGCAGTTTTCTGATTCCTTCCTTCCTTCCTTCCTTCCTTCCTTCCTTCCTTCCTTCCTTCCTTCCTCCTTCCTTCCTTCCTTCCTCCCTCCTCCCTCCCTCCCTCCCTTCCTTCCCTTCCTTCCTTCCTTCCTTCCTTCCTTCCTTCCTTCCTTCCTTCCTTCCTTCCTTCCTTCCTTCCTTCCTTCCTTCCTTCCTTCCTTCCTTCCTTCCTTCCTTCTTCCTTCCTTCCTTCCTTCTCTGTCTCTCTTTTTTTTTTCCCAAAAAGGCATAAGATTTTTGGCCTTCGTTTTCTTTGGGTGATAACCTGCCCAGCCTTGATTGTTTCCCCCTTCTCATAGAATGGGCAGTAGCAGTATGTTCACCCTGAGATAAACTTGGGATGTTAATGAAGAGCTGGTGTTTGAGGGCAGCCTTAATAATGTATAAAAACAGTTATAAGGTATCTGTTTACCAGAATTCTCATCCTTAGGTAAAAAAGACTATGCTGTCTCACAGTTTTTGTGGTGCATTGCAGTTATTTAATGTTTAGCACTTGATTATCCTGTGTATAAAATGACAGGAGAGTTAGAAAAGTGCTTGAACAGTGAGATTCCAAAAATCTTGAATAATTAGCCCTAAATGAATACAAGGCAGTGCCAATCAGTAATGTTGTGTTTGTTTAGAAGAAATTGAGTTTACGTGAACAGAGATGGTTTTTGGTATAAAAAAAGCATTCTTTTCCAGAGCTGAGCTCTGTGGCAAGCAGGTATTGCTGAATCACCCAGATCTCTGTCACAGAGTCTTTAGAATAAAGCCTAGTACTTTATTGATAGGGAGACCCTTTAGGACTTTACCCAGTGCCTGTGTGTAACAGCATAAGAGATAAAATAGAACTGATTAAAGGTATAGGTGAAAGCTGAGAGTGTTGTATAGGTAGGCAGAAACAATTTTGAAAAGACATTTTAGTGAGGATACATTTTAAAAGCAAAGGAAATTTCTGTTTCTTTGATTTTGATAAAAAGAAAAAATGAGAAAGTTTCTTGGAACCATTTTCTGCCTGTTGATTTTCTGGTCTCTACTGTCTCCCCTCTCCTTGCTAGAAGCTGCTCCTCCCCTTTGCAGTATTCTGATTCCTGATGTTTGTTGTTTGTTTGTTTGTTTGTTTGTTGTTTCTTTCTTTCTTTCTTTCTTTCTTTCTTTCTTTCTTTCTATCTTTCTGTCTGTCTGTCTGTCTGTCTGTCTTTCTTTCTTTCTTGCCTTCTTGCTTTCTTGCTTTCTTGCTTTCTTGCTTTCTTGCTTTCTCTTTCTTTCTTTCTTTCTCTCTCTTTCTTTCTTTCTTTCTTTCTCTCTCTCTTTCTTTCTTCCTTTCTTTCTTTCTTGCTTTCTTTCTTTCTTTCTTGCTTTCTTGCTTTCTTGCTTTCTTTCTTTCTTGCTTTCTTTCAGTTTTTTTCCAAAAAGCAATGAGATTTTTGTCCTTTGTTTTTTTGAGTGATAACCCCCCTAACCTTGATTGTTTCCCCCTTCTGATATCATTATGTTCACCCTGAGATAGACTTGAGATGTTAATTAAGAGCTGGTGTTTGAGGCAAAGTCTCAGTAATGTATAAGAACAGTTATAAGGTATGTGTTTACCAGAATTTTCATGCTTAGGTAGAAAAGAGTAGGCTACCTCACAGGTTTTGTGGTGCATTGCAGGTATTTAATGTTTGACACTTGATTATCCTGTGTATAAAATGACAGGAGAGATAGAAAAGTGCTTGAACAATGAGATTCCAAAACTCTTGAATAATTAGCCCTAAATGAATACAAGGCAGTGCCAATCAGTAACGTTGTGTTTGTTTAGAAGAAATTGAGTTTACATGAACAGAGATGGTTTTTGGTAGAATTAAAGGACACTTTTCCAGAACTCAGCCCCCTGGCAACCAGCTATTCCTGAACTGCCCTGATCTCTGTGGAAAAGTCTGTGCAATCAGCTGTGTGCAACAGCATAATAAATAAAATAGAACTGATTAAAAGGTACAGGTGAAAGTTGAGAGTCTTGTACAGGCAGGTAGAAATAATGTTGAAAAGACATTTTAGTTAAGATACATTTTTAAACCAAGGGAAATTTCCTTTTCTTTGATTTTGGTAAAAAAAAAGTTTAGAAAATTTGTTTTAGCCATTTTCATCCTACTGATTTCCTGGTCTCTACTGCCTCCCTCTCCTTGCCAGAAGCTACTCCTCCCCTTTGCAGTTTTCTGATTCCTTCCTTCCTTCCTTCCTTCCTTCTCTGTCTCTTTTTTTTTCCACACAAAGACATAAGATTTTTGGCCTTTGTTTTCTTTGAGTGATAACCTGCCCAGCCTTGATAGTTTCCCCCTTCTCATAGAAAGGGGAGCAGCAGTATGTTCACCCTAAGATAGATTTGGAGCATTATTTAAGGGCTGGTGTTTGAGGGGAAGTGTTAGTAATGTAGAAGAACACTTATAAGGTATGTGTTTACCTGAATTCCCTTAGCTACAAACGACCAGGGTACCTCACAGTTTGTCTGGCACATTGCAGGTATTTAATGTTCAACACTTTATTATCCTGTGTATAAAATGAGAGGAGAGATAGAAAATAGCTTGACCAAGAAGATTCAAAAAATGTGGAATAATTATCCCTAAATGAATACAAGGCAGTGCCAACCAATAATGTTGTGGTTGTTTAGAAGAGATTTAGTTTATGAACAGAGATGGTTTTTGTATAAAAAAAGCATTCTTTCCAGAGCTGAGCTCTGTGGCAAGCAGTATTGCTGAATCGCCCAGATCTCTGTCACAGTCTTTAGAGTAAAGCCTAGTACTTTATTGATAGGGAGACCTTTAGGACTTTACCCAGTGCCTGTGTGCAACAGCATAAGAGATAAAATAGAACTGATTAAAGGTATAGGTGAAAGCTGAGAGTGTTGTATAGGTAGGCAGAAACAATTTTGAAAAGACATTTTAGTGAGGATACATTTTAAAAGCAAAGGAAATTTCTGTTTCTTTGATTTTGATAAAAAGAAAAAATGAGAAAGTTTCTTGAACCATTTTCTGCCTGTTGATTTTCTGGTCTCTACTGCCTCCCCTCTCCTTGCTAGAAGCTGCTCCTCCCCTTTGCAGTATTCTGATTGCTGATGTTTCTTTCTTTCTTTCTGTTTTTTTTTCCAAAAAGCAATAAGATTTTTGCCCTTTTTTTTGAATGGTAACCCTCCTAACGTTGATTGTTTCCCCCTTCTGATATCATTATGTTCACCCTGAGATAGACTTGAGATGTTAATTAAGAGCTGGTGTTTGAGGCAAAGTCTCAGTAATGTATAAGAACAGTTATAAGGTATGTGTTTACCAGAATTTTCATGCTTAGGTAGAAAAGAGTAGGCTACCTCACAGGTTTTGTGGTGCATTGCAGGTATTTAATGTTTGACACTTGATTATCCTGTGTATAAAATGACAGGAGAGATAGAAAAGTGCTTGAACAATGAGATTCCAAAAATCTTGAATAATTAGCCCTAAATGAATACAAGGCAGTGCCAACCAATAATGTTGTGGTTGTTTAGAAGAGATTTAGTTTATGTGAACTGAAATGGTTTTTGGTATAAAAAAAGCAGTCTTTTCCAGAGCTGAGCTCTGTGGCAAGCAGCTATTGCTGAATCGCCCAGATCTCTGTCACAGAGTCTTTAGAGTAAAGCCTAGTACTTTATTGATAGGGAGACCCTTTAGGACTTTACCCAGTGCCTGTGTGCAACAGCATAAGAGATAAAATAGAACTGATTAAAGGTATAGGTGAAAGCTGAGAGTGTTGTATAGGTAGGCAGAAACAATTTTGAAAAGACATTTTAGTGAGGATACATTTTAAAAGCAAAGGAAATTTCTGTTGCTTTGATTTTGATAAGAAGAAAAAATGAGAAAGTTTCTTGGAACCATTTTCTGCCTGTTGATTTTCTGGTCTCTACTGTCTCCCCTTTCCTTGCTAGAAGCTGCTCCTCCCCTTTGCAGTATTCTGATTCCTGATGTTTGTTTGTTTGCTTGTTTGTTTGTTTGTTTGTTTCTTTCTTTCTGTTTTTTTTTCGAAAAAGGAATAAGATTTTTGCCCTTTGTTTTCTTTGGGTGATAACCTGCCCAGCCTTGATTGTTTCCCCCTTCTCATAGAATGGGCAGTAGCAGTATGTTCACCCTGAGATAAACTTGGGATGTTCATGAAGAGCTGGTGTTTGAGGGGCAGTCTTAATAATGTATAAGAACAGTTATAAGGTATCTGTTTACCGGAATTCTCATGCTTAGGTAGAAAAGAGTAGGCTACCTCACAGTTTTTGTGGTGCATTGCAGGTATTTAATGTTTAACACTTGATTATCCTGTGTATAAAATGAGAGGAGAGATAGAAAAGTGCTTGAACAGTGAGATTCAAAAAATCTTGAATAATTAGCCCTAAATGAATACAAGGCAGTGCCAATCAGTAATGTTGTGTTTGTTTAGAAGAAATTTAGTTTACGTGAACAGAGATGGTTTTTGGTATAAAAAAAGCATTCTTTTCCAGAGCTGAGCTCTGTGGCAAGCAGGCATTGTTGAATCGCCCAGATCTCTGTCACAGAGTCTTTAGAATAAAGCCTAGTACTTTATTGATAGGGAGACCCTTTAGGACTTTACCCAGTGCCTGTCTGCAACAGCAAAAGAGATAAAATAGAACTGATTAACGGTATAGGTGAAAGCTGAGAGTGTTGTATAGGTAGGCAGAAACAATTTTGAAAAGACATTTTAGTGAGGATACATTTTAAAAGCAAAGGAAATTTCTGTTTCTTTGATTTTGATAAAAAGAAAAAATGAGAAAGTTTCTTGGAACCATTTTCTGCCTGTTGATTTTCTGGTCTCTGCTGTCTCCCCTCTCCTTGCTAGAAGCTGCTCCTCCCCTTTGCAGTGTTCTGATTCCTGATGTTTCTTTCTTTCTTTCTTTCTTTCTTGCATCTTTCTTCTTTCTTGCATTCTTTCTTTCTTTCTTTCTGTCTGTCTGTCTGTCTTTTCTTTCTGTTTTTTTCCAAAAAGCAATAAGATTTTTGTCCTTTGTTTTTTTGAGTGGTAACCCCCCTAACCTTCATTGTTTCCCCCTTCTGATATCATTATGTTCACCCTGAGATAGACTTGAGATGTTAATTAAGAGCTGGTGTTTGAGGCAAAGTCTCAGTAATGTATAAGAACAGTTATAAGGTATGTGTTTACCAGAATTTTCATGCTTAGGTAGAAAAGAGTAGGCTACCTCACAGGTTTTGTGGTGCATTGCAGGTATTTAATGTTTAACACTTGATTATCCTGTGTATAAAATGACAGGAGAGATAGAAAAGTGCTTGAACAATGAGATTCCAAAAATCTTGAATAATTAGCCCTAAATGAATACAAGGCAGTGCCAATCAGTAATGTTGTGTTTGTTTAGAAGAAATTGAGTTTACGTGAACAGAGATGGTTTTTGGTATAAAAAAAGCATTCTTTTCCAGAGCTGAGCTCTGTGGCAAGCAGGTATTGCTGAATCACCCAGATCTCTGTCACAGAGTCTTTAGAATAAAGCCTAGTACTTTATTGATAGGGAGACCCTTTAGGACTTTACCCAGTGCCTGTGTGTAACAGCATAAGAGATAAAATAGAACTGATTAAAGGTATAGGTGAAAGCTGAGAGTGTTGTATAGGTAGGCAGAAACAATTTTGAAAAGACATTTTAGTGAGGATACATTTTAAAAGCAAAGGAAATTTCTGTTTCTTTGATTTTGATAAAAAGAAAAAATGAGAAAGTTTCTTGGAACCATTTTCTGCCTGTTGATTTTCTGGTCTCTACTGTCTCCCCTCTCCTTGCTAGAAGCTGCTCCTCCCCTTTGCAGTATTCTGATTCCTGATGTTTGTTTGTTTGTTTGTTTGTTTGTTTGTTTGTTTGTTTCTTTCTTTCTTTCTTTCTTTCTTTCTTTCTTTCTTTCCTTCTTTCTATCTTTCTGTCTGTCTGTCTGTCTGTCTGTCTTTCTTTCTTTCTTGCCTTCTTGCTTTCTTGCTTTCTTGCTTTCTTGCTTTCTTGCTTTCTCTTCTTTCTTTCTTTCTCTCTCTTTCTTTTTTCTTTCTTTCTCTCTCTCTTTCTTTCTTCTTTCTTTCTTGCTTTCTTTCTTTCTTTCTTGCTTTCTTGCTTTCTTGCTTTCTTTCTTTCTTGCTTTCTTTCAGTTTTTTTCCAAAAAGCAATGAGATTTTTGTCCTTTGTTTTTTGAGTGATAACCCCCTAACCTTGATTGTTTCCCCCTTCTGATATCATTATGTTCACCCTGAGATAGACTTGAGATGTTAATTAAGAGCTGGTGTTTGAGGCAAAGTCTCAGTAATGTATAAGAACAGTTATAAGGTATGTGTTTACCAGAATTTTCATGCTTAGGTAGAAAAGAGTAGGCTACCTCACAGGTTTTGTGGTGCATTGCAGGTATTTAATGTTTGACACTTGATTATCCTGTGTATAAAATGACAGGAGAGATAGAAAAGTGCTTGAACAATGAGATTCCAAAACTCTTGAATAATTAGCCCTAAATGAATACAAGGCAGTGCCAATCAGTAACGTTGTGTTTGTTTAGAAGAAATTGAGTTTACATGAACAGAGATGGTTTTTGGTAGAATTAAAGGACACTTTTCCAGAACTCAGCCCCCTGGCAACCAGCTATTCCTGAACTGCCCTGATCTCTGTGGAAAAGTCTGTGCAATCAGCTGTGTGCAACAGCATAATAAATAAAATAGAACTGATTAAAAGGTACAGGTGAAAGTTGAGAGTCTTGTACAGGCAGGTAGAAATAATGTTGAAAAGACATTTTAGTTAAGATACATTTTTAAACCAAGGGAAATTTCCTTTTCTTTGATTTTGGTAAAAAAAAAGTTTAGAAAATTTGTTTTAGCCATTTTCATCCTACTGATTTTCTGGTCTCTACTGCCTCCCTCTCCTTGCCAGAAGCTACTCCTCCCCTTTGCAGTTTTCTGATTCCTTCCTTCCTTCCTTCCTTCCTTCCTTCTCTGTCTCTTTTTTTTTCCACACAAAGACATAAGATTTTTGGCCTTTGTTTTCTTTGAGTGATAACCTGCCCAGCCTTGATAGTTTCCCCCTTCTCATAGAAAGGGGAGCAGCAGTATGTTCACCCTGAGATAGATTTGGAGCACTATTTAAGGGCTGGTGTTTGAGGGGAAGTGTTAGTAATGTAGAAGAACACTTATAAGGTATGTGTTTACCTGAATTCCCTTAGCTACAAACGACCAGGGTACCTCACAGTTTGTCTGGCACATTGCAGGTATTTAATGTTCAACACTTTATTATCCTGTGTATAAAATGAGAGGAGAGATAGAAAATAGCTTGACCAAGAAGATTCAAAAAATGTGGAATAATTATCCCTAAATGAATACAAGGCAGTGCCAACCAATAATGTTGTGGTTGTTTAGATGAGATTTAGTTTATGTGAACTGAAATGGTTTTTGGTATAAAAAAAGCAGTCTTCTCCAGAGCTGAGCTCTGTGGCAAGCAGGTATTGCTGAATCGCCCAGATGTCTTGTCACAAAGTCTTTAGAGTAAAGCCTAGTACTTTATTGATAGGGAGACTCTTTAGGACTTTACCCAGTGCCTGTGTGCAACAGCATAAGAGATAAAATAGAACTGATTAAAGGTATAGGTGAAAGCTGAGAGTGTTGTATAGGTAGGCAGAAACAATTTTGAAAAGACATTTTAGTGAGGATACATTTTAAAAGCAAAGGAAATTTCTGTTTCTTTGATTTTGATAAAAAGAAAAAATGAGAAAGTTTCTTGGAACCATTTTCTGCCTGTTGATTTTCTGGTCTCTGCTGCCTCCCCTCTCCTTGCTAGAAGCTGCTCCTCCCCTTTGCAGTATTCTGATTGCTGATGTTTCTTTCTTTCTGTTTTTTTTCCAAAAAGCAATAAGATTTTTGCCCTTTTTTTTTGAATGGTAACCCTCCTAACGTTGATTGTTTCCCCCTTCTGATATCATTATGTTCACCCTGAGATAGACTTGAGATGTTAATTAAGAGCTGGTGTTTGAGGCAAAGTCTCAGTAATGTATAAGAACAGTTATAAGGTATGTGTTTACCAGAATTTTCATGCTTAGGTAGAAAAGAGTAGGCTACCTCACAGGTTTTGTGGTGCATTGCAGGTATTTAATGTTTGACACTTGATTATCCTGTGTATAAAATGACAGGAGAGATAGAAAAGTGCTTGAACAATGAGATTCCAAAAATCTTGAATAATTAGCCCTAAATGAATACAAGGCAGTGCCAACCAATAATGTTGTGGTTGTTTAGAAGAGATTTAGTTTATGTGAACTGAAATGGTTTTTGGTATAAAAAAAGCAGTCTTTTCCAGAGCTGAGCTCTGTGGCAAGCAGGTATTGCTGAATCACCCAGATGTCTTGTCACAAAGTCTTTAGAATAAAGCCTAGTACTTTATTGATAGGGAGACCCTTTAGGACTTTACCCAGTGCCTGTGTGCAACAGTAGAAGAGATAAAATAGAACTGATTAAAGGTATAGGTGAAAGCTGAGAGTGTTGTATAGGTAGGCAGAAACAATTTTGAAAAGACATTTTAGTGAGGATACATTTTAAAAGCAAAGGAAATTTCTGTTGCTTTGATTTTGATAAGAAGAAAAAATGAGAAAGTTTCTTGGAACCATTTTCTGCCTGTTGATTTTCTGGTCTCTACTGTCTCCCCTTTCCTTGCTAGAAGCTGCTCCTCCCCTTTGCAGTATTCTGATTCCTGATGTTTGTTTGTTTGTTTGTTTGTTTGTTTCTTTCTTTCTTTCTTTCTGTTTTTTTTTCGAAAAAGGAATAAGATTTTTGCCCTTTGTTTTCTTTGGGTGATAACCTGCCCAGCCTTGATTGTTTCCCCCTTCTCATATAATGGGCAGTAGCAGTATGTTCACCCTAAGATAAACTTGGGATGTTCATGAAGAGCTGGTGTTTGAGGGGCAGTCTTAATAATGTATAAGAACAGTTATAAGGTATCTGTTTACCAGAATTCTCATCCTTAGGTAAACAAGACTAGGCTATCTCACAGTTTTTGTGGTGCATTGCAGGTATTTAATGTTTAACACTTGATTATCCTGTGTATAAAATGAGAGGAGAGATAGAAAAGTGCTTGAACAGTGAGATTCAAAAAATCTTGAATAATTAGCCCTAAATGAATACAAGGCAGTGCCAATCAGTAATGTTGTGTTTGTTTAGAAGAAATTTAGTTTACGTGAACAGAGATGGTTTTTGGTATAAAAAAAGCATTCTTTTCCAGAGCTGAGCTCTGTGGCAAGCAGGTATTGCTGAATCGCCCAGATCTCTGTCACAGAGTCTTTAGAATAAAGCCTAGTACTTTATTGATAGGGAGACCCTTTAGGACTTTACCCAGTGCCTGTCTGCAACAGCAAAAGAGATAAAATAGAACTGATTAAAGGTATAGGTGAAAGCTGAGAGTGTTGTATAGGTAGGCAGAAACAATTTTGAAAAGACATTTTAGTGAGGATACATTTTAAAAGCAAAGGAAATTTCTGTTTCTTTGATGTTGATAAAAAGAAAAAATGAGAAAGTTTCTTGGAACCATTTTCTGCCTGTTGATTTTCTGGTCTCTGCTGCCTCCCCTCTCCTTGCTAGAAGCTGCTCCTCCCCTTTGCAGTATTGTGATTCCTGATGTTTCTTTCTTTCTTTCTTTCTTTCTTTCTTTCTTTCTTTCTTTCTTTCTTTCTTTCTTTCTTCTTTCTGTCTGTCTGTCTGTCTGTCTGTCTGTCTGTCTTTCTTTCTTTCTTTCCTTCTTTCTGTCTTTCTGTCTGTCTGTCTGTCTGTCTGTCTTTTCTTTCTGTTTTTTTCCAAAAAGCAATAAGATTTTTGTCCTTTGTTTTTTTTGAGTGGTAACCCCCCTAACCTTGATTGTTTCCCCATTCTCATATCATTACGTTCACCGTGAGATAGACTTGGGATGTTAATTAACAGCTGGTGTTTGAGGCAAAGTCTCAGTAATGTATAAGAACGGTTATAAGGTGTGTGTTTACCAGAATTTTCATGCTTAGGTAGAAAAGAGTAGGCTACCTCACAGGTTTTGTGGTGCATTGCAGGTATTTAATGTTTGACACTTGATTATCCTGTGTATAAAATGACAGGAGAGATAGAAAAGTGCTTGAACAATGAGATTCCCAAAATCTTGAATAATTAGCCCTAAATGAATACAAGGCAGTGCCAATCAGTAATGTTGTGTTTGTTCAGAAGAAATTGAGTTTACATGAACAGAGATGGTTTTTGGTAGAATTAAAGGACACTTTTCCAGAACTCAGCCCCCTGGCAACCAGCTATTCCTGAACTGCCCTGATCTCTGTGGAAAAGTCTGTGCAATCAACTGTGTGCAACAGCATAATAAATAAAATAGAACTGATTAAAAGGTACAGGTGAAAGTTGAGAGTCTTGTACAGGCAGGTAGAAATAATGTTGAAAAGACATTTTAGTTAAGATACATTTTTAAACCAAGGGAAATTTCCTTTTCTTTGATTTTGGTAAAAAAAAAGTTTAGAAAATTTGTTTTAGCCATTTTCATCCTACTGATTTTCTGGTCTCTACTGCCTCCCTCTCCTTGCCAGAAGCTACTCCTCCCCTTTGCAGTTTTCTGATTCCTTCCTTCCTTCCTTCCTTCCTTCCTCCCTCCCTCCCTTCCTTCCTTCCTTCCTTCCTTCCTACCTTCCTTCCTTCCTTCCTACCTTCCTTCCTTCCTTCCTTCCTTCCTTCCTTCCTTCCTTCCTTCCTTCCTTCCTTCCTTCCTTCCTTCCTTCCTTCCTTCCTTCTCTGTCTCTTTTTTTTTTCCCAAAAAGGCATAAGATTTTTGGCCTTTGTTTTCTTTGAGTGATAACCTGCCCAGCCTTGATAGTTTCCCCCTTCTCATAGAATGGGGAGCAGCAGTATGTTCACCCTAAGATAGATTTGGAGCATTATTTAAGGGCTGGTGTTTGAGGGGAAGTGTTAGTAATGTAGAAGAACACTTACAAGGTATGTGTTTACCTGAGTTCCCTTAGCTACAAACGACCAGGGTACCTCACAGTGTGTCTGGCACACTGCAGGTATTTAATGTTTAACACTTGATTATCCTGTGTATAAAATGATAGGAGAGATAGAAAAGTGCTTGAACAGTGAGATTCGAAAAATGTTGAATAATTAGCCCTAAATGAATACAAGGCAGTGCCAATCAGTAATGTTGTGTTTGTTTAGAAGAAATTTCGTTTATGTGAACAGAGATGGTTTTTGATATAAAAAAAGCATTCTTTTCCAGAGCTGAGCTCTTTGGGAAGCAGGTATTGCTGAATCGCCCAGATGTCTTGTCACAAAGTCTTTAGAGTAAAGCCTAGTACTTTATTGATAGGGAGACCCTTTAGGACTTTACCCAGTGCCTGTGTGCAACAGCATAAGAGATAAAATAGAACTGATTAAAGGTATAGGTGAAAGCTGAGAGTGTTGTATAGTTAGGGAGAAACAATTTTGAAAAGACATTTTAGTGAGGATACATTTTAAAAGCAAAGGAAATTTCTGTTGCTTTGATTTTGATAAGAAGAAAAAATGAGAAAGTTTCTTTGAACCATTTTCTGCCTGTTGATTTTCTGGTCTCTGCTGCCTCCCCTTTCCTTGCTAGAAGCTGCTCCTCCCCTTTGCAGTATTCTGATTCCTGATGTTTCTTTCTTTCTTTCTTTCTTTCTTTCTTTCTTTCTTTCTTTCTTCTTTCTCTTCTTCTTCTTTCTTTCTTTCTTTCTTTCTTTCTTTCTTTCTTTCTTTCTTCTTTCTTTCTGTGTGTCTGTCTTTCTTTCTGTCTGTCTGTCTGTCTGTCTGTCTTTCTTTCTTGCTTGCTTTCTTGCTTTCTTGTTTCTTTCTGTCTTTCTGTCTGTCTGTCTGTCTTTCTTCCTTTCTTTCTTGCTTGCTTTCTTGCTTTCTTGCTTTCTGTTTTTTTTCAAAAAGCAGTAAGAATTTTGCCCTTTTTTGTTTGAGTGGTAACCCCCCTAACCTTGATTGTTTCCCCCTTCTGATATCATTATGTTCACCCTGAGATAGACTTGGGATGTTAATTAAGAGCTGGTGTTTGAGGCAAAGTCTCAGTAATGTATAAGAACAGTTATAAGGTATGTGTTTACCAGAATTTTCATGCTTAGGTAGAAAAGAGTAGGCTACCTCACAGGTTTTGTGGTGCATTGCAGGTATTTAATGTTTGACACTTGATTATCCTGTGTATAAAATGACAGGAGAGATAGAAAAGTGCTTGAACAATGAGATTCCAAAATCTTGAATAATTAGCCCTAAATGAATACAAGGCAGTGCCAATCAGTAACGTTGTGTTTGTTTAGAAGAAATTGAGTTTACATGAACAGAGATGGTTTTTGGTAGAATTAAAGGACACTTTTCCAGAACTCAGCCCCCTGGCAACCAGCTATTCCTGAACTGCCCTGATCTCTGTGGAAAAGTCTGTGCAATCAGCTGTGTGCAACAGCATAATAAATAAAATAGAACTGATTAAAAGGTACAGGTGAAAGTTGAGAGTCTTGTACAGGCAGGTAGAAATAATGTTGAAAAGACATTTTAGTTAAGATACATTTTTAAACCAAGGGAAATTTCCTTTTCTTTGATTTTGGTAAAAAAAAAGTTTAGAAAATTTGTTTTAGCCATTTTCATCCTACTGATTTCCTGGTCTCTACTGCCTCCCTCTCCTTGCCAGAAGCTACTCCTCCCCTTTGCAGTTTTCTGATTCCTTCCTTCCTTCCTTCCTTCCTTCCTTCCTTCCTTCCTTCCATCCTTCCTTCCTTCCTTCCTTCCTTCCTTCCTTCCTTCCTTCCTTCCTTCCTTCTCTGTCTTTTTTTTTTTCCCAAAAAGGCATAAAATTTTTGGCCTTTGTTTTCTTTGAGTGATAGCCTGCCCAGCCTTGATAGTTTCCCCCTTCTCATAGAATGGGGAGCAGCAGTATGTTCACCCTAAGATAGATTTGGAGCATTATTTAAGGGCTGGTGTTTGAGGGGAAGTGTTAGTAATGTAGAAGAACACTTATAAGGTATGTGTTTACCTGAATTCCCTTAGCTACAAACGACCAGGGTACCTCACAGTTTGTCTGGCACATTGCAGGTATTTGATATTTAACACTTGATTATCCTGTGTATAAAATGAGAGGAGAGATAGAAAATAGCTTGAGCAAGAAGATTCAAAAAATGTGGAATAATTATCCCTAAATGAATACAAGGCAGTGCCAACCAATAATGTTGTGGTTGTTCAGAAGAGATTTAGTGGAAGTGAACTGAAATGGTTTTTGGTATAAAAAAAGCACTCTTTTCCGGAGGTGATCTCTGTTGCAAGCAGCTATTGCTGAATCGCCCAGATTTCTGTCACAAAGTCTTTAGAGTAAAGCCCAGTACTTTTTTGATAGGGAGACCCTTTAGGACTTTACCCAGTGCCTGTGTGCAACAGCATAAGAGATAAAATAGAACTGATTAAAGGTATAGGTGAAAGCTGAGAGTGTTGTATAGGTAGGCAGAAACAATTTTGAAAAGACATTTTAGTGAGGATACATTTTAAAAGCAAAGGAAATTTCTGTTTCTTTGATTTTGATAAAAAGAAAAAATGAGAAAGTTTCTTGGAACCATTTTCTGCCTGTTGATTTTCTGGTCTCTACTGCCTCCCCTCTCCTTGCTAGAAGCTGCTCCTCCCCTTTGCAGTATTCTGATTCCTGATGTTTCTTTCTTTCTTTCTTTCTTTCTTTCTTTCTTTTCTTTCTTTCTTTCTTTCTTTCTTTCTTTCTTTCTTTCTTTCTTTCTTTCTTTCTGTCTTTCTGTCTGTCTTTCTTTCTGTCTTTCTTTCTTTCTGTCTTTCTTTCTGTCTTTCTGTTCTTTCTTTCTGTCTGTCTTTCTTTCTTTCTTTCTGTCTTTCTGTCTGTCTGTCTGTCTGTCTTTCTTTCTGTCTTTCTTTCTTTCTGTCTGTCTGTCTGTCTTTCTTTCTTTCTTTCTTGCTTTCTTTCTTGCTTTCTTTCTTGCTTTCTTTCTTGCTTTCTTGCTTTCTTTCTGTTTTTTTCCAAAAAGCAATAAGATTTTTGCCCTTTGTTTTTTTGAGTGGTAACCCCCCTAACCTTGATTGTTTCCCCCTTCTGATATCATTATGTTCACCCTGAGATAGACTTGGGATGTTAATTAAGAGCTGGTGTTTGAGGCAAAGTATTAGTAATGTATAAGAACAGTTATAAGGTATGTGTTTACCAGAATTTTCATGCTTAGGTAGAAAAGAGTAGGCTACCTCACAGGTTTTGTGGTGCATTGCAGGTATTTAATGTTTAACACTTGATTATCCTGTGTATAAAGTGACAGGAGAGATAGAAAAATGCTTGAATAGTGAGATTCAAAAAATCTTGAATAATTAGCCCTAAATGAATACAAGGCAGTGCCAATCATTAATGTTGTGTTTGTTTAGAAGAAATTTCGTTTACGTGAACAGAGATGGTTTTTGATATAAAAAAAGCAGTCTTTTCCAGAGGTGAGCTCTGTGGCAAGCAGCTGTTGCTGAATCGCCCAGATCTCTGTCACAGAGTCTTTAGAGTAAAACCCAGTACTTTATTGATAGGGAGACCCTTTAGGACTTTACCCAGTGCCTTTGTGCAACAGCATAAGAGATAAAATAGAACTGATTAAAGGTATAGGTGAAAGCTGAGAGTGTTGTATAGGTAGGCAGAAACAATGTTGAAAAGACATTTTAGTTAGGATACATTTTAAAAACAAAGGAAATTTCTGTTTCTTTGATTTTGATAAAAAGAAAAAATGAGAAAGTTTCTTTGAACCATTTTCTGCCTGTTGATTTTCTGGTCTCTACTGCCTCCCCTCTCCTTGCTAGAAGCTGCTCCTCCCCTTTGCAGTATTCTGATTCCTGTCGTTTCTTTCTTTCTGTTTTTTTCCAAAAAGGAAGAAGATTTTTGGCCTTTGTTTTCTTTTAGTGTTAACCCCCCTAGCCTTGATTGTTTTCCCCTTCTCATATAATTATGTTCACCCTGAGATAGACTTGGGATGTTAATTAAGAGCTGGTTTTCGAGGGGCAGTCTTAGTAATGTATAAGAAGAGTTATAAGGTATCTGTTTACCAGAATTTTCATGCTTAGGTAAAAAAGATTAGGCTACCTCACAGGTTTTGTGGTGCATTGCAGGTTATACATTAAGTTTAACACTTGATTATCCTGTGTATAAAATGACAGGAGAGAGAGAAAAGTGCTTGAAAAATTTGATTGAAAAAATCTTGAATGAATAGCTCTTAAGGAATACAAGGCAGTGCCAAGCAGTAATGTTTTGGTTGTTTAGAAGAGATTTAGTGGAAGTGAAGAGAGATGGTTTCTGGTATAATAAAAGCATACTTTTTCAGAACTCAGCCCCCTGGCAACCAGCTGTTCCTGAGCAGCCCAGATCTGTGTCCCAGACCCTGCAATAAACTCATGGACTTTTTTGATACCGAGACACTTTAGGCCCCTAGCCAGTTCCTGTTTGCAGCAGCCTAACAGAGAAAATACAACATATGAAAGGTACAGATGAAAGTTGAGAGTCTTCTATAAACAGGCTGAAATATTTAAAAGTGATTATTCAGAGATATCGAGATGAAAACGGAAAACCACTAAGAAGACATAACTTAAAAAGTCCAGTCATCTCAGATTTGTGTAATGTGTAAAACCCTGACAGCCCTCAGTAGGACCTGCCTGCCTGCCCTGAGGTCATATTTTGGGGTCATCCAGTATAGTGGTGATAGCTCTGCAGTCATGTTGGATTTGAAGGTAGCAGAAAAATGCTAAATTATGTTGAGTAGCCTGTTTGGAAATAAAACATTAGCCGAAACCAAGAAAATTTTAAACTTTTTTATTGATCTCTTTGCTGTTTATAGCAACTACATTTCCCAGTGTTTTCCTCCTTTCTCACTTTCCCAGAGAGCCACCCCTTTCTAACAAAGAACAAGATGGGGAAAAAAGTTCAGCAAAACTAACCAGTATCCAACAAGCCTGACATTGTTTGTGGAGTTTTCCCACACCCTGTGAAGAAGAGGGGGCAGGGCGACAGGGGAGAGACACTCTTTCGTCTCTGCTTTGTGAGCAGTCTTGGCTATTGTGTCTGTGTTTGCTTTAGTTAGTATTTATGTTGATTTCCTGATTGTATTTGCTCAGTTTGCATCAGTTCATATCCATTTCACCATGTTGCTGTTTTTCTTGCTCATCATTTCTTACATAACACAGGAATACTGCATTGCCTGTAATCATTTCTTATATGACACAGGAATACTGCATTGCCTGTAATCATTTCTCACATGATATAGGAATACTGCATTGCCTGTAATCAGTTGTTACGTAACACAGGAATACTGCATTGCCTGTAATCATTTCTTATATGACACAGGAATACTGCATTGCCTGTAATCATTTCTCACATGATATAGGAATACTGCATTGCCTGTAATCAGTTGTTACGTAACACAGGAATACTGCATTGCCTGTAATCATTTCTCACATGACATAGGAATACTGCATTGCCTGTAATCAGTTGTTACATAACACAGGAATACTGCATTGCCTGTAATCATTTCTTACATAATACAGGAATACTGCATTGCCTGTAATCATTTCTCACATGACATAGGAATACTGCATTGCCTGTAATCAGTTGTTACATAACACAGGAATACTGCATTGCCTGTAATCATTTCTTATATGACACAGGAATACTGCATTGCCTGTAATCATTTCTTATATGACACAGGAATACTGCATTGCCTGTAATCATTTCTCACATAACACAGGAATACTGCATTGCCTGTAAGCATTTCTCACATGACACAGTAATACTGCATTGCCTGTAAGCATTTCTTTCCTGACACAGGAATACTGCGTTGCCTGTAAGCACTTACACAGAGGAATACTGCTTTGCCTGTAATCATTTCTTATATAACACAGGAATACTGCATTGCCTGTAATCATTTCTTATATGACACAGGAATACTGCATTGCCTGTAATCATTTCTTATATGACACAGGAATACTGCATTGCCTGTAATCATTTCTCACATAACACAGGAATACTGCATTGCCTGTAAGCATTTCTCACATGACACAGTAATACTGCATTGCCTGTAAGCATTTCTTTCCTGACACAGGAATACTGCGTTGCCTGTAAGCATTTCTTACATAACAGAGGAATACTGCTTTGCCTGTAATCATTTCTTATATAACATAGGAATACTGCATTGCCTGTAATCATTTCTTATGTAACACAGGAATACTGCATTGCCTGCCTGCTCTACGAGTTGTTAACCATTTTCCAGTTGATAAAGATCTACTTTGTTTGTATTTCTTGCTGTTATTACAGAAGTGCTGTGTTTAATAGCTTTTAAAGGTTCAGGGAAATGTGGATAAAGAAGCTTCCATAAAAATGGTTAAAATAAAAACAAATTACAGCAAAAAATTTTGATGCTTTACAGTACTTCTTCAACTGTGGGTCTCGTATAGAAGAAATTCAAGAAGCTCTGCTTTAGGGGGTGGTAAAATCTGGCCTCTCAGCATGGCTGGTTCTTTAGGTTCGTACGGATGAAGTTAATAATACTGATAGAATTTGGAAGAGCTCACATATTTGAAAATGACTTGCTTATGCTGCCTTGTGAAGTCTATATATTAAACTTAACTCAGTTTGTGCAAAATAGGAGAAAATTCCTTGTCGAAAACCAGGGTTATTACAATAAGATCTTGAAGATTTTTCAGAATTGTTATGAGACAGTATTTTTAATACTTTAATGCACTGTTCCATATTAGTTATCATTAACTGGTCTCCAATACTCCTGGACCTTTTCTTCTTGAGTAAGTTATTTGTCCGAAACACCAAATTTAAGGCTGAAAATTGTTAAAGTTTTTCCTTTTACGAGTTTTCCTCAGTGGAATTGCTGCATTTGCTTTTCATCCAGATAAAAAACTTTGGTGTGCATATGCAGTACTTCTTTTCCCCAGCAAGAGCAAGGTTCTCCTTTGGCATATTTCTTCCTTTGGTCTAAGAAGACCTGTATTCTAGTGCTGCTGGCATCACCTGTTTCATCTCTTTTCTCTGTGATCTGCAGTAAGCCTGCTGACCACTTAGCTAGGATGTTGTAGAGGAGGGGTTGCCTCTTCAGGTAGGAGTTGGCTGGGAGGGGACTGGGGATCCAGTCTCATGGTTCTGGCGGCTGTGCCCAAGGCTGAGTCCCGAACACTGTCCTCCGGTGATTCTTTCCCATTGGGCTATCAGAGCGTCTGTTCCAAAATGATTCTTTCTCTCCTTCTTTGTTTTTTTAAAGTGAGGCATTTGGGGTTAAGTGAGTTGCCCAGAGTCACACACAGCTAGAAAGTATTATGTTTCTGAGGCTGGATTTGAACTCTGGTCTTCCTGACTCCAGGGCCGGTGCTCTATCCACCTAGCTGCCCCTGAAAATGATTCTTAAAAGAGCTTATTTGTCCTGTTAGCTTTTGTGTCACATTTTTATGGATACAGTGGTCACTTGCTTAATTTAGATGTTTGTTTTGTTTTGTTTTGGTAAAAGCACCTTAACTCCCAAACTTAGGATTTTATGGATTTGTCTTTCTTACTCTAGAGGCTATTCAGAAATGAGCACTAGGTTTGAGTGGACCTTCTTCTGGTAGGTTATTCACAATGATAGTTACACACCAAGTGCTTAGAGGAGGCCAGAAATTTGACTCTGAGCCTTCCTTATGTCAGCTCTGTGATGTGGCCACTTTGAGCATTGTTGTCTGTGCTTCACTGATGAAGAAACAAAGGCTCAGACAGGGTCAGGATTATTGGTGGGCTTGAGCTCCCCGAGCTTTCTCTTGCCTCACTCCGTCCTCTCTCTGCTTGGCTAGGATGCTTCTCCATAGCCTCAATATCTGTGTGATTGTCATACACAGTGAGCTCCTCATTGCTGCCTTCTGAACCAGGAGTGAGTGCTGGGGAAACTGTGGGCTCCGGTCAGTTCTTCAGGCCCTTCTGGGTAATCTCGATGCTGGTTGCCATGTGTGTTCACAATTTTTCACAGTTAAATTTGGAAATTTGCTATGCTCCCTGGGGCGAATCCATTTTTAGGAACTTCTCACTCTTGCTCCCTGTCTTGTGCCATTCATTATTTGGTCTCTATAGAATCACTCATAAAAGCTTTATTTTAAAAATGTTATCTTCAGCGAATCTCTTTGTTTTCCTGTTATGCTTGACTTCAGCCTCTACTGAGCTTTTACCTCAAGATTTCTGTGAGAGTTCACAAGTGATATTGTTGTAGCACTAAGAATGAATTTCCAGCTAACATCCGTTAAATAAATAAGCTGTGCGTCCCAGTGGCTAGCAGTGGCTAGAGGCTAGTAGGAGTAGAGGAAGACTCCTCTTTCTGAGTTCAAATCTGGCCTCAGACACTTACTAGCTGGGTGACCCCGGGCAAGTCACTTATTAACTGTGTTTGCCTCACTTTCCTCCTCTGTAAAATGGGCTGGAGATGGAAGTGGCCAACCGCTCTAGTAGCTTTGCTAAGAAAACCCCAAATGGGGTCACCAAGAGTCGGACAGGACTGCAAATGACACAACAGCAAAGTACCTGAAATACAGAGTTCTGTGGCCTTTTGGGGGGAGATACCTGAAACCGGTGAGAGCAGTTGGGGGGGTGATGTTCTTTCAGTACTTCGCCATTGTTAGGTTTATTCCAATTCATTTTTAGTATCTCTAAGACGTTGTATCTGTCTTACATTCCAGCACTGTTGGCTTCCGTTTATAATTACAACCCTAGAGATGGTGTGGCGAAGTGGGGAAGACGCCTTGGCCATGAGGATGCGTCAGCTCCTTGGCTGTGTTGTTTATCGAAGGCCTCTACTGTAGCCATTTCTTCAGTGCTTTACAAAGCCCTTTCTCACACCTCTACACTTTACTGTGGGGTAGCTGGCGTTCCCTCCTCCCCTCCCCCCTTCCCTTTGCCTTTTTTGGTTGAGAGATGAGAAGACGGAAGTTTCTTGCTTAAAGTCCCAAAGCTAATGAGTGCTAGAGTCAGGACTCACAGTTGGGTCTTTGGACTTGGAGTTCCATGTTCTTTCCGCCACGCGGAACGTGGCTGCCCCGCAGTGTTTGGTAATAGCATGTTCTGTAAAGAATTAAGAATTTTCGTAGATTCTGGAGTTTACGGTGTAATTGTTGACAGTGTTACAGCTGAATAAAAGTGGTCATGTCCGTATGACAGTCTTCTAATTTGGCCCTGCAGTCGAGTGAGACGCAGTCTTTTGCACAGAAGCTCCAGCTCCGGGTTCCATCAGTGGAGTCTTTATTTCGAAGTCCAGTCAAGGACTCCTTGTTCCGTTCCCCTTCAAAAGAATCTCTGGTGCGGAGTTCCTCAAGAGAGTCCCTGAATCGCCTCGACCTTGACGCGCCCACTGTGTTGGATCCCCCGTCTGACATTGAAAGTGAGGCGGAGGAGGCCATGGGAAATGCGGATAGTTTCAGTAAAGAGCAGCTCTGCCAGAGGGTCCGGAGGATGGAACGAAGCTTAAACAGCTACCGAGGCAAATATTCAGAGGTACGAGGCCCAGGGCCTCTTCGTTGTTTTAAGCAGTGGTTTGAGTCACGCTGGTTTTCATTGTACAAACTTCCTGTGGTTGCCCTTAGAATATAAGCTTCTTGAGGGTGTAACTTTCGCTTTTGTCTTGGTGTTTCCAGCCCTGAGCCAAATGCTTTGTAATTAGCATATGCTGTTTGACGCTGTTTCACATCTCTGGCATACTGTGCATCCCATTCTGTGGCAGTGTGCCAAAGAGGACAGTAAAGCAATGTTCGCTGGAGCATAAACCAGCTGACCAGGGCCCTGGGTAAACTTGGAAAGTTGGTCAAGTTTCTTTTCGTTCTCCCCCCACCTCACTTTCTGCACCCCACATTCCTGCTCCCCAGGGACTCTGCTTGTATCCTGCTTCCCACTGTGGCATCCCACCCAGAACTGCTCTTCCCTAGGTACCTCATACTCCAAAATTACGTCTTTTTTTCTCCCTGCTCCCTTGCCCCAATCAAAACTCCAGTTTTTAGAGCTCTTAATTGAGGTTGTGTTTTCAAAAAACCTGTTGAAATAAATTCTGTCAGTTTGATGTACTAGAGACATATCATTTCTGGTGTTTAAGAAAAGTCTTAGATAACTTAGCCTCTCATGTTCTTTACTCACCCCCTGCCCCATATGAGTCACCTAGCCATAATCTCTCCTCTCTTTTATCTTCCGTTTGTCACACCTACCTAACTTGAGCCCATTTCTGGGGACCTTCCACGTAGAAGCTTTTCAGATACAGTCAAGTAGCTTGCAGGGGCAGAGGAGACTCTCGGTCCTCATCAGATGGGAAGTGCATTTCCTAGAATTAGGGAGCTCGTTCCAACCCCTCTCCCCTCTCTTTTCTTGTTACTCCAGACTCTCGAGGGCAGAATAGTGAGAGCATAGAGGTATGGGGTTCATCTTTCTCATGGCTACCCTTTTTTTTCCAAAGAAAGAGTTGCTCTCCTGTGTTTTGGAGGCAGGGAAGGGAAGGTATTGGCTCTAGGCACATTTACAAGGTACCAAGAAGTTCCATCTGTATTTCCTTCCTACATGCTGTTCTTTGTACCTTTCCCTCCTCTTGACATGTCCCTGTGACTCTCCTGCCATCTAGTGGAGACTTTTTTTAAAGCAAAGATTGGAAGTTTTCCTAAAAGCCTGCCAGAGTAATTGTATTGACTTCTTCAAGCCTCAGTTTGCCTCTTTGGAAACTTCTCATAACCCTGGATGAAAGCCAAATGATCATTTGGTGAAGACTTTGCCTTTTCTGCCATCCCTGCTCTATCATTTTCACTTTCTTCTGGTCTACTGGCTCATTTCTTATGGCCTACGTGCCCATGCTGAAAAAACTTCCACTTCACCCTTCCATTTCCGCTGTCATCCTAGATCTCTTCTTCTGCTCCTTGTGGCTGAAATTCTAGAAAAGGCCACCTGTACCAGTGCCTCCGCTCAGATCTCTCAGTCTCTTCTTAACAATCCACGGAAACTACTCTCTCCAAAGTAACTAATGATTTCTTAGTTCCCAAATTCAGTGGCCTCTTCTCAAGCGTCATTGTACTTGACTCTCTCTTCTCTCTGGGTTTTCTTGACACTTCTCTCTCTCTCATGGTTCTCCTCCCACCTCTCTGTCTGCTACTTTTTTGTCTCCTTTGCTGAATCCTCCTCCAGATCACACCCTCTCACCTTAGGAGTCCCTCAGGGTTGTGTCCTGGGCCCTATTCTCTTCTCCTTCTAAGACTATGTCACTTGGTGAGCTTATCAGCTCCCTTGGATTTAATTACCATCTCTGTGCTGATGATTCTTAAATCTGTCTTTCCTGCCTCAACCTCTCTGCTGACTTCCAGTCTCACGTCTCCAGCTTGTCTTTCAGAAGTCTTGACCTGGATGTCCAGTAGCCATCTTCAACAACACCCACACCCACACGGCCCTCAGGCATATAACCTAGTAGTTATCCTGGACTCCTTCCTCTCCCTCACGGTCCCTTGGTCCAGTCTGTGGCTAAGGCCTCTCCATTTCACCTTAACATATCTTGTCCATTTCACCTTTGCAACAGTTCTTGGACACGCCCCCTCCTCTCCTCTGACTCAGCCCCCAGCCTGGCACGGGCCCTCATTGCCTCACCTCCAGATTATTGCTGCTGTTGCTGGTTGGTCTGCCATCCTTGAGTCTGTCCCCAGTCCAGTCTGGTAGCATCACAACTCCCAAAGCACCCCACTCCGCACTACCCGGCTCCCTGTTGCTTCCAGGTTCAAATATAAAATCCTTTGGTTAACTTTCAAAACCCTTTGTGACCTAGTCACTCCCTCCTTTTCCACTCCTCCTTCCTTGCCACATACTCTTCAGTCCAATGGCACTGGCCTCCTGGCTGTTCCATAACAAGTCCCTCTGCCCCTGGGCATCTTCCCTGAAGTGCCAGCGAATATCCCGTCTAATGTAAGAAGCCTTCCCCCACTCCGCTTAATTCAGTTGCCTTCCCTCGCTTAATGATTTCTTCTTCATCATCTTGTATTAGCTTGTGGTTGTGTGGTCGTTGTCTCCCCCGCTGGGCGGAAAGCTCCTTGAGGGCTGGAGCCATCTTTTGCCTCTTTTTTTATATCTGTTGCTTAGCATAGTGCCTGGTACACAGTAAGTGCTTAATACGTTTAATGTTTGATTGAAATGAAATGTGGTTCTCAAATCTTATTGCAGTCTGATAGAATTTTGGTCATAGATCATAGTACTGAAAAGGACCTCAGGCGATCACTTGGTATAGCGCCATCCTACAGATAGATCAGTCTTAACCCTGCTTGATAAGTGAAGCTTTTCGAGATGAAAGAACTTGCCCTTTATAGAGTGATTCCCCTTTCATGGTTTCAGGGTCCCCACTCTTCAGCTAGAAACAAGCTTTCTCTAATGTGTAGATCACTTTCAATCAACCTAGAACTTTTAAAATATTTTTAGAATACCTGGTATTCTTTATCTAAAAAAAGTTTATTGCCAGGTAAATGATTATTTCTTTGCATATTTCAGCTTGTTACTGCCTATCAAACTGTCCAGAGAGAAAAGAAGAAGTTACAGGTAAGTTATTTCTTAGATATAATACAGTCATAGAATTTTATGGTTGACAGGTAGTACCTAGAGATAACCTAGGGATTATCTAATTTTTATGTCTAGAAACTCCCAACAAAGCTGAGATTCACCCTACTTTTCCAAGATAGTTTTTGTCGGTTAAAATAACACAGCCAAAGGTTCATGGCTCAAACACTGAAATTGAAGAATTAGAGAGAGTGGGTTTGGGCTTCACCTCCTGGGGGATTCTGCAGTTCACTGACCTGAATGGGATCTGGGGCCTGGGGAATGTCGCCTTGTAGATAGCTCACATAATGTCAAGAAAGGGAGGAAGGTCATCATCATCCATTGCTTATGTTTCATACCACACAGCAGCTCTGAGGGAACATTTAGTCTACACCTTTGCTGTTTTAAGCAGCCTAGATAAATATACAAGCTTGTGGAGTGAAGCGGACACTCCAGTCCGAGGCACATCATGGCCCTCTCTCCGTTTGTATTCTCTCGGTATTGAATGGTTGGTTTCCCCTGAGGTTTCTGCTTCTGCAGCTGACCTTGTGTGTTTGGAGAAAAGCCCTGCCTGAGTTCAGATCTGGCCTCAGATCAAACACTTGACACTTACTGGCTTGTGTGACCCTGGGCAAGTCACTTAACCCCAATTGCCTGGGGGGAAAAAAAAAGCCCTTAGAGTACTTTCTCTGCAGCAGTGCTTATGATAGTGAAGATCGGATTGGGTTAGGGATGGTGACATGGCAGACCTAGCAGGCATCCTGTGTGCTTTCACACGTGTTCCAGTTTTCCTGCCGAACCTGGGGGCAAACATTCAGTGCACTTTCATCCTGGGGACCTAGCCTATAAATAATAAAGGTGAATAAGCTGCTGATTTTTGGTGCTATTAGGAAGTTATGGATTTGCTCTGTAAAGCAAAATAAATTTAACTTTAGCTGTATTTTTCTATAGCTAAAAGAAGTTTTATTTGAATTAGTTATAGATCTTTGATTGGTTATGTAATGATAGGTAGGGGTGGCCAATAGCTAGCCCATGGGCTGCATTGATATTCATCTCATTTCAGGAAGTATAGAGAAAAGCCTTCATCTAGCACTAGAGTATTGGGGGATCACCCCTACACACCCTGGGGGTGGGGAGGGGAATTTATAGGAGGACACAGAAGAACAGCACATGATCCTAAGATTATCTGTGCAGACTGGGAGGAGACCTTAGGGACCGTCTAGTCCAGTTCCCTCCTTTTACAGCTTAGGAAACAGGCTCACGCGGGTGACATACTTTATTCAAGGTCACACGTGTGGTCGCTGTGGACGGCAGGATTTTTAATTGGTCTGACTCCAGCTCCAGGACTCTTTCCCCTGTACTGTGCTTTGGTCCATGAGGAGGCAAATGATTCTCTACTGTTGGAGGGAATGTCTAAGTTTAGGAGATCACAGATCCAGAGGATCTGCACTATTTAAATAGATATTTTCCTGAAAACATTGTTTGTTAAATACATTTTGGAAAAATAAGTCCTTTTCTCATTTATGTGAATTACCATTTTATGTATACATCTAAGGCTCACTTCAGCTGACTGAGGCATCCCTTTTTCCTCCAGTCAGAACTAGTAGCTCTTTTCCTGATGTCATCTGTCCCTAAAATGTTTTCATCTAAGCAACTGAGGGTACCTTTTTTGACAGGAAGCAAAATTGGTTGTGTTTGTAATATTTTCCCTAAAAGTGTATTTTAAATTATTTTGAAGATTAATGGAAAAATAGGGTTCAGTTCTATAAAAAATTTGTTTTATAATCACATCAGAAATGTAGCGATTTCATTAATTGTGAGAAAATTAATGAAAGTCTTTTTTCAGAAAAGTTCTTGAGAGTCATGATCTACTTTCCTAACATTGTTTCTTGTTTGTAGCATATTCATGTTTATTTCACATGCAATCTTTTGTGCTTTTATAAATTGTACACTTATAAATTCACTTCAGTGTATTTAACTGGTAAAATATGCACAAATGGGTCATAATGTGTCATAATGGAAGAAGAGATTTAGTTTGGAGTTTGGTTTAACATGAAACTAATTTTCAAGAAGATCCCATCTTGAACAGTTTTTGTTCTGTCTCCACAACTGTTTAGGGAGTAGTTAAGAATGCCTGTTATGTGTGAAGAATGCTTTTAGGTTGAGTTGTTTTGCATTGACGTATTATGGTAGTCTTTGAACCATTTTTTTTTTTAAAGGGTCTTTTGAGCCAGAGTCAAGATAAAGCCCTCAGGAGAATTGGGGAATTACGAGAGGTGAGTTTGGTGACTTCAGTATTTTTTTTTTATATAAATTTATTTTCAGTTTTCAATATTTACTTCCAAATTTTCACCCCATCTCACCCCTCCCCCATCCCAAGATGGCGTGCATTCTGAATATCCCTTCCCCTAGTCTGTCCTCTCTTCTATCTCTTCCCCCCTTCTCTTATCCCCTTCCCCTTCTGTTTTCCTGTAGGGCAGGACAGACTTCTGTACCCCATTTCCCGTATTTCTTATTTCCCAGTAGCATGTGAAAACATTTTTTTTAAACATAGTTTTTAAAACTTTAGGTTTCAAATTTTCCCTTCCTCCCCCCACACCCTCATTGAAAAGGCAAGCAACTCAATATAGGTTATACATGTGCAGTTATGCAAAACCCTTCTATAGTAGACATGTTGTGAAAAACTAACTCTATTTCCCTTAATCCTATCCTGCCCTCCTATTTATTCTATCCTTTCTTTTGACCCTGCCCTCCTCAGAAGTATTTGCTTCTGATTACCCCTTTCCCAATCTGCCCTCCTCTCTATCATCCCCCTGCTCTCTTGTCCCCTTCTCCCCCTATTTTCCTGTAGGGTAAGACAGATTTCCTTACCCAATTGAATGTGTATGTTATTCCCTCCATAAGCCAAATCCTATGAGAATAAGATTCACTCATTCCCTCTCACCTTCCCCATTTCCCCTCCACTGTAAGAGATTTTCTTTTCTTTTTTTTTTGTGAGATAATTTACCCCATTCTACCTCTCCCTTTCTTCTTCTCCGATATAATCTCTCTCATCCCTTAATTTTATTCTCCAGATATGACCCCTTAATCTTCAACTCACCCTGTGCCCTCTATCTATCTATACCTATACATACATACATATAATTTTTTCCTCCAACTACCCTAATACTGACAAAGGTCTCATGAGTTATAAATATCATCTTTCCACGCAGGAATGTAAACAGTTCAACCTTAATAAGTCTCTTATGATTTCTCTTTCCTGTTTACCTCTTCATGTTCCACTTGAGTCTGTATTTGAAAGTCAAATTTTCTATTCAGCTCTGGTCTTTTCATAAGAATGCTTGAAAGTCCTCTATTTCACTGAATGACCATTTTTTCCCCTGAAGGATTATACTCAGTTTTGCTGGGTAGGTGATTCTTGGTTGTAATCCTATCTCCTTTGCCCTGGAATATTATATTCCATGCCCTGTCCTTTAATGTAGAAGCTGCTAAATCTTGTGTTATCCTGATTGTGTTTCCACAGTACTTGAATTGTTTCTTCTGGCAGCTTGTAATATTTTCTCCTTGACCTGGGAACTCTGGAATTTGGCTACAATATTCCTAGGAGTTTTCCTTTGGGGATCTCTTTCAGGAGGAGATCTGTGGATTCTTTCAATTTCTATTTTGCCCTCTGGTTCTATATCAGGGCAGTTTTCCTTGATAATTTCTTGAAAGATGATGTCTAGGCTCTTTTTTTGATCATGGCTTTCAGATAGTCCAATAATTTTTAAATTCTCTCTCCTGGATCTATTTTCCAGGTCAGTTGTTTTTCCAATGAGATATTTCACATTTTTCTAATTTTTCATTCTTTTGGATTTGTTTTACAGTGTCTTGATTTCTCATAAAGTCACTCTTCCAATTGCTCTATTCTAATTTTTAAGGAAGTATTTTCTTCAGTAATCTTTTGGACTTCCTTTTCCATTTGGCCAATTTTCTTTTTAGGGCATTTTTCTCCTCATTGGCTTTTTGGACCTCTTTTGCCATTTGGGTTAGGCTATTTTTTAAGGTGTTATTTTCTTCTGTATTTTTTTGGGTCTCCTTTAGCAAGCTGTTGACTTGTTTTTCGTGATTTTCTTGCAACGTTCTCATTTCTCTTCCCAGTTTTTCATCTACTTCTCTTGTGCTCAAAATCCCTTTTGAGCTCTTCCATGGCCTGGGACTGATTCATATTTTTCTTGGAGGCTTTGGATGTAGGAGCTCTGACTTTGTTGTCTTCTTCTGGTTGTCTGTTTTGATCTTCTTTGTCACCAAAGTAAGATATTATAGTCTGACTCTTTTTGCTCTGCTTGCTCATGATCCTGGCCAGTTACTTGAGTTGTAAACTCTTTGTTAAGGTAAGAGTCTGCTTCCAATGTGGAGAATGTACTGTCCCAATCTTTGGGGGTTTATATAGCTGTTTCCAGAGATGATTGTAGGGACCCGTAAATTTCCAGTCCTTGCAAGGTGGTATGATAAGGGGCGAGGTGTTTACTCCTTTCCTGGCCTGTGCTATGGTCTGTTAGTGACCACAAGTACTGCTTTCTGTCCTGGAACTGTGAAGAATGTTTCCTGTCCACAGCCACTACAAGCTCCACCGTGCCAGCGCTCCTCATCACCCCAGGACCCCTGTCCAGAGCTGTGACCTAGATCCAAGCACGGGCAAAGCAAGAGATTCCTGTCTCAGCACCAGCAGAGAGATCCCTGCAGTCCCCCTCTGATCAGCCACTCCCCCTCAGTCTGTGGGCTGGAAGCTCGGGAAGCAGCTGCCCACCCCAGGGCCGCCCTCTTGGGGAATGGAGCTGAGACCCCGCCTTCCTCTCTCAGCACTGCAGAAACAGACTTTTCCCATGACCTTCTAAGTTGTCTTTGGCATTCCTGGATTGAGGAAAATGGAAGCCACCACAGCTGCCCGCGCTTCAGTCCTCTGAGTCTTGCTCCAGGTTCGCTGTGGCCTCCTTGCCCATGCCACGCTGCGCTGCGCTCCCAGCCTGGTGCCATATGCCTTTCTGATCAGTCATCCAGGTTGTCTTGGGCTGGAAATTTGTTTTACTCTGTCTTTTTGTGGGTTCTGCTGCCTTAGAATTTGTTTAGAGCCATTTTTATAGGTATTTGGAGGGGTTTGGGGGAGAGCTCAAGCAAGTTGCTGCTTTCACTCCGCCATCTTGGCTCTGCCCCTGACTTCAGTATTTTGAAAAGAGTAATTCACATGCCTGCAGTGTCAGATCACAAGGAGTGTCAGTGCTGAGGTGGCTTTATATGCATATTCCTTAACTCTCCTGATAGGTAACTGCCCTAGGCCACCCCTTCAGTGCTTCTTAAACTTTGGGTTAAGGCCGTTGCCACCCATAGTTTAAGAAGCACTGCTGGCCTAGGGTGTAGAACATTTACAGGGACCCATTTTTTTCTCTTAAAAAAAAAAACAACAAAAAACCCAAAACAGCCCTAGATTCTCCAGGAAAATTCAGTGTTAAAAGAATGAATAGGTAATGGTAATAGCTTGCTCTGGTATAGTTCATTTTTTAAAAAATTATGAATTTACTTTTAGTTTTCAACAATCACTTCCATAAGCTTTTGAGTTTTAAATTTTTTCCCCCTTCCTTCCCAAGATAGTGTGCAATCTGATATAGGCTCTACATATACATTCCTATTAAACATATTTTCACATTAGTCATGTTGTAAGGAAGAATTAGAACCAATAGGAGGAACCACCAGAAAGAGGAAATAAAACAGAACAGAAGAAAAAAATAGCAAATAGTATGCTTCAATCTGCATTCAAATTCCATAGTTCTTTCTCTGGATGTGGATAGCATTTTCTATCATGAGACTTTTGGAGATGTCTTAGGTCCTTGCATTGCTGAGAAGAACTAAGTCTATTAAAGTTAGTCATCGTACAATGTGGCTGTTACTGTGTACATTGTTCTGCTGGTCCTGCTCACTTCACTCAGCATCAGTTCATACAAGTCCGTCCAGGTCTTTCTTGAAGTCTGCCTGCTCATCATTTCTTATAGCACAATAGTATTCCATTCCATTCATATACTACAACTTGTTCAGCCATTCCCCAGCTAATGGGCATCCCCTTAATTTCTAATTCTTTGCCATCACAGAAAGAGCTGCTATCGGTATTTTTGTACATGTAGGTCCTTTTCCCATTTTTATGATCTCTTTGGGATGGATATAGTTCTTTATGTACCTAGCCTTACAACAATTTTGAAGGTAGGTAGTACAAACATTACCCTTTTATAAATGAGAAATTGAGGGTGAGAGAGATTAGGTGATTTATTTGAGGTCATGCAGCTAAGTGTTTGTTATTAATTTATTTTCTAAAAATTTATTTTTTTTCACTAAATATTACATGTAAACATTTTTTCGACAATGATTTTTTAAAAAATTTGGAGCTCCAAATTCTCTCATTCCCTCTTGCCCCTCCCCTTCCTTGAGAAGGCAAGCAATTTGATATCAGTTATACATGTAAAGTCTTGCAAAACATATGTCCATATTAGCCATGTTTCAAAAGAAGATACAGAGAAAAAATTAAAGAAGAATGATAAAGTAAAACGCTATACTTCGATCTGCATTCAGAGTTCATCAGTTCTCTCTGGAGGTGGAGAGATGCTTTTGAATTGTCTTGATCACTGTCTTGATCCGAGCAGCTCAGCCTTTCACAGCTGATCATCTTGACAGTATTGCTGTTACTGTGTACAGCATTCTCTTGGTTCTGTTCACTTCCCTTTGCATCATATAAGAATTTGCAGGTTTTTCTAAAATCATCCTGCTTGTCATTTCTTGTAGCACAATAGTATTTCATGTCAGTCACATACCATAACTTGTTCAGCTGTTCTGAAGTTGATGGGCATTCCCTCAATTTCAAATTCTTTGCCACCTCAAAAAGAGTTGCTATAAATATTTTTCTACATGTAGGTCCATGCCTGGGCATATACTAGATTGGCCTTTAGGCATGAAGGAAGAGAGCTCCACTTAGGTTTGGCTGACTTTATATCAGGTGCCATATATATCTGTTCCTGTAGGGAAATAACAACAAGGTGCTGGTCTTTGTAAAGAGGGCATCAGTGGGGGCAGTGAGGTGTTGTAGTGGGTAGAGCACCAGTCCTGAAGTCAGAAGGACCTGAGTTCAAATCTTGCCTCAGACACATAACACTTATCAGCTCTGTGACCCTGGGTAAGTCACTTAACCCCTATTGCCTTAGCCAAAAAAAAGGGCGGGGGCCATCAGTGAACTCACTGTCAGTTTGAGAGGTGCTTTGGGCTGTTTTCTAGGAGAGGATTTTAAGTGTTTTGTGTAATGTTCTTTTTGACAGAAGACATGAATCTATAAGATTGCTGGCTAGGATTAAGAGTGTAGTTTGTGTCCATGGTACGGTATAAAACTAATTGACCTATCTAGAGATTGATGGTCCTCATTATCACACTTTATAACACATAGCAGTCATTTACATATTCTGGCAGCATCTTTACTGTTGAAGTGTGTATTTTCTGCTTTTTTTTTTTTCATTTTGATATGTGCTCTATTCTAGTACATTCAGAAATTCAGGATTTGTTTTATTTTGGAGTAAATACATTTCTAGGAAGGTAGAAACAACCAAAAGTTATAGTAATGTAGATCATTAAAAGAATTGCTGATATCTTCCTTTATGCTAGAATAGGTTTTTAGTTGGAATAAGAAATAATGGGAATATACACGTAATTATGTATGTTTTTAAAGAAGACTTCAGAATGATAGTTTCGTAGACTTGTAATTCTTTTTTTAATCTTTTTTTATTAATTCATTTTGATTTATCAACAATCACTTCCATGAGCTTTTGAGTTTTAAATTTTTCTCCTCCCTCTCTCCCTCCACAAGATGGTGTGCAGTCTGATATAGGTTCTATATATACATTCCTATTAAACATATTGTCACATTAGTGATGTTGTAAGGAGGAACCACCAGAAAGAGGAAACAAAACACAACAGAAGAACAAAAAGAGCCAATAGTCTGCTTCGATCTGCATTCCAACTCCATCGCTCTTTCTTTGGGCGTGGATAGTGTTGTCCATCGTGAGGCCTTTGGAGAGGTAGACCTGTAGCTTTGCAGATAACTTTAGAAATTGTCCATTACAACACTCTTTTCCCAATTGGTTAAACTTGGTGACTTTCAATTTTGCTTACAATGAAAACAGTGATGCTACTGTTGAGCAGGTTTGATTGTTCTGCATGGTATTAAAGAAACATACACTCCGCGGAATAATGGCAGTGATGTCACTTTATACTCTCAAGTCCCCTTTCCCAAGGACCGATACAGAAGTCTCCCCAAGAGGGTTGTGCAAGCCCTGTAGTAGAACCAAGAGAGGCAGACCCTAGCCCAACAGGCTCACTTACCAAGGCCCCCCAGTAACTGCTCATAGATGCTGCTTTTTCTTTTTAACTTTATTCATGTATTGAGTTTATTTCCAGTTTATGCTTTGTCTCCTCACCATTTCCATTTGTCTGAGCACCATCGCGACTGTTCTCTTGTACCATTCCATACATACTTAAAGGAAGTGAAGAATAGAGTTAGACTTTAGAAAACTGTTTGGACAGCACATTCTTGGTGTGGACAACATCGAACGGACGTGGCAGGGAAAGTTCTCAGTGTAAAGGACAGCCAGATAGCAACTGTTACAGGAATAAGAAGGACAATGGGAACAAACTTTTCTTCAAGATATTTCTCCCATAGACAGAGATCTTCACTAGCTTCTTTTTTTTTTTTTCGTGAGGCAACTGGGGTTAAGTGACTTGCCCAGAGTCACACAGCTAGTAAGTGTTATGTGTCTGAGGCCAGATTGAACTCACATCCTCCTGACTTCAGGGCCGGTACTCTATCCACTGCGCCATCTAAATTAGCCTCTTGATCAAATATCTAGAAGCAATTCTCTGTGAAGTTGGTGACCACTCTTTCCGTTTCAAAAAATGTGTGCCTACATTTTTACTTAATATTTTCTATAGAAGTGGGTCCTTTAGGAGGCTTGTCATGCATTTTACTTTTTGAAAGACTCTTGACCTTTTGTATCGTTTTTGAATATTTTCCATTCTGGTTTGTTTTTTCTTCATTTCCCCCCCTTTTTTGCTGCAGTATCACCTTTTCTTCATTTTTCTCATCTTCAAAGTTATCATCATCATCATCATAATTCTCATCCTTAGTTTTACCTTTTTCTGTAGAACCTTACTACAAACTCCAGGAACAGATTGTTTGCCAGACATATTTGAGAGTTTCATATCATCTTTCTCTTTTACATCTGATTCTTCACCTTTCTCTGGTGCCACTAACATGTGCAGGCCCCGAATCACACTTTTCAGCCACCAATTACTGATAGTATAATCTCTGAGCCACCTGGAGAAATTGTAAGACTGCGTAGACATTTTCACAGATATCACTGTAACTATAACTAGTTTTTCTTCATAGTTAATTGCTTCCACTTCAGCAGTATACAATTTATCCTTTGTACCACACCCCAGACTCTCACTTCTCAATGACATCTGATGATCATTTTTGTCAACTACCTTAAAATGGTCATTCTTATCTGCCTTTTATTCACATGTGAAGAGGAAGTTCTGAGGAACAGAGGGAGCTCATATCCTTTTCCATTAAGGCCTCCATTTGGGCAGTGATACTGAAGAGAGCAGAGTAGAGAGGAAATGCGATGAGGTCAGTGGCGGCTAGGCTCTGGCCCCATGGGATCTCTACTTAGGATGGAAACCATTAGAATTTATTGAGTATGGAAGAAACCTGTGCTTTAGGAATATCACTGGCAGCTGAATGGAGAATGGACTGGAGTGGGGAGAGACTTGTGACAGGTGGGTCAGCCAGGAGGCAGTTGTAATTGTCTGTTGATGAGGTGATAAGGGCCTGCACAGAGTGGTGGCATTATGAGGAGAGAAGGGGGCATATTAGAGATGTTGCAGAGGTAAAATCTATAGGACTTGGCATCATTTTACATATGGGGGGTGAGAGATAGTGAGGAATTGAGGATGATACTTAGTTTTTGAACCTGGGGAGAATGGGAGGATGGTGTTGCTCTCTATAGTAATAGGCAACTTAGGAATTGGGCCATAGTTTATGGGAAAAGATAATAAGTTTGATTTTGGATATGTTGCGTTTAAGCTGTCTGTTGGACATCTAGTTCAACATGTCTAGCAGACAGTTAAGTATAAAAGATTGGGGATCAACAGAGAAGGTAGGGCTGCATAAAGAGACTTGAGAATCCAGCTTAGAAATGATAATTGAGTCCATGGGCGCTATTATGATCACCAAGTAAAGTTGTATCCAAGAAGAAGAGAAGAGAGCCTAAGACAGAGTTTCATGCGACGCCCATATTTAATGAGTGTGCCCTGGAGGATGATCCATTAAAGGAAACTGAGAAGGAGTGGTCAGAGAGGTAGGGGGGAGAACGGAGAGAGTAGTGTCCTGAAAACCTAGAGAAAAGAGTATCAGGGAGGAGAGAGTGATTGACAGTGTTTAAGGTTTTAGAGAGGTCAGGGAGAATGAGGATTGTGAAAAGGCCATGGATTTGGCAATATGAGAACATCATTACTTTGGAGAGAGCAGTTTCGGTGGAATGAGGAAGTTGGAAGCTGGATTATAGGGAATTGAGAGTAAGAGGAAGGAAGCGAAGGCACTTGTTATAGGCAGCCTTCTCAAAGAGATTATGGCAGAGGAGATGTATTATAATTAGCAGGGATGGAAGGATGAAGTGAGAGCTTTTTGAAGATGGGAGACATGAGTATGTTTTTAGGCAGCAGGAAAGGAGCCATTATACAGGGAGAAACTAAACATAGGTGATAGAATGCAGATGGCAGTAGGGGCAGTGTGTTGGAGAAGATAGGATGGAATGGGATCACTTGAATAGGTAAAGGAATTAGCCTTGGTGAGGGATTAGGCCACCACATGTTGTGAGATAGTGGGGAAGGAGGAAGGTAGTAGAAGGCATCATACTGATATCAGGAGGAAGAGGGGAGAAAAGGGAGCTCCCGTTGAATGGCCTCAGTGTTTTCTGTAAAACAGGAACCAGAGTTCTCAGGTGAGAGCATGGGAAAGTCTGAGGAGGGATGCAAAGGTTTGGGAAGAGCCACTATGGGGATAAGGATAGTGGATTGATAAGGGAGGAATAGAAGGATTGCCCTGGAAGCAGTGAGCACCCAAGTAAGGTTGTGTAATATAAATTTGCAATGGACCCATTCAGAATGGTTGCGTGATTTTCTCTACCTTTGTTCAGCAGCACTTTTGTAGGAGCAAAGGCATTGGATAGTGGGGATAATCCAGAGGTCAAGCTTGGCAGATGCAATTGGTGAAATGATAAGGGGGCCAGGGACTGAAGAGAACAGTCTGGAGTTGAGCTGGTTCACCAAAAGTTCAAGATGGGGACAAGTTGGAGAGAGTGGCTAATGCAGGAGTGATGGCCTGGGAGATAGCCAAGGGACTGAAGGTTTGGAAATCATGGTGTGGACGAAGAGTCGGGTTTGACAAAGGAAGGCTCAGGGAGAGTTGGAAAGCTACGAGATATCTGAGTTCTTGAACATAGAGGTGATAGATTTATGGGTAGTGGCAAGATCAAGGATACAGCCATCTCTGTGGCCGTGGTGAGGTGGAGAAGCAGGTCATGGGAAGTGAGTAGGTTAAGGAACTGAGCAGTTAGGAGGTTTGAGGGAGTGTCAGCATATATGTTGATGTCCCCTAGTTTGAGGGCAGGAGTTGAGTAGGAGAGAGATTACGAGCCATGTAGCAGACTTGTAGAGGATGGAAGGAGAATGTCCTGGAACTCGGTAGACAGCGTAATGCTAACAGGATTTTGATTGGGTCAAAGATGTTGATCTTATGAACCCAAAGGGGAAAGGTTATCAAGTGATGGTGATAGAGAGAGAGCCTGGAATTAGCAGTAGAGAGCAAGGAATATTCTAACTCCCCCTCCTTGACTAGAGAAAGATTTAAGATGAAGGCAGGTTCTTCTCCATGGAACAGGCATTCCAAGGGGCACAGTGGAAGGAGTGGGTAATGTTTGGTTAGGATTTGGGGTTGGAGGGTGGGAGGGGGGGGATGGGAATAAGGAATTGGGTGGTGGGGGATGGGAAATGTGTTTGTAGGATGACCTACAGGGATTCAGAGTCACCAGAGTATGCCGGGTATGACCAAGTGTGACAGACAATTAGTGTGATGCATGCTATTTAAAAATTCGTTATTTGTTGCTTATTTTTCTCAATTTTAAATATACCGTCTTCAAAACTTATTGCAAGATATCTTTGCTTTCCTCCCTCCTCTGATGTAGATTGCAGTTTCTTTACACCTTAGTAAACAATTTCCATGTGCTGCCATACAACAAAAATTGATCACGTGACATTTTGCTTTGTGATCATGAGCTTTGCTTTCCTTTGGTGACAAGCTGTTCCAGAAGGTGGTCACTGGGTTCCACCTCTGAAAGCTTCTGCAGCTTCTTGGTGGCCTATCAAAGGTCATAGTCTTCCAGAACCCAAAGTTCTGGAAGTTGTAAACAGAAAATTCATTCAGAAGTTCAAATTGCAGAAAAATGCTAATCTAGTGACTGACCTTTGTGTATGTTGTATGATTTGTGAAACTCTTTAGGTTCTTGTTTGGAACTGTTTTTATTTTATCCTGAATACACCTAGAAAGGCCTCTTTTCTTTAGGAGCTTCAGATGGATCAACAGGCTAAGAAACATCTCCAGGAAGAGTTTGATGCATCCCTAGAGGAGAAGGACCAGTACATCAGTGTTCTGCAGACTCAGGTAAAAACCTTACCATTTTTGAGTGAAGAATAATAGAAGAAATGTAGTCTTGAATGTTTTCCAGTTTTATGATCCCTTGTTGTCTTGTTGCATTATATTGAAGGCTATTTGGTGAGCTGTCTATAGATATGAAAAGTTGTTCTGGAGGTTTGCTTGTGGATGGGATTTTTTTCTCCCTCATAAGGAGGTGTTAATTTTATCCCCACCTTCTGAATAAGCCCTTACCCCCTACTTAGTTTTTCTAATGAGAACATTGTATTTAGGTTTCACTACTGAAGCATCGCCTGCAAAGTGGCCAGATGACTGTGGAGTTACCAAAACCTGAAAGCCTCCCCAAAGAAACTAATGAAGAGAATGCACGGAATGATCTGGATCACGGAGGTAAGTTATCTCTTGCCAAGTCTTTGTTAATTCAGTTATGCCAAGTGGCCAGTGAGAGAGAGAGAGAGAGAGAAGTGGTGGGCCCAGCTGACATGGTTGGTGCAGTGACAGTCTTGAAGTCTTCAGAATATCCTACTTTTGCGTGTTAGAAATGACTTTTCTGCGAGATGACTTTACTGATGGGCAGAGGTTCATCACTGTCAAATGTCTTTGAGTAAACATGATTTCTACGCATTTTTCCTACTCAGGCTTTTATAGTTCTTGCTTAAAAAGCATATTTGCTTTGGGAGACTAGCTTCTGAGACTTGTATCTTGTCTTTATCAGCAGCAACATTTTTTATTGCATCTTGAAAATTATTATTACTTTTATACCACTAAGTATTGTAAATAGCTAAATTTGATATCAAATGGAAAATTCTGTTCAGAGTTATTGAATATACTGTGTTCAGATTTCCTAAATTTCATGTGTATTTGGTAGTTTATAACCTAAGTATTTTTATAATGCCTTGACCTGTTCCAAAGTAGCAGAATTTGGTATAAACAGTGCTTTCTTTTCATTCATGTTTGGAATACGTAGTGCTCATTCATTCTCCCATTTATTGTTTCCTGATATTTGTAATGAAGAGACTTTTGAGAAACTTGTTGTATGAAGTGTTAGCTGCATCGAATTCTACTCCCTCATAATAAACGCTCTTTGAGCTCTGACGCTTCTGCCTGCCTGACTCCTCCATGGGTATTATTCCATTTCAGTGTCAGCAGAGGGAGAAGGAGATGGAGATGCTGCCAAAACTTTAGAAACTCTTCAGCAAAGAGTGAAGCGACAAGAGAATCTCCTTCAGCGCTGCAAAGACATGATTAAGTCACACAAGGAGCGAGCTACCCTTGTAACCAACGAGAAGGAAGCCCTTCAGGAGCAGCTCGAGGAAAGGCTTCAGGAGCTGGAGAAGATGAAGGTAAGAAGCACGGCCACCTCTGTTCTCATCGGCTGCCTCTCAGCTCCGGCATCCCCTTGGGAAGAGATGACTGGAGCCTGTTGGACACGAGTCCAAGTGCCAGACCCTGGGAATGCGAGACCTTGGGGTACTCCCCTGGCTTTCCAGATATAGGTGTCATAGAATGGGACCTTAGCTTGAGATCATTTAGGCATATAGGGTTCACCCTTATTTCACAGACAAGGAAACTGGACAGAGGTGGGGAAGTGATTTGTCTAACGTCTCCTAAGACTTATGTGAGTACACAGAAGGAGACTTAACCTTTTTTTAAAAAACAGTTTTCTTAAATTATTTGTAAAACATAACACAAGGAAGGTGTTAAAAATGGGTATAGGGGCAGCTAGGTGGTGCAGTGGATAGAGCACTGGCCCTGAAGTGAGGAGGACTTGAGTTCAAATCCAGCTTCAGACACATAACACTCACTAGCTGTGTGACCCTGGGCAAGTCACTTAACCCCATTGCCTAGCAAAACAAACAAACAAAACTGGGCATAATTGCTCCATAGAATATGCACTCTAGATTTTAGGATGGATGAAGAAGGAGATATTCAGGTATTCAGTGAAGACTTTTTGTTTTTAAAATTTTTATTTTCTCTTCCTCTACCCCTCTTCAACCCATTAATAAAGTAAGAAAAATGATACCCATGATACATATGAAGTGATTTAAAACATTTCCACATTAGCTGTGTTGTGAGGGGGAAAAAAAGCATGAAAAATAAAGTGAAAAACAGTCTATTTCCATGTACTCAGAGGAGTTCCTCAGCTCTTTCTCTGGAGGGGGACGGCTTATTTCATCAGGAGTCCTTTTGGCTGTTCAGAGGCACTCAGTCTTTTGTAGTTGAGTGTCCTTACAATAGTACTGGTACTGTGAACTGTATTTCTGTGCAGAGTGTAGAGTTCAGTAACTAGGTTTCCTTTCTTCTAGCCCAGTACCCTTTTTTATTCTGTAATTTTCTTTATTCTTTTGTAAACTAAGAGGAACATGATGGCCCAAGTAGCCAAGAAAACATTCAGATCGTACGTATAGAGCTAGAAGGGGCCTTGGATGCCATCTGGTCCAGATCCTCATTTTACAGAAAACTCAGGACTGGAGGGGAAATGACTTTCTCAAGGTCATACAGATATCTACCATAGAACCTGAATTTGAACCCAGGTCCCCTGACTCCAAATTTTCCATTTGGACCACACTTCCTGCACAGCTTCAACTTTGTATACTTTATTTTTAACATCCTCTTAATTGAAGTTTTATGTAGAATTAGTTCCATTGTGTCCATGCTAAATTTTTGTGTTGAGATTAGGTAATTTGGCAAGCTCCGCTATGCCACATGTAGTATGGCAACCTTATCTGTTTGCTTATAAAGCAAGAAACAAACCAAAAAATAACGTAGGAGGAAGACTAGCTCTCACAAATCCACTTACTTGAATCTTTAGGAGAAGCCTGGAGTCAGCCATAGGCCTTCCTCCGGGCAGTAAGGGGAGGAGGGCGGTAGACAAACACGGGCACTCATCTGCACAGGCCAGAGGGCAGGGCAGTGATGGGAGGCCTGCAGAGGCAGACCTGGGAATTGGAAGAGCTGGAAGGCCAGTTTTCTGGTACCACTGTATAGAAACCAGTGACCACGCCCACCCCAGTGGTGAGCAGTGCATTATGGATGTTTGTGTTGCCCCAGAATCATCCAGGAGAGGGTCAGTGTAGAGATGTAGCAATAAAATGCATTTTAGAAAGATTCCCTTAAGTGTGATTAAAATAGAAGCTTAGCTTTTGTGTTAAAAGAAAAATTAGTTTTCTAGGAAATTAGTTTTTGTAAACTGTGGTATCTACAGAATTTCATCGTCTGAAAAGGCCCTTTAGTGGCCATCTTGTCCGTAGCTGAAAGGAACCTCCACTCCAGCCTCCCAGACCACTGGTCATTGCGCTTCTACCTGACGTCCCCAGGGGAGGGGCTGTCCCTTCTGCTGGTGGAGAGCTCCCTCACCAGGGAGCTCTTGGCATCAGACTGAATTTGCAGCTTCCCATCATTGCTCATGATTCTGCCCCTGGAGCCCGACAGAACGAGTCTCCTCTGGTGCCTGATTGCCCAGAATGTGAGTGGCAGCTCACATGTAGGTACCATCTGAGGCTCACCTGTTCTGCATGCACCTCATCAGTCCTCATGGTAACCCCTTGATGAAGGCTTCTTTTTTTCTTTATTTTGTTTTGTTTTATTTTTTATTTCTTTTTAGTTTTCAACATTCACTTCCATAAGACTTTGAGTTTTAAATTTTCGCCCCCTCCCCAAGACAGTGTGTAATCTGATATAGGGCCTACTTATACATTCACATTAAACATATTTTCACATTAGTCATGATGTATAGAAGAATTAGAACTGGTGGGAGGAACCATAAGAAAAAAGAAATGAAACAAAACAACAAAAGGAAAGGAGAACAAATAGTATGCTTCCATCTGCATTCAGACTCCGTGGTTCTTTTTCTGGAAGTGGGTAGCATTTTCTGTCTTGAGACTTGGAGATCCTTGCATTGCTCAGAAGAGCTGAGTCTGTCAAAGTCGGTCATCACACAACATGGCTGTTGTTGTGTGCAACGTTCTCCTGATTGTGCTCACTTCACTCAGCATTGGTCCATGCCAGTTTTTCCAGGTTTTTTGAAGTCTGCCTCGTCATCATTTCCTATAGCACAGTGGTATTCCATTACATTCATATACCACACCTTGTTCAGCCATTCCCCAGTTGATGGGCATTCCCTCAATTTCCAGTTCTTTGGCACCACAAAAAGAGCTGCTGTCAATATTTTTGTACATGTGGATCCGTCCTTTTCCCATTTGTATGATCTCTCTGGGATACAGCCCTAGAAGTACTATTGCTGGGTCAAAGGGTATGCACATTTTTAAAGCCCTTTGGGCATAGTTCCAAATTGCTCTCTAGAATGGCTTAATCTACCACAGCTCTACCAGTCATGCATTAGTGTTCAAGTTTTCCTACATTGGAGGTCTCTTTTATGGATGAAGAAACTGATGCTCCAACAGGAGAATGGTCTTTACCATCATGTGTCTGTCCAGGTCTTCTTCCCCATTACTCTGCCTCTTGGCAGTGGTCTTCACTGGTTGTTTTTAACTGCACGGTGCTGAATGGCACTATGTTGGTAGAATGCTTGAGAATGTTAGAAAGGGACAGGGAGACAGCCTGGTCCAGTGCACTCCAGTGTTCGTTCTTAGCTTCATGTTCATTGTTACAAAGGAGAACACGTTCACCCTTCTTTCACTCCAACCCCCCACCCCAAAGACATAAATTCCATTTGATTCAATTCAGCAACTGGGATTAATGAGAACCTCTGTTTGACTTTTAAAGCTCATTGTAACCTGACCCCTCCCTGCCTTGCCAGTCTTCCTCTCAGTCCTCCTCCTTCCCTCCCTCCTTTGGAAAGATAAGACTCAAGAACAGCATATAGCCTCTCTAACTGTGCAGAAGAGATCACTTGGTACTTGGACAACCAGGAGAGAGTTTGCCTCTTTGATCACACACTCTGGACGGCTCAGCCGCAATCCCTTGTTAGGTACTGATGATCCATCCAGGCTTTGACCCTGCTGACTACTCTGCTCACCGTCCAGATCGTCATCTGGTCTGTCTCCTCTCTTAAATGGTCAGATTCTTAGAACTCTGTGTTTCCTCTCACTGTCCCTTGCAGTGTGGTAGCCCCAGCTTGGCTGTGTTAGGAGGGATCTCTTTGTAACTGTGTCCAGTAGCCTTTCTGAGTCGTCATCCTCTTCATCTTCCTTGTGGCTTTGGCCCTGGGAGCTGCCTTCCCCTTCTAGGAGTTCGTCTGCTCTGTGACGTAGATCTCCCCTGGGTTCCCTTATTGTCTCTGGTCTCCTTATCCATCTCCAGTACCCCAACCCTGAGTGTCCTGGGGCTTCTTTTCTCTCTACGTCCTTAGTCTTGGTTATCTCATAATTCAGTTATCATCTCTTTGTATCTTCTTGCAGATTTATATAACCACTGCTAATCTCTCATCTAGTAGTTAATAGAGCCTTGGGCCTGGCGTCCGGAAGACCTGAGTTCAAATCCTGCCCCAGACAGTTACTAGCTGTGTGACCCTGGGCAAGTCACTTAGTCCTGTTTGCTTCAGTTTCTGCATCTGTAAAATGAGCTGGAGAAGGAAATGGCAGACCACTCTAGTACCTGCCAAGAAAACCCCCAGTGGGGTCATGAAAAATTGGACATGACTGAAATGATTGAATAACAACAAACAGAAATCTCTCCCTTGAACTCTAGTTCCCGATTATCAGCTGCTTGCCCGAAATCTCCACTTGGTGTCCCAAAGGAATCTCAAGCTCACTATGTCTGAAATGGAACAACTCCTTATCTTCCCCCCTAAACCTTTCTTTCCTCCGAATTCCTGTATTTCTGTGTAGGGACAGCTGTTCTTTAAACTACTGAAGTTTGGTGTGTAACCTCAGAACCATGCTTGATTTTTCACATTCCTTTACCAGTGACCTATTCCTGCCTGTTTGCAATCTTGTCCTTGTCAGTTTGATCTCTTGAACATCTCTTGTCTCTGTCCCTTTTTCTCCACTCACACAAGTACCACCTCTAATCACTATTCACCTAGACTGTTCTTAGTAATCTCTTTTTAAACGTTAAATTCTTTTTTAATTGGCAAAAACATCTTCTCTCACTTCCCTTTCAGCCTCCTCTCTACTCCATGGAGAAAGTGAAAAGCAAAATTCCTCTTACAAAGATGTATAGTCAAGCAGAACAAATTTCTGCATCTGCCATGTCAAAAACAAAAGTCTTATTCTGTAATCTCAGACAACAAGTACTTATTAAACACTAGATTGTGGACAAAATTATAACAGAGAATTCAGAGAAAGCACAGGTAGGATCCCAAGACCCAACATTCTAAGGGTGGGTAGAGTCAGCTTAGCACAGATGAGGAACTCTTAAGTGAAATTCTCATTATATAGTCTCACTTTTCCAATATGAAAGAGGAAGAGGAAGGAGCTGTCTGAACAGATTGGTGCAGATGCACTAAGAACTCCCCCCCAGCTGCTGTTGGAAGAGCTATCTCCCAGCTCTGGGCATCTTCAGCAGTTTCCCTGCATTCCTGGATCTCTCCCTCCCTCGTCCTCTCTGCCTCTTGCTTCCCTGGCTTCTTTCAAGTTGCAGCTAAAATACCGCCTTCTCCAGGAAGCTTTTCCCCACACCCTGACTGCAGTGCCCTCCCTTCACTTGCCTCTCTCCAGTTTATCCTCTGTGTCACTTGTCTGTACATAGCTGTTTGTCTGTCTTTGCCCCCAGTGGGACTGTATTTTGGCTTTTTTTGTGTCTGGCACACAGTAAGTCTTTAATAAATGTTTATTGACTGGTGGTGATGAGGAGAAGTACCTTAGGACTGGCAAAGGGTGAATTTCTTCAATTTCAAAAAAGAGAAGAAAGGGGCCACTAAGTGGCGCAGTGGATAGAGCACCAGCCCTGGATTCAGGAGGACCTGAGTTCAAACCTGGCCTCAGACACATAACACTTATTGGCTGTGTGACCCTGGGCAAGTCACTTAACCCCATTGCCTAACCAAAAAAAAAAACACCAAACAAACTAACAAAAAAGAGAAGAAAATTGGAGTCCTTCAACTATGGGCCCTGGAGCTTGACTTAAGTTCTTGCAAAATTCTAGAATACAGCATATTAAGAGATGGTAGTGAACATCTGGGACAGCTAGGTGGCGCCATAATGCACAGAGCACTGGGCCTGGAGTCAGGAAGACTGATCTTCCTGAATTCAGATCTGCCCTCAGACACTTACCCTGGCCTCGGTTTCCTCATCTGTAAAAATGAGCTGGAGAAGGAAATGGCAAGCCACTCCTGTATGTTTGCCAAGAAAACCTCAAATGGGGTCATGAAGAGTCGGACATGACTGAAACAAGTCAGCAGCAGCAAAGCAAGCATCTGTAAAAGAAAGTGTGATGATCACAAAGAAATCACATGACTTCATCAGGAACAGGTCATGTGGGATCGATTTCCCCTTTTGGCAGAGCAATTAAATTGACATACTGGGAGACATGTACATAGGAATTACCAAGATTTTAGCGGAGTAGCTGATGGTCTTTTATACTGATATTTTAGAAATACAGGCTAGAAAACATTGCAGTAGTTGAACTACTTGAAGTTAGATAACCTGGAAGGATGTCTCCAGCCCCATCCTAGTTCCTGTTTGTATCAATGAATTTGATAAAGGCCTACATTAGAGTTTTATTGACTTAAAGGTTCATCTGATTTTTAGATGGCACACAGCCCAACATGACCTGGACAAGAGTAAGGATCCCAAAAGATCTTAAGAGGATGGAATCTCGGGCTAAAAAAGATTAGTTTCATAAGCGTGAGAGGTGTGAAGTATAATTAGTCAGCATTTTGCTGGGGGCTGTGAACATTGTGAAACCTTTTGCAGTCATCTAATTCAGAGGTGAGAAAGGCTTGGAATATCGTGTCTGCTGTTTGAGTGTTGAGACTTTGAGACTGTGACTCGTTCGGGGGAGGTTGTGTAGTCAGGAAAGAAAAGGCTTTGTCTTTGAAGGATGGGGGAGATGGAACAGAGTGACTAGAAGAGGAGCAGTGTTGCCAGCAGAAATAGGGGAAGATGAATGAGTTTTTGAGGGAAAATAGTGAGTTTTGTTTTGGGTGTGCTGAATTTGAGATACTTATAGGGAAATCCCCATGCATGTGTCCAGTAGGAATAGCAGTTCATGAGAGTGGTTTGAGGACTGAGAAAGGGTCATTCACTGGTGATTTGGTCACTGATGACCTTTGAGCAAACACTTGGAGTAGTTTTGGGACAGTAGACATGGCAAGGGTTTTGGGCAAGTAGTTGGTGGGGATGGCACGGTGGCGTTGGGGGGAAAATCTTTTCCGGAATTTTAGCACTGAAGTGATGGGCCTTTAATTGAAGGGAGCAGGAGGGTAGAGGAAAGGCTTTTTTGGGATTGGAAAGAGTTGAACATTTCTTAGATGAGATGAAGCCGCATGGTAAGAGAGAGATTAAAAGTATCTGAAAGAGAAGAGATGAATGACAAAACCAGATTGTGGATGTGAGAGAAAATAAGCTAAGATAAAATGGTTAGTTTTGGTGTGACCGGAGAGAATGGAGAAGGATTATTTAACTTCATTAAGGGCAACAACTTTTTGTTGTCATCTTGAAAATGTTATATGTACCTTGAACTTTTAATTAATACTTTTAAAGAACAGAGGAGGAGTCTTGTGGGAAGTCATGGGAAGGGGCAGCTCTGGGGGCTTGGGGACATGAAAGCATTTAGACAACCTGTGTTGTGGAATAGCCTAGAAGCAGAGTAATCAAGCCCTGGGGATGACCCAGCAGGTCTTCTGATAAATGGCCGAAGCTGCCTGTCTGGCCGTGCCTTTCGGTTTGTGAAGCAGACCCCTCACAGTGGCCGGTGCTCTCCTGTGAGGTTCAGCCAGATCTGCTCTGTAGAGGCAGACGCCGAGGCGCGGAGAGGCGGACTTCAGGTCCTGCGCTGTGGTCGCTGTGGTACTGCTTTGCTCCCTAGGACCAGTGGGCGAAAGAGGGGTGGTGTTTTCCACTCAGTGGAATCAAAGATTTCTCAGTAGTTTCTTCTGGTCAGAGATGGAACAGGCAGTTTTAGGGGGAGTGAATTCCCCATCACTTGAGTTCATTAGTTAGAGAGTGAATGACTACTTACTGGAGGCTTATTTCAAGGGGTATTATTAACTATCTGGCGCATAGTAGGTACTTACATGCTTTTTAATTGATTAACTGATTCAGTGTAATAATGATCACATTATGTATGTATATCAAATACATATGTATCCATTTATGTGAAAATTCATTCAACTGTTACTGAATTAATTTTTTATGGGAGGATAGTTCTAGGATTTTGTCTGGAAGAATGGACTTCCAGTGTAGAAACTCACTCCACTGATATAAATTGGCATCTTGTCTGTAACTTAGAGTCTCACAGAATTGCTTAGAACACAGGAATCTGAAATGATTTGCCCATAGTCACGTAGCTTGTATGTAGTTCAAGAATAGTCCTCTCTCTGCTAGGTCAGCCTACTTTTCCTAATGGAATTAATAGTAATTTTTAAAAAAAGAATGATACTCTTTTTGAGTTATGCAATGACCTAACCCTTCTGGAGAGCAATTTGGAAGTATGTCCAAAGGGCTATAAAACTGTGCGTACCCTTTGACCCGGCAATACTATGTCTGTATCCCAAATACTCTGTCTGTATCCTTCCCCCCCCAAAAAAAAAAGGAAAAGGGGACCTATATATACAAAAATATTTATGACAGTTTTTGTGTGTGTGTGTGTGTGTGTGTGTGTGTGTGTGTGTGTGTGGTGGCAAAATGAAATTGAGGGGATGCCCATCAACTGGGGAATGGCTGAACAAGTTATGGTATAGGATTGTGATAGAATACTATTGTCCTTTAAGACATGAGGAGCAGGCGGGTTTCAGAAAAACCTGGAAAGACTTACTACATGAGGCGATGATGCAAAGTGAAGTGAGCAGAAGCAGGGGAACATTGTGCAGAGTGATGGCCACATTGTACGATAATCAGCTGGGAAGAACTTACCTATTCTCAGCAATATGAAGATCCCAGACAATTCTGAAGGACTTTTAATGAGAAATGGTGCTCCCTTCCAGAGGAGGAGCGGTGGAGTCTGAAAGCAAATCGAAGCAGACTATGTTTTTTACTTTTTTTTTTTTCAGGTGGGTGGGTGGGGTCTGGGTTTTCTTTCATATGAGAAACATGGAAATGGAAATGTTTTGCCTGACTGTGCATCTAGCCATCTCAGTGTGGGGAGAGAAAAGGGAGGAGTGAGAGAATTTGGAACAAAACATTTTTTTAAAAAGGAATGTTAAAAATTGTTTTTACATGTAATTAGGAAAAAATATTAAAGGAATTACCTCTTTTCTCTATTAGTAGATATGAATGATGCAGATACTGTCATGGACAATCTGAGAAAAAGGGTCCTTAGGCTTAAAAAAATAGGGCACCACTGAATCAGAACTTGAGGCCCTTTCCAACACTTTATGTTTTATCATTCTAAATAAATTATAATATGTGAGAAGTAGAAGTTCTTGATTTATATAAAATCCTTAAATTCTAAATGATCAAATGGAATCGAATTCTTTTTATGTCCTAGGAGCTTCACATGGCTGAGAAAACGAAATTGATTACTCAGCTGCGGGATGCCAAGAATTTGATTGAACAGCTTGAACAGGATAAGGTAAATAAGCAAGGAGGTGTAGCCTGGCTCGTGCTTTTGGTGTGTTTTGAATAGCTTAAAAGTACTCAGAATGCAAATGTATTTTTATTTCACTTTCTAGAGTCAGATCAGCTTTAGCCATAGTGTTGTTTATGAAAATCTGATAATCAATGATTTCTTGACCTCAAGCAAACACTGAATTGTCAAGTCACATTTTTGTGACAAGAGACATTTGTAACAATAGCATGTGATTTAATATTTCTTTGAAATGTGTGCTTTAAATCTTTGAGGATACAGTTACTTATATTTAGTACTTGGATGGGCAGTGTGTGGGAAGGAAAGGAAGCCGCTGAGTTTGAGTTACTCTTTTAGGGGTCTGGCACGGAAGGGGAGGAAAGATGTGGTGTGATCACTGTCTCTGTGGCTTAGGAAAAAAAGAAAGGAAACTGTTTTCCCTTGACCCTAGCTGCGCTCTCAGTGTGACCTCAGTAGTTCAGTAGCCAGTGAAAAGTACTGACTAGGGACTGATTGGGTCTGGTTAGCCTGGAGAGGGGAAGATTGAAGGGCTTGGGGGGAGCACGATCCCTCTTTTTCAAGTATTTGAAGGATTGTCCAGTGCCAGGGTGAATTAGATTAGTTTTTATTGGAAATAGCAGGGGAACCAGAAGCAACAGGGGGCAGTTATAAAAGGTCAGGGTTAGGCCTGATGGAAGGACAAACTCTGTAGCCATGAAAGCCCTTCAGAAGGCGAGGGACTGACTTGGGAAGTGGGAGTCTTCAGGCAGAGGTTGGTTGACTCCTCCTTGGCAGTGATGTGGAGGGCGTTCTTGGTTAGGGAAGAGTGGACTAGATGCTGGCCTCTGAAGTCCCTTCCAACCCTGAGATTCTGTGAAGATTCGTGGGAGAAGGGATGTGTCATGGAGTCGGATCAGTGATGTGTGTGTACAGTACAGCTGGGGTGATTACGCTGGGCATATAGATTGGGGTTGGGACTCTGTAAAGTGCTGGACTGGACTTAATGAAGCCCAAGGAGTTGGGGCCAGGGTAAGTAAGCACTTGGAGCCAGGGGAACCCTTTGGAAGGGCTAGGGTGAGCAAAGGTTTGGGCTCTTGATTTTTGGGGTGTGGTGGTAGGGAGCACAGCTGTAATGAATGTGCAAGAAGAGAAATATGTCCTAGGAGGAGCTGAGTTGAGAGAATGCTTCTAAGGAATGCTGATATGACCTAATGATTGATAGAAAGATGTCTGTTACAGAGGGTTTGTGTGGGAACAGAGGTAGGAATTTAGTGTTAAAGTAACAGTAATGTTGTTTTTAAACATCTTTGGCTGGGACATGTATTAGCAGGGTATGCCCACATAAAAGCCTTTTTTATTAAGGGAAAGTCATGCTTTGTGGTGAAGGCCATCTCTGTTACGCTGTAAGGTCATTATGATTGAAGAGAACTGTGGGAATGATCTTGTGTGTGTATAGTTTCCCTTTGCTGAGTTGCAGATCTGTCTTTATGAAGAGTTATCCTGAATGTGCAGTGATACCCTTCTCATGTAGCCTGTCAGAGGTCTAGAAACTTGAAAGATGCGAGAGTGACTGTGTTTATATACATTGAGAGTAATCAAACGTATACCTAAATCCTATATAAATAGCATTTCAGTCAGTAAGGAGAATCCCATTCTTCCTCCTTAGAACTTTCTCTGAAGGCTCTATCATGTAATATTGTGTAGCATGGTCAACTGTATTACTCCCCTACTTGATGGTCGGGTCCACTGAGGCAGAAACTGTGCCTTCCCTTGGCTTTTTTCTCTCTTAGCACTTCACACGGTCTTCTGTACATACCAGGTGCTTAGTAAAAATTAATGCAGGGACAAGATAGCCTTTCATCATTCTGTAGACCTGAGAGTGTAATAGAATGTTGGTATGTTAATTGATGTTCTGAATCATCTTGAGTTATTTAGGAAAGGGTAATGGTTTTCAGTGTGCCTTTTAGAAAGACTTCCATTAAAGTAGTTATCATCATACTCCAGATAGAAAAGTTTGAAAGAAATTTTTCTAGAAAAATATTTATTACAAACCCCTCAGGATGGTGGTAGATCACTAGCTAAAGTATGTAGCTTTGTCCTGTTTGCCCAAGTACTTAGAGTTGCCTTTGTCCAGAAGTACCATTCTAATGTGTGATATTTTTGTTGTGTTTGATTTGTTCTATCTTGAAAACCCTTCCACCTCTCTCATGCCTTTGATTCGGGGCTCTTATCACAAGTGCTCAAATGCTTCTTGGCAGGGAATGGTAATAGCAGAGACCAAACGTCAAATGCACGAGACCCTGGAAATGAAAGAAGAAGAGATCGCTCAGCTTCGTAGTCGACTCAAGCAGATGACCACCCAGGGCGAGGAGCTGCGGGAACAGAAAGAGAAATGTGAGAAAGCTGGTAAGCAGTGTTGGGGCCAGAAGTCATTTAATCTTGTTGTTGGAAATGCCCAGCTGGGGACCTCATCATGCATGCTCCTTGACAGAAATCTCCTCGTAAAGAGAGTATTTAGACAATCACAACTTGCACCTGAATTTCTGTAGTCAATCAGAAAGTGTTCTTGCAGGCCCAGGGAGCACCTGGCATGGGCAGGGGATTGTAGGGACTCAGGAGCTTATAAAACATGGGCCTCACCCTCCAAGAATTTGCTGTCTAGGTGGGAAGACAAGACAGATACCTGAGAATGGTGAGCAGGACAGCATCCTGTACTATAGGGAGGTGCTGCATTCAGTAGTGTGTTAGGAAGCTCTTTGTGGGAGTATAGATGTTTAGAGAGGAATTTGGGGAAGGGAGAGAGCCTCCTCCATTTAGTCCTGCTGGGGACGCTTTCTAGGAGAGTTGGACCTCTGATGTGGAAGTCTTCTCTGAGGCTACCATTTTACTCTTTTTTCCTTCCATTCATTGTTAAACTTTTTTGAAAAAGGAGTCTTGGCTGATCTCTCCATTTCCCTCTATCCACTCTCTTTTTCTCCCTTATACTGTACAGCAGCTGATCTCTTAAAAGTCATTGGTACTTTTTACTCTCTAAAACCTGGTTCTCAAGAAAACACTTTTCCTCTGACATTTCTCTAGCTTTTGATGCTGCTGACTGCTTTCTGTTGCTGGTTATTCTTTCCACCCTTGGCTTCAGACATGCCAACCTCCTGCTGCTCCTCTTCTCTTTCTTTTTTAAAATTTTCAAAAATTTTTTATTTTTTGGCAGTTGGGGTTAAGTGACTTGCCCAGGTCATACAGCTAGTAAGTGTCCACCTAGTTGCCCCCCTCTTCTCTTTCTTATCGCTCCTTCTCTGCCTCCTCTCCTGGCTCTTTAGGAGTTTCCCCTCATCCTTAATGTAGGGTTCAAGGATTGGCCTTTTCCCTTCTCTCCACATCTAGTCAGATGACTCTCAGCTCTCTCTCCAGGGCTGACTTCTCTTGTACTTGAGCCTCACATCTTTGCCTCCCTAAAGACGTCTCCACCTGCCTGCAGGTCTCAGTGACTTGTCAAACTAAACTCCATCTGCTCTCCTCCTTCCTCACTATGTCTTTAATGCTTTTTGGTTTGTGGTACTGCCATTCACCCTGTCAGGATTCCAGGGTTCTGCTGGCCTCTTCTCTGGCCCTTGCCTCTCAAATACATCTGTTGGTCCCTTTTTGGTCCCTTTTGCCCTGTGATGTTCCTTGGTCTGGCCTTTCGCCCTTGACTTTCATTGCGATGAAAGTCAAGATGATCATTAGAATTTCCCTAGCAGGCCTTCGTTACTGCCATCCTTGTTACTCCTGGAATAATTCTTACATGTAAATCCTGTTTCTTTCTTCAGACTTATCTGATGTTCTGCCTTTGAAGGTCCTTTGTAGTCCATCCTAATCCCCCCCCCCCAATACCCTAATAAGTTTGGTTGTCCCAAATCTGCAGCAATTTTATGGCTACCTTATTTTTGCTCATGCTTTTTCTAATGCCCAAAGTGCCTTCTTTCCTGTTTGCCTTTTGAGTTCCTGTCCACATTTTATTTTTCCTCAATTATCAAGCATTTCTTTTCCTGCCCCCCCGAAAACAAAGAAAAATGGAAAACAACTACCTTCGCCCAAGTATAGTCTAGCCAAACAGATTCCCTTATTGACTGTGCCTAGCCATCATGTGAAGCCCCTCAGATGCTGCCTCTCTTACCAAGTCATTTTTGAGCCTCTCAACTTAATCAAAGATTTTCTTTCTTTTGATGCACATAATATGTAATTAAAAAAATAGTTGTGCTTGTTTGTCTCCTTGCTAGCTTGTAAGCTTCAAAAGTGTCTCTTTTAACATCCGTTATAGGTCATTAATAAATGTTTATTAAATTAATGGATGGTATGATCTTTGGATTAAAAACAGGAGAGAATAGAGGAAGGGAGATGAGGGAGGAGGTGATTGCAGAAATTATGTAATTCGAGCATGACATAATGAGGGCCAAGGTGAAGGTGCAGATGGGAATAATGCGGAGGGCCACTGAGCCTGACTCAGTGGGACTTGTTGACTTGGAGAGGCAAAGGAGGCTTCATGATCAGAGATAGCTCTTGAAGTGTTACGGATGGGAGAATAAGTGCACCACCAAAAAGAAGCAATGATTTTGGGAAAGGGAGCCAGTTTGAGAATGAGGAAGGAAGAAGAGATTAGGCGTTAGAGTTTAACGTGTTTATGGGGTAGGTGTTGGAGCTTGTATGAGAGACTGGCTTAGGCTTGTGTATTTGGAAGGCAGTTACCATTATGAAAGCTGGTATTAATATAGTCTTTGGCAAGTAGAAAACAGAGAACTGGTTGTGCATTGAGACCAAGATAGGGGCAGAAGAATGGGAATCGAAGTGAATTTCCATGGTGTTCCTGTAGATCCTCGCTGCCGGTCTGTGGTAGAATAGGACTAACCATCTCCAGGGATGAACGGGAAGGCCGGGCTGTGCCCGGCGTTCCTTGGCGCGTTCCTTGGCAGGCAGCGCCCACATCACATCCGAAGATGTGGGCCTGTGCTGTTCTAGTTTAGCCCCCATGTCTCTGGGTGACAACCCAGAGCCAGATGTTACTTCTGGCCAGGTTGAGTCTCTGAATGGGTCCCCAGGATGGCTTAAGAGATCGAAGAAGGGGTTAAGCACATTTTTACTTGAAAGCACCACAAGGAAACAAAGTGTGCTCAACCAGTGCCTTCTCTACCACTCTTGCCAGGCCTTTTGCACAGCTTAACACTGCTCCTGTTGACAGTGGTTGTAGTGAGGCACAGAAAAAGTAGTTGAGAAGCGAAAATTGCATTCTTCTAAGGTGGAAAATGTGATGGCTTCCGTACAGAACAGGATGGGTCTTAAAAGGGGCAGGAGATGAGGGGCAGATCCCAAAAAGGGCCGCACTGTGAATAGGAAGCTGTCCCAGGTGAGTTCTGCTATCAAGCAGCCAGTCCATAGGCTTATTCTGCCGGGGCAAAACACAGGCAGCAGCTTGGTCATGTTTTTCTTTTAGTGGTGGTTTGTATAAAATGTCCTCCCATAAATATTTACTTTGTCAGATGATTTCTTCTTCTGGTAATTGAACTGTGTAAATGTGCCTTTTAGAAGAATTGGGTAATGAAGCAAATGTACTCTAAGACAGAATCAGTATGCGTGTTTTAAAACAGATTTGCTCACTTTTGGAAAACCTTTTGTGCAGCGGCAGCTATGAGTGTCTTCGCATACAATTAAAAGGCCTGTCTTTTGAATTTATAATTTTTGAGGACTGCTGCCTAGAAGTGGTTACTGTTGGACTGGCTGCGTGGTATTTAATTTGCTCATTGCAGATGATGCATTTTAAGTATGAAGTGAAGTAGTGTTGCTTACTAATTTCATCTGATCACTAATCATTACTAATTAATTACTAATTTCATCGGATCCTACAAGATCAGTTTGGACAGAATGTTTCAAACTTAAACACGTTCTTTTGCAGTTACCCTACGTACATATGTACGTGTGTATGTATAGTGATGGAAGGATTCCATTTAAGTACTGAGGAGAGTAAGAAAAGGTCAGCCAAAGTAAATAGGATTCCATGAATCTTGTGCTTGTGAACAGGTAAACTGGTAAAAAGAGAACTGGTAAAAAGAGGCAACATCTGGATTTTGAAGAAGTTGTCTACTCTGTAAAATGTTTTTTGTCCTCTGATTTAAAACTCATAGACTAGACATATATAAAGTATACTTTTAAAGAAAACATTACGCATTTTTAAAAGCTGACAGTCCTTAAGCCTTTAAGAATAAGCCTGTCATCAGAAAATCAGCTCTCAATGTCTTTTCAACTGTGAAGGATTTAATTTTGCATCTGAAAAGAAACATGAAAGCAATTAACGATCATGTCCTTTGATGGTGGATGTTCCCAAATTATGACCTTCTTTTTGTCACTGAGTCAGAATTTAGAAGTTGGCTTTTGCTTGTTCCTTGCTACTTTTTGTAGAAAATGGCTAAATCTGCTACGCTTTGTATTTCTAGATGAATTATTATAAATGCCCCATATAGAGATTTCAGCTTGCTCTCTTTGTGAGTAGCGTAGTCTCATGACATTTACCACGAACACCTGGGAATGTGGTGGCTGCATTAGCCCTGGCAGGCCAGCATTGTATTGTCTCCTCAGTTTTCCTGATTTGGAACATTCTTCTTCCTCCTGGAACGTGATTGATAAGCCGTTTGAAGTAGAGCCCAACTGTCATTGTTACCATATTTCTTTGGGCTAAGAAAATACAGAATTGTGTAAATGGGTATGTTGAGAACTCATTAGTACAACTTTGAAACTGGAAAACTGGCATGTATTTTATTTTATTTTTTGGAATTTCATCTTTTTGATGTGGTCTGTTTAAAAGTGAGTGGGTATGCCAAGAAGTAATAAATGTAAAGGAAGGAAGCATTAAATGTATTTTATGGGAGTACAGAGTAACATAGTAGTTAGATGAGTAGCCTGTAATTTAAAAATTCAAGTCACCTAGTGTGTTATAAATATGCTTTGTTAATTTGATAATTCCCCCCCCCCCGAATAAAATGACAAATAGGTTGCAAATATATTGATGGTGACATTTTCACTGATCATTTTCACACTTATCATTTTCACACTTAGTTTCACTTGAATGATTAATCTGCAGGTAGTAAACATTAGTAGTAGTAAAAAAAGTTCTGACCGAAGTCATGGCTTCAGTTTATCCCTTATCACGCAGCCTGCTTTTTAAAAGGTCTTGTTGATATTTTTCTGAGCTTTGAATTATAGACTAATTTGCATAGAAAACTGAAGACTAAGTCCATAGAAATATTATATATGTGCATTTATTTTGAAGAATGTTTTTAGTTGCAAACTTTCAATTGAAATATTCTGCCCTGGTGGTGGTTTGGGAAGGCAGCATTACTTAGGGGAAAAAAGTTTTATTGTTACCTCCAAATTTTCCATATCAATTTGGAGGCCCTGATTTTATTGGTGTTGCATTACCCAGTTTTTACCTCTGGATGGTAGCATGGCCTCATTTTCATTTATGTCTGCTGGCTTCATGATTTTTTACCCGAGAAGTGATTCCTGAGCATGTGATTACTGTGATTTTGTTTAGCTCTGCTGCTCTGGCATTGTTGAAGTACAGCCTCTTTGGTGTGGTCAGAAGCAACATGCATATTATGTAAAGATTGCACATTCAGTCTAGGCACCAGCATGCTTTTGAAAGGGGTGTAAGCATTTTAACCTTCGTTCCTTCCTGTCCTCTCCAACCTACTTCCAGATCCAGTTTGGATCTTTCAAAGGGACTACTGCCTTGAGTCCCAGGGTCCTGGTGGGCTTAGGAGGGAAACAAAGTAAGGAAGAGAAGAGAGTGGGCCACAGCAACCCTTCCTGCCTTCACTGAGAGGGTTTCTGCACCCATGGAGCTTTTGTCATCCTTAATTATCAAGCCCCTTAGCAGTCCTAGTACATAGTAGGTGGAAGAACTCTAATTGGGAATGTTTTAAGGGTGGCAGAGACAGACTTTGGAATATTACCCAGGACTGGCCTGACATGTGTCTTCCTCTTTTTTCACTGCTCCAGGCATATTAAAAGTGGTTTCTTTTCACACATGCCCCCTTAGGGTATGCATGCTGCCAAGCTGGCTGGCTCATTTAGGCCTTATCTTGAGTCCTGTAAGAATAGGTTTTATTATTCCTATATTCTTAAATAAACCTTACCTTTAAGAGTGGTAATGAGAGGAAAGTGAGGCTTTAGGAGTAATAAAAATTCTACATTGTATTTAACTATCTGGCGACTAATTTAAATTTTCACAAGATTTATTTATTACCTGAAATATTAGTTTTCTTCTGCAAGTTATCTTGTTAATATTCTTTTAAAAATAGTGATTGCCTGAGATACATAGAATTTTACTTTCAAAGGAAAAAATGCATTCTTGTGACAGTCTGCTAGTCATATTTAGCTTTCCTGCTGGTGTTGTGCTGGGATTGTGGTGAGTCAGCTGTCCCTTCTGCATGTTACTGGGCCTATGGCAATGGGGGCTGTTGCGCTTTTCTTCTCTCCCTGCCCTTCTCTCCTCTTTTTATACCTCACTGGGGTAATTGTATTAAAATTCAGAAAGTACTGTTTTATAGTCAGCGCTTAAATCAATCACGTTCCATGGGATGGAAACAGTTATTTAGATATCTAGATATAGAAGAGTCAGGAGTTTTAGAATATTATAAAACATGGACTGGTTATAAGAAAAATTACATTTATTCTACTAATCTAAAGATTTTAAAGTTTACGAGGTGAAACATTTCTTGTTAAAGAAAAACATCAGTGTACAGTCAGTCAATAAACATTTATTAAGCACTTACTATGTGCCAGGTACTATGCTTAGCATTTAAATTAAAATTGCATCTCTAGCTTTATGTAGGTATTTTCTTAGGGAAGTAACCCAATTTGGGGCAGAATGTAGAGTCTAAAATAATTTTAAAATGATATGTGTTTTTACACACACACACACACACACACACACACACACACACACACACACATTTTTTAAAAATGCCTCTTTGTAGTTAAACTTCTATTAAAGCAGGAGGGAGACAGAACAAAGTAAGATTTAATGTGCCAGGCTCAGATGCTATGTGTTGTGTTTTGGCAGGTGTCAGACACAGCCAGTGTCTGATCAGTATCAGACATGGTTCTGGGAATGGTTGATTTGGTAAGGTAGGCTTTTCTGTTCTACTTAAGCCTTCATCAGCATTCATTTTGTGTTTTAGAATATTGTTAGGTAAGGAGTATTGCTTAGAGAACAGAAGACCTTAATTTTAAAAGGAAAAACTGTCATCAGTTAGTGAAGGGCATGTAAAGTAATTTGTAAAGTAATAAATTTGTGCTTGACTAAAGTCCCTTTTAGCTTGAGAATTTACATTATCTGAGACAGGTTAGATCTGACTGAACTCATAATATGGAAAGGGAGAGTCACACTTCAATGAAACATTTCAGTTTGCCAAGCTAAATTAACTGGAGGGTACAAAGGCCAAAAATGAAATTGTCCTTTTGTTCAAGAAATTTATGTGCTTTTGGGTTCAAGCTGATAGTACCACAGTTAATGAGGTGAACTATAGAGGAGGTTCCTTAAATGCGACAGATGCTTAAAAAAGGACTAGTCAATAATGACAGTGTACACAGAGCATTTTATTGTGGCGGCATTTTGCTTACAAGCACCTAGTGAGCTAGAGATGACAGTTATTATGTCCGCCATTTTATAGATGTGGAGTATGAAGCTCAAAAGAGGCTCAGTGACTTGGCTGTTGTCATAGAGCTAGAAGGCAGCCGAGCTGGGACTGGAATTCTGTTTCTCCAAGACTCAGTCGAGGGCTTTCCCCTCTAAACCAGGTTGCCCCTCCATCAGTGAAACACATTACTTCGTACCTGGAGAGGATTGGAAGTGCAGAGAAGGGGAAGCTTTTTACTTTTAAATTGTTCTAGGTTCTGAGATTTTCAGAGTGTATGCAGGGGGAAAAATCTATTTAATATTGAGGATACCTGTTTTATCCCCAAACAAAAGCATGTCATCCCCAAACTCTCGTAATTTTGCTGGATAGGCTTCACCATCCTTCTTTTAGTCCATTTCCAGTGTGTGACTCAGGTACTGTTGTAAAAGGTATCTCATCATCTCTGTGATACATAATCCATGTTAAATAGGAGAGGAGAAAAAGGGCCAGTGACTTCCAGACATTGCCACATGCCAGTGGTAAGTCCCTTACCCCAATTCCATTGTCTTTTTTCTTTCCTGGATCCGAGCTTTTTTTATCCCAGTCTGAGCAGCAGGTGTATTTTCCCCCACCCTAGGTGCCATGGGCAGAGACTGTTCACGACCATGCCCAGGGGGCTGTAAGCTCTTGCAGTACAGGGATGGTCCCCAGCAACGAGCACAGTGCCTGGGAAGTGGTTAGGGAGATGAGGAAACTGATTGCTTGTCAGCAACTGGAAGTCACAGTAGAAATAATTTGGACTTCATTGGTTCTCTCTTCCTGGCACTGTTATTGATAATAGGAGAATAACTGAATGAAAGGAAATGAATGAGAGAAAATCTTAGGTTACAAATATTTGTAGGTCGATGTTCATAGAAGCCATTAAAATGGTTATTTCACAGTTTACTCCTGGAGAGCAAGAGCAAGACAGACAGACAGACAGACAGTAAGACATGGAGTAGTCATCATTCCTTCCTGGCCACTTGTGAGATCTTGTTTGTCCAGCACTAAGAAGAGCTGCCCCCTCAGCTGAAAACCGTGCCCATTGGTTGTTCCCTGTCTTGTCACGGTCTCTCTCTCTGCCCCAGGAGTAAAAAGTGGAACACCAAGTGGTTTCCTTTTTTCATTCTAGCTTTTGAGGAACTTGAAAAAGCTTTGAGCACAGCACAAAAAACTGAAGAAGCCAGGAAAAAAATGAAAGCAGAAATGGACGAACAGATAAAAGCAATTGAAAAAACAAGTGAGGAAGAACGCATAAATCTGCAGCAGGAGCTAAGCCGGGTAAAACAGGAAGTTGTAGACATTATGAAGGTAAGAATGAGATTCCATTAGACTTGGAAATTAAAACTGATGGTTTAAAAATTTTTTATTTTATGTTTAATCAACAAAATAAATGTATAAGAGAGAAATCAATGGCAGCTTATCACTATCATGTATTCTAGGTTTATGATTATATTCCAACCTTTTTATGTAGTTTTAAAAATAGATTTTGTTGATATCTTTTGTTCTTAAATGTTCTAGTTTTTCCCTTCCATCCCCCACCATTTTTCCTCCTAGAAAGCCATGCCTTATAATTAAAAAAATTGAAAGAAAATAGAAAGAAAAAAGGAGAGTAAGAGGAAAAAGTGTCAGCAAAACTGTTCAACTCGTTGGAAAAAAAATCAGATGTTACCTGTAATATTGTGTACTCTGACTTCCACAAAGCAGCTCGGGGAAGTATTTTCTTAAGTTTTTTCTTTGGAGCCAAGCTTGTTTTTTATAATTTTGCAACATTTATTTTCAGTTGTTTTGTGTTTTTTTCCCCTTTCATGTAGTTTTAATCATCATGATCGATCGATTGATAGACATTTATTAGGTGCCTGTTATGTGCCAGGCTCTGTGCTAGGCTCTGGGATTATAAAAAGAGGCAAAAGACAGTCACTGTTTACATGGGAGAATTGTTAAAGAATTGGGGAATTGAGAATAGTCTTGCTATCAGTTGTTAATATTTTAAAATGGATGGTAATCTCTATTTAAAAAAAATTACATTATTTACTGATAAACATAATAAGACATTTTATTATATATGAGTAATATAAATAGAAACAAAAATTTGGTTTGGTTTTTATGGGCACGTGCTAAACACTACATAGGAGATTACATCACTAAGGATGTATAAAGTGATTCCTGCAGTTCAGTGACTTGGTGGGTCATTGGATGGAATTTGACTTATGCCTGTTTCTTGTCACTGCTGTAGTTCACCACAATGAATGTTGCTTTCCAGGGCCTCTAACCGTGCCCATTTGACTGATATTTCAGAAAACGTCCGAAGAGAGAATTGCTCAGCTACAGAAGATGTATGCTGGGGAGCTCGCTAACAAGGAGAAGGAGCTCAATGAGAAATTTCAGGCTCGGGAAGAAGAATTCCAGAGGCAATTGAAAGCAGCTCTTGTAAGTATTTTCTGTATTGTTTTTTGTAATTAAGCATAATAGCACTCATGTTTTTTGTTTGGGTTGTTTTGGCAAAATACTTTGAAATCACACTTATCCAGAAATCAGACCTTTTCATCCTCAACTGGAGCTGAAAGGGAATTAACAAGCCTGTGAGCTCCAGGAATAACTCTCACAGAACTCTACCCTCAGGTCTGAGGCTGTTCATTTTAAATTGTCTGGAAATTAGTCCATGATTTTACAAGTTAAATTACTTGGTTTTTCCTGCAGTTTTATACTTTTTAACTTGTAACGGAGAGCAGATTACCAGAAGAATGCCAGTGTACTCTTACTCCTTAGAAATGACAGCATGTATTCTCAATAGACCAGCGATCCAAGACAGTTCCAAAGGACTCCTGGTGGAAAATGCTCTCCACATCCAGATAAAGAACTGATGGAGTCTGGAATGCGGACTGGTTTTTAATTTCTGCATTTGTGTGTGTGTGTTTTTTTCCTTTGGTCTGTTTCTTTTTTCTTAACATGACTAATATGAAAATGTTTTACGTGATTGTATATGTAATCTATATCAAATTGCTTACCGTGTTAGGCATGAAGTAAGTGAGGGAGAGAGAGAGAAAATTTGAAACTCGGAATGGTTAAAAGATGAATGTTAAACATTGTCTTTACATGTAATTTGGAAAAAAGTAAAATACTGTAAAAATAAAATTAAAAAAAAAAGAAATGAGTGATGATGGACTTCAAGAGAGACTCAGCAACATCCCAATTTCTGTCAGCAACCTGAGACTTTTCATTGTAAGGACAAATAGCCTGTCCTTCATAACCCCATTAAGATTGAATTATCAGAACAGTGTTAAATTATTTTTGATATATTATTTAATAAAGCCAAGAAATATGTGATGTATTTTAGAAGAATTTTAATTTTTAAAATGGTCAAAATGAAACTTAGTTCTTAAAAGGGTAAGTTTCAGTTATCTGAAAAAATTAATTTAGGTGAAATACTCCATTTCTTAATAATTTTAGATAAATGAGCTATTCTATATGAAATATTCTGCATAAATTATTTAAATGTTTTACAAGCTTGTAATAGGTCTATTTTCTTAATTTTAAGGGAGAAAAACAAGAGATAAGATTAAAATGTTCCGTTAGCTTAACAAAATAGAATAGAATAATTTTTTACATGATAAGGCAGTACCAAAAATTAACACTGGACAAAATAGATTCTAAAATGAAAAGCAGTTTCCGTATTAGTTGGATGTAGGCCATGCTTTTCTCCCCAGCTGGGCTTGTAGACAAATGGAGCAGTCTGTATGAGTGAGGTCAGGGACCTTGGACTTAGCTTCTTTTCCTTACAGATTTATGAGGACAGGGTGGCTCCTTATCTCTGGGTAGGCCTCCATGGAGTGTAGTGGTGAGTGGAGGTGGTGGAGGGGCTGCTGGTATCGCATCCCATTCAATAATAGGGTGTCTAAGCTTTGGAATTTAGTGAGGAAATGCCCTGGGGGCGAATGCCTGTCCAGTGTTCTCCATTCTAAAACAGTATTGGTGGGTAGCTTTTTGATTATATGTGTGTGGGAGAGAAAGTCAGGAGCCTTTTTTAGGGGCCCCAGAGAACTAAGATCTGGGCCACGTATTGGAAGGTTCCTTTGGGACTGTGAAGGAGAGAATGGAATGGTATGGGGTAGAGAAATCCCTTTCCCCCATTTCCCCACTGAGATATGTAGAGACCGCAGGAAGAGGAGGATGGTGGCAAGTGCTGATGGCCATTCTTTATTTAAAACAAATGTGTGCATTGTGCCTTCTCTTAATGTTCCACAGTTCTATCTTTATTTTGTATGGGATGTTCTGGGCAGCAGGAAATGTGGTGAAAAGGAAAATTGTGGAGCGCTTGCTAGTGGGAATCTTACTTCAATGTAAACTAGTTCCTTTTATTGAAAATAGCTTTCTCCCAAACAGATATGGTGATTATGGATAATTCTTTTTGGTGCATGCCTTTCCAAGAGCTCTGCTGCTCGGGGCGTCTTCTGTTTGTGGGCAACCTGCATTTCAATTACAGCCTCAGAGAATTAGAGAGTTGGAAGGGACCTCAGACATCATCTGTGCCATCCCATATCTGAAGGGAACCACCGGTATGACATGCTCGACTAGAAGTTAGCTAGTCTCTGTTTAAAGACCTTCAGTTAAGGGGAGCCCATCACTTCTTGAGGTAGTCTGTTCTGTTTCTTACAGATCTTCGTGTCAGGCAGTTTGGCCTGAATTGGTGTTTTTGAAACTTCCTTGTAGTCCTGCCTTCTTGGGCCAAGCAGAAAAAGGCCATCCCCTCCTCTATATGATAGACCTTCGAACACTTGAATTCAGCTCTCATGGCTCCTTGCAAACTTCTCCTTTAGGCTAAACATTCCCATTTCTTTCCATTGATGTTCATAGGATATGGTCTCAAGGCCTTTTGCCACTCCCAAGGTGCTCTCCCCAGGACACTTCAGCGTCTAGACGTGAACACAACTCCAGATGTGGTCAGACTGAGGCCAAGTACGGCAAGACTGTCCTCACTTTAATTCTTATAAGCCAGTGGTCTGCTAAGGGCCACTTCACACTGTTGGCTCCTTGAATTTGCAGTCTGCTAAAATCCAAATCTTTTTCAGAACAGCTGCTATGTAAACATGCCTCTCTTATGCTGGACTTGTGAATACTCCTTTTCCTTGTATTTGTATCTTGATTGTAGAGGCATGTGTTTTCTCTTTCAGTGGAAAAAGGGTCATAGATCATGGATTCAGAGCTCAGTGCAACCTTGGATATTATCTAATTCAACCTCTTTATTCTACAGATGAGAAACTGAGGCCCAGAGAGTGTCAGTTACTTGCCAAAGGTCACACAGCTAATAAATGTCAGATGCAGTATTCAAAACTAGATTTCATCTAGCTCTGTCACTTACTCTAAAGCACCATGTGACCTTTGAGAGTGAATTTTGGGGTCATTAAAATACTGGGATCATTTAGTGATCTCAAGGTGTATTCCCTGGTGCAATCTTCCATTTTTTTTTTTTGTATAAATATTCTCAGCAACCTTCTACAGTTGTGTATCTTAGAAAACCATAGTCCCTAAGGAATTAAAGTTGCAGGTGGCCCAGAAGACAGTGGAAAGATGATGATGGGAGTGAAATCTGGTGTCTCTAGGATGACCAATGCTTAAGCAATGGTGTTGGGAATATTCTTCAGGAAGAGCGTGTGACCAGATAAAGGAGGCTGGCCCATCGTATAAATAAGGGATAGCAGAGGGGGATGGCCTCATGCTTCATTGACACCTTGGTGTTTAAGAACTTTAGAGGAAGCATTTAACGTGTTTGGTGGATTCCCTGTGATCTGCAGGAGAAAGGAGATAAGAGTCCCCTGGGCTGAGTGGGCATCGCTGTGTTGTGATTCCCTTTGCAAGGAACGTCCATGCCAATGAGCTTACTTTCTATCGACATATTTTTGAAAACCACTTAATTTATTGGACAGCAGCTATGCGAGCAGGAAGAATTTATGAATGAGCTGTGATCTTAGGACTGTGTTGGTCCTCTTCATGTTAACAGTGATTCTGCCAGAGAAAGATTAGCTAAAACAGGCTCTCTTTCCTTGTTTCAGCAAAGTAGAACATGGAAGGAAAAGTAAGTTAATTTTTCTGTTTATTGTTTATAAGGATTACCAGTGGTCATCATTCTTTTTTTTCCATTGTCAGCAGTTATTGGGTTCTTAAAAAGTACTTGAGGTATATGCCATTATCTCTCCTCTCTTAATTGGTAGTTATTTTGTTGTGCTTTAAACCCTCATTAATTTGGATTTCACTAATTTGGAATCTGTGATAATTGGGACAGTATCTGGCTTCAGATTCTGATTCCTAATGGAAAAAGGGCCTTACTAAGCAAATGAAAACTACTTACCACCCCAGTTAACAATTTGAGTAGGATCACAAAGGAAGTGTCAGCCTATTTAGGAAAATTGTTTTCCTGCGTGGTAGAGGTGACTATTGACATATAAGCAGTGTCGGTATAAATTGAAAAGACAGCCCTTATTACACTGGGTGCTTGTAAATGTTTCATGTTGTTGAAGCTCTAGGTCAGACCAGTTCTAGCTACTTTAAAGTAATTGTATTTCAGAATATTCTATACTACGTAGTTTCTACAAGCCAGCCAAGTTCTTGTCTTCCACATTAATGAGGTTTGATTTTTTTATTCTGACTTGTGATTATCATGACCACGATGAAGTATTGATCATTTTTTATCACAGGAAAATAATCAAACAGAGTATTTGAAGACTGCGCGAGAAAAAGAGCAACAAGAATCCTTAGCTCTTGAAGAATTAGAATTGCAGAAAAAAGCTTTACTGTTAGAAAGTGAAAATAAGCTTCGAGACCTACAGCAAGAAGCAGAGACCTATAGAACTGTGAGTGAAAAAAAAAGTACTAGGGATATATCTTTGGGCAAGTCATTTTAGTGTTTCTAGGTAAAATGAGCATGTTGTTCTAAGTAATGGCTATAATAGGGGTTGGCACACTACAACCTGTGGGCCATATCAGGCCCTCAATGCCTGTTTTTGATTTTAAAAAATGTAAAAATCATTCTTAACGTTGCAGACTGTATGAAAAGAGGTTTCTTGTCCTGTGGGCCATAGATTACATACTAAAGCATGGTCTGTAGACCATGCTTCCTCCTGGTTCTGAAATATTATGGTTCTAGTGCCGTGTATCCATTCATATATTGTTAAAATAGAAACAATAATTTTTTTCACTAACTTATTAGTGAATGTGTTTCATTTGGTGTAAATTTGATACCGCTGTTTGTTTTTAATGGGTGATACAATTCCATTATCTCACGTGGGTGTGCCCCACATCAGATGATTCATTAATATTTAGTTGTCTTTTCTGTCCTGTGTATGTATTGATGACTGCCTTTAGAAGCTGACTATGTGTCTGTTTAAACAAAATTGTTGCAGATTTATTACTTTTCATCACTATGACATTTCCTTTATGTCTTTGCTTTCATAGAAATGGCCCTAAATACATTAGTTGGCAAAAGTCAGACACATTCCTTTTAAAGTATCTATGTCTGAAAAGTTATGGTAATAGCTTTCTCCCACCTGTGATAAATATTATGAATTAAATTTAGGGAGGAAACTTTTTGCCTTTTTGTTTTACGGTTTCTTTGTAAAATTAGCAATAAAGGAGGTATGACATTCTTCCTGGGGTCTGATTTGATAGGCAAAATTGCTCTTTTCTCATCAATCTCTTCTGTCCAAGCAGTTTGTAAATATCATGTCAGTATTAGTCATGCTAGTCAATATGTCAATATGTGCCTCAATTAAAATACATGCATTCTCTTATTTATAGAGAGTCCTGGAGCTGGAAAGCTCCCTGGTCAAGTGCTCTCAAGATAGCAAGAATCAGGTAGAAGAGATGTCCTTCCAGATGGAATCTGAGAGAAACAAGCACAATACAGAGATCACAGTCATGGTCGAAAGCCATAAAGCAGAGTTAGAAAGTTTGCAGAAGCAGCAGGAGCAGCTTTGGACAGAGAGACTTCAAGTCCTAAAGCAGCATCACCAGACTGAAGTCGAGAAGCTCAGGGAGAAATATAAGCAAGAACAAGAGGCGTTGTTGAAAGAGAAGGAGACCGTGTTCCGTGGGCACATAGAAGAGATGAATGAGAAGACACTAGAAAAGCTTGATGTGAAGCAAACAGAGTTAGAAGCATTATCTTCAGAGTTGTCCGAAACATTGAAAATTCGACAGAATCTGGAAAAAGAGCTCTCTGTCTTGAAGAGGGAGAAAGATCAAGTAAAGCGAGAGCTTGAGGCGAAGCTGGAGGAGCAGAGAATTCAGCACCAGCAGCAAGTCGACGTGATGCTTGAAGAGCAGAAGCGATCTGCCCAGGACGTCGAGAAGGCAGTGAAAGAGGAACTCAGTCACGTTGGGCTTCTGCTGAAGGAGAAGGAGCGCCGTTTGGAAGAGCAGCAAGCACAGCAGCAGAAATTGGAGGAATCTATTCAAAGAGCCAAAACTGAGCTTAAACAGGCATCAGATAAGATAGATGTTTTTCAGTCCCACCAGAATAACTCAAATGAGCAAGTTAAAGCCTATGAAAGGCAGCTGACTGAACTGCAGCAGAAATGGGCTGATGTGGAAGCTGAGAAAGATTGCCTTGAAAAACAGGCAGCAGAGGCTGATGTGCAAAAGAATCATCTCAATGCAGAACTGGATTCTTACAAAACCCAGGTGCGAGGCTTAATGCTGCAGCTGGAGAAACACAGGAATGAAATGGATCAGAAGCTACGTTCTCTGACCGATCAATATGAGTCTCAACTGAAAGATCTTAGTACAGGACAGGAACAGACCAAGCAAAGCTTGATTGAAAGGGAAAATGAAATTTTGCACATGAAAGAACTACAGAACCAGGAAATAGAGAATTTCAGGCAAAGACTGTTAGCCAAGGAAGAGAGCATTAAGGCTTTGGAAAAAGACTATGAAAACAAATTAAAGAATCAAGAAATCAAGATGGAAAAAGTCAAACAGAAAGCAAAGGAAGTGCAAGAAACCTTCAAGAAGAAACTGTCAGATCAGGAAGCGAAGCTGAAAAAAGAGCTTGAAAACACACACTTAGAGTTCAGCCAGAAAGAAAAACAGTTGAATACAAAACTGCTGGAGATGGCCCAGGCTAGTTCTGCAGGAATGAATGATGCGATTTCAGAACTGAAGAAGAGCCAGCAGGAGCAAGTGCAGAGTCTCACAGCAGCCCATCAGCAAGAACTCAGTGACATGGTGGTCAGCTGGGAGAAGAAGGTCATCCGGCAAGCCGAGGAGCTGCAGGAGAAGCACGAGCGGGAGCTGCAGGAGAAGGAGCGAGAAGTGGCTGAGCTCAAGCAGGAGATGGCGGCCGTCAGGGCTGACAGAGAGCTGGCCGGCAGAGAGGTGGCCTTGCTGCGGGAGGCGGGCACAAAGCAGGGCGCGTTGCTGGAGCAGTTAGAGAAGCAGCTGAAGCAGAAAGCGGAGCAGGTCACGACGCTCACGCAGGATGGAACGGACATGAGAGCTCGGCTGGAAACGTTGCAGGCTGAAAGAGCTGCTCTCCACCACCAGATAAGTGAGTTGAAGACCCTGGAAGAAAAAGATAAGCAGAAGTTTATGGACGTGACTGAGAAGTTGAAAACTACTGAAGAGCAACTTCAGGCTTTGAAATCTTCACGTGAAGGGTATGAGAAGAAAGTAGAGGCCGACTACTTGCACTTTCAGAAACTGTCTGAACAGCTAGCAGCACAACTGCACACGTGCTGCCAGGAAGCCGAAGCCTTACTGCAGACCAAAGCCAGTGAACTGATGGAGAGGAGTAACAGTAAAATCGAGGCTGCTCTTTCTAGGGTTTCTTATTGCCAGCTTCAGACAAGTAAAGTGAAAGAAGCAATATTAATCCAGACTCATAAAATCCCTGAACTAGAAGCAAAGCTTAGACAGGCAACAGAACAACAACATGTATTAAGTAATTCTTTACAACATTCAGTTCATCAGTTGGAAGAAAAAGAAAATCAAATTAAAAGCATGAGAGCTGACATTGAAGGCCTCGTCACAGAAAAGGAAGCACTGCAGAAAGAAGGAGGACATCAGCAGGAGGCTGCCTCTGAAAAGGAATCTTGTATCACTCAACTAAAGAAGGAGTTAGCTGAGAACATCAATGCTGTCACCCTGATGAAAGAGGAGCTGCAAGAAAAGAAATCTGAAATCAGCAGCCTTCACGAGCATGTGCGGGACCTGACTGTTCAACTTCAGAACAGCGTGAGCCTGACAGAAAAAGAGGAGGCCCAACGGGAACTGCTTCTCCGAGTCCAAGAGCTGTCCTCGACAGTTGACACCTTGAGCAAGGAGAAAGCGTCAGCTCTCGAACAGGTAGATCACTGGATGAATAAATTCTCTGAGTGGAAGAAGAAAGCACAGTCGAAGTTTACACAGAATCAGAATGCTGTTAAAGACTTACAGATGCAATTGGAGCGAAAAACAAAGGAATCTAGTGAAAAAGATGAACAGATACATTCATTAAGGGAGAATCTTGATCAGGAAAAAGAAAGTTTTAAAAGTTGGAAAAGTGAGCTCCAAGAGAGGGAGAGTAAGAAGGAGAAACATGAGTGTGATGTGCTAGCTGAGTTAAACGTCCAGTCGGCAAGAGTTGCAGAGCTAGAGGAATGTGTTACCCAGAAAACAACAGAAAACACGTGCTTGGCAGAAGAACTTCAGCGACACCGTGAGAGCGAAGAGCAGCTGCGGCATGCCCGTGAGCAGGCGGAAGAGCGGCTGTTGCGGCTCCAGAAGCAGATGGATTCCGTGCGGTCCGAGCTGGAGGCTCAGCAGACGGACATGCAGCGCGCCGTCGCATCCAGCGGCAGAAGCGGGGCGGACGAGTTAAAGGCACTGCGGGAACAACTGGAGGCAGAGAGTGCCACGAAGCTGGCGGAATTGAAGAAGAAGGCGGAGCAAAAGATCGCCACCATCAAGAAGCAGCTGCTGTCCCAAATGGAAGAAAAGGAAGAGCAGCACAAGAGGGAAGCAGACAGCCAAGTGACGGCGATGACCCAGCAGCTGCAGGAGCGAGAGCGTGAGGTTCAGCAGCTTCGTGAGCAGCTCGGGTCCGTGGGCAGGCAGGCATCAGAGCAAGAAGGAGAGGCCTCGGCCGCGGCAGCCTCCTCCACAGAGCCCATGGGACAAGCCGGCAGTGAGGAAGGACCTAAGGCTGGGATGCAGGAGTGTCTGACAGAGTGGGAACAGGTGGAGAAAAGGCAGCAGGAGGAGCCGGACTTGGAGACTGACATCGTAGCGGTCCAGAAGATCCTCCCGGAGAAGGGCCGAACGGGCCGGATGTTAGAAGAGAGAAAGGAGAGGGAAGAAGCCAGAGCTGGAGCAGGGCTGCTGACGTCCAGCCCCGGACCCTTCGAGGCTTCCCAGCAGCAGCTGGGGGAGAAAGCGGAGCCTGTGGAAGTCGTAGGGTACAGCGGTAGAAGCAGCACGGAGGTCCATGCAGCCCAGGCCCAAGCGCTCCCTGGCACGCAGAGCCAGCTGGAGGACCTGAGGTCTGAATTAGAGGAGGCCGAGCGGGACAGACAGCGGCTGCGCAAGGAGGTGAATCGCTTGCAGAGGGATTTGCGGACTCTGAGGAAGGAGCATCAGCAAGAGTTGGAAATAACCAAGAAAGAATGTGAAGAAGAAATGGAAAAGAAAATGAAGTAAGTGTTGTTCGTGCCCTGAAAGTCAGCAAACATGACGTGCCTCCTGGGTGCAGAGATCCGCTAGGCATGCCTTGCTTCTACCCCAAGAGTAATCAGCAAACAGAGAGAACGTAGTAGCCGGGAGGGTTCAGGAGAGGATTGGAAAAGGGAAGTGGCCAGCCCACTGAGAGGTCAGTGGAACCAACCTGCGAGGTCTGAAATACCGTGCCATGTTATCATTTTAACCCAGGAGCAGGAGGGAGCTGTTGAATGGGGAAGTGACGTGGGTACACCAAATATTCATTTGGCTGCTCTGGGGGTAGTGGAGCGGAGCAGGGGCCCTGGAGAGGAGACCTGGTGGTGGTGGGATGGGGAGTAGGGGTGGGCTGCTGCCAGAGTCCAGGGCAAAGGGGATCTGGGCCTTGACTCAGGGAGCTGCAGGGGGCGGGTACAAGGGAACGGCGAGTCTAAGGTGGCTGCGGGTACGACCGAAAAGCCTCCTTGTAGAATCAGATCTGCTTACGACTCCTGTTTAGTTGTATATCTGGAGTTTTAAAATATCATGTTAATTGTTGCAAAGTAGAAATTTAAGGAGTGTTCCATGTTTAAGGGAAAAGTGACATTTCTCTTTCCTATAAGGTGATGATTAGTTAAGTGATTCTGTTTTCTTTATGTGAAGTCATTTGATTGTAAAATTTTGTTGTACAGGATGGAACAGGAAGACAGTGAGCTGAGGCATAACTCCAAGCTAAAACAGCTGATGAGGGAGTTTAACACCCAGCTGGCTCAGAAGGAGCAAGAGCTGGAAGCCACAATCAAAGAGACCATCAGTAAGTAAAGTACACATTCGTCACCAGAGAGACTGGAGTCATCCGAACAGAGTGTAAGATTTAAGCTCCAGTCCTGTTGTCACTGTGCAAAGTACTTTTAAAAAAACCGAAACAACCCAACACGTTCTTTACCTAGGATTTAGTGGGGTTGAAGCAGTGTTGCCTGGGAACTGGGTCTCTTTATCATTAGGAGAGAAAGGGAAAGTGCAATAAGTGTAAAGTATTGTCCAGGAAAAGACCGTCCTTACCCTAGTCATCTGACAAGTGGCCGGGGTGGGTAAGGGTGTGTGTGTGTGATTTAGCTTAAAATTCCAACAAGCCTTTGTAGGAGTCAGAAGTAGGGGAAAATAAAACATTGAAGCTGACACACACCAGAAGTTGGAATGTAGGGGCAGCTAGGTGGCACAGTGGGTAGAGCTCTGGCCTTGGAGTCAGGAGGACCTGAGTTCAAATCCGGCCTCAGACACTTGACACTTACTAGCTGTGTGACTGTCGGCAAGTCACTTAGCCCCAATTGCCTCACTAAAAAAAGCAAAAAAAAAAAGTTGGAATGTACTGATTTTCACAGTTTTGTGAGGCAGTGCATAGTGTGGTGTTCTGTTGTGTTTCCTGGTCGTGTTTAACAAATGAGCTGTGCTGTCAGCTCTGGGTGTGTGTGGTGGCCTGTGTGCTCGTGTGTTGTGTATACGTGTATGTACTTGCACTTTCATATATTTATATAATTGCATACACAAATGATGTATATGTACAAATACTGTTTCTTTCATGTGATGCTGATAAATTCATTAAGCCCAGCTGAGAAGGCCCCCCCCCCCCCAAGCTGGACTAGAGCACTCTCTCCCTGTCTAATGCCTTTTCCTCTGCCCTCTTCTCTTGTGTTTGTCAGGTAAGGCCCAAGAAGTGGAAGCAGAGCTCTTAGAAAGCCACCAAGCAGAAACGAATCATCTGCATAAAAGAATTGCAGATAAAGAAGAAGATTTAAAAAGAACAGCCAAAAGATATGAAGAAATCCTTGATGTAACCCTGTTTTTGTTTGCTTCTTTTAGCTTAAGTTAAGTTTATTTCCTCCCAATCAAAGATAAAGTTATAGGGTCACTTTCTAAGATGCTTTTGTTCCAGTAACTGTTCAAATGAAGACTTTTGTACAAGACAGATTCCAAAATTTCGATTGGATTCTTCTATGGCTTCAGCCTACTAAGGAGTTTGAATCCATCATCAAGCATTGTTTAAGGCTGTGGGCCAAGCCCCAAGGCAGGTGCAGAGATACATGGATCCCATAGCTCCGGGTCTGGGCCTCATTTTCCTCGTTTGTTAAGTAGGAAGGAGTCTTCAGACTTCTTAAACAGAATGATTCTAAGCAGAGTGCTTTTTGAGTCAGCCTTAGTAGCTGTCATTGGAATGAGCAGAACGGTGATTTGATTGCTACCATTTTGCTCATGTAGGATTGCTGCGTGCTTAAATAGTCATGTTGTTTGATGTATCTTGTTAATTAAGTTTTTTTAATCTCAAAGGCACGAGAAGAAGAAATGACTGCTAAAGTTGTTGAACTACAAACACAGCTGGAACAGCTACAAAAGGAATACCAGCATCGACTCCATGAAGAAGAGGAGAATCCGAGCAGTGAGAAAGTGAGGAAACCCCCATTTCCTCAGTGTCTGCTTTGTGAAAAGCATGGGACAGGGCAAGGCAGGCAGAGATGCATAATGAGGCTCCTGGGGAGCTTAGAGTCCTGGGCTTGGGATAGAATGTACCCCAAGTGTGGGTGTCAGAGCAGAGAAGATGGTGCCCACAGAGCCGAGGAAAGATAGACAGCCAGTGCCCGGGGAGAACGGGAGTGGGGCCTGCGTGAATGGGCAGGGGAGCCTCGCTCTTCAGGGCTGGTCTTGTGAGGGAAGGGCAGAGGGAGACTCTCACCTCTGCCATTCTGGACATTAGGTTTCTACATTAGTTTTCTTGGCTGGTAACATGCCGCGCTTTTGACTCATGTGCAGGGGGTGGGGGGTGGAATGAGCATTTATTAAGTGTTGGCTTTGTGCCAGGCACTGCCCTAATTAAGCGCTTATAATACGATCTCATTTGAGCCTCACGATGCTCTGAGAGATGAGGAAGCTGAGGGAGACAGAGGTCGAGTGAGTCGTCCGGGGCCATATACTCTTACCTACTGTGCCACCAAGTGGCCACTGTTTCTGTTGAGCTTTTGGGCCACTGAGGTCTCTGGATGGTTTGTTTTTGTTTTATGTCACGAGCTGTGGTCTAGGCCCTCCTGATCCTGTGCTGTCCAGTTGATTTCTTCTGAGACTTTTTATACTTGTTCCTTTAAAATTGGATTGGATTGGATTGGATTTGGCCCATTGTTGTAGTCAGGGATTTCCCCCCATTTTTATCAGAATTTTTTTTTGTTTTTTTATTTGATTTTATTTGATTTTCAGGTCCATATTCTCTCCCTTCCACCTTCCTTCAATCCGTCTTTGAGAAAGCAAGAAAAACAAAACCTGTTACAAACATATAGTAAAGCAAAACAAATACCCACATTGATTATATTCAGGACAAAATAACATGTCTCAGTCTGTACTCTGAGTCCATCACCTCTCTATCAGGAGGTGGGTAGCATGTTTCATCCCCAGTCTTCTGGAATTATGAGTGGTCATTGTGTTGATCAGAGGCCCTAAGTTTTTTAGAGTTGTTTGTCTTTCTAATACTGTTGTTATCGCATCAGTGATTTCCCTGCATCTGCTCACTCGCTGTTGCATGAGTTCATACGAGTCTTCCTTAGTTTTTCTGAAAGCCCTCCCCACGTGATTTCTTCTAGCACACTAGTGTTCCCTTGCGTTCGTATTCCACCGCTTGTTCAGCCGTCCCCCGGTGGATGGGCAGTGCTTCAGTTTCCAGCTCTTTGCCACCTTAAAGAGAACAGTCATGTTTTTGTACACGTGGTTCCTTTTCCTTTTTTTTTTTTTTGAATATCACTTTAGCATATAGATCTAGCAGTGATATCACTGGGTAAATAGCTTTTTTGCTAGCTGGAAGTTCTTCACCTGAGGTCTGTGGTTTTTTTTTTTTAGATATTTTGATCGTTATGTGTCTTTATAATTGGTTTCCTTTGGATTCTATATATTTTATTTTCACTATTTAAAAAAAATTACTCAGAGAAGGGGTCCAGTAGTTTCCCCTAGCCTGCCAAAGGAGCCATGACACAAAAACTGATTAAGGGCTGTTCTTTTTGCATTTGGAATGTTCCCATTTCTCCCAGGACTTCCTCTCAGCTTCATTTTGGCCTACGTTCATGTCGTGATAAAAGTGTTAAAAACACATGGACCTCTCTCCCAGAGACACCTCCCTTCAGGTTGATCAGTCCAGTCATTGCCCAGTTTTGTAATCACTTAACTGTACTGTCTTCCAGCCCCTGTTTCCCCACCTTGTCCACAAGCATAGCGTTACCTCAGGCTTTCTCTGGAGGGTATAGTGGATGTTGGACATTGAGAGGGTTTCTTGCCTCCCTGAGGCTTTTGGGGTATACTTTTAGATTCTAATGCTGTTCTAGTTAAAGCAGACTATTTGTATTTGTGGTTTTTTTGCAGTCTCTTTTTGTTGTTGGTCACTAGTGTTAACACGTGTCCGACTCTCTGTGACCCTGTTTTGGGGTTTTCTTGGCAGAGATACTGGAGTGGTTTCCTGTGTTCTTGTCCAGCTCATTTTATAGATGAGGAAACTGAAGCAAACAGGGTTAAGTGACTTTTCCAAGGTCTCACAGCTAGGAAGTGTCTGAGGCTAGATTTGAACTCAGGTCTTCCTGACTTCAGGCCTGGTCTTCTATATCCACTGTGCCACCTAGCTGCCTTTTTGGTCATAATCTGCAACATTTATTGTCATTTTATTTCTTTACTTTTTAGATTTATTCACCTCCAAATCTCATCTCCACCCCAGCTGTTGGCATTTATTCTTAGCCTAGTTGTACCATGATTCTAATGCAATGTGTTAAAAAAATTTATTTTACTTGTTGTCATTGAGAGGTTTGAGAGGGAATTAGAATAAACAGAAATATTGCATTAAAATCCTTAGAGGACCTGAATATTTGTACAGAAATAAGCATTTTGAAGAAAATTTGAGAAGGTTTTTTAAACATGATTTTACATTGTCTTCTTCAGAATTAATAACTGATTCAACAACTAGAACCTTGGCCTGTTAATTCTTGGCGTTTTCACATCTGCCATCTTTGATGCTTGTTTCAAGCAGGAATGTTACCTTTTTCTCTTTTTTCCTTTTTTCAGGTAACAATAATGGATCTCCAGGTAAGTGCTGAATTTCATTGGCTTAGATTCGATACTTTTATCGAATCTTTTATCTTTTATATATCAACATATTTTTATATATTCGGTACTTTTATTGAATCTTTTATCGAACTACCTTTTCAGGAGAGTTTTGTGTTGTAACTGGGCCAGGAAGAGGCTGTTATTAACCAGAACAGGCTCCCTAGTAGCTTGAAATATGTCCCTGTATTAATGAAAAGGTTGTTTGTTTGAAAAGTCCCTTTTTTGTTCTTTCAGACCCAGCTGGCCCAGAAAACTACTCTTGTCAATGATTCCAAGCTGAAAGAGCAGGAGTTCAGAGAGCAGGTGAGAGGGAGGCTTAGATTTGTATAAGAGGAATTTATAGTAGGGTGTGGTTGTGCAGGCAAACACACACTCATTCCCATCTGGAATCCTGGCTCCTGTGAAAGCAGAGGCAGGCTGCTCACTTGATGTGTCCATGCTAAGCCTGTGTTGGTATGGTGAGCTCGAGGGAGCAGGGCTGGGGTGAGGGTGGGAGGGTAAGTACTCCTTGGCTGCCTAAGGAGGGGCAAAGGGACCTAGGCTCGAAGGCTCCAGACAGATCTGTTCTATTAGCTTGACTAGGGTATGGAGACCCATCTCCAAAATGGGGGAAAAAGTTATCTATAATGCTTCTTATTTTGAATATTGAACATCTAAACTTGGCTTTCATTTAGCTAGAATTTAATTTTGCTGATTAACAGTTGGCCGTGTAATTTTTTTGAACTACAGTATGAGTTTTATTTCTGAGTCAGAATGATTACATTTTTTTAATAAAAAATCATTTTCTATGATTAATGTAAATTTGATATCTTAATTTTGAGATTAAGATAATATTTAAGTCTCCTGTTTGGTCCTTTAATTATACATAACTGACGAGAGCCTGTTTTTAGTGCTTGAGGGTCATTTATCTTTGGATACAATATTGAGCTTATGTTACTTGTTACAAGGTTCAATTCTCAGAAGAATTTTTATTTTTTTGGCTCATAAAGTAAAAAATGAGACAGTTGAAGTTAATTTTTCTATTGGTGAATTCATTTTTTATACATATGTACTAAGTATTAAGACTTATGTGTAGCCAAAGAAAGCTACAGGGTGAGTAGCTATGCTTAACCTTTAGAAGTGTCTCTCAAGTGCATCGAGTTTTCAGCAGACACTTGCAGAGATTTGTCCATGTCCTCCTCTTCCTTAGTTTTCTTCTGTTCCCGTTGGCATTAACCACCACCCTCTCTGTGTTTTGGCTTCCACAATATTTTTGGCCTTCCCTAGTGACTCTCTGGCACGGGAGCTCTGTTCTGAGAAGTGCTTTTGGAACACTCTTCTTGTAGTCCCCAGTCCTCACCCTTGCCTGTTGTAGATTGTTGTAACTAACGTTAACTTTAATGGACTTCTCCAGAACTTGGCAGTCTTGTTGTAATCCTAATTTATACAGCCACTGCGACTTTTAGACAGAGCTCTCATTTCTCTTCATATTTTTTTCATCTATTTTGTTGATTATTTCTAGATTCATACATTAGAAGACCGTTTAAAGAAGTATGAGAAGAACATGTATGTTACAACAGTGGGGATGCCTTACCAAGGTGAGGATAACAGCTCATTTTTTATTAGGCATTAAATAAAAAACAGTTTCTTTTTTCCTAAGTGTTAAATAAACATAATTTCTTAAAGTAAGCCTTAGATTCCATCTGCTGTGATTTGGAGATAGTACTTCCTTTTGAGTTAAGTAGCTACAGTACCAGGCTCAGTGTGGCTGGGTGAATCTTTTGGTGTCGTCACCGCTAGGTCCAGTAGGTGGCTAGTTACTTTTTAAATTCTTAGGCTTCATGAAAAGTAGCTGAAAAGTTAAAAAAAAAAACCCAACCTTTGTTTTCTCAAATACAGTTTTTTGTGACATGAGTCACAGATACTTAACATTCTTCTGTGGTTTTGAAAGCTCCACAATTCCTTCTGATTTGAGAATAAGAGAAAGGAGAGAGAAATCATTTCAATTAAAATCTGTCCTCTCCACTCATGGAGCCATCCCTTTAGTTCTGGCCTTCATCACCTTTTACCCAGAAAATCAGCAGTAGCCTGCTGGCTGGGCCACTGGCCTCGGGGCTTGCTGCACTCTGATCTAGCTTTCGTTGACTCTCTGTTCCCCCTGCATTTAGCATGTAGAGGGCCACACCACCTGTCCCTTCTTTTCACTCCAGTCTTCTTGCATGTTACCCCTCCACACATTTGTGAGGTAGCCATTCTGGCTGACTTGCTGTTTGAGACACTTCAAAGCCTTCCCTCTGAGATTACCTTTGTGAGATGATTTGTGTGTATCCCATATATACCACATGATTTCCTGCATTAGAATGTCAGCAGCTCGAGACTTGCATCCACCTACAGAGAAAGAACTGATGTCGGTATTGTCTGAATACAGACTGAAGCAGACTATTTTTCACTTTTCTTTCTTTCCTTTTTTTTTTTTGAGTCTTCTTGTACCAAATGAATAATATGGTAACGTTTTACATGGCTGCACATGTATAACATATATTGGATTGCTTACCATCTCAGGGAATGGGGAGCGGACAGAGAGAGGGAACAATATTGTATAGACTCTCAGAACTTTAAAAAATATTTTTAAAAATTGTTTTAACATGTAATTGGGGAAAAATAAATCTTTTTTAAAAGGCAGTTGGGGTTAAGTGACTTGCCCAGGGTCACACAGCTAGTAAGTGTCAAGTGTTTGGTCTGAGGCCAGATTTGAACTCAGGTCCTCCTGACTTCAGGGCCAGTGCTTTATCCACTCTGCCACCTAGCTGCCCCTAATAAATTTTTTTTTTGAAAAAAAGAACGTAAACATCTTGAGGACAGGCATTGCTTCTGTTTTCTGTTTGTATCACTAACGGATTTCAAGGGGTCTTGTTAGTTCTGTTGGTCTTTTTGTTTAAAAAACCTTGGGATGATGGGTACGTCCCAGAGGCCATTTACAGTGCTGTGTGACATTGGCCTCGTTTGTAGTTACCGGTTTTAACAAGTTCTCCTTCTTTGTCAGTTTTTACTCATTAAGGCAGAAATCCAGCTCCCAAATTAATGTTATTCGACAGAACATAGGTAATAGAAGCTTGTGTCTAGATTAGCTCGTTAGTGGGTCCTTACACACAGCCTTCATCTCCTCACTCCAGCATGTCCTCTGGCTCTTGCCCCAGGCCTGGAATTCTTTCCCTTGGCATCTCTGCCTCCTGGCTTTCTCCTTTCTTTCAGTCTCAGCTAAAGTTCCACCTTTCACAAGAAGCTTTTCCTGATCCCCTCAGTTATCTCTTGTTTCTTCTGTGTAGGTCTTTGAGATTGAGAACAAGGCCCCTGCTTTTGGCTTCCTTTGTATCCTCAGCACGGCACTCCGGCCTGGTTTGTCTTAGAGGCTCCATCAATGCTTGTGGAGTTGACTGCCACCTAGCAGGATCAGGCAGAGCTTCCTGTAGGAGCTGAGGGAAACCAGGCATTGTCCGAGAGAAAGGAAAGAGTATGTTCTGGGCCTGCGGCACAGCTTGTGCAAAGTCATGGCATCTGGAGATGGAAACCTAAGTTTAGGCAGCAGCAAGTGGAGCAGTTCGGCTAGTAATAATGTAGTGGCCAACACTGGTGTAGCACTTCATGGTTCGTCGAGTGCTTCATAGATACCGTCTGATCTTTATCCTCAACACCCCTGGGCGGTACATGCCATCCCCCTCATTTTGCAGATGAGAGTGCTGAGGAGGCAGTCCCTGCTCTCAAGGAGCTTACATTCTGATGGTGGAGATAGCATGGAGGGAAGGTTTCAGCTACGAGTTAACTGGAAAAGTCCCGTGGTCCTTAAGGCACAGCAGGATTTAGATGGTACTGCGTCTTCTTTAGTGCTGTTAGTCAGTGTTCCTGCTCCTAGGCTCTTGGGTTCGGGGTCTGAAGGCTGGCATATGCTGTCTCCTATCTCCCTCAGGGTTCCTAGCTGCTTCAGCTCGGTTGGTTTCCTTGCCCTGTGTGTGGCAGCTAGTGGGGTGGTGGAGCCCTCTTCCATAGGAGTTACTGCCCGGGATGATTGTTGTGAGTTCTGGGCTGGATGCAGGAATCATATCTATAACAGAATTTCCTCTTTTTTTTTTTTCCCCCCTCAACCCTTTCAAGGATGAAATTATCAGTAAGGGAAGTCAAGAAATTATTGACTCCTCTGCCTTTGGAAGAAAGAGAGGTCTGCCAATTTGTGCCTCAAACCAATTATATGAGAGGATACAGCAAAATGAGTCCTTCTGGTGTAGTTGAAATACAGCCCAACGTTTGATATGAAGAACCTTTCATCTACTGGGGTTACTTGATGCTAAGCTTCTTTGTCATGTTTCTTAGGCCAGTCTGTGCCTTTGTTAGCCTGTGCACGTGGCTAAGCTAACTTTGATGAAGTGGGATTGGTAGTATGTAGACTAAGATGTCTCTCAGGTTATGGAGACATAAGGTAATCAAGGTTTTGCTGTGATAGATTCTCCCAAGTATTTTCTTTTTTGATCTGGTCTATCTACAGACTTTATGCCATTGTTATTCTTAGAGATTGTTTCTTAAATTGGTCAAATTAAAAAGAGTAAAGGAAGAAATTTTCTTCATTGCTTTTTTAAAAGTAAATTTTAATTTTTTTTTCAATGAACAAAAACTAATTTTTTCTCTCTTATACTCCTCTCATTGGAAGAACAAACAAACCAGAATTCTTATAACAAATACAGAGTGACTCGAGCAAAACAAAATCCTTCGTTGACCATGTCAAAAAATATATGTATATGTATGTGTGTGTGCATGGGTACATTTGTGTGTGTGTGGTGTGTGTGTATGTGTGAGAGAGAGAGAGAGATTTTACACTCTTGGATCCATTGTAGCATACTTCCTCGTCAGTCCTCTGGATTCATGGATAGCTATTTAATCACTGCTTCCAGAGTTGCTTGGTTTAACAGTGTTGTTGTTTTGTAAATAGTTCTGCTTCTGCTCACTTTAGTTCATACAGGTCTTCCCAGGTTTCCCTGAAATTGTCCCCTTCATCATTTTGTGGTACAATAGCATTCGACTACATTCATATGCAATTCAGAATTCTTATTCAGGCATGCATTAGACCTGATGGCTTCCATTTTACTTCTGAGATTCTAACATTCTGTTACTTGAAGCACTGGGTGGGCTTTTTGAGACTAAACACTTGAAAACAATAAAAAGCTTGTGCTTTCATTAGGAGGAGGCACAATAGATCCTAGTAGATCTAGGGAGTGGTCGGAGCCTGAGAATAGTTATGTGACTGCTAGGAATTGTTAGTGGCAAGATTTTTCTTATGTCAGGCCCAGCATTCTGCCTGTCTTATCATGCTGTCTTTTGGCAAAACATGTTTATTTGTATGAGAATAATCTGCACCGTGGTTATTTAAAGCAAAGACCCAGAAACGAAGATAGATTGACCAAGAAGCATTTGTGTCCCTTCGGAAGCACTTAATAAATGCTTGCTGACTTGACGCCTTTGGCTTTTGCATACTGTAGTAAGAGATTTTAAATAGAATGTAGGACAGGACAGCATGTTTGGGGAAATTATGTAAAAGAGCAGAGAGAAGTGCTTCTTTGGAAAATATGTTTTCTAGAAACAAAATTACATTGGCTCCATTGCGCTAAGGGCCCTGGTCATAGTATGAGTAGACATTTGTGTTCCCAGATAAAAGTGGATTCCTCTAATACGTCTGAATGTTCGTTCTTTGTACGTTTCAAATTCAAAATAGAGTTTTGATGACACGTAATCTATAAACAGTTTTTCTATCAGCAGTCATTCAGTCTGGCATGCGTTACTTCCTGTTTGAATGAAAATGTTTAAAACCCAAATAAAAGAGAGAAGTTCATTTGCTGTTGTAGGAAACTTAACTTCATCTGTCCCACATTTTGAAGTGAAGTCTTTGTGAACTGAAAACTGTTAACTTTCATTCACATTGTAAAAGGATTATCATTTTAGAACATTACACAGAACAAAAGAGGCTTGATAGAATAGTAAAGGGAGATGATTCTGCAGCTGTTTAGGGGAGATAAACCGTCCTGAGTGGTTACTGCAGGCCTTACAGACATTGTCTGTTGAAGTGAAAGTCCATGCCAGAAAACCTGAAGTTTAGGAAGTGTGTTGATCAGCATAAAACAAAGGCAGGCCTGCCCTCTTTGGCCAGATTTTATCCACATAATTACATCAGGCAAAAATTACTCCCTCATTTATTCTTTTGATTGTTTTTAGTCGTCTAATGTTTTAAGTGATAAGCAGTTTATTGACAACGATTTTCTTTATCACTTGTACTTGACAGGGGGTAATCTGTGCCATGCTGATGTCTCTCTATTTGGAGAGCCGACTGAGTTTGAGTACTTGAGAAAAGTGCTCTTTGAATACATGATGGGTCGTGAAACTAAGGTATGGAAGAAACCCTGTTTCTGGTGATGTATCGTGTGCTTTAGTTTAGAAGACAGAACATTGCCCCCGTGCCCTCACCATGGTGTTTCCTTCAGTGTGTCCCATATTGTGCTCTTAGATGATTAGAAGGCCATAGACTAGTGTTTGATACATACAGCATTTCACTCTTGGTGCATGAAAGGAATTGGCAGATCTTGCTTAGGTTCATCACATCTGTAAATATTAATTTTATGATTGCTATTGGTAATGCTGATTAGTAGAAGTTATACTTATGTTGAATTATGCCAGGAATAATTTATTTTGTGACTTCAGATCTTCTAAAAATATGAAAATGATTTTTCCCCCCATTTCTTTGGTTGTTGTAGCAGTATTTCAAATGCTCCAGAATAAAGAATACATGTTTAGGAGAAACTGTAATCTTTTACTTTGGTTAGGGGAAAGAACCATCAACAGTGCCCAGGAAATAGCTGGTCACGTTAGCATAAAGTGCTCTGTGCATCTGATGGCCTGGCACATCTATTTTGTAGGAAGTATTCACATGTCCAGAGCCTCCGCTGAGCTGGAGGCTGCCTCTGAGAGCAGCCTCTCTTGTACATGCAGCTTCATGTCATGGGAATAGAAGAACACATAACATCTGTTTGTGGCATGTGGAGAAGTAATTGAATGCTTTAAAGTTCAGGTTAGTGTGCTTCTCCTACTCTGCCTGACCTTGAGTGAGCCCGAGAGGAGAGGACAGTTGCATTCAGACAAATTAAGGTTTTGGTTTTTAATGAGACCTTAAATAAAAGCAGAAGAACATACCCTACAGGGACACTTGGGAGTGAAACTCAGATTAGCCCTTCAGCTGAGTAGTGCAGTCAGAATGAGGATTCCCTGTCACCGCAGACCTCCCTCTCTTGGCAGCTTGGTGACATAGGACACACAATCTGCCATAATTCTGTATGGGATCACCACTTACCCAGTCAGTATAAGGCTTAGCATTCTCACAAACACTGATGAAAGAGAACGTTTCAGAAAGGCCCAGTCTCCCCTGCTGCAGCATTCTTGGATGATGGCCTTCCTGGCTCAAGGAGAGGCCGGTTCCCCTCACTTATTATCTCCCATGCAGCTTTGGGATGTCTAGCCTTTCTTCTGGTCTCTCACCAGACCTTGGCTTCCCCTCCCTCGTTTCTAGTTTGTGCCCTGAGGTCAGGCTGTGGTTTAATCTCGTGCTTGTTTACACGGGTTCACCTTCCTCTGGCTGAACCAGGCCTCAGCCTCCCTCTGAGGGAGGAGTAGCACGGGTGGCATGAGGATGAACAGAGAAGAAGGTCGAAGACATGGTGTCATGGAGCATTAGGTGTGTCCTCATTTTTGCCCCTGGAGCCACATGTAAGAATTGCATTAGCGGAGCTTTCTTGTGAAAGCTTAATGATTCACAGTCTGCCAGAAGTTGAGGAAGAAGAGGTCTGTTTGGCTTTCCCTGGGTAAAATCATGTAACTTATTTATTATGCTTTTCTAGCTACTACAAGTGAAAGATGAAATGTTGTAATTCTGTAATGTCCTCCAGTTGGTCTTGAGAAACAGTCAACTGTGTCAGTCTTCTTCTGGAGAGGGCTAAACACCTCTTTCCACACTGACAAACTTTAGACACTAGCTGAGAATTACGTAGGGTGGTGCCCACAAGGGTTGTCCCTTTATGATGTCGTCATCATCCGCAGCTCTGCCACATTTTGCAGGATGCACGTTTTCCTTGACCTGTGTTGCTTCATCTGCTATTGCTATTGCTCGTGATGGCCTTCATTTTTATGGGAGGTGATTTTAAAAGAGTCAAGTGTTTGCCACAGAGAGCAGCGCCCAAAGTGCCTTCCTTCCCTTTCTTTTTCTGTTTCTTAGGTTCTGAATATCTAAGCTGTTGACATAGAGAAGGTCAGCCCTTTGCCCCGTTTGGGTTAAAAAAAGCATTTCCTGCTCTCAGCTATTGTATAATGACCTCTCTTTATGGAAAGGGAGATCAGCAACAGTTTCCACCATTTTAGCTTCCCATTTCTCCCCTCCGTACCTGGAGTGTGTTGTCACAGCAGTGTTCTATGGCAATGGGCCTGGGCATCTCTGTGAAGATGGCATCTTCTGTCATGCTTGGCAAGAGTTTAGGCTCCCTAATTGGGCAGTCAGCAAATTCTATAATTTTAAAAGGGGACATCATAGTGAATTAACCAACTGTACCCTAAAAAAAAGGTCTGATAAAGTGAATGTTGCTTTTTTCCCTATTCACGTGGTGTCTAATAAATTGTTTAGCAAATTGACAAATGGTAGAATAGTTAATTGCATTTCATTTATTCAAACAGATTTTTGGATACACATGTGTCCAGTATGTGCCTTCCTAACAGGTTAGCTAGCCCTTTAATATTGCATGTTTCTAAGCTGTTTGTAATATTTAAGTAGCACAAGTAGATTTTTGTGACCTTGAACAACCTATGTCAAGTGCACCAAAACCAGTTCTCTTTGTAAGGATCTTTCTTAAGATGGATCTTTAAGACCTCTTAAGAATTTTGACCTTGTGTGACCATGCTAGGAAATGAACTCTCAAATAATTAGGATGAATCATTGGTTTGGGCATGTTTAAGACATCACCATGTTTCAATTTCAGACTTAGTACAGGGCTGTGTTCTCCTGTAAGGTGAGAGTTGAAATAAGACTATCTCTCAGTTGCTTCTAAAAATCTTTGGAGAACTGAATTATACTTTTGGAATCTTATTTTTCAGCCTGTCATGGTAATGGTAGTCTTGAGGGATATGAGAATTGGAAAAACCAAAATTTATAGTTCATAATATTAGTTCCTGGTTTGTGGGACATTCTTAGTGTACTTGGACCTCATGTTGACTCTGTAGTAAGGGCATTCTAATGACAACTTTTTAAATTGGGAAAGAATTATGGTATTGATTTTTGTCACATGTGATCATAAAAGTAATTAGCTAATGACAGACAGTATTTCATGTCAAACACCCCTCCACCTCATACACACATGGACACACACACACACACACACACAGCAAAACACATACCCACAAAGATGTACTTTGTATGTGCAAAAATACACGTTGGCAAAGGAAAAACGCTCACGAGGTTATCTCTCCCGACTTCCCACACAGTATAAGAAGAGTCTCTATAGCATCCCTGATAGCTGGGCATGATTTTATATTTAAGCACTGACTTTGTTATTTTATTTTCATAAGTGGTGTCTTCTTTCCTCTCTGTTTCCCTCAAAACTCCTCACCTTGAGAACCAAATAGGGAAAGTTTCATCCTTTGAGGAGAATTTTCCAGGAGCTTATGGGTAACAGTCTGACTTACGGTATATTTATTCAGATCTGCACAACTTAGGATCTTGTTTTGCAAGCTGCCATGTATAATGTTTTGATTCATCTGTCTTCCGCAAAGCAATACATCCTGTGTTTATTTAAAATCTAAGTTGTATTTCCAGTAGGCTGATGTGCTGCATGTCTTGGGGGAAAACCTCCCAACCTTCCTGAGCATGTTCCTGTTCATGCAGTAGCCAGTGTTTGTGAGATCTATGATGTGATAGAGTCTCAGTTGGGCTTGGGGTGACCATCCGTTTCTGATTACTTTGAACATATCTTTTGTCATTGCATCAGTTCTCAGATAGATTGTTCCAAAGGAAAGGCCTTACTAATTGATGAGCCATTTATTGCAGTTTTCCTAAGTTCATCTTAACAAGATGAAAAGGGCTAAGAGTATTTGAACTTGGCAGTGCCAGGCAGCTTCTGCTCTTTGGGAAGCACCCTTTTATCACAGGATCAACCCAAAGACTTCCAGGATTGCTGTCTGATTGGAATACTGTATTGCTCAGTTTCGTATCTCATTTCCTTGATTGACAATCTTCACATCATACTTCATTTGTCATGGCTTTCTTTGAGATTTCTAAAGAAGAATACTCTTAGCTTGGTTAACAGATTTCTAGCTAGCGCATATCTAATTATTGTTGTTGGGCTTTGTTTGCTATGACGACTGCCATTAATCCTCTTCGATTTTTCTTGTAGACAATGGCAAAAGTCATAACTACAGTCCTGAAGTTTCCTGCTGATCAGACTCAGAAAATCTTAGAACGAGAAGATGCCCGGCGACTGGTAGGCTTTGCGAATGGACTTCATTAAGTTATCAATAAGTGAGCTTTGCCTTAGTCTCTCTTGTGCAACGGCCTAACAACGGAGAAGGATTTTACCTTGAGGAGGTTTAGCTAAGATCCTATGTCAGTGGGTGTTTTAGAAGAGAAAAGGTGTTTCCTTCTAAGAACTAGATACTTGTTTTTTCTTCTCTCTGCTCTGTAAGTTATGTGTAAGCACAAATAGGATAGTTAGAGGGTGGATGGCATTTTTTCTGGTATAATTAGTAATCTTGTGAGTCAGTCCAATTAATGTCTTAGAGATTATGCTTCCTAATTCAGAAGCAAACGATTTGAAGGTTCAGTAATTCTTGATCATAGAATTCAAATGTTACTGAGCCTTTGATACCCTCTGCAAGGAAGAAGGATGTAGTTACTCATCATTGGACAAAGCTTCTTTGTATAAAATCAGCTGTTTGGAAAAAAATTCCTCCTAAGTCATGCCAAGCACAACTGCCTCTCCTTGTAGCTGCCAGACAAGAAAAATACCAGTCTACCATTCTCTTTGTGCCTGATTAGCGAAGGCGACAGGACAGCCCTTAGACCCAGTTGTACATTTGGACATTTTGTCTTCCGCCTCTCTATCATTTCTTTTTTTCCTTATCTTTTCTCGCTCAAGGCCATGTGGTTCAACATCTGCCTGAATAGTAATTCCCTCTGTGACATCCCTGACAGATGGACATTACCTTTTAGAGAATTTTAAAGGCTCACTTGTTCTTTAGCTCAGTTTTCAATAAATCTGCTGTCCCTCATTTTCACAAGTCAATAAGCATTTATTATGTGCCTACTGTGTGTCAGGCTCTAGGGGAGAAATGAGCAGTTTGGGAAGGCCAGGCAATTGTCTTCTTTTAGTCTAGTAGGCAAAAAGCCCCCCCGAAAGCCCAGACACGTCCCGGTGCGTGCCAGCTGCTCTCTCCATCGGCAGTCGGTGGTGGCTTGTGCAGTGCGCAGACAATACAGTTTTAATGGGCTTGCGTTATTTACTGGGCAGAGGGACATTCTGGGAACTTGCCTTTATGACCTTGATAATTACATCTTTACTTTTGTGCTGTTGCACTGATGGAAAGTTTGCCGTTTGTGCTTGTGAGATATTTCTCTGCTATTCCTTCCTTCCGATCCCCTGTGAATGTAATCTTACGCTCTGGAGAAATTTAATCTTAATATAAAAATAATTGGTTTTTAATAAGTACTTCTGTAGCTTAACTCATTCTGGTAATGTATCCCAGAGCCGAAAGAACTATTATCTGCTAAATGTAATTGTTAGAAAATATTTAGCACTCAGAAATTCAAATTTTTTTTATTTGAGGGAAAAAAAAAAGTTCAAGAAGCAGGCTTTAGTACTGAAGCTTCCTTCACTCATGCTGCCTGCCCTCTTAGAGAAGGCTCTTCTTCCCCCTTCTGCCTGTTTGCTCCCTGCCTTTCCTTCGAGGTCCTGCCCCAGTCCTGGCACTCCCAAGAGGCTTCACCCTGGCGTTTTGCTGCATGTGTGTGGCCCCCCGGCCTGGAGCCTCTTGTGTCTCTGTCCTTCTCTGGTGGGACTCATCATCACGTGTGCTCTGTTCAAGGTCTCCAAGGGAGGTGGGCACCAGGCAGGCACCGAGGCTGGCCTCTTCCTCTTGTAGAAGAGGAGGTCAGAAGTCGTGGTAGTGCGCCACGGGACCTCGGGAGGACTGCTCTGGCCCAATGCCTGGCTGCCTGCCTTGTGGTCGGGGCCTCCTGGGAAAAGGCAGAAGTTATTACTTGGGTGTCTCTGAATCCCCAGGCTCAGCACTTGGCTTGGCACAAATGCTTGTCGACTGGGTCTCGGGGAGAACGGGACAGTCCTTTTTGCCTTTTCAGCACAGCTCCTTGCTCATAGTAGGCCTTTCCTAAGTACATGCTAAATGGAAGCCCAGCCGTGCATAAAATGTAAGCCCTGAGCAACATCGCTCACCTGCTGTAGACAAGGCATTATTCTGGGTGCTGGGGTGGGGTGTGGACAGATGGGAAAAGGATGCAGTGCCTCCCCTCAAGGAAGTTATAATCAAGGTGCTCAATCAGTGTCAGAGGTATCAGGAAAGTAAGGGAGGGCTTTGTGCAAGAGGCCACGTTTGGACTTGGTTGACAGAATGGAGAGGATTTCCATAGAAAAGAGGCAGGGTAGTTCCAGGCCAGGGACAGGATGGACAGATCCGTGGAGGTGGCAGGCAACGCCAGTATGTCCGCGTGGTGAGCAGAGGGAGGATGTCATCGGGCATTAGCCTGGAATTAGCAGGGCGCCATCGTGGACAGAGTACAGCTCACTGAGGTGTTAGAACTTTATGGGAAGATGAAGCTGTCCTGTCAGCTCTGCAGTTGACCAGCTGTCAAGATGACTGCCTACACACCTGGGCCTCAAGTTTCTCACTTGTTAAATTGAGGGGGTGAAATAGGTAATACCTGAGCAGCAGCAAAGACGGAGGAATGAAGGCAAGAGAAATGGAACGCTCCAGATGATTGTCACGGCCTCTTCCAACACGAACCCAGACTGGGACTAAAATTCTACTGTGTTGAAAAGCTTAGTTTAAATGTATTTCAAGTAAAAATTGGGAATGTGGTGCACAAAAATATTCTTATCTGCTCTGTGCCTCTGTTTTCCTGTACTAGGCCAGGTCTTTTTGGGCATCGTTTCATCCTGGTGATGATTGGGTGATCGAGGTCATATTTCTAATCAGGATATGCAAAGGTGTACTGGTAATTGTTTAACAGCTGGTCCTCCGGACACATTTTTAGGTTTAATTTGAAGTATTAGCATTTCCTCTGTCACTTTCTTAAATCTGGAAAATCAGAACAGTAAATCATGACCTCATTTGTAGTGTGTGCTGAATACCAAGGTGTGAATGCCCTCATGGAAAATGTAGCAATCAGCTAGGGTTTGAAGTGGCTCCAGCCCCCCCCCCCCCCCCCCCCGTCAGAGTGGCCGACAGCCTGTGGCCTAAGTGCTGGGAGCTCTGTCCTGCAGATGAGAAGAGGTTCTCAGAGGACGGGGATCGTGTCTGGTCACATGTCTAAGGAGGAACTTGAACCCAGGTCTCAAGCGCTCTCTCTCTCTCCTCCATCATGCCTCTTTAGTTGATATTTTCATGGTGCTTTCGATACTGTTAGCTCCTTCTGTCCCTGTGAGATTGATAGTACAAGCATGATTCTTACCATCTTAACAAAGAAGGAAACGGAGCCTCAGAGGTGGTCAGCTCATATGGCTGCCAAGGGGAAGAATAGGATTTGGGTCCACAGCCCACTTTGCATACCTGGAGCTCTTGGGTCTGGTCAGTCTTGTGTGTACTGGTTCACATGTACAGTGGTTGCAAACCTGTCTGTCTAACCAAATCTTTTATACGTGGGTACTGATAGGCAGGCGGTGCTGCGGGTGTCAGGAAGGCTCGAATGCAGATCTGACCTCAGTCGCCTATTAGCTGTATGACTCTGAGCAAGTCACTTCCCTGCCCTCTGCCTCAGTTACCACATCTGTAAAATGGGGAGAATAATGTCACCTAGTTCTAAGGGTGGGTGTAAGGATAACAGAGGTAGGAATTGTAAAGTGCTGACTTAGCGCAATGCCTGGCACATAGTAGGTGCTTCCTAAGTGCTTATTCCCTTCCCTGACAAGCACTGTACATAAAATATGGATACAGAAAAGAGATAGAAAGGAACTCTCAGTTCTTGCTGAACTGTTTTTGGAGTTTAGCATGAGGTTTGGGAGTTCTGAGCCTGGAGACTGCCTTTCCCTGAGGCATCCCTGACATCTGATGACAGAGAGCTGCCCTGGGCCTGCAGGTCCCATCTGTGTCCTTCCCAAGACCTCACTTCTTTGGAGTCATTGTGGAGAAGACGTCCCTCCCCTTCTCTGGTTCCCGCATCCACCTTCATTTTGATTGGTTGCTTTTTTGGTTTTCATGTTTTGCTGCTGTTGCCATCTCGGCCTTGAGGGTTGGAGCTTGTGGTTGGTCAGACCAGGGCAGTGTGTTTGGGGGTGTACTGTCCCCCTGAGAAAGGCCAGGGAGTTCAGGAGTGCTTCTGCCTCATTTTTACAAAAAAATTATTTTGTTTTCATCTACCCTTTTTTGGTCTAAATTTAGTCTTGTTTTGTGTAAACCCCCCCCCCCCAATCCAGCAGCTGGAAGAAGCAGATTTCCCAGTGCACATCCTGCCTCCAGGGGGGGCACTTGGCCTGCAGCTTGCTGGTGGCCTCACTTCTTCGGTGCCATGGGAGCTGGTACTTCCTTGGGGGCCAGCAAAAACTTGTCGTAGGAAGTAACAACATAGTTTTATGAGATACTGTGTTAGGACGTAGCTTTGTTGTGATGAAAATAGCAGTTTTCATTTATAGTGTTTTAAAGTTTCCTTTATATACATTAAAGCAGCTAAACTTTACAAGCTCTGTACAGGATACCCTGGCCAGAAGCCCATCATTGCAGGGAACCAGAAAGACCCCTGGCCCTGGAGGAAAGAGACGCTGCTGACAGAGAGAGAGAGAAAGAGAGAGAGAGAGAGAGAGAGAGAGAGAGAGAGAGAGAGAGAGAGAGAGAGAGAGAGAGAGAGAGAGAGAGAGAGAGAGAGAGATGGATTTGTGGCTTAAATGCTACATAAACGTCTGTTTTTGTCATCATTACCACCATCGTCCATTCCCCCAGTCCCCAGATAGCACTACCCCTCGGTTGCGGGATTCCTTTGTACTGTAATTTCACAACCTATAATCTCTAAACCCTGGCTACAGATATTGAGCTACTCAGATTGATTATCCTCTGTGGTCCCTTCCCACTTTTGAGATTCTTTGAATTTCTGAAAATTGGTCACTTTTACAAACTAGAGTTCTTGGATGAAGAGATTGTTGGCTCTTACTCCACTGCTACTTTGATCCCTCTGCTGCACATTTCAGACCATAAATTTGGTTTCCCAAGGTTTATTCACAAAGAACATAAGAAATCTACCTTGCAAAAAAGCTAAATGTTTTTCACCTACTAAACTGCTGGAGTCCACTGAGAATCCTTGGGCTGAATCTTTAACCCACCATGGTTTGTGGGGGTCCTGGAGAGCCGTCTGCAGATGCTGGACTCAGCTCCGGCCCCACGTGAGAATGGGTGTTGTTCTCTGAAGACTTTCCTCTCCCAGACATGAGACTGGCATCAGCTCAGTTTTTGAACCCCAAGCCAGCCTCCCTTGGTTAGTCAGTCACTGGCTTGTTGGATACTTCACTCATCAGGTGAGTGATTAGGAATTAATTCCTAATTCACCGGTCACAGTCCCCCTCCTCTAGTCAAGGTAGAGAAAAAGGAGCAATGTGTTCGAGGAATGTTAAGCAGGTGTAACATTTTCCCATATCTTCAGAGCACCCGGATCTGTACGAACACGCTTAATCCTTACAAACTGCTATTATCAGGGTTGTTCTTTACAGTCACCTTATCGTATAGGTCCCCATTTTAAAGATGAGGACACTGCAGCTCAGATCTAGTCAATAATCTTTCAGTTTGGATCAGAGCCCAGACTGGAATTCCAGCGTTTTCACCCCATGCCACATCCGCTCTGTGTATACAAAATCCTTTGTTAACATGCTAGCTAATAGTCATAATAATAGCTAGCATTTGTATAGAACTTTAAAATATGATCTCATTTGATCCTCACGACAGCTCTGGGAGGCAGATGCCATTGGCATCATCAGTTTACGGATGAGGAAACGGAGTTAGTTAGAGGTGAAGTGACTTGTGTAGGCTCACCCAGCTAGTAAGTGTCTGAGGATGGATTCGAACTCAGGTCTTCCTGGCATCCAGGTGCATCTGTCTAGCTGCCCTTAAAATAGCATTTATTGAAATTCACTTTTACTTGGACGGGCCAGAATTTACCTTTATTTAATGAAAATCCGACTTCTGTCACTTTTCATTGTCCAGGCCTGTTAGGAAAGCCTAAATTAATGTAGCAGAAATGTAGCTTGCTTCATAATTTCTTTACTTACCTTGTTGGTTGGTGCTCTTCTAAGTAGACTGTTTCTTGTTGTATACAAATGGTCATCCACTTTTATTTCTAACTTTCAGACTCTTAAGGCTTAAAAAAGTTACAGCTGGTCTTCATCCTCTTTCTCCCTTTTGTTGTACAAAAGCACCTGCACCTTGTTTAGTAGAACCTTCCGAATGGGGTCTTCAGAGTGGTTGGATATGCCCCCTTTTGCATAGAAGGATCCCTAGTGGATCACATCAGCCTTTATTCCTGCTGGGGAATTGAAGCCTGGGCCCATGGACTGTGGATTAGGAAAATCAGTATTTTCAGTGCTACTGACATGTCACTGAATCAGAGGCTTTGAGAGCATCCCAGATTCTTCCATTGAATTTGAAAGTAGATAGAATGAAGCTTCTGGAATTGAACTAACTCTTCAGTTCTTGGATTCGGCTTTTATTAACAGTTTCTGTTTCTTTTTAAACAAACATGGAAGTGAAAAATTGCATGGTATGTAAGATACTTCCCCACATATGCGGCACATGCATTGCGTTCAGACAAATTTGCTTTAGGACAGCACTGAATTGCGATCTGGGCCTGTTTCTTTGACTCTGAAGGTTTAAATCAAGAGATTAAACTATAATTTTAATTCTGGTAACCATTTCAGACAAAACTTCATTTTCTTTTATTCGTCTTGTCTCTAAATACAAGACGTTCATCCAGTAGTAATTTAAATGTGACTTGTGTGGCACTGAGATTTCAAAATACAGATGTATTTTAATTTATAAAAGTGTGGTCTTCCTAAAAAAAAGTTGTAATTAAATTGAGTTTTTGCAGTTTTATATTTTGTAAATCCGATCATATTTTAAATGTACTGGAGGAGTTTCTATGGAAAAAAAAAAGCTCTTAGAAGGGAATTTTTTTTGCATAGCAAACAATCATCTTGTTTGTTTTATAATTCTGGGTTTTCATGTATGGGGTTTGCTTACGATGAGTCACACTGCCTTCTCTTGGGTAGACGTTCATTATCACCATTTTACACTTTGTGTACAATTTTAAAGATAAAGTGATTCATGTGCCAAGCATGGGAAAGTCATAGGGAACTTTAAACCCTTCATGATTGGCCTCAACTCCCTTATTGTGGGAGAAGAGGTTAAGTAGCATTTCGTTTCAGTCTGTTCACCTTGTGTACATACGTCAGCAGCGCTTTATTGTTTATTCTTAAAAAGTCGTTCAATGAGCTTTTTTCTTCCTGCCTTTGTAGTTTGCTTCGGCTCGCGGTGGCATCTTCTGAATGAGCCGTCAGCCTGTGCTTAGCTAGCATGTGGGTGAGTGACGAACACTCTGTGCTGTCTCTTTTACCCAGAATCGAACGGCCTGCATGAAAGTAACCCCTCTCTGGAACTCTGCTCCTCTCTAATGAAAGCCTTTCATCATGAGCTGATCTTACGAAAGACCGATTAATTTTAGGTCTGCGTTTGCATTGGGTAAATTGACATGATTTTATGAAGAGGTTACCATTTCCAGTATTCATCAGATGGTTTCAATTGCTCTTGGAAACCTTTAGGACAGGAGTAAAAAAATGTCCAGGCCGCCTTCTTGCCCTCTAGCCTTCCTCCAAGATGACAGCAACGGCAACCCAATGATAAGAGAGAAAAATGCACACCAAGTGGCAAATGAGTATTAATGTTACAAACATCGCAGATCTGAAGAAATGTAACACGATGGAATGTGCCCAGAGTGGCAGAAGGCAATTCTGAATTAGAAGAAATGTTGAGAATATTTGTTGAGAATGATTTTCTTTTTATTTTTAATAACACTAAATGTGCTTCAGATTCTGCCCAATCGGAGACCTCATAGAACCTATCTTAATGTTTTAATAATTAGTCCAGTGGGTTCTCTTATGTTATCTAAAAATTCCCTTTATAACTGTGTTCATTCTATTGAAGTCCTTGATACCTCCCTGAAAAAATTCAGCCTGGTCTATGTGTGAATTTTCACAAAAGTCTGAATTGATGGGCTCATCAGCGAGTGAAGTTTATATAGAGTTACAATGGTTACCTTGATCCTGGTGACTTTTCATAACATTTTCACTTTCAGACTTTTTTGATTTAAAGATGCCTGTGATTACATTTGGCACTCTTGTATTTCACGTATGTCATTCCTGTTTATCAGGCATTTCTTTAAAACAGTTTTAATAGCCCACAAGATTCTAATTTAAAAAAAAAAATTAAATCTGTTCATTTGTAGGCACTAACTTAGGACAATTCACATCTGTAATTTTCTGTCATTTGAATACAGTAGTTTGATAATTCAGTTCAACAGTTTTTTTTCTTCAGCTTCTGTCATATAGAAGGCAGTTTGTTAAGGACGGGGGATACAAAGGCAAACCTCGGACAGCCCCCTTCTTCCAGAACTTCCGTTCTCCTGGGGTGGGACGTAGGACAAAGTGTATGCGAGTCATAAGTAACGTGAGGAGCTTGAGAGGGCTCTTTTGGGTAGCTTTATCAGAACACATCGATGGCTGTAAAAGCATTCCACACTTGCTGTCCCTGAGCTTTGTTAGAGCAGTTTATATCGATGGAGAAGATAGGTTAGTATTTCTGATCTAACACCAGCATGATCGATAAACCAACTTCATAATGAATGTACAGTTGTAACTTGTAAAAGGCTAATTATTATATGTATGGGATCTATTTTTCATTTTGCAAATCGATTTAGAAAATCAGCTCATTTCTTTTGTGATTTCACAAACTCATTATTACCTCTTCTGTTAAATTTTGCATTATGTACAATGTTGGTGGGAGAGGGGGATGGATAGCTGGGGCTGGTGCCTTTGAAGCTTCCCTCTGATTTCTTAATCTCGTTTGGTTGTTTATCTCCAATGGCTTTTTTAGCCTAGAAATTTATCTGGCTAATCCATTTCCTTGATAATTTTAATCTGGGAAGCCTTGTGAGGGCCACAAGGGTTTAAAAACTAGACCACTAGTTTCAAATAAAACTTAACTTTTCAAACTCTGAAGTGTTGTATTGCCAAGCAGTATTTAATGGCAAAGGCCATTGTAAAGATTTGGTGGCCTCCTTTTGCTAGGGAAAACAAGGGCTTTTTGCTTGTCATAGGTCCATTATTAAGCTTCTTTTGGGGCAATGGAGCTGGAAGAATTAAATAGTTTTGATGCCTTTCTTTTTAACAGAGTTGGGTTCAATTTTGCATCATCCATTTTTTTTTCCCAAAAAGAGAACAAATAATTTTGGAAGGTTATAGAGTTAGAGAAATATTGAAAGATTCGTGGGATTTAACTTTGAAATCTTTCTAGACCTTCAGGCTAATTACTAGGCCTTATATCACAGTTAGATGTTAGAAAATGTTTTGTTCTTTTTTAGTCCCAAAAGTTAACAGAAAATTTTACTTCTTGCCTTTTATCCTTTTCCAGTCGTGGCTACGATTGTCATCTTGAAGAAATTGGGATGGAGAATGTTCCTTGATTGTGCTGCTCAAAAACCTGCCCACGTCTGTTTTTCTTTGAGAAAAGGCGTGACTGACGGACGACAAGCTGCTTTTCAGGTCCCTTGAGAGAGAGAGAGGCAGCGCAGAGACAGCTAGATGACACTGGATCACGAAGACAGCTAGAGCCACCTTGGGAGGGCAGCGGTGCTTTTGGAGGGGCTGACGTGCGCCTTGACTGATGAACGGATGGACCCGAGACGAGCCCGCCAGCGCTCTCTTCTCCCCCCCCTTTTAAGATTTGAACTTGATGGTTCGCCTCTTTGATTTATTTATTTTAGGGTGATTTTGGGATTTTGGGGGGTTCTGTTTCAGTTTGAATGACTTGTGCAATACATATGGAGGTGGAATTTGATAGATTTTTTTCCTGATGAATTAGAGGAATCTGACTATGTCATCCAGATTTGATTTGATTTTTTTTTTTTTGCTAAGGACTAGTTCTTTAAGCTTTTGCTTCTGATGAATCCAAATGGCAGTACCTCATTTATTTACTTCGCTTTTGTACTTATAGTTTCCAGGAAAAAAATACTGTAAATTGTAAATAGTTAATACATTACTGCATCATATGCTGATCTGTGACTGTTGGCAATGTCAATCTAGGATGAACAGAGGAAAAAAATAAAGTTTTATTTACTGTATAAAACTCAGTATTTGTGTTTCTTTAAAAAGAATTCTTTTCAGTGATCACTTATTTGTTTTTTTCTTTTACTCCCTCTCCCTGCCCACCCCAGTCCTTCCCCTAAGAAAGAAAAACAAAATCCTCATAACAGATATGAATAGTCAAGCAAAACAAATCTCCATATTGACTGTTTGCAAAAATGTTTGTTTCATTCTGCACATTTATTTCATTGCCTCACTGGCATTTTTCATCATTGGTTTTCTGTGTTTCTAAGTTGAAATTCTCTTAAAAATAATGAGTGCCCTCTAAAAGTAAAAATATGTACTGAACGTCATATTCTTTGAAAAAATGTATGTATCATTTATGGAGACCTCTCTGTCCTCTCCCCTGCCAAGGTTGAACTTTGCCTTATGACAAAGAAAAACAGTGAAGCGAAGACGACCGATTTAATGTTTGCATCTGCAGCACATGCAGCATTTTGCCTGCAGAATCCCATCTCTTTGCCAAGAAGAAGGTGACAGGTTTCCTCGTGTGTTTTTCAGGACCGTTCTTCGTGTTTCAGTTACTAAGGGAACTCATGTTTGCTTTTTTTAAATTACGTTTTCCTGTACACTGAACGTATTGTTCTTTTGGTTCTGCTTCTTTCACTGTGCATTTGTTCATATACATCTTCCCACGTTTCTTTGACTTGCTCTTATTTTTGTCATTTCTTGTGGTACCATAAGGGTATCTGGGTGCTTGGAGTTGGGCAGACCTGAGATTAAATCGTATGTTGGACACTAGTGAGTCCAGACCTTGGGTGGATCCCTTCATCCTTTGGGCTACAAAGGAGCAGGTTGGACTTGATAAGGAAGGTCCCTTCCAGCTCTAAATCTGTGATGCCAGGAGTGATGTTCCGTTACATTCCCCGGAAAGTTTCTTCAACCTTTCCCTGATTGATGGGCCTCCCCTTTGTTTACATTTCTTTGTTACTAGACAAAGCGGGGTCATATATATTCTTGTATGTATCGGACCTTTGTTTCTGACTCTGATCTCTTTGGGGTGTGTGTCCCTATGATAGGGTTTTTGGGCCAAACCGTGAACAGGATGGTCACTTCTGTGGCTATGCCATTGGTATATGTGTGCTTATTTCCACATGCTGGGGTGGGGTGGTGCGGGTTCATTTTTATCTGTTTTGCCAGGTAGGAGGTGAAACCTCAGAATTGCTTTAATTTGTTAATGAGGTTATGAAGAGACAGATAACACTCATTCATTGCTAGTGAAATTGCAAACTTGTGATTTTTTTTTTCTTGGTGAGTAGGCTGGTGTTAGCAGACAGCAAAATACAAATTAATTGTGCTTTTTGACCCAGTAATTCCATTATTAGGAATATAACCTAATCCTTATCAAAACCAGTAAGAAAGCTGTTGAAGGAATTTCATAGCAGCATTATTTTTAATTTCAAAAAAGTGGAAGCAATGATAGAATGATTAAATAACTTGTGGTACCTTCGTGTAATAACTAACTCTGATATAATTATAACCGACAAATTGGAAGAATATTTTTTAAAAAGCTCTAACATAATTGGGAAACAGCGTACAGCCAAAATTAGAGCACATACCAATTTTGACCGGGGTGGGGGGCAGCAGTGGCGCCATAGAGAGCTCCTCCATCGGGAAACTTCTTCCCCTAACACAGGTCAGCACTCTCTGCAACTTACCAGTGAGTGGTAGATGACTTGTCCAGGGTCACACAACCAGACTGTGTCAGAGGCGGGGCTTGAATCTAGGTCTTGCTGGCTTCGAGTAGCTGACTGTCCTCCACCCCATGCTCTCGTCGTGCTGACCCTCACAGCTGTGATGCAGAATAGAAAAAGATCATGAGAATGAATGGCCAAGCAAAGAGTCCTGATGGAGATTTGGAGGAAGCGACTGAGGTCTTACAACGTTTCATGGGTTGGAATTAGTTTCTCTAAATTTAAATAGTTAAAAAGCACATTTAATTGAAAAAACAATATAGGCTATCATTGATGTAATTTGTTATTTTTAACTGTAATTCAAATTCATCAGATTTTAAAAGAAAAACTTTAACTTTGCTTCATTGTGACTGTTGATCATGTGGCCTGTACTCTGTTGATCATGTGGCCTGTACTCATAACACCCTTCTGACACCTTTGTCAGCCTGTTTCTTTCTGCACAAAACATAATTTCCAGCAAGCCTTTGTGTCTGCGGTTAGTCGGGGATGGTGTTAGATTCTCAGCATCATGGTGTCTGTGAAGGTGCCTTACTGCAAGCCTTCACTGCAGCCCAGGGAATGACCTCCCGCAGTAAAGACCTACTCCCAGTGGGAACTTGAGCTTTTTGGCCTTAAACCCAAGTGAATTTATAGATCGAAGGAGTGTCCCTTCTGCCGTGCTGGGTGGCCGACAGCCTGAGCAGAGCAACAGAACTTGGTCAAGAGACCGTGCAAGGAGGGAAGTTGGCAGGAAAGTGAGCAGTGGAGGATCGTGCCATCATCTGTTCAGAGCAGTCCCCTAGTTCTTCCTTGTTTCCATAGCAGGAAACTGAGGCCCAGAGAAGTGACATTGCTAGGCCAGGGTCACCGAGGCAGTAAATGGATGAGGCTGGATTTGAACCTGGGTCTGCTGACACAAGGCTAATTGCTTCCTGTATTATCCCTTACTTCTGCTACTGTTCATTCAATCTGTGCTCTCTCTGTGTATGCCCTCCACGTGTGCAGATCGTGGTTTCGCTATGTTCTCATCTTGTGGGGTTCATCCATTAACAACCTTTTATTGAATGTCAGCTGTGTGAGATCCTAAACACCAAGGATACAGACAGAAAAGAGACTTAACCTTGTGTTCTGGAGTCCTCAATAATAACAATAATGATAACTAGCATTGATATAGCGCTTACTCCGTGCCAGGCACTCATAACAGCCTTGGAAGGTGGATGCTATTTCTGTCGCCATTTTGCAGTTGAGGAAACAGAGGCAAACAGGTGAAGTGATGTCCAAGGTTACCCAGCTAGTAAATGTCTGAGGCTGGATTTGAACTTGGGTCTTCTGACTCCAGGCCCGCTGCTCTTTCCACCACGCCACCTAGCTGCCTGTCTTCCTTGAATGTTTTATATTTTGTTGATACCAGTGCAGCATTTGGGCTATCATCCCTCATCCCCTTGCTCTGTGACTAGCCCACCCACCCTTTCTGATCCTATAGTTTCCTCACGATAACCCTAACAACTCCTCTGGTAGGTCATCACTGAAAATGTGTTGCGGCCTGCTTGAACCCATCATGAGTCTCTCCACTGTTTACCACTGTCACCTGCAACTTGGGTTCTTCACAGAGTAGAGTGTTCCTTGATCTGCCCGTGTACTACATTTCAGGATAATATTTGTGTTTAACAAGATGGATCTTGGAGCCATTGTCCTGCTTGGGGTCCCGTGGGAGCCTGAGACTATTTTCCAAATGTGATCCAGCTCCCTTTTACTAATTTTCAATTCTGGGCTCACCTCATTGCCCATCCACAGTGGCCTCCCAGGTCTGTGTCCTGATGTATTCACTCGGTGGCCCACCCATCCGTCCACCTGCACGTCATAGTCCAGACAGCAGGTGCTGTTTGTCCATCTTGGTTTTTCTCTGTGGATCGCCTGACCAGGAAACATGGATTGTACTGTGGGAGGCCCTGTGAGGTTCTGAGTCTTACTGCATTTGGTACAATATCACCCACAAATAGGAGCATCTGAAGGGCCTCCCCGTCTACAGGGACTTCATCTAGATGAGAAGATGAGATGAAGGGAAAGAATGTCTTTGGTAGGTAACAAGTCATTTTCCTAAAGTTCTAAGGCATTACTTCAGACAATTGGATGTTGGTTTTCTTAGGTGGCCCATAACCTGACTCTGAAAGGCAATGCCAAAGTGGCATAGAAACGTGGAACAAGGGCAGCGTGGTGGGAAGAAGAACAGCCTTGCATGGTGGCTGGAGTCAGAGGACCTGGCTTTGAATCCTGCTTCTAACACATTCTGCTTGCATGACCAGGGGCAAACGATTTGACTCTGTGGGCTGTAGCTCTCAGTTGTAAAATGATGGAGCTGGATTAGATGGCTTCTGAGGTCCTTACAGCCCTAGGTCTAGGATCTCTGTGGCTGCCTAGACCAACAACATTTAGCGTGCTAGAACCACAGATTTGGAGCCAGAAGGGACCTTGTAAGAGTCTCTGAGGGACTGGAAGTAAGGAATGGAGTCCAGACTTGAACCCAGGCCCTCGGACTCCAAATTCAGTATTCTTTCCATTGAATCGCTTTGGGAATAATGATTTAGTTTCATGAATTGGTAGTCCCATCTTGTCTCCTCTCCTCTGTCCAACCGTAGGCCAGGGCACAAATCTCGTCTTCCTTGTTAGGATGTGAGCTCCTTGCGGGGAGGTGTAGTTTCACTGAAGTCTTTGGAGCCGCATAGCACAGTGTCTGACACATGGTAGGTGCTTAACACATGTTGTTACTGATTGATTCACTGGTCTCTTTCCAGTTTTCTTCCCTTATTTAAAAATTAATGCCTTTTTTATATTATAGTCACATCCCAATATACTGACACACTGCCCCTCTTGACCTTCCCTCCCCCCCAACAAAGAAAAACAGTTAAGCATGGTGGAGTGACAGAACCAGGCCTACTAACACATGATACAGGCCACTCCCATAACCCTCCAGCCTTTTCACTGGGCCGAGAGATGTATGTTAAGTGCTTTGTTCGTGGCAGTCAACCAGTCAGGCATGAGATCAGTCATCAAGAATTCATGAAATGCCTACTGTGTTCCAGGAAGAGGCAGTGTGGTATACTGGAAAGAGAACTGGCTTCTGAGGTAAGGAACCTGTGTTTGAGTCCGGCCTCTGGCGCAGACGGACTTGGCGTCCTGGGAGAACCCTCTCAGCGCTCTGGACAGCGAAGACTATACGTTATGAGAAGGTGCTCACCATGTTGGTGGAGGGAGTTCTTCATCTGGGAAGTCCACATACAAATGAAATCATGGGTCCAGTCCCTTTCTCCAACTCTGTTTTGGGCACCGTGCCGAACATTGAGGAGCAGGAAGAAAAAAGGGGAGCAACCTCTGATCCCCCCAAAGGCTTGTGTCCTGCTAAAACATGTACACCAGTGAGTACATGCAGGATACATTTACACAATGCATGCACACGAAATACAGGTGATTTGGGAGGAAGGCCACTAGCAGTGGGAAATCAGGAAAGGCTGCTTGAGTGTTTCTTGAAGGAAATGAAGGATTCTGGGAACCAGTGATGAGGAGGGGGAGCATTCTAGGTATGAGATATAGCCAGGGCAGAGGCTTGAGGACAGGAAATGGAGTCCTTTGTGTTCTGTGAGTTGTGAGAACAGCAAGAAAGAAACATTGGATACTGAGATTGGAAGCCTCTTTCAAAAGAAAGTTTCTGTTTATTCTAGGGACCCCCTGCAGGTTATTGGGTGAAGGGAAGACATAGTCAGACTTAACACTTTAGGAAGATCACTTTGGCAGCCGAGTGGTAGGTGGACAGTTGGGAGGCCACTCAATAGTCCAGGTGAGGGGATGAATGCTTGAACTAAGATGGTGGCTGTGTGAGTTTAGAGAAGACGTATGGGAGAGATGTTGTTGAGTTAGAAATGACAAGATGTGACAACTGGTTGGACGTGTGGGTCGTTGAGAGTGAGAATGTAGGGCCAGCGTTCAGTTTGTGAACCTGGGCCTGAGAGGAGGGCCAGCCGGCTTGTCCCCCTTGAGGGTGCTTTTCCAAGGACACTTCAAAGCCAGGTGGGCAGTGTTGGGAGGTGGGCAGTGTTAAGAGTTTCTTCTTTTGTGACTGGATCTGAGTTGTGGAGGCAGAAGCAGCAAGACTGGCAGCTGGTTAGATCTTCCTCTACATTCATATGCCAAAATTTGTTCACCTATTCCCTGATTGATAGGTACCCACCGTGCAGTTATTTGTTATCACAAAAATGCAAGATAAATATTTGTATATGTGGGGCCTTTTTCCTAGTCATTGACCTCCTTTGGGTATGTGTCCAATAGTAAGATCCCTGGGTCAAAGGATATGAACTTTAGTGACTTTTCTCACATATTTGCAAATGGTTTTCCAGAACAATTCGACCAATCCATAGCTCAACCAAGAATGTATTAATGCGCCTTTCTTCCTACACCCCTCCAATATTGACTTTCCAGTATTCATCATCTTTGCCAGTTTAATGAGTATCCCTCCATTCGTCTTATCAAATGTCTCCCTCCTTTAATCCTATGTCATTTTTGTTGACTGAGCTGCTTTTTGGCATTTGGAAGCTATGGTCGGGCACTTAATGCTAATGTTCCTACTGTTGCCAGAGGTATTGGAAGATGACCAGTCAAACGTGATTGGAGCTTACTGCTCTATCTAAAGCATCAAAATATTTTCATATCATATGCCTTCTGAGAACACTCAAAACCCCAGAAACGGTATGAATTTAGAAAGTGCTGGTGTTATCCTTAAGTGAATGATAGTGTGACTGTGGAAATGCCAAGCCATTTCCCTTCCTGTTGTTCTCATGCTTTCTTTGATGGTCTGTGTTGGCTCACCCCCACGTGGCTTGACTGTTGCATGGAAGGTATCTTTGATGATTACTTTTTCAGTTACAAAATTGATGCCAAATGTTCTTCAGAATGTGGATGAAATTGTTTTAAAATACCCATCTGTTGGGCGGGTTACAGTGGGGAGCCCAGGCATAGAATCCCCAGCCTCATGAAAAAAGTAGGAATGAAGGAGGAAGTCACTGTATCTCAAACTATGCTATACAGCAATAATCATCAAAAACTCATTGGTAATGTTTGAAAAAGTAGGGAAACTGGATCAGATGAGGTAAACATAAAAAAAAAAAAGTTGAATACGGCATTGTATAGTGTTCAGCATACCAGGGGTGCCAAGGTACTAGAGTAAAGGTTTTATGTTCTACAAAGCCTGTAAGAAAAATGGAAAGGGCTCTGGCAGAAATTAGGTTTAGCTCAAGATCTTATACCATATACTTAAGCTCCAAATGGGCACAGGACTTAAGTATAAAAGGTTACATTATTAAAAATAAAGCTAGAGAAATGGGGGTGGGGTGGGGAGGAAGATCTTAACTAAACAAAGGATAAAGATCGTACTAGATAATATGGACAATTTCAGTTACATTAAATTGAAAAACTTTTGCACAAAAAAAACCCAACATAGCTAAAATTAGAAAGAAAACACTTAGGAAAAAAAACTTTGCTATAAATTTCTCTGACTTATGTCTGGTATCCACGATGTATAAGGAATTCATGCAAGTACATAAAAAGTTAAGTTAAGTGGCCAAGGGACTTAAAACAGTCAGTTTCCACCTGAAGAAATGAAAGCTACCAATAATCATATGAAAAAATGCTCAGTCACTAATAATAAGAAAAATTAAAATTAGATGAATCCTGAGACTCCCATCAGATTGGCAAAGATGAGAAAAGTTACAAATGATAGTTATTGGAGGAGAAGAGGGTAGGCAAACAGATACACGGGGAGCTGTGCATTGGCCTAACCATTCTGGAAAGCGATTCAGTATTTTACCAAAAAGTCTTTAAGCTGTAGATGCTCTTTCTCCCGGCAATACTATTATTAGTCAGTGAGGAAACAGAACTGTCACTCTTTACAGATGATGTGATGTTATACTTAGGTAATCCTAGGGAATCAACTAAAAAACTACTTGAAATAAATAACAACTTTAGCAAAGTTGCAGGATATAAAATAAACCCACATAAATCATCAGCTTTTTTATGTATTATGACAAGGCCCAGCAGCAAGAGATAGAGAAAATCTGTTTAAAATAACTGTAGACAATATAAAATACTTGGGAATCTACCTGCCAAGATAAACCTAGGAACTACATGAACACAATTACAAAAACGTTTTCACTACTTTATATAAATACAGTTCGAGATCAGGTGTGGCTAGGCCACATTCCTTCACATTAAATAAAATCAGATCTAAACAATTGACAAAATATTAATTGCTCATGGGTAGGCTGAGCCAATATAATAAAAATGACAATTCTACCTCAATTAGTTTACTTATTCAGTGCCATACCAACCAAACTACCAAAAATTAGTTTATAGAACTAGAAAAAGTAATAACAAAATTTATTTAGAAGAACAAAAGGTCAAGAGTATCAAGGGAATTCATGAAAAAAAAATGCGAAGGAAGGTGGCCTAGCCATACCAGATCTCAAACTGTATTATAAAATTGTAGTCATCAAAACAATCTGGTATTGGCTAAGAAATAGAGCGATGGATCAGTGAATAGAGAAGGCACACAACATACAGCAGTAAATGGCCATAGTAATCCAGTGTTTGATAAATCCAAAGAGCTAAGCTTTTGGGACAAGAGCTCGCTAATTAGCAAAAAACACTGAGAAAACTGGAAAACAGTTTGGCAGAAACTATATATAGACCACCATCTCACACCATTTACCAAGATAAAGTCAAAATGGGTACGTGATTTAGACATAAAGGGCGATAGAGAAGAATAGAATACTTCTTACCCTGTCAGATTTATGGATAAATGAAGAGTTTATGACCAAATGAGATAGCACATTGCAAGATGAAAAATGGATAATTTTGGTATTAAAAAGTTTTTTGCATAAACAGTACCAATGCAGCCAATATTAGAAGGAAGGCAGAAAGCTGGGAAATTTTTTTACAGAAGGTGTCTCTGTTAAAGGCCTCGTTTCTCAAATAAATAGTGATTTGAGTCAAATTTTTAAAAAGAAAGAGCCATTCTCCAAATGATAGTCAAAGGATATGAACAGGCAGTTTTCAGATAAAGAAATCAAAGCTATCTATAATCATATAAAAATGCTCTAAATCACTATTGATTAGAGAAATGCAAATTAAAACAACTCTGAGGTACCACCTCAACCTAATAGATTGACTAATATGACAGAAAAAGAAACGGGTAACTGTTTGAGGGGATGTGGGAAAATTGGAACGCTAATTCACTGTTGGAGGAGTTGGGAACTGATCCAATCCTTATGGAGAACAATTCAGAACTATTCCCTAAGGGCTATAATATTATGCACACTTTTTGATCCAACAATACCACTTCTAGGTCTGTATCCCATAGAGATCAAAAAAAGAGAAAAGGCGTTATTTATTCAAAAATATTTACAGCAGCTCTTTTTGTGGTGGCAAGGAATTGGAAATTGAGGGGATGCCTATCAATTGGGGAATGGCTGAACAAGTTGTGGTGTATGATTGTGATGGTAGCATTGTAATGATGATCAACTGTGGAAGACTTAGCTCTTCTCAGCAATACAGTAATCTAAGACAATTCCCAAGGACTCATGATGAAAAATGCTGTCCACCTCCAAAGAAAGAACTGATGGAGTCTGAGAACAGATGGAAACAGATTATTTTTCAGTCTGTGTGTGTGTGTGTGTGTGTGTGTGTGTGTGTGTGTGTTTGTGTATGTGTTTGGTCTGTTTTCTTTCACAACATGACTGATACGGAAATATATTTTGTATGATTGTACATGTATAACCTATGTCAAATTGCTAGCTGTCTCAGGGAAGAGGGAGGAGAGGGAGTGAGGGAGAGAATTTGGAACTCAAAGTTTTTAAAAATTAAAATTGTTTTTACATGTAATCAGAAAAATAAAATGCTATTTTAATTTTTAAAAAGCTGCTGTTAGTTTTATAGTCCAGAGAGGTCAAGGATAGAGGAAGTGGTCCCACATGTACTCAAGTATTTATAGCAGCATTTTTTTTTTGTTTTTGTTGTTTTTTAGGCAATGGGGTTAAGTGACTTTCCCAGGGTCACACAGCTAGTAAGTGTTATGTGTCTGAGGCCGGATTTGAACTCAGGTCGCCCTGAATCCAGGGCCAGTGCTCTATCCGCTGCGCCACCTAGCTGCCCCTGCAGCATTTTTATTGTAGTGAAGAATTCGTGGTGAAGTTTGTGCCAATCAAGTGGGGAATGACTGAACAAATTGTGTATTTTTTACTATTATTCTGTATTATATCAATATTGTGTAATATTGAGTATTATTGTGCCATATAAACAATTATTATGATGGATTCAGAGAAACTGGAGATGACTTTTATCAACTTATGCAGGGTAGAGTGGGCAGAACTAGGAAAATTATTTATTAATTTATTTATCTGAACTTTATTTTTTTAATTCACAAGCATTTATTTTCTCTACCTCCCACCTTTCTTTTCCCCCTTTGAAACAAAAGAAAAAGAAAAAGAAAACCTTTGTATCATATATTCATCGTCAAGCAAAAAAGATCCCTAGATTGGTCACGTCCAAAGAATTATGTCTCATTTTGCACCTTTGAAACACTACCAAGAGATGGCTAGCATGTTTTATCATTGTGTCCTCTAGAGTCATGACTGGTCACTGCATTGATCTGAGTTCTGAAGTCTTTGAAAACGATTTCTATAGCCAGCAGAAAAACAAATATAGTGACCAAAATAAAGTAGGGAAAGCACTTTGGAGTGGGAGTGGGAGGGCAGCAAGAAGAGACATGCATTTTCATGCACAGCCAATGTGTTGGTTTGTTTTGCTTAACTATGCTTATTAGGCTTATTTAAAACAGAACGCTTTTATTTGGAGGGATAGAGATATAAAAGAGAGGAATCAAATGGCATCAGAAAAACAGTTGTGCCAGAGTTTTCTTTCTTAGCTAGTGCCTTGTGGACTCAGGCACAAGCACCCTCAAAGAACAGACATCAAGGGTTCCTAGCCACTGACATACACCAGCATCACCTCACAGGTTGGCCCTCCTCTCTTCCCTTCCCATATGACTTTGGTTCCTGTTCCTTTCTGTTTTGGCCCGTTCTCAAAGGATCAGAGATTTAGAGCCGGAAGCTTCAATTCAAGTCCTCTCCCCTTTGACCCAGTCAGACTCACTTTGTGACCGTGGGCAAATCACTTAATTTCTCAGGGCTCTAAGTAACTTTCCAAGACTAAATTAAGGAGCAGACGCTGACTGCATTGGGAGAGAGAATTTGCTCTTCTGAGAAGTCTGTATGAATGAAATCATACATTCAGTACTTTTCTCTTACTGTGTACCAGTCACTGTGCTGAGTGTTGAGGAATTAACACACACGTGTACATGCACACACACAGGAAATAATCCTATACCCCTATAAGTATACACCTATGAGTATGTGCAGAAAAATATGTAGAGAATGCGTATAAATTAAATACCAGGTAATTATAGATCCCTCTTTTTTATAGATCAGGAAATGGAGGCTTTCTGCCCATACACATGTCTGTATCTCTCTCTGTGCCATCCTGACTTTATATAACATTTCTGTTAGCTAGAACCATAACCAGGAATTTTGTGATGGGGCAAGGGTTGGGGAGAGGAGGGAAGCTGGGAGAGTATGCCCCTGTACAATGAGAAGTTTCTGTACTGCCAAAGCATTGGTTGCTGCTGAGGGTAGAGAAGTGCCTGGGATGTGGCCTTTGTAGGAGGAACACGTCCTCGAATGAAGCTGTCTGCACTCTATTTCAGTGCTCTGGGGCACTGTCCAGATCGCCCTGTTTTTGTTACCTTTCTAACCATAGTTGTCCCTCATGAGATCCCTCCTTAGTTTTCTTAACTATTAATTAATTTGACCATGGTACATTAGAAACCACCCATTTTTATTCTTTCTCTATCTCTTTTAGTTAGTAAGGGAGTTTGTTGTTTGCAAAGAAGCCCGCATGCAAGGACCATCCCTTGCTGGAAGCAGGGCCCCATTCTTTGGACCTGTCCTGGCTAGTCCTGACAGCAAGCTGGTCTTGTACACAGTCACTGAGCCTAGTCCTTTATTTTCTTCAGTGCTAAAGTGTTTCCATGATAGTATCAAATTGGGTGTTCCCTTGAACAGATTTAACCTGTCGGTGCTCATTCAGCTTGTGTGAGCCTGTCTATTCTATAGATTTATAGAATTCTTCTATCAGTCTTCCTTGGTGAATAGGTGGTTGACTCTACTGAGATCATGGCTGCCCATTGGTTACCCCTGGCTCTTGTCATGTGGCCAACTCTCTTTTTTATCTAGTTCTATGTCTGTAAGAGAGGCATTGTGGTATGAAGGGTAGAGAGCTGACTTCAGAGCCTGGAAGACCCGGATTCAATTACCTCCTCCAACCCGACCTTTCTGTGTCACCCAGCACAAGTCTTTTAGTTCTCTAGGCAATTTTCAGACTGCTCTTGCAGTGAAGGTGCCAGTTTACATTGGTAGAGGGAATTTCCTCACCCAGGAACTTTTTGTCCCAATGAAAACACATGTCTGGTCCTTATCCTGTATTGCTTATCTGTATGTCTAAGAGGAAGGAAAGCCTAGCAAGGCTTTGGACTTTGAGTGGCAACATATAATAAATACAGGAATGTGGGTAGGTAGGAAAAGAGAGACCTTATATACTGGACTTAGTTTTGTTTCTATGAGTTTCTCCCCTTGCCCCCATCCCTACTAATCTACACTGAAGAGCGTAAGGAATTGAGATACTAAAATCCCCAATTCCTAGATCTCTTGGAATTTTTTTTTAAGAGAGTAGAGTATATATATGTAATGATGGGGCACAGTCTAGCTATTACAGACAAATAGGGAGACATAGGGATTTCTTGCCCTATGCTAGAGTGTTCAAAAGATAGACTTGAGTTTGAAGGTACCAGCTACGTAGCTAGGGGTATCTCTTCCTTGAATTCTAAAGAGTGTGGCAGCTGGGGCAAAGAATCTTCCAATGGGAATGAAAATTCTTCTAGCCAAGAGAGGAACGAGAAAGAATGCTCATTAAGGGGGAAAAGTCTAAAAAGATTCTTTTTCCTACAGGTGATTTTTGTTGGCCCTATGGTTAAGTGTTACTTAACACATGTTTCTTTTATGAAAAGACTATGGAAAGCATTGGGGCTTTAAACTAAAAGAGCATGGCGGAGTCCACTCTTCTTATGAGGAAGATATTGTATTGTAGCCATGGACACCAACTGAAGCTAAAAGCAGGGAGAGAGTCTATGATAACATCCCCAAGGCAGTGTCCAAAAGAGACTAAGAATGTGGCCCGCAGTGCCAGAGACATGGTAGAACAGACCTGGGGTGAGGTACGTGATGACATCACCAAAAGACATCATTTGTTTTGCTGTTTTGGAGGCACAAGTTGCCGTTCTACATATGGGCCCTAGCCATGTTTGTTCCCTCCGTGTTCCCATGTTTGTGCCCCTCTGTGATGTGCAATTTGGACACACATGTTCTTTCTGTGTGTGCCCCTTCATATATGTGCCTTGGCCACCTGTGTTCCTTATGTGTCTGCTTCTTTACATGTCTTCTCCACATGTATCTATGATTCCCACTGACGGTGCGCATATTTTTTGGAGCCTGTGCTCTAGGTTTATGGGGGAAATGTTCTCTGGCTCTTTTTCTTACCATGCTATTTCATTAGATGCCTTTGTTTTAAACTAATTATGTCACCTGTCTGAATATTAAAAGTGGGACATGGCACGTGTGCAGACCTATGAGTTTGCTCAAATGAAGGATGCAGGGGCTTCTGAGAGAATCATGGAAGTGCCCTGGGGAGACTAGAGTATATGTGAACATTCCTTTACTGGGAGCAGCCCTTTTCAACTGGTTCTCCAGCTAGAACTCCTTCCATCTTCAAAAAGTCCCGAGTTGGGCATCTTTTCACCACTTCATCTTCTTCTCAGGGTATCTTTGGAACTTTGAAGGGCGAAGTAGGCTGCCTGGCCCTGCCAGGGTGAGGTCAGAGCACACATGTTACAACTCTTTGTAGGTATAGTCATTGTAATGGTGATTCTACCTTCTCCACTTGACATTGTTTCATGTAAATCCTTCCAAATCTCATTATGTTCATCATGTCTGTTGTTTTTATTGTATTTATGGATATATGTTGTTAAATCGTTTTCAGTCGTGTTTGACTCTTTGGGATTTTCTTGGCAGAGATAATGGAATGGTTTGCCATTTCATTCTCCAGCTCATTTTATAGATGAGGAACTGAGGCAAACAGGGTGAAGCGACTTGCCCGGGCTCACACAACTAATATCTGAGGCCAGATTTGAACTCAGAAAGATGCATCTTCCTGACTCCAGGCCCAGCACTCCAGCCACTGTGCACATATAACCTAGTTCAAATGCCTTTGATTACTTGATTAATGCACTAGAAATGTCACAGCCTCCTTCAAAAGCAGATCACATATCATTCTCTTACATATAAACCTATCTCTTACTGGGATAACCCTCTTCTATATAACCTGAAGTGTTGCAGAGTTCATTTATTATTCAATGCAGAAGGAAAGATAGATTTTCTAGGGGAATAGTTATGATATCTACAAATAAAAGTATTTTGTCTGTTTCTCTAACTTCTTATTTTTTCCAGCCTTACAGCTATTCTTGGCATTTCTGATATCATAGCCAACGTAAGGAAGAACTTCCTAAACAATCAGAGCTTTCAAGGCTAAAAATGTTAACCCTATCTTCATACTAAAACCTAGGAAGTGCTTATCAGATAATAACAGGTGAAAGGAAAGAACTGGAGATTTATTTGTTTGGAGGATATTGGTGGGAGGGGAATTTGCTCTCTGTTTGGTTCCAGAGGCCGGGCCTGGAAGCAAGGAGAAATTGCAGGGAGGCCGATTTGTGTTTGATATGAGAAAAATCTTCCTAAATTAGTTACCCAAAAGGGCTGCCATGGATGCTAGTAGCCTTGCCTTCCCTAGAGGTCTTCAAGAAAAATCATGATGAGTTGGAACTCTCAGTAATTAAAGTGGGTTAGTTTTGTTTCGAATGCTTGCGTGAATGAAAAGCATTTATTAGACGTTTGCTAGAGACCAAGCACTGTGCTAAGCACTACGTATAGAAATACAGAAGTGAGACAGACTTTGCCCTAAAGAGTTTCCATTCTAAAAGGAGAGCCCACATGTATAAGGGAGAGGTTATTGGCGTGGACTGTTTAGGTCTGTCCAGTTGCAGGTATGTTGAGTGGAGAGTGGAGCCGTAGAGGAATTCATTGACATGCTTTTTCCAGAAGCATTGGAAGTGTTGATTTGGTCATTGTTCCCAGAGCAAGAGGTGGAGAGCGGAGGGTGTGGTTTGGGGAAGATGGGCACTGTAGCAGGCAGGCGGGGGTGGGGTGGCGACATGGGATGTGGTGCTTGGCCCTTGGGCGGGGGTCCCAGCAATGAGGGGTCAGCAGCAGTGCTCATGTTGTATCTCCAATGTTGGCCCTGAATTTCAAGCATATGCTTTTTATTGTGTTGGGCGGGCCGGGGGAATCCTGCTACTGGTATTCTTTTAAAAACCTCCAATGGCTATTAGCCATCCGCTAAGGACGTGGTAAGAGAGCGCCTCGCTACCCTTGATGAATCTAGGTCACCCAGCCTAGGTGTGTGGCCTCCTCTGGTCCTCAAACAGCTGGTGAATATTCCTGCCCGGTCCCTGTCAGCATCATTTGAGAGATTGTGGAAGATGGCTGAGGGGCCGCAAGATGGCAGAAGGGCAGATGTCTCGATTGTCAAAAAAAGGAGGGAGGTCAGACTCTGCCGACTCTAGGCCGGTGAGTCTGATTTGTGTTTTAGAGAAAATTGGTCGCTGGACGTCCAGAAAGGGAAGCAGTGATGATGCAGAGCTAGCCCAGGTTCGTTAGAAATAGGTTGCATGAGACTAACTTAATTTCTTTCTTTCTTTCTTTCTTTCTTTCTTTCTTTCTTTCTTTCTTTCTTTCTTTCTTTCTTTCTTTCTTTCTTTCTTTCTTTCTTTCTTTTTTTTTTGATAGACTCACTGAGCTAGTAGAAGAGGGGAATGTTGTAGAGGTCATTCACTTAGATCTTGGCAAAGCTTTTACAGGTTAGACAATAATGAAGTAAGATAGATTCAGAACTCGGATGGGTGGACTCAAAGAATAATTTTTTTTAAGCTTTTATTTAGTATTTTATTTTTCCCCAGTTACATGTAAAAACAATTTTTGACATCTGTTTTTAAAACTTTGACTTCTAAATTCTTCCCCTTCCTCTCCCTCCCTCTCCCCCCCGCCACTGAGAGGGCAAACAATTTAATACAGGTTATATGTGTGTAGTCATGCAAAACATATCCCTAATAGTCATTCTGTGAAAGAAAATAGAAAAAAGCTCAAGAAAAATAAAGTAAAAAAAGTATGCGTCAATCTGTATTCGGACATCATCAGTTCTTTCTCTGGGGATGGATAGCACTTTTCATCATAAGTTCTTCAGAGTTGTCTTGGATCTTTGTGTTACTGAAAAAAGCTAAGTCAATCTGGTTTAGCCCGTCTGATCCATCGAAGGTTCCCAGCCTTTACTGCTAGAGGAGTAGGATGGCTGGCTTCCATTCACCCCTTTCTCATCCCTGACTTCAACTCATGTCCTCGTCTTGGCCCTACGAGTCAGCCTAATGCCTCTCCGAGGCTGGGGAGATAATTATGGTCCTCTTCTTTTCATTGGCCCTTTCAGATCTGGCCAAGGTCCCTGGTAACCAGCAAGTAGTCGCACAGATTGCTTGAAGTGATAAGCCTCCAGAAAACAAGAGACTTTGGAGGGGGTGGGGCAAAATGTTGACTTCTGTGTGTGTTCCTACCCCCTCGGCTAAGGTCCATCCATATTCTCTTACTCAGGTAAACCTCCCTGTCTTTTTAAGTTTTCAAATTCATTAGCATATTGGTTCTTAAATATCTTGGTTTTAGGACCCCTCTATCTCTTAAAAAAATTATTGAGGGCCCCCCAAAGAGCTTTTCTTTGTGTGGGTTATATCAATAGACATTTACCATATTAGAAATTAAAATCTTTGTATTATTATGAAAATAGTTTTGCCCTCATGGACTCTACAAAAGTATCTCAGGGACCGAGACAGGGGTCAGCAGACCACACCTTGAGAATTACTGTTTCGTCATATAATAGTGGAACATAATGTTTCCTGATAATGGCTTTGATTTGCCATAATATCACTTTTAAAATTTCTAATTTTCATGACTTTTGTTTTTATGATTACATTGGTTAATATTTTACCAATTTTCTCAATCTCTGCAAAACAAACTGTTTTTATTTGCTAATTTAACTTTAAAAATTGATTTGCTTCTCTACTTATTTTTCCTCTTCTATCTGCTTTTTTCATTTGACCTATTTCTTTGTTCCTCTTCTAATGTGTTTGAGATCAGACCTGATTCATTTAGTTTCTGTTTTTATCTCTTCTCAATATAGATTTGTTGCTAAGAACCATTCTGGCTCCATCCCATAGCCATTTTGTTATTTTTCTAGTTCTTTCTTGAATGATTTATTATTTAATAGGTGGGCACAGAGAAGGGCAGTGAAAGAGATGTTGGAAAATATTTTGGAGATAGGATTTCAACCCAAATCTCATTGAACCATCATATCCTTTGGGTGGAGACCCCCTTTGGTAACTAAACATCCATTCCAGTCAGAGAACCTCAGGGTCAGATAATCTTGGATCCTAGGCTCCAACTGACAGCACTGTTTAGAAATTGAGCACTGGTTTTAAAATATATATATATTAAAGGGATCTTTCTATCTCTTTTTGCACTAGGTTAGATCTGAACAAATGAATTTGGAATCCACTGTTGTCTCATGCAGATGGAGTCCGTGCATAAGCCAGGGGTGAGTCAAGATCGCTAAATAGAAGAAAGGCACCCTTGTGGTGGGGTGGGGATGATAGCTACATAGTGTGCATGAGCTTTGGCAAAAGGGGTGAGGGGGGATGGGGGAGCTGGCTTTGAGTAGTTGCTGTCTGATTGGAAGACTGGGAAATGTGTGAATTACCCCTAGACTGTAAGCTGCTTGAGGGCAAGAAGGGTTTCATTTTTATCTTTGCATCCTAAGGTCCTGGCACAATGCCCGGCACAGAGTGGGTGCTTAATAAATGCTCCTAGTTGATTGCCTGGGTTGTGAAGTGGGGGAAGGAGATGTTGAGTTCATGCATACTGCTTCTGTGGATTCTGCCTCCAATGTATCCTCCACACAGCTGCCAAAGCAATTCACTCAAGGCCCAGGTCTGACCATGTGCTGCCTTGCCCAAAAGTCTTCAGGGGCTCTCTGTTAGCTCCAGGATAAAAGTTAAGCTCCTCACTTCTGGTATTACCAGTCCTGCCCCATCTGGCTCTGGCCCGTCTTAACAGATGCATTTTATACCAAATCAGCCTAATTGCTGGTTCCTGACTTTGCCCATCCATCTTCCCCCCCAGTGCCTTTACATAGGCTGTTTCCCATAGGGGCCAGCACAGTGCTCGGCACATGGCAATAAATGTTTATTGAACTGAATTGGTTTAATGATCTGGATGTTTGCCTTCCAACCAAGGGCTAATAAGATGAATGAATAAAGTGGAACAAAATAGGAAACTGTAATTTCAAACAAGTGTGCAAAACACTGTAATGACATTGTAAATAGCTGCTGGAATGCTCCTGTGGTCCCAGAGTTTTTAAAAGAAAAATAGTGATTGAGACCGATGAGGTCACTCTAAGTGCTTGAAACCCTTTCATGAAAAGGTGCTGTGCAAGTACAAGATAGGATTTCTCTTTCTTCCTTTGGAAAAAACCAATGCATTTTAATAAAAACAATATTGATTCCATAAAAACAACCAGCTGAATTTGCTCAGTTACTCTCTACTGCAAAAATAATTTAATTTCAATACATGCTTTTTATTTACCTTATTTACCATGAAAGTATTTACAATCCTTTTTAGTTACGTCCTCCAACTTGGTAGCAGAATTCTTTGTCCATTCATTCTCATTCTCTTCTCCTCTTGTCTGGTGGCAGGTGAGTCCGTGTAGCGTATGGGATGGAGAGCTGGCCTCCGAGCCTAGAAAACCTTGAAGTCCTGATTCTGAAGCCTATGGTCTGTCTGCCTGAGGGAAAGTCACTTGACCAGTAAATTCTCTAAGACTGTGAGGTTCAGAACCAGAGGCTGTATATCTGCATTAGTAAAACTAGTTCCCAAATCCCTGAAACATAGTGTTGTCCCTCCCTGTACCATTGGGAGCTGAATGAATGAATGGGAAGGGATTTATTAAGTGCCTTTTGTATGCCAGGCACTGTGTTCACTGTGCTGGGGATACATTACAAGAAAGTATGACAGTCCCTGCCTTTACAGATTCTACATCCTGATGGGAGAAGACAGCGTATAAAGGGGACCTGGAAAGGGAGATGGGGACATGGCGACAGAGGCCTGTTTTGCCTAGCACACTCACGCCAAACTGCGCTCCCCTTCCTGCCCGGCGCAATACACCTTTCTGATCAACCATCCAGCCTGTCTTGGGCTGGAAATTTGTTTCACTCTGTCTTTTTGTGGGTTCTGCCGCTTTAGAATTTGTTATAGAGCCATTTTTTAGTATTTGGCGGGGTTTGGGGGAGAGCTCAAGCAAGTCACTGATTTCACTCTGCCATCTTGTCTCCAGCCCCACAAGTATTTCTTAGATGCTTAAATATGCCGGGAGGATTTTGTCTCCATTCTTCTGGTTCTTACCTTCCCTGGAAAATAGAACCTTCTTGAGGCAGCTGATGGTACAGGAAGATCAGTGTTCAAATCCAGCCTTGGACGCTTACCTAGCTGTGTGACCTTTGGTAAGTCCCAGTTTCTCCCTCTGTAAAATGAGGATATTTATAGCACCTCCGTCCCAGGATTGTAGTGAGGATCAGAGGAGTTAGCATATGTAAAGAACTTTGCAAACCTTAAATTGCTCTGACAATGCCAGCTAGTATGGAAGGCATTCCGTTTTGGCTTTGTGTTCTTAAGGCTTAGCATGTAATTGGTGCCTCATAAGTAAGCAGTTGTTGAGTGATTGATTTGATTCTGCTTTTGTCGTTTGAACTTTGTATCATTTAATCAATTTCTTCCCAGATTTCTTTATGTTCCTCATACTTGTCCATCTTAAAGTCTTTATGATATTCCATCAGGTTTGTACTTAGATTTTTTTAACCATGCTTTTACTACTGGACGTTTCCATTTTTAAAAAATTAAACATACTGCTGCTCTGAAATTCTCTGGGTAAAGAATGAAAAAAGATGATTTTTATATGTTCACTGCAAGACTGAAGTCCAGGCTGACTTCACAGCCATCTTGGGGAAAGGGGTTCCCAAGCACCCTCAAATGAGAGCGAGTCCCCAGATGAGGCCAGTCACCAATCAGGTATCTGATTCTGTGGTCCTGTTCCTGAGTAGAGCCTGCCTCAGGGCCAGGAAAACCCTGGCTCACGTCCTGTTTCTGATACACACTGGCTGTGGGACCCTGGGCGTGTTCCTTATCTCCACAGTGGTCTGGCAGAGAAGGTGCCAACCAGCTTTAGCAGAGGGGTTCCCTCCTCAGGGAATTTCTATGCCAGTGAAATTACTGTGAGGTGCGGGCTTACAAAGACTGAGGAAAAAAGAGAGAAACAGGCCCTGCCTTGGGGAGCTTATGTTTTATACATACACACACACACACACACACACACACACACACATCTATACAAAGAAGTACATCAAGTCAAGGATGTTCTGGGTGGGAATGGGGGGCATGGTGGAAGGGAGAAGTCACCAGCAGACTGGGGAATCAGGAGTGTCCAGAAGTAATTCAACTCAATGGAAAAATGATGAGAAGCTTTTTATCTAGTGTCTGCCTCTTTTGAGAGTGATGGTGAAGCCATGGAGAAATGATGATGGAAGGGAGGCCACCTCGATTTGTCAGAGGCTGGGATTAGATATGAACAGCACTGCCTTGACTTGCCGAGTTGTACCAGCATGCTTTGGCCATGACACGAGACCAGGAAAATCAGGAGCCTCTTGGCCGAAATGTTTCCCTCTTGTCAGCTCTTATTTAAAAGCAGCCCGTCTAAAAGGGGAGCTTTCTGAGGGACTCGTGCACCACTGTCTAGCCAGGGGACAGATTATGCTGCTTGTAGAGTCAGGTACCTTGGAGAGGGAGGAGAAAGATATGGTGCACAGCTAGAGACTGTCTGGGGACCTCAAACGGGAGAGTTCAATGTTCGAGGAATGTGACTGTGTTCTTGGTGATATATTCACTATTTATAAATATGTTGTGATGAAAGACTGGCTAGTGTTAACTCATGTCCCTAATTGGAAAATTCAAGTCAGTGTCTTCTGATATTTGTTAAGGTGAAAGAGAAACCATTCACTAGTGAATACAGTCAGGGAGACCTGAATTCAAATCCTATTTTAGACACTTACTAAGCTGTGTGACCCTGGGGAAGTTACTTAACCTCTCAGCCTCAATTTCTTCATCTGTAAAATGAAGGGATTGAAGTATGTCTGTTTGGAGTCTTGAAGATAGCTATCTTGGCCTCCCCATCCTCCTTCATGGCCACACTTCTCTTTGCCATGCTACATAATCCACATTTCCCTAGGCCAATCCTTGATATCCTGGGAGTCCTTCTCAGAATGCACCCCAGTGCGCCAGTGTCCCTTCCTAAAATGGGCTGCCCAGAGCTGGACATCTTATTCTAGCTGTGGTCTGACCAGGAGAGGGTCAGTGAGATTATTACCTTCCTTACTGTAGGCATTATATTCCTGTTAATATAATTTAAGATGATATTTCTGGGCACCTTGATAAATTGAAGAGTATCTGTAAGAAGGTCACCATGATGGTGAAGTGTCTTGAGATCATCCCATATGAGGACTGGGTGGAGGAAATGAGGATGTGTAGCTTGGTGTGGCTGCCAAGGGTGGAAATAGGAACAATGGCTGGAAGATGAAGAGACAAATTTAGGCTGAGACTTTCTATCCCTTGGAGCTGCCCAAAAGTGGAAGAGGATGCCTCAGGTCATAGTGGGTTCCTGCTCCCTGGAGATCTTCCAGCCAAGGCTGGATGACTGTTTTTGGGAAAGTTACGAGGGGGAATGCTTGTTCAGGTATGAGTTGGGCTAGGTGACCTTGGAGGTCTCTTCCTACTCTGAGATTCAGAGAATCTTTGATTAGGCCCAGGCCACGTGAGTTAGTGGCAGAGGTCCAACTGGTCCTCTGGTTACCGTTCCTCTAAGTACGCGATCAGTTACCATGACTGTTCTCTTATGGTGTGTCTGCCAGTAGATCTGAGATACGTGATTGATGGTGGCATTCCCTACAAACATGGAGATCGCAGTCCTGTCCGTGCTGAGCAGCTCTTGGCCGAGTCCTCCCATAAATTCTCCACAAGGAGTCCATCCGTCATGTCGGAGGCCTTCCTTGTATTTTCTAGATGTTGTATACATAATGGTGCATGTGTTGTCTCCTCTGCTAAAATGTGAGCTCCTTGATGGCAGACACTGTTTTCGCCTTTCTTTGTATTCTCAGTACTTAGTGGAATGCCTGGCACATAGTAAGTGTTTAAGAAATGCTTCTTGTCTCGTTGACTTGACTCGCATGGATTCCAGCGCAATGCACAGTCTGCTCATCAGTTCTCCCCTTTTCTTGAGATGTGGCCTGCCCACGTTTTCCCCCAGGCACCGATTTCTCCAATATTTCTCCTGTGTGATTCCTTATTTGCAACGTGGTACAGTTTGTTTATGTTCGCAGTTGTTCTCTGGATTATGCCCCGCTCCATTTCTTTGGAGACCATCATATTCTGTGACTTGCAGCCTCAAAGCATCTCTGGCAGATGGGCCTGTGTTTCAAAGAGAAACTTGGAATCCTTAAAAGTGCTGTACAATTTCCCAGAGGCCATTTATCTGCATCTCTTCCTTCTCTTCAATTCTGGACCCAACCCATTGTCCATTTGCAAGGCCTTACCAAGACATCTAGGCTGATGGATGTGTTCTGTAGGTTTTCCAGCTGCGTGGCGTGGCAGCCCATGAGGACTGAGGCATCTCTGTTCTTTGCCTTATTTTCTCACCACTATACCCCACCCTGACCTCTGCCTCTTCTGAAGCAGTCAAAAGCAGGGAATGCCATTGACAGCCCCAGCCCCAGCCCCAGGCTGAGGCGGCTGTTGGCACAAGTTCAGATGCACTAAATTAGTCCAATGGCCTCTGGTGTCAGATGAATTCATCCCCCCACCTCCAAGGGTGACATATGGCAGATACCCCCTGAGAGATAGTTCTGGTTTTATCTTGCTTTATCTTCTCCTGACTCCTGACGAGCTAACACTGAGGCCGTGATGACAGGACGCTTTTCCACAAGGACTTTATGAGCTGGCTGTAAAACAAGAACTAGTCCTGTTCCCCCCCACAGTGACTTCCTCTGTCCTCCCTTCCCTCCCTCTCTTAGACTAAGCAGTCCTGGAAGGGCATCTCCCCTCCAGGAAAGTCTCCCCATGTTCATTAGTCCCTAGTCCACACACAAGCTCTAAGGTCACTTCTTGGGAAGGTTAGCTTGCTGTCCCACCTCGGTTCAGATCTAACCTTGGATGCTCACTAACTGGGTGACCCTGGGAGCACTGACCTTGACCTTCCTCCAATGCTGTTTCCTTATCTGTAAAATTGGGATTCTAATACAATCTGCCTCCCGGCCTTGGTACGAGGATGAAATGAGATACTAGATCCAAAGCCCTTTGCCAGCCTCAAAGCTGCGTACAAATATTGGTGATGGGCACGAGCTTGTTAGCACATCGTAGCTTGTACGTCGTCTGCCCATTAGACTCGGGTCTTTAGGGCACTCACTGCTGACTTTCCCCTGTCTTTGTATCTCCACCACTTGGTATGGTGCCTGGCATGTGGTAGGCACTTACTAAATGTTTCTTGACTGACACATGAAACACCTTGTCCATTTCCTCCCCCTCCCTCTTTCCTCATTCCCTCCTTCCTCCTCCTCCTCCTTCTTGCCAGGTTTCCTTGTCTCTCCCAGGCTGGAAGTTGCTTCTCACAGCCTCACCCCACTGTTCCAAATCCTTGGAAGCTTTGACTTTCTCCATTTCTGACCTTCGCCGGGTTTCTCAGGCTGTGGCCTCCTTCTCCCAGGGGTCGTCATGTTGGTTCCAGACACTGCAGATGCTTGATTAACTTTAACCTCACTTTAGCTCAGAATTCCCCTAATTAAGTGATCTGTCAGCTTCAGTGTTCCCAGTAGCGGGACCACAGGCCCGTGTGCTACCACAGGAAGTAGCATTTGAGCAACAGGAGGAAATTACAAAGAGACCAGTGTTGACTTGATGGGGAATGGGATGCCCCTGGAGGGGCTGGGGTCCTCCTCCTTGGGGGTCATCAAGCAGAGGCTGGGCGAGAACTGTCAGATATGTTAGATTGAAGATTCCTTTTGTATTTGGTTTTTTTTTCCCCCAAAGACAAAGTAAAGAATTTTAATTCTAATAGACAGCATTACTTTTCTGGTAAAGAAAAAAAAAGTGGAACCCAAAGGAATGCCCATTGGTTGGGGAAAGGCTGAACAAGCTGTAATGTACAAATCTACTAGACTACTAGAAAGCAGAACCAAGAGAAGAGTAAACAAAAAGAAAACAATGTGAAAATGATCTGAAAAAAGACCAAAGCAGACACCAGTCCATGCTCCAAAGGACAGTCGGCGAGACATTCCTCTCCCTCCTCGAAGACAGTTGGGGCTGTGGGTGTGGCGTGAGGCATACACTGGGGGTCTCTGTCTGGCTACAAGCGGGCTCTGCAGTGGCAGGCACGGGGGATGAGAGGGAAACAACGGAGACAGCAGAAACCACAGAAGTGGTTTCTAGGGATGTGTACCTGCCCAGCACACCACTGCTTCTTAGAAAGATCAGAGACCAAAAGAGTCCCTGGTTGTGAAAAGCACATGGCACATTTTCTCACTCTTCTCCCAGGTGCATCCCAAGGCTCTCACATTCATTCCCCTTGTGGGAGACAAGGTTCTGCTTACTTCATTCTGTCATTCCAAGTCTTCTCATGCTCCTGCAGTTCTTCCTAGCTTTCATTTTTATTTTATTATTTTATTTTATTTTTACTTTGAATTTATTTTATTAATTTATTTTGATTTATCAATAATCACTTCCATATGCTTTTGAGTTTAAAATTTTTCTCCCTCTTCCTCCCCACCATCCTCCCCAAGACGGCACACAATCTGATATAGGCTATACATTTACATTCCTATTAAACGTATTTTCACATTAGTGAAGTTGTAAGTACAAATTCTCACTAGTGTTTTGCTTTTGACCACCGCCTCCCTCAGTCCCTCCCTCCCTTTCCCTTTTCTTCCCCTTTAGCCTTACTGCTTCTTCCCTCCCTTCTATTCCCCCCCTCCCTTTTCTTTTCCCTTTTCCCTCCTACTGCCTATAGGGAAAGTTAGATTTCTATACCTGATTGTTATTCCCTTCTTGAGCCAAATCTTATGAGAGTAAGATTCAAACAATGCTCACCCCCCTCCCTTCTTTCCCTGTGCTGTAATAGGATTTTCTGTCTTTTCCTGTAACGTAATTTATTCTTGTCTGTCTCCTCCCTTCTCAGTACATTTTCTAAGATCAGACTAATCCACTTACTTGGATCCATTTAACCCACTTGATTAGATTTTTTTTTATCATTACATCAAAGTCAACTAATATCCACCCCCTTTGTGTATACTCCTTTAATATGGTGTAGTAACAATACAGTTCTGAAGAGATGCAAGTGTCATATTCCCTTGTAGGGATGTAAACAGTCAGCCTTTATTAACAACATTTTGCATCTTTCTGTCCCAATTACCTTTTCATGTCTTTCTTGAATCTTGTACTTGAAGATCAAATTTTTTGTTGACCTCTGGTCTTTTTATCAGGAAGGCTTGGAAGTCTCCTATTTCATTGAATATCCATTTCCTCCCTTGAACAATCATGCTCATTTTTGCAGGGTAGTTGATCCTTGGCTGCAATCCAAGCTCCTTTGCCTTATGGAATATCATGTTCCATGCCCTGCGGTCTTTTAATGTAGAAGCTGCAAGGTCCTGTGTAATCCTGACTGTGGTTCCATGATATTTAAATTGTTTCTTTCTGGCTGCTTGCAGCACCTTCTCTTTCATCTGGTAATTTTGGAATTTTGCTATTATATTCCTTGGCGTTGTCAATTTGAGATCTCTTTCAGGTGGTGACTGGTGTATTCTTTCTATGGTTATTTTACCTTCTGGTTCTAGGACTTCAGGGCAGTTTTCCTTTATGATTTCCTGAAAGATACTGTCCAGGCTCTTTTTTTCATCATGATTTTCAGGTAGTCCAATGATTTTTAAATTGTCTCTCCTGGATCGATTTTCCAGGTCAGTTGTTTTACTGATGAGGTATTTTACATTTTCATCTATTTTTTCATTTTTTTGTTTCTGTTTGACTGATTCTTGCTCTCTCATAGATAGAGTCATTAGTTTCCATTTGTCCAATTCTAGTTTTTAACAGATTGTTTTTTCTGTTAGTTTTTGTACTTCCTTCTTCGGCCAATTGTATTTTTTAAGGGATTTGTTTTCTTCAGTGTACTTTTTTTCCAATTGGCCAATTGTATTTTTTAAGGACTCTTCTACCTCTCTCATTAGACTTTTAAAATCCTTCTTGAGCTCTTCTAAGAAGGCTTTTTGGGCTTCAGACCAGTTCATATTCCCTTTTGATGTTGCAGATGTGGGTTTGTTGACAATGTTGTCCTCTTCAGAATTTCTGTCTTGATCTTCTCTCTTCTCATAATATGAATCTATGGTACATTTCTTTTTACTCATGGTGTTTCTTTATTCCCTGGCCTTTAAAGAGATTGAGCTCTCCTGCTGGGGAACAGAGGGCACTGACCCAAGCTTCTTGTGTTGGGAGCCTAGGTCTTGGTCACTGGCTTTGTGTGTTGGGGCCTCTTATGTTGGTGATTGGAGGCTGTAGGTTTCTGGCATCTGACCTTGTGTTGGGCTGGAATCAGCAAGGCTGGAACTTTCAGGCAATTCTAGGTTGCCTGCTTTTCCTTTCCTTTAGCTTTCTTCAGCTCCTTTTAGATGGGTGCTACAGGGTGTTTATCTGCCTGGGGCCCCTTGCAATGCTGCTTCCCTCGTTTCTGCCAATGCACTGGGAGATTCCTTTGCAGTAGAGTGCCGGGGTACCTGGTGGTTTTCTGAGCTGGTTTCCACCAGTTCCCCCCACCCTCACTGAGTCATTCTGTGGTCTGGGTGTTGGTGTTTGCCTGCTCTATCGCCTGGGCTTCAGGATCTCTTCCTGGTTGACAGTTGGAGGTTCTGACAGCTTACCTGGTATTGGGTTGGAATCAGCAAGGCTTGGACTTTAGGAAGACTTTAGGTTGCTTTCTTCAGCTCCTTTCAGATGAATGCTGCAGGGTGCTTATCCGCCTGGGGCCCATTGTAGTGCTGCTTTGCCTGGGAGACCTGTTTGCTGAGCTGCTGTACTGCTGTTCCCTGTCTTTCTTCTAGTTCATGTGTTCTGGGTTTTTTTTTTTTCCTCTGAGGTGATATTTTCTGGGTTTTCAAAGGTTGATAGTGGAGGGTGAGAGCAACTACCTTTTTACTTTGCCATCTTGGCTCCTGGAAGTCCTTTTGTATTTGTTAATCGACTCCTGAAGATCCTTTCAGGTCTGAGATTTGCTGATTCTCTGATTCTGTGAAGGAAACTCTGGATTCTGAGAAGCAGAGGTGAGGAAGAAGAGCATTGCTGGCCCGGGGACCAGTCAGTGCCACGTGGACGCTTCGTGTCTGGTGTAGAGTGTGTCCCATATGTCCTTTCTCCTTCCAGTACTAGTTCGTGTTCTTCCAGGAATGCCCCTTAGAGTATCTACCCAACACAATGGGGCTGTTCTCTAGGTGTTTTAATATTGTGTGGCTGAGGCTGTAATCTGTCATCTCTTGTTCTTTCCCTTCTCTAGTTTCTGCTCAGTCTACCTTCCCTCCTTCCCCCCAAACCATGTTTAGGGCAGATCACAACTTGTCCATGTCTGTCTGTCCCATGTGACTCCTATCTATGGCCCCTCCGAAGTTCTCCAATGGGCTGAAGACTTCCCTCGCTTCCTTCTGATGTTCCAAGGGTACCAGTGGAACACAGAGGGCAGCCACCCATCAGTCCTCCCTCTCCTCATCTTCTCTTTCTGTCTTACAGTTAATAATACCAGTAACAGCTAGCATTTATGTAGTGCCTACTGTGTGCCAGGCATTGTGCTAAGTGCTTTTCAAATACTTTATTTGAGTTTTATGATGACATCCATCACTCCCATCTTTCGGAGTTCCTTGTTGGTTGTATGCCCCACCCACCATGTACCCTTCCGTTGCCTCTCTGTGGTGGTCATCTTTGGTTCTTCAGAGACAGTGGTGTTCCAGGTCTTAGTTCCATAAAGCAATGGTGGTGAGATATTAGTATTGAAAAGATGGGACTTTACTGTCACGGAAGCTTGGGGTTTGCGATTGCCTGAAAGCAACTCTCCTGAAAAGCACTCCTGAAAATTGCTGAAAGCACTCTCCTTTTCAGCCAGGCCTAGCTCATTATTCATTTGCATGATCTGCCCAGGATAGACATACTTTTGGGTAGGCTCTAGAGGCTTGTATTATTCATATGTGTGTTGAAATCTGGACGTGATCTACTTGATCTTTTTCAGTATAGCTGGTCAGGCCAAACTCCTTTGTGTGATTACAGATCTCTTCTGGGCAGTGTCTTGGGCCCAACGCAACCACCACCCTGTCATGTGGGACTCATCATTCACAAGGAACTCCTCCGTCACAGCGGCGACTGTTTTGGGTGAGCATCCCTCTCCTTTCGTGTCCTGCCTGATGTTTGCCAGCAGAGGGTCACTGGGCAGGGTCATTTCTACTGGGATTTCCTCTAAGGAATCTTGAATGCTATTGATATATGGCTGGGAGACCCCTTGTTGTAAAGGAACCCATAAGGAAGTGTTTTGTTTTGCTGAGGCAAATTTGTAATTTGTATATTTTATTATTAAATTATATATAATTTATAATTTATAAAAATTATAATTATGAGACAAGTTTATAATTAACCAGCAACGGTCATAGTGAGACTTTGTGTGTTCTTTGTTTTTAAGTCAGTTGTGAGACGGTAAAGATGTGGTCCCTTGGTGAACGTCATTAGAAAAAGCTCATTTGTTGCCTATTAATACTGTCATGTTTATGCACAGATGTAGACTTTGTATAGATGGGGGAGTAGGCACAAAGTTTAGGAGTTGTTCATGTTTTCTTGGCCACTTTTTTGGGGGGAGTCAGTAAGGTCTGAGATTTCTTTCCATGCCTCCTTTCGACCTTGTAAACCAGTCTCTCCAATGCTCTTACAAGTAGAATGCCTTATGAATGGATTTCTATGTATACCTGATCCAGTCTGACTGCTTTCTCTCTTTTTTACTCTCTTCAGTGCTGTTTCTCCATCTTCTGTAAGCAGTTCATGTACTGTGTGCCTATATATAGATATACATGTATGTCTCTATACACGTGTACTAGGATGCTGGGGTCCGAGTGTGGTGGTTCCACTATCCTTGAAAGAGGAAACAGTGGCGTAATTTTGACCATTACCCGTCCCCCCATCCCTGCCATTTTCCTTCGGTTTGTCGTCTTCTTTCTGTTCTCGCCCTTGAGTGCTCCTGGGGTGACTTTGTTTAACGGGACAGCTTGCCAAGCTCTCTTCAGTCTGGTTTTATCCTCCATTGCTGCTTTGTGCTGTATGAGACGATGTTACTCACAATCATCCATCATCCGCCTTCCCAAGATTTTATAAATGAGTCTGCGTTGTAACCTGGTGGTGCCTTTGGCAGCACTCTGTCTCCATTGAGCAAGAAAGCCTAATGTTTGCTGACTAAGATCCTTTCTGGACTTTTGTTATCTTGGTTGTAGCAATTAATTTTTTGTTGTTTAGTCATTTTTCAGTTGTATCTGACTCTTTGTGACCCCTTTTGGGGTTTTCTTGGCAGAGTGGTCGGCCATTTCCTTCTCCAGCTCATTTTACAGATGAGGAAACTGAGGCAAACAGAGTGAAGTGACTGACCCAAGGTCTCACAGTTAGTATGTGTCTAAGGCTGGATTTGAACTTGGGAAATGGAGTCTTCCTGACTTTAGGCCTGGCTCTCTATCTATTGTGCCACCTAATTGCCTCAGTAATTAATTTGTATTGGTTTAGATTCTGGATAAAATTATTATGGTCAGTCATTTCTGCCATCCATTTCCCATTTTTGATTTCCAGTAGTTTATTTAAATAATTCAAAGTTACATTTCCTTTCTTGAATACCATATCTGTTTCTCATTACTATGCTTTCTTTTTGTTTATTATAAATTTTGACCTTAGCTCTGACAAATTGATGATCTGATTTTGCACAGACATCTGACTCAGGGCTAACTCCTGTAGCAATAAGTCTTTTCGTGTCTTTTAAGTCAGTGTTATTCTTTGTGTTGTTTGGTGATCACCATGGCCAGTTCCTATGAGTTAATTTTCCTCCTACTTAATAGTATTTTATATTTTCCAATTACATGTAAAGATAGTTTTCGACATTCACTTTTATAAGATTTTGAGTTCCACATTTTTTCTTCCTCCCTCCCCTCCCCAAGGTGGCATGCAATGTGATATAGGTTATACATGTACAATCGTATTAAACATATTTCCACATTAGTCATGTGTGAAAGAAGAATCAGAACAAAAGGGAAAAAAAGAGAAAGAAAAAGCAACAAAAAAAGAGAAAATAGAATGCTTCTACCTGCATTCAGACTCCATAGTTCTTTCTCTGGATATGGATAGCATTTTCCATCATGAGTCATTTGGAATTGTCTAATTGTCCTTTTATTAAGAGGATTTGTTCTGTGAAGTTTGGATTCATTCAAAGAGCCACACTTGAGGACTTAAGGCACACGTGGCCTCCCAGGCTGCAGGTTCCCTACACCTGGTTAAGATCATTGCCTTGCTGAGAACAGTTAAGTCATTCATAGTTGATCATCGCACAGTGTGGCTGTTACTGTGTGCAATGTTCCAGTCCTGCTCGTTTTACCCTGCATCAGTTCAAATAAGTCTTTCCAGGTTTTTCTGAAGTCTGCCTGCTCATATCTTATAGCACAGTAGTTTTCCATTACATTTATATACCACAGCTTGTTCAGCCATTCCCCAACTGATGGGCATCCCCTCAATTTCCAATTCTTTGCCACCACAAAAAGAGCTGCTATAAATATTTTTATACATGTGGGTCCTTTTCCCATTGTTGTTATCTCTTTGGGATACAGACCTAGTAGTAGTATTGCTGGATCAAAGGGTATGCACAGTTTTGTAGCCCTTTGGGCATAGTTTCATTTGCTCCCCAGAGTGGTTGGATCAGTTCACAACTCTACTAGCAATGCACTAGTGTTCCAATTTTCCCATACCTTCTCCAACATTTATCATTTTCCTTTTCTGTCATATTAGCCAATCTGATAGATGTGAGGTGGTATCTCAGAGTTGTTTTAATTTGCATTTCTCTAATCAATAGGGATTTAGAGCATTATTTTTCATATGACTATAGATAGCATTAATTTCTTTATCTAAAAACTGCCTGTTCATATCCTTTGACCATTTATCAATTAGGTATTGGCTTGTATTTTTATAAATTTGACTCAGTTCTCTATATATTTTAGAAATAAGCCTTTATCAGAAACACTGGCAGTAAAAATTGTTTCCCAGCTTTCTGCTTCCCTTCTAATCTAGGTTGCGTTGGCTTTGTGCAAACCCTTTTTAATTTAATGTAATCAAAATTATCCAATTTGTGTTTCATAATGTTCTCTCTCTCTCATAAATTCTTCCCTTCTGCATGCATCTGATAGGTAAACTATTCCTTGCTCTCCTAATTTGCTTATGGTATCACCTTTTATGTCTACACCAGGGGTGGAGAACCTGCGGCCTTGAGGCCCCGTGCAGCCCTCTCGGTCCTCAAGTGCAGCCCTTTGACTGAATCTAAACTTAACAGAACAAATTCCCTTAATAAAAGGATTTGTTCTGTAAAACTTGGACTTGCCACACCCAAGGACCTAGAAGGCCTCAAGTGGCCTGGAGGCCGCAGGCTCCTCACACCTGAATCATGTACCCATTTTGACCTTATCTTGTTATACAGTGTAAGATATTGATCTATGCCTGGTTTCTGCCCTACTGTTTTCCAGTTTTCCCAGCAGTTTTTGTCAGATAGCGAGTTCTTTTCCCAGAAATCAGAGCCTGGGTTTATCAAACAGTAGATTACTATAGTCATTGACTACTGTGTCTTGTGTATCTAACCTATTCCACTCTATTTCTTAGCCCATACCGAGTAGTTTTGGTGATTACTGCTTTATAATACTATTTAAGCTCTAGTGCAGCCAGGCCACTTTCCTTTGCATTTTTTTCCATTAATTCCCTTGATATTCTTGACCTATTGTTCTTCCAGATGAATTTTGTTATTATTTTTTCTAGATCTATAAAATAATTTTTGGTACTTTGACTGATATGCCACTGAACAAGTAAATTAATTTAGGTAGAATTGTCATTTTTATTGTATTAGCTCGGCCTACCCATGAACAATTGATATTTTTCCAGTTATTTAGATCTGACTTGATTTGTCTGAAAAGTGTTTTATAATTGTGTCCATATATGTCCTGGGTTTATTTTGGCAGTAGTTTCCCAAGTATTTTATATTGTCTACAGTTATTTTAAATGGAATTCCTCTTCCTATCTCTTGCTGCTGGGCTTTGTTAGTAATAGTAGAGAGCCAGGAGTTATGGCTTATTGATGGTCCACTCTCTTTCAGGATCTTTGAGTTGCCTTTTATCTTTTTGCTCGCCACACATCATTCCCTGGATGCTGCTCCTTTTGCTTAATATCGGTTCTTCCAAAGTTCCCCGCGTCTCTCTGAATCCTTCATATTTGTCGTTTCTTCTTACACCATCACCCTCCATCACATTCAAAGACCACAGGTTTTTTCAGCCCTTCCCCAGCAGATGGAGCCCACTTGTTCTTTCTGCAAATTTCTCCTTGGGTTTTTTGCCTGTTTATGCCACACCTTTGACCTTTTCTTCTGTCTCCTCGTCCTTCTCCTCCTCCTTTTTCTCCCTCTCCTTCCTCTTCTTCTTCCTTTTCTTCTTCCTCCGTCTTTCTCCTCTTTTTCTTCTTCCTCTTCTCCTCCTCCTCCTCCTCCTTCTTTTCTTCTCCTCTTCATCATTCTCTTCCTCCTCCTTCTTTTCTTCTTCTCCTCTTCATCATTCTCCTCCTCCTCTTCCTCCTCCTCCTTCTTTTCTTCTTCTCCTCTTCATCATTCTCCTCCTCCTCCTCCTCCTTCTTTTCTTCTCCTCTTCATCATTCTCCTCCTCCTCCTCCTCCTCCTCCTCCTCCTCCTCCTCCTTCTGTCGTTGCATGTTGGCTCCCTCACCAGCGGTGGCTCTCTGTTCCGTCCCTTTCCTGCTCTCCTTGGTTCTTCCTGTTCTCTTCCCAGGACTGGAGTGGCCCAGAAGCGGCACTCTTCCCTGGATGCAGCCCTGCCTTTAGTCTTTTTTGTTGGATCCCCTAAATTGGAAGATGCATCTCATTTTCTTCCCCTTGATGATCAGTTAACCTATTCTACGCATGGCTTCGAGACCGGGGTCTGGATGTGCTCTGAAGGGAGAGGCTTTGTGTCTGGCATTGACTTCCTTCCTCCCTCCTGGTTGGAAGCAGGCATGCTTCCTTAGCCAAGGCAGTGTTTGGCTGCACGGTCCTTGGTTTTTTAGCAGGAAGTGTGCCTCTTGCATCACCCAATTTTCTTTTCCAGATGTGTGTTTGTAAATTTCCTTGGGATGTAGAAGGAGGAGTGTCTTGCGTCCAACTTGGTGGGGCTGAAGTCAGAGACAGGCATCTTTCTTTTTCTGAAATGACTCATTGCACTAAACTCACCACTTTGCACCTTGCAAAAGATCCGGGCTACGAGCCCCATCATCTCAGCAGCTTCGTTTGCAGGCAGCAGATTGTCCTTTCCTGAAAGCCTGGCCATTCAGGCTCTTTGGAAGGAGCAGGTGGCCTGCCTTCTTTTGGGACTCACCCTCCGCTGACTCTGAGCTGCTGCGGTGGACCGAGATAAAGGAAACGTTCCCTTTTCAAACATGAAACAGAACAGCTCCAACACGCACCCAGCAAGGTTGGTGTGAAATACACACCCCATGCTGTCTGTTTGTTGAATTGCTGGGATGGATCTGTGGCCAAGATCGCCAGCACCCTCCGGATCACAACGAGTTGGGGCATAGATTTGTTGTTTCCTCGCTCAGGCTTTCCGAGGCTTCTTGCCAGGACAAGATCCCATTCTTTTTACTTCTCTCTGCTTCACTCCTTTTAAAAAATTAGATATGACTTTCATGCACTGGGGAGTCTTTCTTATGGGCAAAGTCTAACCAGATGAGCAACCCACTGAGTCCCAGATTGAATGGCTTACAGGGGTGGAGCAATTGGGGTTCAGCCCAGGAAGCCAAAATTTGCAGGGCACAAAATACTCTGGCAGTGGCCCTGGGCAGTTTGGCTGCGTCTGAGAACCACCAGGGGGGTGGAACGGCATGTTGCTAAAGTTCAAAAACATGAAATCTTTTGATCGTAAATGGCTCCTGAGTCCCTGTCCTATCTGTGCTCTCTACTCTCTGCTCAGCCCCCTGCATTTCCACATTGAGTTTTATTTAACCTACTGTGATGGCAGAGGGTTTTTGGTGTTTTGGTTTTTTGTACTATAAAAAGGCCATCATTTGGGAAGAAAATAGACCTTGTGCTCCTCTATGGAGGCATCTGTCTTTGGACATCTCCTAAACCTCCTCCTGGTTACCCCGCCATGTATTTAGTTCTGACCATAAGCTCAGGATTATGGGCGAGAAACAAGGGAAAGTGAGTGAGGGAAATTGATCTCCCCCCCAGTGTACCAGCCCTTTGCAATTCGCAGCAGCTGACAGCCTCTTCAAGTCAGGATGGACTCTCCTCAAGGTTCAGGACCTCTCCCTAGTTCTGGCCTTTCGTCTTGATCCCCAGGAGATGTGGCTTCCGCACAGTCCTGCTCGTGATCTCTGGCCTCCCCTCTATTTCCCCAGCCATCCAGTGCTCTCATTGACCTTGGTGGCTGTCTTTTGTTCTTGGAGAGGACCAAAATGACATCACTATGTTGGAGTCAAGGTACAGTGTGTGCGACTGGGGCTGATCAGACCAATACAAGCTCAGAAAGCTCTATCACAGGTTGGGCACAACAGTCCATGTGAACATTTGGGGTGCAGACGTCTCTAAATTTGCACATCTGTGTTTCTTTTGAGCTAATGGAATTCTGCTTTGCTTACAGAGCACTGTGCACACCATGCTGGGGAGTCCTTTACCTTATGATGTCTTGGAAGTCTAAATCCAAGGGCAGTGTAAGAAAAAGATTGAAAACTCAGTCATATCTATTTCTTTTTTAATTTTTTGAATAATATTTAATTTTTTCCAATTACATGTAAAGACAATTTTTAACATTCATTTTTTAAAAATTTTGAGTTCCAAATTCTCCCCCTCCCTCACTGTCCTCCCCTATCCCTGAGACAGTAAGCAATTTGATATGGGTAATACAAGTCATATTTATTTCTTGACCATATTTCTGTAATAGCCAAGAATCTAGTTGGTAAGACAAATCAGCATAGGAAGTTATCAGATGGTATATTTCTGCTTCCAGGCCCCACTTTGTACCTCCTTCCTCAGAGCTTCTTTGTGGTGCTCCAGAGGACCAGTGTGTCCATCCATGGAGTGGAGTCCTAAGTTAAAGCCTTATCCAACCACTCTGAGCAACGAGAGCCCTGTAAATGAGAGATCATTTAGAGCTGAACCAGGAAAAATTAAAGATGCAGTTGGAATGTCTTTTCTGCCCAAGGATCATGGTGGTCATAGCTTGCTTTATGTGAATATTTGATCAAGAGGACTGATGGTGGTGATGAAAACATTTTCGTTCTCTGTTTAAACACCTTTACCTTTTCTGTTTAAGATGTTCAAAATGTAACAGTTGTTAGTAAGAAGACATGGATTTTTAAAAAGCTATTGTATGAAGCAGTTTCTAAAAAGTAACTAGTTACTAGAGGTAAACTGTACTGAGAAAAATGCTATGGCCCATTCACATAACACTTTCCCCAGTAGCTATTGCTGGAGGTTCCCAATGGTTGGGCCAAAGGGTTTTTGATTGCTTTTTTATGATGGGAAAAACTCCATATTGTCAATATGGGGATTCAACTCAATTCAATTCAGCTAACATTTATTAAGTACCTACTGTGTGTAAGGCCCTAAGCCTGGAGCTGGGGATGAAAAGACAAAGATTAAAAATGGTATCTGGCCTCAAGGAGCATGCATTCTACTAAGAAGGCTGGTTATTCTTCCTTTTGCCAAGTTGCTTCTGATGAATGGGTGAAAGCCGGAGCAGAGAAGCTGGGCTGAGGTAGGGGGAGATATTTTATTTTATTTTCTCTGCTGGTTGTGAAAGAGGAAACACCCAGAAAGAGGCCAAGGCCTGCTGCTCCAATTTCAACCATCTCCAAAGCGCCAGGGCCAGGCACATGGGGACCGACCTGGGGGTTTTCCAAACTGAAGTAAAGGGGTACAAGGATGCACCAAAGATTTGTCTTCAAGGAGGAAGGAAAGGATTAAAGATCTTCAGGAATTAAGAATAAATTAAAGAGAGGGATCATGGTCTAAAGTGGCAGTCAAGAAGATGTGGCCTTTGACATGACCCAACACAAGTCATATTCCCTCTCGGGGCCCAAGCAAGTCAGTAAGGGTGCAGGCTACAGTTGTTGACTTGCATTGGTGGAGGGAGTTTTCTCACTGGGAGTTTCCTACACCAATATAATAACATTCCTCCCCATACCTTCCTTGCCCTCCAAAGGATTAGTGAGGGGAAAAAACTCCTATGCTCAATTGTACTTAGGAGGTGATTTCTTTAAATGCTAACATTATGACCATTCGATTGACTATTCACTGGAAGATCACGTACTAGAGATGAAGCTTAAGTACTTCGGCCACATAATGAGAAGACAAGACTCATCGGAAAAGACCCTGATATTGGGAAGGATCTAAGGCAGAGGATGAGATGGATAGAGAGTGTCCGGGAAGCAGGGTACATGAGCTTGGACAGATTGGGGAGATAGTGGAGGACAGAAGGGGCTGGCGTCCATGGAGTCACGAAGATTCAGACATGACCACGTGACTAAACAACAATATTAATCCAAGGCAAAGTAATTATTCATCATCGTCGCTGCTCTACCTTGGTGAGTTAGTGCGCTTTGCTTACGATCACAAGATTTGAGACTCGGCAGTCGGGGTGGTCCTCTGTCAGTTCCAAGGCATGCACATGCTGTGGGGGCTCCCATCGCTTCTCTTCGGGCCCATGGCCTTCTCAGGCAACTAGTTAGCCAAGGCAGTCTTGTCCATCGCATAAATTGAGGATCTTCTGGACAAAGTGTTCTTCACGCCCACCCACAGTTAGTGGTGAGATAAGGCGCCTGCAGCCTTATTGATGGCAAGGTAGAATCAGCGTGACAAAGTCTTGATTGAGAGGAATATTGAACGAAGAGGGTAGTGACAGCTAGGAAGTCACCGAATTGCACACACGTGGGAGGGGTGGGGATAGGCTTACCACCCTTTGGACTAGATTTCTGGGCAGATTTCTTGGGTTGGAGATTACAGAAAGATAACCAGACCATATCTGAGAACATAGTTGGGAGTGAAGTGGAATCTAATGAAGAGAGATGGCCAGATGATCTAGCATTGTTCAAGTTCATGGCCACGGTGACTATCCTTTGGATTCTTATGAGCAGTGGTGGTACCCCTAGGCCTTGGCTTTAGCCATGAGTAGCTTCTTCTTCCAGGTCTTATGGTATTTTTTTTGTTTTGTTTTGTTTTTTTGGTGAGGCAGTTGGGGTTAAGTGACTTGCTCAGGGTCACACAGCTAGTAAGTATCAAGTGTCTGAGGCCAGATTTGAACTCAGGTCCTCCTGACTTCAAGGCTGGAGCTTTATCTACTGCGCCACCTAGCTGCCCCAGTATTTTTTTTTTCAATAGATTGTCTTAGGAAGAAGATCCATGGCATAGGGGAGGGTTGAGCAGAAAGTCCAGACTAGTCCAATACTTGAGTTTCTTTAAATTTCTGGTATCTAAGGAGCTGAAGCAAGTGGGGACACAACTATAGAACTGGGAATTCAGGCAGGGAGGTCAACACTAGAACAGGAGGTGAAATATGGGTGTGTCAGACGTTGGAATGGGAAGAGATATGGCCAGGAGCCACCTCCAGGAGCCACTAAGCTATTGCGGTAGTCCTGGCGTGAGATGATGAGGGCCTCCACCTGGGAGGTGGCAGGTGGGAGGAGTGAAGAGGGCATTCTCCAGAGATGGGAGGAAGGTCAAAACACAGAAGGGAGGACTTGGCAACAGATTGGATATGGGGAGGGGTGAGAGAGAGTGAGGGGTCAAGGAGCTTGGGTGACTAGGAGTTACAGGGTTGCCTTCTCAATGAGTGGGGAGGGAAGGGAGGGAGAGAATTTGGAACTCAAAATTTGAAAAAATGTTAAAATTGTTTTTACGTGTAATTAGGAAAAAATAAAATATAAAAAAACAACTACAGGGAGGTTAGGAACAGGGGAGGGTTTCTGGAAAAGATAATGAATTCAATTTTGGGCATGTTGAGTTTAAGAGGTTCACTGGACATCCAGTTTGAGATGTTCAATAGGCAGTTAGAGATGTGGAACTAGAGGTCAGCAGAGATGTTGGGGCAGGATCCGTGGAAGTGAGAATCATCAGCATAGAGATGATAATTGAATCCATGGTGGCTGATGAGATCACTAAGTGAAGTAGTATAAAGGGAGAGGAGAAGAAAGCCTAGGGCAGAGGCCTGCGGGACACCTTCAGTCAGTGAGAGTGACCTGGATGAAGGTCCCACAAAGGAGGCAGAGAAGGAGCAATCAGATAGGTAGGAGGAGAACTAGGAGAGAGTGATCCAAAAACCAAAAAGAAGAGAGTATTAAGGGGAAAGGGGTGATTGACAGTGTCCAAGGCTACAGAGAGGATGAGGTTTGAGAAGAGCCCATTAGATTTGGCAGTTAAGAGATCATTAGTACAGTGGTTTATACACAGTAAGTGCTTAATAAATGCTCCTCCATCCATTCTTCATCCTCTGCATCAGATATGGGCTCATGAGCTCCAGTTATCTTCATGGTGGTCCTTAGGAGTGTGTGGGGTAGTCAAGGAGGACTAATATCTCTGTTGCTGAGCCCTTTCAGAGCTGCTCATCCACCTTTGCTGTCCATGCACAGTAGCCACATCCCAGTAAACTGTCTCAGCTAACCCAGCTTAAAGGCCACCAGTGAGTCTCAATCTGGTCAGTGACTTAGGGGGGTGTCTACCCCAAGTGTGTGAACACATCTTCTGTGGAATGGGTGGGTGAGAACAGGTTGTTCCAACAGCTAAGAAGGTGGCTGAAGCAGGCGCTGTGGAGCACTCAGAGCTCGGTCAGTCATCGAAGGCCCCAGGTCATCCCCTGCAACCTAGGCCGTTGCCTGACTTCTGTCCTGCCGCTGGACGTCGGTGACTCTGGAAGAGAGAGTGAGGCTGACAACTCTGTGCAGTTCCGCCTCATATCCGACTCGCTCATGAGTCAAGACCTCACTCCACGACGTCACTGGTTCTTTTGGAAAATAAAGGCCAAACAGCGATGAGCCCTGGAAGGCATGAATAAGAGTCTCCTACTTAGACACATTTCTAGTTTCCTTTGGCTGGTGATGAAACCACGGGGGCCAGTCCCTTGACTTGCCACTCTAAGAGGAACCTTCCTCCAGCTTAGGAAACATCATCCTTCCATTTAACTAGAGCATCTTTTGTCTTTTCATTCGTGTACAACGGTGTATCGTTCATCCTTTGTTTTGGAAGAGGATCAGCGACATCACAGGGGGATAGCTTAACTCATGAGTGAATTAGGTTTCGATGAGTTGCCCAAAGTCACCAGCCTCGCTCCGTCTTCCCTAGTGATCGAAGTCCAGTGGCAAGACAAAAGTCAAGACGACTTTCGATGGCCTGGGGTGCAGTGGATGACCTTGGCGTCTTCAACATCTGACCAAGCTCTGAGCGCTCCACAGCGCCTGCTTCAGCTGCCTTCATGGCCTGTGGAACAAATTGTTCTCATCCACCCGTTCCACTGAGGGAAATCTTCACATGCTTGGGGTAACCTCCCCCCAACTCACTGACCAGTTTGAGGCCCCTCAGTTCCCTGACTCCTGGTTTAGCCTGGATGGTTTACCAGGGTGTGGCTGCTGTGTATGCTACAGCTCCTTGGAGCAACAGGTGAGAGTTGGGGGAAGGTGGACACCAAAGGCTGATGAACATCTCTGAAAAGGGCTCAGCAGCCCTCCCACCAGAGGTGCTCCTCCTTCCCGAACACCCCACACACCCCACGATTGGATAAGGCATACTGGGCCTGTGACTTTTCTTAATATCCCCAGAGCCTAGCACAGAGCCTGGCATGCAGTAGGCATAGAATAAATGCCGGTCAGATTGAATTGAAATAGAAGTATTATCTCAGTTGATTGTTTCTCTGTCCCTTCCCCCTCCCCCCCTCTCCATCCCATCTTCCTTCTTTCTTAGGGAGAAGATTGAGGCAAGTGTTTGAACTACACAGTTCTAGGTAGGCTTGGTGACATCAGACTCTGTTTTTGGCTGACTCAGTGGGAGGGGCAATGAGGAATTTGATAAGTAAGAAATCTCTGGGTGATTTTGTTAACAGTCACTACCATCTGGAAAGCTGGGAAGCCATGGGATCCCTAATGGGGGAGAGCAGCCCCAAGGAGAACCACGTACGTGGTACAGCTCCATAAGAAAAGATGGCCAGTGCCACGCTGCCAGACTGGCCAGAAGGCCTGGATGGCAGCGGGGCATTTGAATGCCTGGCACATTCTGGCTCAGTGGATTGTGGGAATAAGGGGCCCAAGGAAGGTTGCCAAATGGCTGCAGATTTTGCCTTTGCACTGCGTAATGATGACTTTTAAAGCTGGTTAGGGGAGAGAGGAAACAATGTTTGCTTTGGACGTTCAGGTTTTATTAAAACAATGTATTTTAGTGCAAGTCAGTCTGGGAAAGGACCCCAGGGATTCTGTGTCTAGCCTGGGACGACCTCTGAGGTCCCTTCCAGTCTAGAGTCTGGGTTGTAATAAGTAAGGCCGCTCGTTCTGTTCATAGCCCCGGGCTGGGAGGGACATTCAAGGCCAGCTAGTCCAATCCTGTCATTTCACAGATCAGGAAATCGAGGCCACAGGAAGGCTGACAGCCTTTGGCCCCCAGGTCAGGGCTCTTTCTACCGCACCACACACATCCCTGGAAGAAATCCAACAATTCCATGGAAAATGACAAGCATCCCTGCCCCCAGGGAGTTGACATTCTACTGGGGGGATAGAACACTTCCATAGATAATTAAATACCAAGTACTTACAAAAGTGCAAATACAAAGTAATTATAAGGGTCAGGTGACACATCGATTGAGGCCGTCAAGTCGGGCTTTGTAGAGGAGGGAATGCTTGAGCAGAGTCTGGAACAAAGCGAGGGATTTTATTTTAACAGGAAGAGGTGAAGAAGGAAGGTTTTCCTGGGCTGAGGGGATGGCCTGTGCAAAATCATGAAGGTGGGATCTCACACACAGTGGAGAGATTAGTAGACTATGGAACAGGTTGGGAACACTGGTCACATCAACAATCTCTGCATGTTTAGCTTATGATCCTTGGGTAGGGGAGGGTTGGCTTAAAAGCACTGCCTGCTACGATCGTTGGAGGCTCCGAAGAGGGCTTGCCCTTTCCTTGAACCAAGGAAAACCTTCTGGATTTCAAAACCATGTGGGACACATGGTAACTTGATCCATTCTATTCTTGGGGCAGACAGAGAGGAGCTGGCCCCTGCCATTAGGGTCATGTCCCCCTCCCTACATGCTCTGGCCCATGGGTATTTATTTGTGTGGGCCTCTGGTGTGTGAGAGTTACACAGTGGCTGATCTGCCTGGGTGACTGAAAATGTGGCTGAGTAGTGGGGTCTCTTCTGGTCAGAGGGTGGGGGCTGGGAGTTGGAGCTGAGCGGAAGCCAGGGCTAGCAGAGAGAATGTTGGACCTGGGAGACACAAGACCCCGGTTCTACTCATGGCTCTGCCACCAGTGTACCTTCCTCCTCTGTAATAGGAGGGGGCTAGGCTAGATCAGAGGGGCTTCCCCTTTTTTGGCCTCTTGGCCCCTTTTGCTAGTCATTTGGCGAAGTTCTCTCAGAATAATGCTTTTTTAAATGCATAAAATAAAATACAGAGGATTACAAATGGAACCAATTATATTGAAATATAATTATCATGGTATTTTTTAAAGAATGAGTTCATAGACCCGAGATTAAGAAACTCGGGCTGTTAGATGATTTCTATCGTCATCTGGCATTCAATGACCTTGGAAAAGGTTAAGAAGTTAGAAGAACTGATATAGAGGTTAGTGATTCTGAGGCTGGTTATTTAATCTATCAATTATCTGGGCTCTTTCAGTTTTCTTCCTGTTTCTTTGAGTAGATTTTGCCTTGCATTCTGTCTGGTTGCCTCCTCATTCGTTCCAGGCAGGTGATCCCACTTCTCATCACGTCCAGGCCCCCGGTAATTAAATTTCAGTTTAATTGAGCATTTTCCATGCTCAAGTCTGTGCTGGTACAAAGAAAAATGATGTGTGGTCTCTGCCTCCAAGGGGCTTCCAAACACACAAGGGATTCAAGTATTGGTACTGATATTGCTTGAATACTTCAGGGCTTTCCCTCCACTAGTGAAGATTGCAGCCCCTCTACAGCTTGTACCTACGGTCTTCGTCTTCCATGCTGCTGCACTCCACCATCCATATCCTGGGGGCCTGCGTAGCTGATCTATGAGAGTTCGCCAAAGCTAGCTGGACACCCACTCCATTGCCCTGCTCTCTGGTCATCTTCCTGCCATGTGATCAAGTGTGTGCCTTCCTTCCTGTGCCAAGGGGAAGGTTGACTTTGACCCCATGGTACTTAGTAGAGTCAGAGGTGGAAGGGACCTTGGAGGACTTCCGGCTAAATCCCTCACTTCCCAGATGAGAAAACGGAGATACTGATGGGGGAAGGGACTTCTCCAGAGTGACTCAGTGAACAGATGATAGAGCTGGGATTGAACCCCTGGTCTTTTCCCCCAATCCTGGGCTCTTTCCACTGAGGAACAACCTTATTGTGATCACACGTTTACATGGATGACGCTTCTCTGCGAGATGATGAGAATTTGCTCTGAGTCTACTTTCAAGTCAATAAACATCTCTTAAGCATTTACTATGTGCCAGGCACTGTGGTAAGTGTAATTTTAATCACTTTCCCATTTTTCAAGGTCACAGAGATTGGAGATTTAGAGCCAGAAGGGACCTTTGAGGTCATCTATTCCAACTCCTTCATTTTACAGGCAAGGAAACTGAGGCTCTGAGAGATGAAGGGACTTACCCAACATCACACAGGTAGTATGAGCCTGGACTTTGACCCAAGTCCTCTGCCTCGCTCTCCAGAATCTCTTTCCATTTGGCCATGATTCAACAGCCTCTTTAAATAGGTTAGGTTGGCTCTTCTGTAGGTGCATTAGTGTCTTCTTATTTTGATCCTCTTTTCTTGTTTGGTATTGATTTAACCTGGGCTCCTGTGGCGCAGTGGATAAAGCTTTGGGCCTGGAGTCGGGAAACTTATCTTCTGGAGTTCAAATTTGGCCTCAGAAACTTACTCGCTGCATGACCGTGGCCGAGTCACTTCACCCTGTTTGCCTCAGTTGTCTCATCTGTAAAATGAGCTGGAGATGGAAAAGGCAAACCACTCCAGTGTCTTTGCCAAGAAAACCTCAAAGAGGGTCAAGAAGAGTGGCACATGACCGAAGAATTGATTTAGCTTATGAGAGACGTCACTGCACACGCTGAGCTGATCTTGAAATGATTCCTCTGAAACTGATCAGCTATTGCTTGGCTCTTGTGATGCGGCCCAAGGCAGTTTTGGTGCTTGTCGGGCTGAGGACGTTCTGACTCTCTTCTTGAAGACCTGACCCACAGATGGAAGGTTTCTGATTGGCGGAAGGGGATGAATGTTCACGTACCCGCTCTGTGCCAGATGCAGCACCAAGCACTTTACACGCTTTTCTACACATTTTTAACCGTCTCCCCACCTTCACCCTGAGCCTCCCAAGGGACAGGAAACCTTACTTCTCACATTCATCTTTCTCTTCTCCGACTCAGCCGCCGCCGTAGTGTATTTTCCTAAAGCGTGTCTGACCATATTTGTCCCCTGCTCACCAGGCTCCAGGGGCTTCCGTTCACCAACATGAGAGCAAATGCAAACCTCTCTTGGGCCTTTAAAGCCCTTCCCATCTCCTGCTTCCACCCGCTTTCCAGCCTCATTCCAGGGTCTTCCCCTTCCCACTCTTTGGTCTGTATCTGATCGGGTCACCCCCTCCGTCCGTGGCACCTTCAGTGGGCCTCAGTGACTCCCTGTCCCTCTCATTTGGTGTTCAAGGCCCTTTCCCACCTTTCTGACCTTCCTTTCATCTGCTCCCCTCTATGATCCAGCTATATGAGCCCATTTGTCTTCCTCCCACAAAACGCTCCATCTCCCTTCTCCACGTCTTTGCACAGGCTGGCCCTCGTCTTCCCTCTCCCTCCCCCCTCAAAATCTCTAGTCTTCTTCAGAGCCCAGCTCAAACACAACCTTGTACACGGCCCAGCCCTTCTTGAGACCCTAGGCTTCTATCCTTCCTCACAGTCACATGTCTGTATCATTCAGTCAGTCAGCATTTGTGTTGTGCTTACCATGTGCCAGGCACTGTTGTACGTGTTGGGGTGACCAAAACACCCCAACGGTCCCTGCCCTCCGGGAGCTTACAGACTAATACGTGTGCAGTCTCCGCCACCAGAACAGAGTGTCCTCGCATCCCCAGGACCTAGCCCAGTGCCTGATACACAGTAGGCACTTAATAAATGTGTGTTATGGGACAGCTAGGTGGCATAGTGGATAGAGCACCGGCCCTAGAGTGAGGAGGACCTGAGTTTAAATGCAGCCTCAGACACATGACACATAATAGCTGTGTAACCCTGGGCAAGTCACTTAACCCCATTGCCTCACTAAAAAAACAAGCACAAAATAAACAGACAAACCCCCCCCAAAACCCAAACAAATAAAAACAAGCAAAACAATGTGTGCTACTATTGTTGGCTTAGTTTACTGAGAGGATTTTGTTAATGTTTCTTAGACTAGCTCCACCTTTTTGGCCTCAGTGACAGGTGTTGGCCTTTGAATAGTGTTTGAATAGCAGCCTTTAAGGTCTCGATTCATTCTATACACATTGGCTCATTTAATCTCCATCATTGGCAACTGTGAAGTCTGGACTACAGGTATTATTATCCCCATGTTACTGATGGGAAAACCAAGGTTCAAAGGTGACGTTCCCTGCTCTGATTTCTACCCTCTCTTAATGGTTTCCCTCCTGAGCTTACTTTTTACCATTTTGCGTATGTTTTTGATTTTCTCATTGATGTATGTGCTGTGTCCCACCTCCTTCATCCCTTCCCTCAAGTAGAATGTAAGGACGAGAGGCCCCGCATCGTTTTATTTTTCTCCTTTTATCTCCCTCATTTGCTTATGTCACACAGCTAGTTGTTAGTGTCTGAGGTAGGATTTGAACCCAGGAACTGGCATGTAGGTGGTAGCTAAATCAACCTTTGTTGAATTGAGTTATCCATGGTGACATAGCAGTCAATGTCATATAAAGGATTCCAACTCAGATCTCCTCTGACGTCCAGTCCAACACCTTCCCACCACCCTAGCCTGGCCTGTGGATTCAGCAAAGTGAGCGTGCTGAGTAAGGAGCTGAGCTCCCAGGTGACTGATGGGGAGATGGATAGAGATGAATGGGATGCGCGGTAATGCTGAGGAAACATTTGTTCTTGCTTTCAGTTCCAATTTTGTCAGGAGACGTTGAAGGCTGGGTCTGCATGGATTGGTGAGTCACCAAGAGAAGGGCTAGGAGTCCATTGATTTAAATATCTTCAGGATAAGTTTTTATCTTCTCAGTGGGGAGGACTCCAGGCTGCAGTTTGAAAGCTGGGTTTTCTCCCAGACTTTCTCAACCCCTGCCTGAATTTGTGACCTCAGGCATGTCCACCTCTCCTTCCAAGTGGTTTGTTTACAGATACTTAAATATCTTTAAATAAATCTTAAATATATTAAATAAAAAAATAGATAGGTAAAGCCTTTGCCAGAAAAAACAACTTTCCAGGCTACTTGGGGACTTTGGGGCAGGGGAAAGGGTACTGGGTGGTGAATCAGAGGCTCTGGGTTTGATGCCAGCGCTGCCATGTACATAGGACTTAATAAAGGACCTCTGGGCCTTATTTTGCTCACCTCTAAAAAAGGTGGGGGCTTTGGACTAGGGGGCCTCACAGGTTACTTCTAACCCAGATCTAAGATCTCATGGACAAGAGAAACCTATGAGAAGGTGCTTGTAACCCTAAAACAATTCATGCTATGTTGCCAAATAGGGGGAAAATAATTTCTGACTGAATATGAGGGTGTGCCTGCAGAATTCTAGAAATACAGGGTGGTGGGAATGGCAGTGAGGTGGGTGCAGCATGTGGAGTGGAGGATGTGCCACCTGGAGTCGCTGTCCTCCCAGCAGTGATTGATGGACAGCACTGAGCTCAGGATTAGAGAAGACAAGTGCCGCTGATAATGTTGGGTCGGGGCTGGGGGGGGGGGCGGCAGGCGGGACGGCTGGTCCGCTCTTCACACCCTTCAGTACTTCTGTCCCTCACTTAACAAGAGAGGCATAGAAGGATTGCCTAGCAGCGGCGAGAGCCAGATTGAGTTTATGTAACAAGAATTTGCAGAAGTTTTGTGATTTTCTCAACCTTCATTCAGCAGCACGTGTGGAGGAGACAAGACAGTAGATGGTGGGGGCGATCCAAGGCTGGGGTTTAGCAGGGTGCAGCTAGAAGGGGGCAAAGGTCTCTTTAGAAAAGGACAGCGTAGAGACAGCGGGCTCACCAAAGGGTCAAGAGTGGGGTTAGTGCAGGGAGAAAACTGCCACGGGAGAGGGCTGAGAGGTGGCGGGGAGGAGGAATAGGCAGAGGGAGAGGGGGGATGCCGGTGGATTAGCCTCAGCTAAAGGAAGCAGAGCCTGGCTGGGCACTTGCTGCGTAGCCGAAGAGGGGATTCCTGTCTAGGTCCTGGCCAGGCTGGATGGCCTCTGAGAGCCCTTCCGGGTCTGAGATGCGGGGCCTCTGTCCCTTTATCTCTTAAAGCACCTTATGTTAGGATGCCGAGACTCCCGTTTCTCCTCCTCACTCCCTAACAGTCGAATCTGTGTGCATTTTCAAGGGCTTTTTCAGATTCTTGGAAAAAAAGATAGAGCCCTAAAACACAAAGCCTTATTCACAAAATAGGCCAATTCATGTCAAGCCCTCAGCAGGATTTCCTGAAAAAGACAAAAGGGTTTATTTATCAAAGTGGAGTTTAATCAGTTGGAGGCATGCCCTGGAGCTGGAGCATAATCTACCTCAGTGGCCCTGACTGTCATAGCCACCTTGCCCTCCATTCTTTTCCTTGTCAAGTGAAGATTTCCCGGCCACTCTTGGCAAGGTAAAGGAGACAGGAAACAACGCACTGCCCCACGCCCACCTTCAGTCTTGTGGAATAATCCACTCTTTATTCTTCTGGAACTTTGGGCCTGAAGGTGCCCCAGAAAGATGAATCACTGGGCTCCTTTTGAGGCCTCCTGGATTCTTGCCGGCTGCCTTCACTTCACTTCACTTCACTTCACTTCACTTCACTTCACTTCACTTCACTTCACTTCACTTCACTTCACTTCACTTTCAGTAATGACTTCAGTTTGTGATTTCCATCATCACACTTTGGAATCAGAGGGTGCCGGTTTGGATCCTGGCTCTACCACATACGACCTGTATCAAGTTGGGCAGGAGTGGGGCCATGTTATCTCAGCTTCATGGTGGCTCTCCGGGAGGCCCCTAACCCACCCAGAAGTCCTCAGCAGCTCATCCTCTCTTTCCACACCAGCAAGTGCAGAAAGAGCCTTCTCCCCAAGCTTGCCCTGGCTGCCTAGCATCTTCTCAAGTGAGTTCCTGTGGTTCCCTCTGGGTCTGACCTGTGGACAACAGCGAAAGGGAGAGTGGTTTGTCTTTGTGTTCCAGGGGTCTGGGAGCCCTTTGGGTGGGGCCACATAGTTCAGGGGCTCAGCATCGTACCAGGTCTCTTACTGGCCTTTCTTTCAGAGGCTGAACTCAGGTGTTAGTTTTTTTCTTGGTCACTGGTGGCCAAGCCCCCATTTTCTGACCCCACAGTTGTGGGGTCTCTGGCTAACTATTACAATGGCCTCCTAATTGCTCTCCTACCCCAAGCCTCTCTCCACTCCAGTCTACCCTACAAGTTGCTGCCAAAGTGGTTTTCCTGAAGGGGAGGTCTGACCACGTTACTCCCCTACCCTGTCATCATTGCAACTCCCTGTTGTCAGGAGCACGAATATAAATTCCTCAGACAATAGAAGCCCTTCACAGCCTGGCCCCAAGCTATTTACTAATCTTATTTGACATGATTTCCCTCCTCTTGGCCTGTCCTCTCCACCCCCTGACCCTCAGTCACCCTGGCCTCGTCCATATTTGTGACAGTTTGTGAAGCTCCTCCATCTCTCATCTCCCTTCCTTTGCCATGGCTGGAAGCACTTCCTCCTCATCACTGCCTAATAGAATCCCTCTGGTCCTTTGTGACTTACTCAAGCACCGGAGTCCTCTTTCCCAAATTCCCAGTACACCTTAGCTTAAAAGGGCCAAGGTCTCCCACTGCATCCTGGGCCATCTCCAGTCGCCCTGATCGCTCTCTGGCCCCCGGACCCAGATGGCTCCAGAGGAGAAAGGGAGGCTGATGACCTTGCACAGGCCTCCCTCACTCAAATCCAATTCCTTTGCAAGTCATGGCACCACCCTCCTCATGTCATGGTCTTCAATAACAAAGGACAAACCACACAACCCGTCAACAGTGACTTTTACTTATTTCTTTTCATGGATTCTCTTTGTATTTATTCCTGGTATCCGTAGATGTGCTCTTGTCTTCCCCATCAGAATGTAAGTTTTTTGAGAGCAGGACTTGTTTCATGCTTTAGTCCCTAGCACCTAGGACAGCTCCTGGCACAGAGTAGGTACTTTGTTGTTCAGTTGGTTCAGTTGTGTCTGACTCTTTGTGACCCCACTCAGAGTTTTCTTGGCAGACACACCAGAGGGCTTTGCCACTTCCTTCTCCAGCTCATTTCACAGCTGAGAAAACTGAGACAAACAGGGTTAAGTGACATGCCCAGGGTCACACAGCTGCTAAGTGTTGAGGCCAGATCTGAACTCAGGAAGATGAGTCTGTACCACCTAGCTGCCCAGAGTAAGGTACTTAATTAACTTTTGATTCATTGATCAATTCCTCCACATCTGAGTTACCCTCTTGGTATTGTGGTGCCTTTGGAATTGAGACCCTGCCTTGTTCCCTCCTCCTGGGAACCTCAGGTCTCCTGTCCCCCAGGCTTGACCCTCACTGCCTGCCATCAGGCCTTCTTGAGGGCAGCACCCCCTTAGGGCCTGCTGCCAGCCTGCCTGTGCTGTACACACTGTCTATGGGCTCTGCTGGGATAATTTAAAATAGAAATTAGTGAGACTAGAACATACCGTTCTTTAGGAAGAAACACAAATTGTCAGTAACTACCAGAAAGACACTCCACATTCTTCCCAAATCCGAGAGATGCCAATTCAAACAATTCTGTGTCACTTTATCCCTATCATGGTTGGCAAAGAGAGTTAAAAACAGTTTAAGAAATCAGCTTTGGCAGGGCCATAGTCAGAGTCAGTCAATTATACCAGCATTTATTAAGTGCCTACTGTATACCAGATACCATTTTTAGAGGTTGGTGATACAAAGATGAAAAACAAATGACCCAGTCCCTGGCCTCAAGGGGCTTCCATTCGTGTGTGTGTGTGTGTGTGCGTGTGTGTGTATGTTTCTGTGAAATGAACAGAGAGAGGTAGCCACAAGGCAGAGTGGCAGGAGCTAAGTGCTTGAGGACAGTTTTGGGTGGGGGAGAGTCCTAACCAGGGCAGACGTGAAGATCCCGTGGAGGTGGCAGCCCCCAAGCTGGTCCTCAAAGGCTGGAGGGTGAATTGCACTTGAAGAGGAGCTGGAGCCATATGGGGCTGTTGGAGCCTGAGGGAGCTGTCGGGGCAGGCTGGGTTTGCCTTTTACTGGAGGAGTAATTAGGGAACCGCTGATGGTTCTTGTGTCTCAGGACTATCATTTTGTCATTTCTGTGGAAGATGGATTGGAGTGAGGAGAGACCAAGGAGATGAGAGCGATACTCTATTGCTACCACTAGGTGGCGCCATAGCGCACAGAGCCCTGAGCCTGGAGGCAGGAAAACTTTTTTTTGGTTTGTTTTCAGGCTAAGCAATGGGGTTAAATGACTTGCACAGGGTCACACAGCTAGTGTTATGTGTCTGAATTTGAACTCAGGTCCTCCTGAATCCAGGGCTGGTGCTCTACCTACTGTGCCACCTAGCTGCCCCAAGACTCCTCTTCTTGAGTTCAAATCCAGCCTCAGACTCTTACTAGTTGTGTGACCCTGGGCAAGTCACTTCACCCTGTTTGCCTCAGCTTCCTCATCTGCAAAATGAACTAGAGAAGGAAACGGCGAACCACTCCACTGTATTTGCCAAAAAAACGCCCAATGTGGTCAGAATGAGGTGGACGTGACAGAACAAGAGTGATGAGAGCTTGCGCTGGCCAGGCTGCTGGGCGAGCCTAGTGAGAAGGGAGTCAGTGTGAGGGATATAGGGGAGGCAGAATAGATAAGGCTTAATACCTGTTTGGGTACGTGGAACTGAGAATTGGTGCCATCTATCTGGGGACACGAAATAATAGGAGAATATATGCATTCTAAGAGCTATGAAAGTGGCCATTCACTTTTCTCCCCAGACATTTTCTTTCTTTTTTTCCCTTTTTTTCTCTTTCTTTTTTTATGTTTTTTTTCCATATGCTTTTGAGTTGAAAATTTTCCTCCCCCTTCCTCCCCCCCACCCTCCCCAAGACGGCGCACAGTCTGATATAGGCTTTACATTTACATACCCATTAAACATATTTTCACATTAGTGAAGTTGTAAGTAAAAATTAAAACCAATAGGAGGAACCATCAGAAAAATGAAACAAAACTCAACAGAAGGTAAAAATAAGTGATAGTGATTCGACTTCCATAGTTCTTTCTTTGGATGTGGACAGCATTTTCCATCCCGAGGCCTCTGGAGATGTCTTAGATCCTCGTAATGCTGAGAAGGGTTCGGTTTAACAATCTTAGTCATTGCATAACGCGACTGTTATTGTGTACAGAGTCCTCTTGGTTCTGCTCACTTCACACAGCATCAGACCATATAAGCCCCAGACATTTTCTTATGAGCCACTCTACCTCTTTCCCTCTCCCCCCTCCAGTTCTGGAAATGGAATCAGAACATTGGTACTCAGAAGGGTATGCACATCTCCTCCCATGTTCGTCCCTTCACTTTCCAAACCAAAACATGCCCTCCTCCCTTGCCAGCACTCTGCGTTATGTGCTGTCTCCCCTATCTGAAGGGAAGCTTCTTGAGGGTAGAGAGGTTTTTTGAAATATACTTGTATGTCCACCTTGTTCTGCCCCTTCCCTTCCCCAGGTAGACTAGAAGGATCTTTTTGTGCACGAGTCTTGTGGATAGAATGGAAGCTCTTGGAGGGCAGAGGTGATTTATTTTTTGTCTAGTGCAGTGTGCACACCTAGGAGCCATTTAATAAACGTCTGCTGATTCACTGGTTGATTCTTGAGAAGAGGGATGTTTTCATTTTTGTATCCCTCCTGCCTTGCCCTCTGCTTTACACATTTTGGTCTGGACTCAGGGATTTCCAGGTGTGGAAACTCCTCCACAGGTGCACATGGACAACTTGTCTGAAGTTTAGAGAGCTGCCTGAGTTTGCCATTTTCTTGTGATCTCAGGGTCAGAGATTTAGAGTTGGAAGGGAATCAAGAACCTTCTGTGTGCCAGGCATTGTTCTAGGTACCCAGGATACACAGGCAGATAGGAAGCAGCCTTTGCTCCTTGGCAGTTACATTCTATGGGGGGTAACAATCCAGGCACATATTAGTCTATTCTCAAAGTATATCCAGTGTAAATCCCCGGTCATTTGGAGGCTTGGAGGGAGGCGCTGCATGCTGGGGGGCGGGGTACCGGGACTCCAAGGCCAGGCCTCTCTGCCCTCCCCGGGCTGCCTCTCTCTACTGAGTGTGCCCTATCTGTCCTAGACAGAGATTGCCACAGCCCAGGGGCTCCCAATCATTTTTTGCACTGGGATCCTTTTAATATTCAGTAGTCTGTTGCATGCATTATAATGGCAGGAAATGCCAAATGTCAGTTAGAGGCTAGTGAGATGAAAGACGTAGTCTCTCCCCCTCCCCCGCCCAATCCAAGGTCACAGACCCCCTGGAATCTATCAGGTCAAGAGCCTGGTCCTAGGGTCTCACCAGTAAAAGATGGGCAGCGACCCTGGCACCCCCTCCTTCTCTGTTCCTCTCAAGCTCGTTGGTTCAACCACCAAACAAATGTAACCAAGGACGGGACGGATGAGGGACATTCCTGGGGTCTGGGACTTTTGGGGGGCCTTTTTGTACTTCCAGCCATATGGAAGAGGGGTGCCTGCGGCTGGAAAGCGCTTGGGGAGGGAAAAGGCCTGTCCTAGGAGGGTCGAGGGAGGCTTCCCTGGGCCAGAACTCAGGTCCCGCCCCAGGTACTGATCCGACAGGGCCCCCCCCCCCCCCCGCCTCCCCTCCCCAGACCTTATCTCCCCCTGGGGTCAAGCCGGCAGGGCGCGGCCATGGCCCGCAGGGGGCACTGTGGCTCAGGCTTTGTGGCTGGACTGGCCGGCCGGGCGGCCCCCCCCCCCTCAGCCCCTGCGGGGGGTGGGGTGGGGGGGCGGGAGGCGGGAGGTGGGAGGCTCGTAGGCAGGCAGCGGCCAGAGAGCTCCGGAGAGCGCAGAGTCCGCTGTCGAGCTCCACTGGGGAGATCGCCGACCTGGGCTGGGGCTTCCTCTTCAGGACCGAGGGACACTCCTACCTGCGCCCCCCTCCCCAGAACCCTGCCGCCCACCCCCACGGCTCAGGGGGCGCTCGTGGGCGCGCGCGCGCGCGCACACACACACACACACACACACACACACGCGCGCGCGCGCGCGCGCGCTCATACATACATACATACCCACACACAGGCACACACGCGCTCACACTCAGCCATAGCCGCACGCCTAGAGCGATCACCCCTTCAGCCCCAGCCTAGACCAGCCCGGCCCAGCCCGGTCCGAAGCGGGTGCGTGCACCGGGTGGCCGCCCGGCAGGACAGACGCGGGGAAGGAGGCTTACTCGCCTGGGATACCCGGGCTCTGGCTCGGGAGCGGGGGCTGCGGGATGCGGGCTGGCGTCCGCTGGAGCCCCGGGGGTCTACGGGCACTGCTCGCGGCGCTCGGGGCGGCGGCGCTGGCGCTCGGGGCGTCCGCCTATAATCTGGCCCCGGAGCACGCCGTGCTCTACCAGGGGCCCGCCGGCTCCTTCTTCGGCTACGCGGTGCTGGAGCACTTCTACGACAACACCCGCTGGTGAGTACCCCCAGATCCCTGCACCCCCCGAGTCCCGATCGGGCTGCGGGCCGCCTTCCCTCCATCCTACGGACCGCCCCATCCTGCCCCAGGAGCCTTCGCCCCGCAGCTGCCCCCCATTCCGTAGCCTGCCCCATAGTGCCCCCACCGTCCCTCACCTCGAAGCCCCCCATCACACCCCAGCCACCTCCCGCCTCCAAGCCAGGCTCAGTCCCAGCCTCCGAGAGGAGCCTGAAGCCACGGCAGGGCGGCCTCCCCTGGCTGGAGATTTAAATGTTTGCACTCCCCAGCCCCTGTTCTCCCTTCCGAACCGGTCTGGAGAGGGGCTGGTACGGATCTGCGAGGGTGGGACTGAGGGCGGTAGGGCGCTGGAGGCCCCTGGCCCGGGACGGAGTTCCGTTCTCGCCAGTTGATGCGGGCCTGGGAGGAGGCTGACAGCCCCCATTTCCCTACTAGGCCCGGCAAGCAAACTTTCCGGGAAAGGCGGCCCCCCTCCCTTCCTGTCCCCCCTTAGTGCCAAAGCTGGCCAGAGTCCTTCCCCCCGGCCAGGGCCAGGGACTTGATGGTAGAGAGACAGCCCCAGCGCAGGGAAAACTTCCTAAGAGTCAGCCCACTACACCAGCGGAAGGGCAGCCTGGAGGTGGGGAGGCCGGGGCTCTCTCTCCCTGAGAGGATCAGCCGGCAGAGGCTGACAGAGCCCCTGGCCCTAGATCTGGAGCTGGAAGTCAAAGGCTCCTTATCTGAGGGAGGAGGCTTAAGGGAGCTCTCCAGATCAGCGGGGAATTCGGAGGACCCTAGATCGAGAGGGGAGGGACTTTAGACTACATTGAGTCCAGCCCCTTCATTTTACAGAGGGAGAAACTGAGGCCCAGTCAGGTTGAGTGCCTTACCCAGGGTCACACAGCTAGTGTCTCCGGTGGGATTTGAACTGAGATTTTGTAGAGGGGATGCTCCTTCAGGTAGGGGTCAGGCTAGAATGTGTCTGGGGTCCCTTCCCACTCCTATTCCTTCTCATTGTTCTCCCGGTCCTCCCTGGGTGCCTTGTGTTGCTGGGTTGACAGATGTGACCCCTAAAGTCTTTTGGGTTTGTTTCTTGAGCTTGGAGCATCTCCTTCTGTCCTCCTGACTCTCCAAAGAGGCTGACTCCTTTTGTCAGGCGGGGTGATTTGAATCCCAGGCACGGACCAGGTCGGAGCCCACAACCCCTCAAAGACAAGGAAGTCCATCCTGCCAGGGGAGGCCAGCTTGGAGAAAGCCCTGCTGTCTGGAAGGGGCCCTTAAGTCCCAACCTATCACAGCCCTTTGGTGCTGCAGGGAAGGCAGGGCTGCTATCAGGGGCAGAGAGATTAACTAGGCTGAGGCCAGCCAAGGGAGTGGGTGTTTGTGAAGGGTCAGGGGCTTCCCAGAGATCCCAGGGAAGGTAAGGAGGGTCTTGTAGAACCCAGCATCAGGAGAATCATAGCATTTCCACGCTGGACGGGACTTTAGGGCAGAGCCTACTTCTCTGTAGGGGAATGAGCCTGTGAGCCTTCTCCCCAAATCTGGAAGAACATCGGAGACCATGTCCTCATACATCCAGACTGGAGCTTGCTCACCTCTCCAGTCTCCCAGCATTCCAGCCTTTGCTTCAAGGGGAGTGCAGGGTGGGGCAGTAGGTAGCCTGCTGCCTTCTGGGCTGCCCGTTCCACTTTGGGCCTTTCCCAATAGTTAGGAACCTTTTTTTTTTTTTGTGCCAGCTCACCCAGCTGTCTCTTTGGGACTCTCAGCCATTGCTTCTCATTTTCCTGTCTGGACCCAAGCAGAACCAGGCTAGTTCCTCTCTCATGTGACAGATAGTTGGATGAGCCATTTAACTCTTGAAGACTGTCTTCATAACCTCCCTCCCTGGAGCTTTTCTCCTGCAGGCTCAATGTTCTTAGTTGCTCCCACCAGTTTTTTGTGGGATTGGCAGAGTCCAGCCCCCTCACCCTCTGGATCCCCCTTCTCTGGTTCAGAGCTAAATTCATCTGCCAGGTGAGGCCCGACCAGAGCAGAGAACAGCAGAGCCTGGCCTCTCCTTTTTCCTCCTCCTGGCTCCTACGATCCTCTTTGGAACGAGCTGGGAAGGGCAAGGGAAGGGGAGACACTGCGGGCTAACAGTCAGCTGGTGGTCCAGTAACCCTCCCAGCTCTTTCTCATGTGGTCCACTATTAGCTGTACCTTCCTCTCCCCCACTTTGTATGTGTGAAGTTGGGTTTTGACCCCACTTGTAAGACTTTCCATTATGTCTAGTTAAATTTACCTTGCTCTTGTGTGGCACTGGCCTCGCCCAGCAAGTCTCAAAGGGCATCCCTGAGACCCATTCAAGAGGTCTATAAGATCCAAAGTATTTTCATCATAATACTAAGACATGTTAATTTCTAATATAATGAATATTGATAGGTACAACCCACGGAAACGAAAGTTCCCTGAGGAGGATTCCTCAGTCATTTTTAGCAGTCCTGAGACCATAACGTTTGAGACCTGTGGGCCTGGCCTGCTGAGGTATTGCTGGAGTCTGCTCATCAGCACCTGATGATCCCATCCCGTCTGCACCATCTGCAGCTGGGACAGATGTGACTTCCAGGTTCCCATCCAAGTCACTGATACATGGAGAGAAGGGCTGCAGCTGAGACTGTTCCTGGGGACACCTTGGGTCGGGATCCGCATGTGCCCCTCAGGCTCTGCCGACCAGCAGGTGGCCATAAAGGCTGTTTAAAGCCCCACCTGTTGAGTTGCCAAGCCTCCTGAAGGGCAGAGAACCAGGAAGAAGCCCAGCGAAGCAAAGAGCAGCAAACCTGGTTCCTCCTGGACAATCCTGGGCAAGAGGAGACTTGGGAGGCTTCTTGAAGCACTGGCTTCTGCCCTGCAGTCCTTCCTGGTTAGAGTCCAGCAGGGAGGCACCTGGGGCTTTGCCTGCTCCTTCTTTGGGGCCCCTGGAGAGTCCCCCTTTTGGCAGCCAGACCTCTGCGTAGAATAGATAGCATGGCACAGGGGCTGTGTGACTCAGAGTGAGTCACTTAACTCCTCTGAGCCCCATTTTTCTGTAAAATGGGGGTGATAATACCTGTATTCTTCACCTCACAGGGGAGTTGTGAGGATAAAATGCACCTAAAATACTTTGCAAACCTTGAGAGGCCACTTGGAGTCAGAAAGAACAGGGGTCAAATGCCAGCTCTGCCAAATACTGCTCATGTGACCTAGGCCAAGTCCCTTGACCTCTAAGTTCTCCCGGAAGCGCTCTAAGACTCCAAGGAGTGGCAGGAGCCAGCCTGCTTCGGGAGAGAGCGCTTCCTCCTTGGGAGCTCCTCAGCTGAGGCAGCACCTCTGCCCAGGCTTCAGGAGAAACCCACTGGCCTTATTCACCATCATCCCCGGGACAAAGGGATGTGGTCTGAATTGGATGCAGGCTGATAGAACGAGTTGGTTTGGAGAACTGAGGCTTCCAATATTCTTGGGAGAAGAAGGGTTGTGTAGATGGCGAGAGAATTGACAGAGCTGCTGCGTCCTGAGGCAGAAGGCCCGGGCCCAGCGGGACCAATTTCCAGCTCTTCTGTCCAATTCTACACGCCCTGGGCCTCGGCCATGTGCTGGTTGGCTCTGAATGAGGCAGCCTCTGGGTTTGCCCACCCAGCCCATTAGCCTGTTAGGTCCTTTGTCTTCTTCTAATGAGACTGTCTGTCTGTTGCCTAGTCTCTGGTGTGTGTGTGTGTGTGTGTGTGTGTGTGTGTGTGTGTATGTTTATTTGGGCTTTGGATCTGTTAAATGGAAAACAGCACTCAGGTAGGAGACCATTCCTCCATCCTCGAGTGTGGCATGCTATCCTTGACCCAGGCTCCCAAATGGGTGACTCTAGAGGCTGCAGTTGTCCTATGTGTTTGAGAATGAAATAGCAGAGCACCTAGGCATGAAGGGTAGACTAGATAGAGGGCTGGGCTGGGGGTTCAAATCCTGCCTCAGGGCTTTGCTAGCTGTGTGACCTAAATAAAGTACTTCACCCCTTTTAGGCTCAGTTCTTCATCTGTAAAATTGGGGTGATGATAGCAGCAAGGTTGTTAGTCAGTCAGTCAATCAACACACATTTATTAAGTGTCTACTATGTGCCAGGCACTGTGCAAAAGCAGTCCCTGCCCTCAAAGAGCTGCCGATGCAATTGAGAACAGCATTCCAGGCTTGAGGGACTGCCGGGGAAAATGTTCAGATTCAGGCAAGGAACATGGAGGAAGCCGGTGTCACCAAATAAAAGAATGCATGGTGGCAGTGGCCAGGGAGGGGTAAGAAGACTGGGAAAGTGTGTGTTTGTAGGGGCAGGTTCTAAGAGGTTTTGAGCCTGGAGGTAATAGGGAGCCACTGGAGTTGATTGATGGGACGGAGGGGACATGATCAGCTTTGGGCTTTTGGGAGGTCAGCCTGGAGTAGGGAGGGAAGACCCAGCCCATAGAAACCATGTTGCGGTTGGCCCAGCAGTCCCCAAACCAGCCCTTCAAGAGGCTGTCCCATTTGCTTCTTTCAGAAAGCCCATCCAGAAGGACCTCCTCATATTGTCTTTTATCTTGTCCAGTAGACCGACTGCTTCTTGAAGGCAGGAATTACTCCATTTAGATTTCATATTCTCAGAGCCTCGAACGACAAACGGCATATTTAAAAATGCTTGTTGACCGATTCACACATTTTAAAAGTTTGGTATAAATGTCAACTCCTTTTTAATATTAGGAGTCAGATTCAAGATCCCCCTGCCCCCTTTTGCCTGAAGCTGGGCTGGTATTGCTCCAAAGATTCATAGAAATCGAATAGGAAGATAGTCAAGTGCCATCATAACTTGACTTGCCATGACACAGTTTCAGATAGGCCACAGGTTAAATTGTGTCCCTGAGGTGGAGCAGTGAGGGTATGGTAAAGCCCTAATATAATGTGGCTAACCAGTAATGCAACTGTTCGTCCCTATTCCCCCCAGCAGGGTATAATGAAGATGGGGTATCGGCCTACTGGGACACACGCACGTATGGGAATGACTGACCAATCTCGTACATTTCCACTGGGCCAAGTCTGTAGTTTCCAGGGGCCTGATCTTACTAACTATCTAACTAACTCTTTTACTCTGTACACAATCCATGGGATTTAAATGATCCTCTCCTTTTCCTTGCTCACTTAACCCCACTATAATCTCTCTTTAATCAATTATTGTCTCACTTTTATTTTCACTGATTTTGGCTGGCTAAATTTTGACGTGAAGGGAGTCAGCAGGCAAAAAGTCTCATTAGAAGAAGAGGGATCAGCAAAGCCCTAATAAGTGAATGGGTGAATCCAGAGTCTGCCCATCCCAGAGCCAACCACCACGTAGAGCAGGCCCAGTCCTCAGGGAATGGGTCATCCCGTCCAACCTTGTTTGAGAAAAGTGGTGAAGACCTGGGGAGAAGAAAGGAGAGCATTGCATTTTTAAAGAAAGACAATGTTTTTCATAATTTTATAGTGATAACATTCTCTTCTTCATGTCTATTGCTTTCCTCCCTTTGAGCACCAAGATTCCACCGTTGCTTCTAAACTTAGTACCTCATAGTTGGAGTGAAACTGCCGCTCTTTGCCTGGCTAGCCTTTCCACATAAGAGTTGAGGGGTATGTGTGTATGCATGAGACATAGAGGACCGCCCCGGAATAGGCAGAAACCAAAGGAAGGCGGCCTGCTAGATCAGATTCATGATCTATTTACTTAGAATTAGTATGGTATAGTGGGGGGAACCCTGGACTTGGGGTTTGAACCTCGACTCACCAGCTGTGTGACTGTGGGGAAATCACTTAACCTCTCTGATCTCCAGTATCCTCATCTGTAAAACAGGGGCAATGGTATCTAGACTTCTTACTTCCCACAGTTGTTGTGAGGATCAGATGGAATGGATGAGTGTAAAGTACTGTGACAAATCCTAAAGCCTGTATAAAGTCAGCTCTTATTATGATGAGATCCTAGGATCTTAGCTTTGGAGCTGAAAGGGACCTGGCCATTAAGTGCAAGGTGAGATTTGAATCCAAGGCCAGTGCCCTCTCCGCCAGGCTATACTACCCTTCCAGCAATATCATCATAATCTCACATTTCATGTGGTTTTTGATGGAATTCAGGGACCAGTCATTCTCCTGGGACACCACTGCTCTTCATTCGTATTTAATAACCTACAGATGATTTTTGTACAATTTGATAGAAGAAATCGGCGGGCGGCTCATCTCCAGTAGAATCACTGAGAGCCTCCTTTGTACGGCTTTGGAAGCAGACAGGAGGATGGGGATGGAATTCGCCTCATCCAGTTCCCTCATGACTTTCCTCTCAGGCCTCGCTATTTTCAAACGCTTTCCCTTCCTGGTAGTTTGGTGAGGACGAGTATTCAGTATGGCGACAGCCACGAACGGCTTTGTCCTTAAGACTTCATAGATCGATGTTATGTAATTGTGGGCAATAGTTTGGTCTGTGGTCACGCTCTGGTTCCAGCAGAGTTTATCGATGGAGTTTTCCAGGGGGTTTTTGTGTCTGTATTTGTAGGATGGGAATGGGTCAGGCATCAGTCCATGAAAGATACTAGCTCATGAGGCATCGTTGTCCTTTTCAAGTCATGCTTTTAGTTATGAGGTAGCTGTGATATTTTTGCAACCAGCAGGGATATGTTTATTAATATTATTACTGTTATTATTATCACCATACCTAATTGTGGCCCTCCACAAGCCAAGGAGATACCATATCCATAACTCAGAGAATCCTAAGTCTTCCATGTTCCGTCCCAGATTTAGAAGGCTGGCTACAGGAAAGCCGCCCCGCTGGTAACCTGTCCTGGGTCTGGGGAGCCCCAGTATGGTCTAAGACGTAGTGATGAGGGTACAGTAGAGAACTGATTTTGGGGGGAGGAGAGTCTCGACTTGTGAGTTCATAGATTTAAGGCACTTCTGGTGAAAAAGCTTCTTCTGTCCATGTAGGTTTTCACCTGCTGTATAACTAGGATTCTAGAGAGGTGCCTTGAGGGCAGGGAGAGGTTTGGGGACATATGCAGGGTCACACAGCCTGTGGCGGAAGTGAGACTTGCTCCTGATTCTGAGACTCCCTGACGTAACGTGGCCGACCCATGGCACGCCCACGCCCCGCTAGGGCGTAGATAAGACATCGTCTGGATCTGATGCAGGATAGCATCTAGCGAGGACGTGTGGGATGATGGCAAGAGGCTGCCTTGGGAGCCTGAGGGCCTGGGTTTGAATCTCCGCTCTGCCACTCATTTCATTTTGGGCAGGTCACTTAAATTCCCTCAGCTTCAGTTTCTGCTTTTGTAAAATAGATGCTTTTGCAGTACCTTCCCCCTTTAGATCTATGGTCACTTCTCTCTGGGCCTCAGTTTCCTCATCTGTCAAGTGAGGGAGTTGGAAAGACAGTCTCTGAGATGCCTTCCCATGCTTCGGTGGAATGAACACTCTCTGTGGAGTCAAAAGACCAGGGTTCAAATTCTGCCTCTGATGCTGACTCCTGTGTGACCTTGGACAAGTCCCCCCTAACATCTTGGGCCTCAGTTTTGTTATCTGTAACATGTGGGGTGGGACTGGATGCCCCTTCATTTTTCTTTAGCTTTAGGTCTGAGATCCTTCAAGCTGACGTCTTGTGAGGAGCCTTGTTTTCTGCCCGAGCACGGGGACTGAGTGACCTCTGAGATCCTGTCATTCTGCCGGAATATGAGACTAATTCTCACTATTGTGTTGATGTCAGCGTGAACCAGATGCTGAAGGGGCCAGGTTCCCTGTTCTTTGGTGCCTTGGAGCACCCTTCTCGGCACAGACCCGCCCGTTCCTTCTTACTGCCTTGTCCCGGAGGCTCCTGGCTAGCGCTCTTTCGTTGGGAGCAGGGCCCCAGATGCCAGCCGCCTCGGACAAAAGACCGCTGTGTCTGTCGCCCTTGACACGGAAGAGTTACTCAGCTGCTGATCTGGGAATGATAAAACCCAGTCATATAAATAAAGGGGCCCAGGCCAGCTTCCAGCCCTCGAAAATGAATTTCTTTCACACCCTTTGCGTTCGGAAGGAGTTGGGTGATGACCCAGCTGCCTTCCTCCCTGGCGGCTCGCTTCCTCATGTCTGGGGCTGTCTGGCGATCTCAGCACTCGGGCTGGAAGGAAGCACAGAGGTTACCCAGGCCAGCCCTGTTTGAGGAACCAAGCTGGTGCCTGGAAGTGGGAGGCAGGGAAACCCTGCCCTTAAATTGTGTCAAGGGTGTCTGATCAACCAGGGAGGGGGCGACTGAATAGCCTTCATTGGTTCTGATGCTGGGAACACTGACCCAGAAACCCCAGAAGAATGAAGGAAGGGCATTCTGAGGAGCCCCAAACCAGATGCAAGTGAGAGAAAAGAAAGCAACCTGCCATACCTTGGAGTATTGAAATTGAGCTCTCTCAGTTTGCTTTTCTTGGACAGTAAAATGAGCCAGGCCTCTCTTGTTCTGGGGAGTCAGCCTTTTTTTTTTCTTTTTGCTAGGCTGGTTGGGTGTGGTGCCAGGAGAAGGGAAGGTGCTTGAACCAGAGCCGTAGCCCTTAGGGATGCTCCTACTCAGCTCTGGGAAGTGGGAGGAATTCTGAATTTGGAGCTTGGGGACCTGGGTTCAAATCCTGACTTCCATGTTCTACCCAGTGTGACCTTAGGGCCTAGGTCCTACTCTGTATAATGAGGAGTTGCTCCACTGATCTCTATGGTCCCTTCATGCCCTCAGGAAACTCTCAGTGTCAGAAATGGGGAGTGAAGGCATGGTACTCTTGCCTAGAGTTGGTGCCTCCAAGTGACGTGGGAGGTAACTGGTGATCTACAGATCAGCCAGCCAGTGAGCTTTTATTAAACACCTCAGTGCTGAGGATACCAAGGTAGACAAAAGGGGCAGCTAGGTGGCACAGCGGATGGAGCACCGGCCCTGAAGTCAGGAGGACCTGAGTTCAAATCCAACCTCAGACCAAACACTTACTAGCTGTGTGACCCTGGGCAAGTCACTTAACCTCGATTGCCTAAAAAACAAAAACAAAGGTAGACAAAAATATGGTCCCAGCACGGACAGAATCAGTAGGAAATGATGAACAGAGGGAAGGCTATCGCAGCATTACGGAGGGTTGGGGAAGCTTCTTGTCGAGGGTCAAGGGCTGGTTCAGTTTTGTCTTTATGTCCTCAGGGCCTGGCACAAAGCAGGTACTTAAAAATACTGGTTGACCGATTCCTGATTGTCTGATTCCTCCAGCCTGTAATTACTTTTAATACATCTTTTGTTTGCTTCTCTGTGTATGAATTCTCTCTCCCTGCTTCTGTGTGCTGCTTTCTTCTCCCACAGGGTTTCAACTCTTGGAAAGTGGGGATTATTTCTTTCTCTTCTCTGTATCTGCTCTGGCTCTTCCTAAGATGGTTCCTGGCACATGGGAGCCGTTTAACAAACGTTTGTTGGATTGAATTGACTCGTGACTCCTGGTCCCAGGAGAGTCCTGCTTTCAACTTTATTGACATCTCCCCCAGTGCTCAGAAAGGCTGCTGAGCTTTATGTGGGGTGGAAGGGAGGCATTATCTCCTTTGACAGCAGAATGCAAATGTTTTAGTTTTCTCATTCAAACCTCTGGTCATCTCCATTATAATCAGACATAAAATAAGGAAGATTTGATGGCCGCTCTTTCAAGCGTCTCTCGAGGGTTCCGGGTAGGGATGCTGGCGGCTCAGGGACAGCTGAGGCTGAGCCCCACCCCAGGCCCCCAGGTGAGGGAATCCTAATGCTTCTCCTGCCCCTCTTTTCCCCTTCCTCTCCCCAACTGCCCACTCCCTCTGGGCAGCTTGTTCGGTTGGAATTCCACAGGATGGAGGACAGCAGTGTGGAGGATTTGACTAGCAACATTGTGGTCAGTGCATCAAGGAAACCCCTCGTCCCCAGCTATGTCACTTAGCAGAGAAACAAAACTCCCTTTTTCTTGGAGAGTGATGAGCTTCTGGAGGCGGGCCAAAGCTAGCTCCTTCCTCTCTTGGTGACCCTCCCACCTTCACTCTCCTTCACTCCTGGCCCTCTGCAGGCATAAGGAGGTCGGGGGGCTGCCTCTGTGTCCTGGCCAACCTCGGGGGTCACTTCGTGAAGTGTATTGATGTTGGTGGGGGTAGAGGGAAGCAGGAGGAATGCAGGCTCCAGGAGGGCAGGGGCTGTCTCACGGTGGTCTTTGTATCTGTCCCCAACATCTAGGGCAGCACTGGGCACAGAGTAGGTACTTCATGTGTCTTTGGAATAAAAAAGCTTCTGGAATTTAGTTAGCAGCAGATTTCTGGTTTCATTCTCTTGAGACTTTTTTTTTTTGTAATGGAATAATTTCCTGTCTCACTGGGTTATGGTGAGGTCCAAATGAGATAATGTGTGTTAAGTGCTTTGCAAACTCAACGTTGCTGTTGTAAGTGCCAGCATCCATCTAATCCATCCATCCATCAATATGTCCCTCCACCCCTTCCTCCATCCCTCTCTCTATCCCTCCATTCTTTCTTACATCTCTCCCTCTCTCCCCCATCCCTCCATCCATTTTTCCATCCATATATCCCTCCCTCCATCCTTTCTCCCACCTTTCCCTCTCCCCTCTCTCCCCATCCCTTTGTCCATCCCTCTATCCTTTCTTCCATCTCTCTCTCCCTCCCTCCCTTCCTCCATCTGTGGAGGTGCTAGTTGAGTTTATACGACATTAATTACTCAATTTAGAGGAATGAGCCTGTAGACACTGGAATCTTCGTCAGGCTCCTGCATGGGCTTCTCTCTTAGAAGGGGCTGGCCATGATTGCCCAGCACTGGGATCTCTTCCTGGCCCCTTCCCCAGGGGCCCTTCTTCCCTTCGTGTCAGTGACGTGCCCAGGTCACCCCCATGGGAAGCATCAGAGGAGAGATTTGCACTCAGCTCCTAGCATAGAGCCTCCGCTCTGTGCCCTGCTGCTCATTTGGGCCAAAGGTGGAGTAGGAAATGCCATTCCGCAGTTGTTAAGTGCCTGCTGTGTACTGTGAGGAGGGAGGCCCATGGCAGCCTCCTGGCTCTGGTCCCTCTGCTGCTCCTGCCCCCAGGGGCTGTCTTTGCTTCTTCCCAGATCCCACTGATTCTTGGTTTAAAAGTAATTGATGTTATGTGGGCTGATGGCTAGTTGCTTTGGAGGCTGGGAGAAGACTATTTGGGGCCCCTGTTATGGGTGATGGCTTGAGGCTACATTTTCCAGCTCACCCACCGCTCTGCCGGACCTGGCCCTTTCTCTCCTTGACCATTTTTGTTGGTGGCGGGAGGAGGTTTGGTGGGCAGGCAATCTCGTTAGTGAAGGGAACGCCTGGGACAGGGACACTGGTGATTCAGATCATCAGAGGTCTGCTCAGTGTCTCACAGCTGGTAGGTGTCAGAGTCTGGCCTGGAGCCTTGGTCCTCCTAGACACTAACCACTGGACAACTCTGCCCCTTCTGCTGTGATGCGCCCCTAGTCCAGGACAGCCTTGGTACTGACAAGCCCCTCGGAGGATACTGCCACCCTGGATTGGCTCCTGGCTGAGCTGGGAGAAAAGAGGCTGTGGATTCGAATCCTCGTCCCCAGCTGAGTGACCTCGGGCAGGACCCTTTCATGCTCTGGGTCTCAGAGTTGTCTCCAAAACAAGGACTTGGCTTAGGTGGCCTCAGTTCCATTTTGGTTCCAGAATTCTATTGTTTCTTGATGATAACATCTGGACGCTGCTGCCTAGAACTGACCCCTGATAGGAATGACCTCTCCTGACCTATTTCCGCTGGGGCTCAGTCTAGAAAAGAGCTTACTCGCCTTTAGCATGTGATATGTGATCTTCCCAACCTTTCTCCCCATTTTACTTTCATGGGGGTATCTGGATTTCTGAGCCTTGAGCCACCTGGAGTTTGCTTTGGGCAGAGTGTGAAGCAGGGGGTGAGCTGCCCGCTTCTTGGGGAACCCAGATAAGCAGAGGCCCTTGGGCCAGAGTTCCCAAGCTAAGGGAAGGGGAGAGAGGAGGCTATCTGGGAGGAAGCTGCTTTGGAGTCCAACAGGGTGAGCTAAGGGGCTTTCTACAAGTATCCAGGAGCTTGAACTTCTCTCTTCTCATCAATTCTTAAAGGCCACTGGTTTCTTTCCCTGCCCTTTCCTCTCATCCCTCGGAAGGGGAGCATCAGGCCCAGTGCCACATTCTTCAAGGCCAACTGCTCTGGTATTTAAGAGTGACTGTGTTCCTAGTGGAGAGCTGAGGCTCTGAGAGGTAGGTGCGCATCTCACAGATGAGGAAACTGAGTCCCAGAGCGGGGAAAGAGTGGTGAAGAAACAGTGTTGTTCAGTGGCTAGGGTGCTCCTCTTGGAGTCAGGAAGACCTGGGTTCAAACCCTGCCTCAGATAATTTTAGCTGAATGACCATGGACAAGTCCCTCAACCTTAAGAAGCCTCGGTTGCTCATCTGTAAAGTGCAGGGGTTGGACTCAACCTTCAAGATACCTTCTAGTCCTAAATATTTGCTTCTATACATGACTTGTCCAGAGTCGCATAACTGGGAAGGGTTACAGGTGGGACTTGAACCCAGGGCTTCTTTGCTTTCTGGGTTTGAAACCTGGCTCTGTAACTAACTGTAATCTTGGGCAATAATGGTAATAATTACATTATTATTTAGTAATATGGTTGTTGTTGACTGAAATTTACGTATCACTTTACCACTGATTTACACTCTATCAATCTATAAGTCTGTCCATCTATTTATCTATCTACCTATCCATCCTTCATCCATCCATTTATCCATCCATCCATCTACCTATCCATCCATTCATCCATCTATCCATCCATCTATTTACCTGTCCGTTCAGCCATCTATGCATCCATCTATGCATCCGTCCATCCATCCATCCGTCCATCCATCCATCCATCCATCCATCCATCCATCCATCCATCCATCCATCCACTTATCTGTCCATCCATCCATCCATCCATCCACTTATCCGTCCATCCATCCATCCATCCATCCATCCATCCATCCCCATCCATCCATCCATCCATCCATCCATCCATCCATCCATCCATCTATCCATCCATCTATCCATCCACTTATCTGTCCATCCATCCATCCATCCATCCATCCATCCATCCATCCATCCATCTATCCATCCACTTATCTGTCCATCCATCCATCCATCCATCCATCCATCCATCCATCCATCCATCCATCCATCCATCCATCCATCCATCCACTTATCTGTCCATCCATCCATCCATCCATCCATCCATCCATCCATCCATCCATCCATCCATCCATCCATCCTGTCCATTCACCCATCCATTCTCCTGTCCATTCACCCATCCATCCATCCATCCATCCATCCATCCATCCATCCATCCATCCATCCATCTGCCCATCCATCCATCCATCTATCCATCCATCCATCCATCCATCCATCCAGGTATCTAGTGTGCACATAGTTATTTGCATGTTGTTTCCGCCATCATAGTAGGAACTCCTTGAGGGCAGGGCCTGTCGTGCCTTCCTCTGTACCCTCAGTACTTAGCACAGTGGCACATAGATCAATCAGTGCTTGTTGACTGGCTAGCTGACATTAGCTCCTTTGAGCCTCATAACACCCTGGTGAGGTAAGTGCTACTGGTATTATTATCCCCATTTTGCAGATGAGCAAACAGAGGAAACAGAGGGTGTAGTGACTTTCCCATAGTCACACATCTAGTAATTGTTAGAGATAGGATTGGCACCCAGGACTTTTGGGTTCCAAGCCTAGAGTTTTATCTATTGGGCCATGTTGCCTCTTGGGGGCATCCTCATGCCTTTGTGGTTTCCTGGGTATACACTGCCCTCCCATTTCTTCTTCTGCCTAGCTGGAATCTTCTGTCCTGTTTCATACTATAATGAGAGGAAGGTCCCGCCTCCATATCCATATATACCCTTGGTGTAGGCCTCCAACCAGCCGGGCAATGTCCCCAGGCATTGGGTGGTTGATCTCCAGGGCACCTGTGGTCGCCTGGCTTCCTTCATTCCCTCCCGTCCCTGCCTTGCCAACTCTCCTGCCAGGAGAAAGGCTGAGGGCAGCCCTCAGCTCTTCCTGGAGACTTCACTGTCTTTTCCCACTGGCTTCATCGGTGACTTCAGAGAAATGGAAAGTAGCCATTCTCATAAAAATGTTGGAGATTCTTACCTCAACATCAGTCATGGCCATTGGGTATATCACCTCCTCTTTGTCTTCTGTTGGTCCTTGTCTGACATCAGTTTAGGCCTCTCACCATCTTCAGCTGCTTTCAGCCTCAGCTTTCTCACCTATGAAATGGGGATAATAGTAGCACTTACCTCCTGGGGTTGTCATGAGGATCAAATGAGATTATATAAGTTGCACCCCTTAGACCACCATATAGATGCTAGCTATTGTTATTGGGATGGGAATTCCATAGGAGATCTGCTAAAGAGGGTCCAAATGTGCCTTGCCAACCTCAAACCTCTGGGAGTGTTCATGGGACTCACTTAACTGGGGCAAGTGATTCTATCTGAGTGTGTGACATCTAGTGCAGAGACTGGACTCAGGCCCAAGGCTGCTGGGATTTTTGGAGGGTTGGAGGGTGGAGTGAGGGAGGGGGAAGAAAGAGAGGAGGATGGGTGTGCTCAAAAGCAGAGATGTTGGCTGGGCCCTGAGAGGAGGCTTCCATGTTGTCACGTACCCTTGGGCTGCTGGGACTCTCTCGCTTAGTGGCAGACGGGTGCTTGGCACTTGGGTTTTTGTGTCATAGATACATTCACCACCCACTGTAGGCACAATGGGCCAGTTTCTAGAGGTCAATGTTTGGGTCTGTTCTTTCCCTTTGCTGAGGGCGCAGGTGGGCAGAGAGCCTACCGGGGTGGAGTTGTGCTGCTCAGCAACTGCTGGCATGGCAGGCCTGGTCACTAATGTCTTGGGCCCCGTTCCGTGTCATCAATTCCATCCATCACTTCTTTGTGAACCACACTTCCTGCCAGAGACAGTACTTTGGTTTCTGAACATTCTGTTTCTTGTGTGTCTTGGGGCAGGACAGGATTTTTAAGTGGCTGAGCAAAGTCAAACCGGCTCATTTGTTAATGAATAAAGAACATGAATGTCTGTGAGCCAGCCGTGGTGCCTGGACATAGAGTTAGCAGGAATCTGATTCAAGTCTTGCTTCTTCTTCTTTTTTTTTTGTTAGACAATGGGGTTAAGTGACTTGCCCAGGGTCACACAGTTAGGGTCACACAGCTAGTAAGTGTTATGTGTCTGAGGCTGGATTTGAACTCCGGTCCTCCTGACTCCAGGGCCGCAGTTCTATCCAGTGTGCCGCCTAGCTGTCCCTTCAAGCCTTGCTTCTGACACCTTCTCCACAACTCTCAGTGTTGACCTCTCAGGGCCCAGGCTGCTTTCCATAACCGAGAGTCACAGATGTATTATTGATCTGTATTGGTGGAGAGAGTTCCCATGCCGGGAGTGGCTTTGGGGTGCCTGGAATTCTCATTCCAGCTAAGAACTATGGAATCAGTGATTGGCAGAGGTGCCTAATAAATCCATATTTGCATTTTGAAAAGCTGTCCTTCCCTGTCACTGTCCTAATTGCTGACTCCCCCACGTGCATCTCCAACTGCCCAAATGAGTGTCCTGTAGACAACCTGAATTCAACCTGTTAAAACTGAACTCATTATCTCCCTCCTGCCCCAAAACCTTTTCTTTTTCTTGTCTTCCCTCTTAGTGTTGAGGGCACCATCATCCTAGCCCTCAGGCTCACAACCTAGGGGTCACCCTGGCCTCTTCACTCTCTCTCACCCCCACATCCAATATGGCGCCAAGGCCTGTTGACTTTCCCAGTGCAACCGCTTCTCTCCTCTGACTCTGCCCCCACCCTGGGACAGGCCCTTGTCACTTCAGATCTGGATTATGCTGGGGTGGGTTCGTGGGCTCTGCCTGCCTCTAGTCTCTCCCCTCTCCAGTCCATTACTTTATTCTTTTTTGGGGGGGGGGCTAGGCAATGTAGCTTGTTCGCATGCTCCCTCTTCCACTAGATTGTGAGCTCTCTGAGGGCAGGGGTGATCTTGTGCCTTTCTTCATATCCCCTGCACTTGGCACAGTGCCTGGCACACAGTAGGAGCTTAATAAATGTTTGCTGACTGACTAACCGACCTTAGGGAACACAAAGGCAGTGTCTGGACGTCCTTCCTCTGTAAGGGTGACAAGGTCAGACTGGATTACCTCAGTCACCTTCCTGCTCTTAAATCTCAGATCCTCCAATCCTAAATTGAGTTGGAAAGATCACAGTAATCCATGAGCATTTGTAGGGGCCTCAGTTTACTCATCCGTAAAATGAGGGGGTTGGCCTAGCTTCTGTGATTTCTAAGCAGGGTGAAAGAGGGCATGCCTTGAACATGACCCATGCTTCTCTCCCCCATTGTTAAGGGAATATTATAACTGATGTCTGTATATCACTTTGCAGGATATAAGACTCTTTATGTGTGGTCTTTTACTTGAGCTTGGCAGCAAACCTACTAGAGACAGGACAAGTATTTTCATTTCATTTTACAGATAAGGAAACTGAGGCACAGAGAGATTAGGTGGCTGGCCCAAGTAAATGTCAGTGGCCCAGATTTGAACCCAGGTTCTGGTCATTGGGCTACACTGCCTTGCAGGGCTGCGATGTTCAGGAACAGTGCCAAGTGGTAGCTTGGGGGTCAGTCAGCCAGGGAGTTGAGATACAATATGTTTTTCCTACAGAAAAGGACCCAGGGAGGTCCTCTGACCCCCCAGAGGCCCCGAGGTGACCCCTGATAACTAAAACCAGGGATTCCCTGGGGGAGATTGGGCTTTTGTAACAGCCAAGTGAATCTTGGGGTTTTTAAGCCCTCTTTGCTGACCTCTGCTCCTGCCTTCAATTTCCCTTTGGAGATTCCTGCCTGGCTATTTATGGGGAGGAATCTGGGGTCTTTGATCCTGGATTGAGTCTCAGCCTCTGAGACATCTGTCAGTTCATTGCCCTGGGGGAGTTGGGGTCTTTTTTCTTGTTTGTTCATTTCAGTCATGTCTGACTCTCTGTGACCTCATTTTGGGGTTTTCTTGGCAAAGATACTAGAGTGATTTTCCATTTCCTTCTCCAGCTCATTTTACAGATGAGGAAACTGAGGCCAACAGGGTGAAATGACTTGCCCAGGGTCATATAGCTAGGAAGTGTCTGCGGTTACCGTGCTGCCCAGCTGCCCCAGTTTTCTCTCTAGGAGTTCTGATTTGCTCGGACTCCACCTGTGTTTTGCCACCAGGCACCTGGACATGGCTTAGAGGCCTAGGTAGTGATGGTTTGCAGAACGTCACAGAAAACAGTGTCTCTGTCACTAGCAAGGAAAAAAAAGACTCAGCTGAAGCAAAGGGCCAGGGATTTGGGGAGCATAGTGCCAGGGCTCTGGAAGGCAGCTCAGAGGTCTCAAAGTGAACCCCTACTCAACCAATGGGAAACTGAGGTCCGCTAGATGGGTTGAGATTGGTTCCAGTAGAGGAAGGTTGGTAGCTCATGGAGCCTGGGAACGGCCTGCACTAAGGTCTTCAGTAACTCCTTTCTGGGGGATGCAGGGAAGGACCGACACCTTCAAGGATTGCCCTGGATGAGGAGGTCAAAAGTTCCCTGAGGGCAGGAATTATTGAACTTTTTCTTGGTGTCCCCAGAACTCAGCCTAGGCCTGGCCCACAGTAAACATAAATGCTTAATAAATGCTTGGTGAATTTAATGAAAGTGTGGATACATTGGAATGGGCACCAGTGCTGGAGGTGGGGGTATGCACACGGATGGAATTATGAATCCACTGAAGCAAGAAGTATAAAGTGTAAGAGGGAATAAGGAATAAACATGTTAAAGGGCCAGGGGAGATTTTTTGAGCATGTCCTAATGGGGTGGGATTGCTCTCTTTCAACTCTGAGATGGAGGAGAAACAAACCAGATGCCATCTCTTCAAGAGACCATCCTGACCTCGGGGTCATCTAATAGCTCCTTTCCTTTTGATCAGGCTGGCCATGGACCAGCTGAATTAGCTTCAGATAAGAGCCACTCATCATTTCTTCCAGTGCAAGCTGGGCCCTGGCCCAGATGAAGACCACTGCCAACATGTGGGTTAAGCCCTGGTTTTCTGGAAGCACGTGTAACCAGGCCCATCCACGAGGCTGCTACCCCCTATCGAGGCCATGCCCAACCCAGCCCTTAACCAAATGCCTGTATTTTACATAGCTTAGGCTTTTGGAAAAATCTCTCCTCCTTGCCAGTTGGGCTCGAATCAGGCACTGCTGTCAGAGCTCTGGGGCCTGAGGGCGAGGAGGGGAAGGGAGCTCTGTCTCCCACTTGAGCTTCCTAGCTCTGGCTTGGGCCGGGACCATTCGCTGGTGGTGAAACTGACCGAGGATGTGGGAAGGGGTGTTTGGGGCTTGGAAGGTGAGGTACATGGGAACTGCTTGGTGCTGACAGAGGTACCACCTCATGTTTCTGCCTTCTGCAGTCCATTCTTTGTGATCTTGTGGGAAAGACGGCTGCTTTGGAGGCCAAGCTGTGGGCTTGGGTTTGACTCCTCCCCTGAGACTTGCTAACCTTGGACAACAGTATTGTCGTTGCTGTTATTATTATCCTCATTATTACTGCTGATGCTTATGTGGCATTTTCAGATTCACAAAGTGCTCTACAGACATTAGCTCATTTGCTCTTAAAACCCTGGAGAGGTTGGTGTGATAGATTATTGTTATTTTTGGACAAAACCTATGATGGCACTAGCATGGGCTAGTTAGCGTTCTTAAACTTTCTAGAGTATACCTTCAGATTGGTAAAAGACTTCAGCATGTACCCTATATGTATGTATGCACCCACATACCTACATACATATATATACATTATATACATGAATGAATCAAGGAATGAAAGGGCATTAAAGTGCTTAGTATGTGCTAAGCACTATGTTAAGGATTACTTATCACTGGTACTACCATCCCAATGCTTATATATTATAAAAGTGGAAAGGGAAAAGGATTTGATAAAGATGAATTAATATTTGATCCTGGAGATAATACGGAGCTATTGGAATTCCTTGAGCACAGGAGTGACATGGTTAGGCTTACACTTAAGGAAAATCATTTTAGTCACTATATGGAGGATGGATGAGATGAGGTACTATTTGTAAAGTGCTCTGCAAACCTTGAGACACTATGTAGATACTAGTGATGATGATGGTGATGGTGATGGTGGTGATAATGATGATAATGATGGAATGGGGAGGGATGAGGCAGCGAGAAGAACATTTAGGAGCCTATTGTAATAGTCTAGGTGAAGAGACCTTGCTGGACCAGAATGGCTGTGCCAATGGAGAGGAGACCAGTGGAGGAGATGTGGAGTTGGCAGTGATGTGATTCAGCAGCTGATTGAGGGTTGTTGGGGGTGGGAGAATGAGGAATTGAGGAGGAAGGGCCTGAGGTTGTGGACCTGGGTGACTGGAAGGGTCACGGTGCCCTTGGAAGAGGGGTGGATTTGGGTGTGGTGTGCTGAGATGTGAGATCCGTCGTAAACCACCCATACGGGACTCTTGCTGTTCCACCCAAAGTAAAAAAGGGGAACTTTTTTTGACTCACCAGTCACAGTAAGTGGGGATGTTGGGGGAATGGTGGAATTTTCCTAATGCTGCCTGCACAGGTGTCTGGCTAGCCTTTAGATTATTACTGCCCTGAGAAGCTGTCCAGATTCAGCAGAGGAAGGGGGTTTTTGGAGTTTGTATAGTGGAAAGATAGGACAGGATCTGGGAGTATTGGGGGATAAGGGTAGATTGCTTCTGTTGGAGACAAACTCCATGATTGTCTGTCATGGGTAGAGTGGGATTTGATCCATTTTCTCCCCCTGTGATTAGTTAACACACACCTTGGGGCTGGACTTGGAGACCTAGGCATAGAAAACTCCCCAATGCAGATCAGCATCTACTCTTGGAAAGCACAGTCAGACGTGAGACTTGAACCTCCTTATTCTGAGGAGGGTGTCTCTCCCCATTGCCCCTCCATGCAGGTATTTATCATCCTCATTTTACAAGCGGAGACTCAAGCCCAGTGAGTGACTTGCCCAGGGTCTCTTAGCTAAGCGCCTGAGGTAGGATTCCAGCTCAGCTCTTCCTGACTCCAAGTCCAGGGCGCTGTCCACTTGGCCACATCGTGGCTAGTCAAGAAACTGAATCTCTGAGCATCAGTTCCTTCATCTGTAAAACGAAGGGTTTGGGTTAGGTGACCGCTGCTGTAATCCAGCCCCTTCCCATTCCGAATTCATCATCCCTCCTTCTGTCCATGATGTGTTCCCTCACCTTGTTTGTTTTTCTGGGGTGTTGGAATCACCTGAACAAATGAATGAAATGCCAGGAGGAGTTTGTACCATTTTACCTGGTGACAGATGTGCATCTGTGGGGGCACTTTGGGGGGATTCCCCCGAGCTCGCTCTCCAGTGTGAGACCCACTGTGTCAGATTCTGCTGCCTAGGCATGTCAAGCCATTAATTCCTCTCACTTGTGAAAACATTGCTGGCCTGACGGAGGGCTGCCCCCCCCTTTGTGATTCTAAGGGTTAGCCCGTGAGACAGAGGGGAAATGGATCCCTTCACGTGTCTTTCTTCTCGTTTTCATTTTGGTCCACACATCACTGTGCGTTTAAGTGAGATCAGGCCCGGGTGGTGGTCTGCGGGTGAGGGAGGCACTGGGGTTTGCCTGAGAAGGGCGCTGGCTTAGAACAGAGGTGATAATCCTGATTACTGACATTTATTGATTGTTTGAGAGTTTGCAAAGTACTTTACAGACGTGATCTCATTTGACAACCCTGGGAGGTAGGTCCGATAGGTATTGTTATCCCCATTTTACAGATGAGTAAACTGCATCTGGAAGAGGGAAAGTCATTTGCCTAGGGTGATGTCACTGCTAACTATTAGGTGGGTTGGTTGATTGTTATCCTTTGTGCTTGAAGAGGACCAAAATGACATCTGTGATGGGGTTGAGGGACAGCGTGTCGATCAGTTAAGGGCTGGGGGGTGGGAGTTGAACTTAGGTTTTCCTGACTCTGTGCCCTGAACTGTATCTACTGAGCTGCCTTGCCCCTCTCTATTCGATCCATGGCTTCTTTCCCTCTACCATGAAGCTGTGCAGCTCCTTACTCTTAGGGGTGGGGAAAGACCAGATGTAGGAAGTACCTTCCCAGTGAGAACCGGGAGGCCCGGCTTTTTGCCAGGTTCCCCGTATCCCCTGTGCCCAGGGCTCTCCAGGGATGGGATGGGGCAGGGTGGGAGGGCTAAACCAGCCAGGGGCATTCGGATGGGCAGCACTGGACGAAGCTGAGCTCCTGGTTCACCATGACTTTCTTTCTCATACTAGCGCGTAGTACACACACACACACTTGTGCATGTATGTGTATGTACATGAGTGTATATGTGTGTGAGCTGTAAGTCTGCAACACTGATACCCACACACGCTGCCCCCTTCCCCAGCACCCCACAGTGACAACAAAAGGGGATGTCCTTTGTCCGGGGCTACCAGCCCCTTTCCCAGTGCTCAGGCCCCCTCTGACCTCACCAAGTGATCTGTCCCTGCCAGCTCTGGCTCCTGCCTCCGTGCTGTGGCCCCCCGGACAGCCACCGTTCCATCTGCCACTAATCAGTGACACACCAGCAGCTTTTATTATCCAGCTCCTGCTCACCATCCCTGCAGAAATCCTGGGCCACGCCCCACTCTTCTGATCAGCATTGGTGGATAGAAATTTTGGGCTGCTAAACTGTGGGTGAGGGAGATGGGGAAAGCTGTTGTCTGCCTCATTCCCCCTCATTCTATTTTTCAGTTTACTGGCCCCCTTACTGTTCTTGGTATACAAGGCTCTGTCTCCCACCGCAGCGCCATTGCATGGGCTGTCCCTCATGCCCAGAACACCTTTTCTTTTTCACTTCTGCTTCTTGGAATCCTAACCTCCCTTCAAGGTTTCAATCCGAGTGCCATCCCCTGCAGTAGGATTTTTCTGACCTTCCTAGTCTTCGTTGCTCCCTTCCTGGTTACTGTTTTGTATTCATTTTCCGAGGTGCATATTCCCCCTCCCCCCAGTAGCATGGAAGCTCCTTGAGGGCAGGCGTTGTTTCTTGTTTTGGAGCCCAGCACATAGAAGGTGTTTATTGAGTCGAGTGAAGAATAACTGGGAGACCTGGGAGACCCGCACAAAGCAGTCTGCCTCTCTAGTTCAAGGTGTCTCAGTAAAAGAAGGAAGGAGTCACCTTTCCGAATGGGTCAGTGGGCACAAAAGCCTGCCCACCTGGGGCCCTCCACAACTCTGATGCCTGTGAAATGAGGCATTTAAACTGGACTGAGCTGGACACGAGGCTCTTGGAATGGAGATGTCCTGTGGTCCTCTTTTTGACCCCCGACACTCTGGGCAAGTCTTTTCTGCCTCACGGGCTCAGCTTTCCCTCTTGGGACAGTCCCTGCCACCACCGTCCCAAGTGGTCCTAGGAGCTCTTTGGGTTTACAAGGAGGGAAAGGATGCCGAGTTTGTTTTGTTTCCCTCTGCTTTATTGTCTGTGAATCATTCCATCACTGATATTCACCATGTCCTTAACTGCCGTTATAATGAAATGCAGCTGCCTCATCTCGGCTGCTTTTCCCCCTCGCTGTGGGTTGGGGGTGATTGGATTGTGGAGCATTGTTGGGGTAGGGAGCGTGGTGGGAAGGAAGGGGAAAGATAGCAGGCTTCCAGACCTTTCGGGGAGCTGGGCCAGAAGGAGAGAAGTCATCGAAAGGCAATCCACGGTCATCTCCTTTTGACTCTGGGCTGTGCTGCTCAGCCAATGTTCCTCCGCCATGTTTCTGTCAAGCCTCTGGGCCTCAGTTTCCTTATCTTTAAAAGGAGGGGGGGAACCAGGTGGCCTCTGAGGACCTTCTAGTGCCAGAACTAGGATTCTATGATCTAGACTTTATAGAGAGAGCTGTGGCTGGAACCAGAGGACCTGGGTGTAAATCTTGCCTCTGACCTTACTACTCGGCCTCAGTTTCCTCAGCTGTAAAATGAAGTGGCTAGACGAGGTGGCCTCTGCTGTCCCTGCCACCTCTAGCTCTGGTGAGCCAAGGAGACCCTGGCCACCATTCTCCTCTGTGCTGATGCATTTCTTTTCTTCTCATTTGGTGTTCAGGGTCCTCGTCGGTGCTCCGAAGGCAGATTCAAAGTACAGTACTTCTGTGAAGTCCCCTGGAGCGGTTTTTAAATGTCGAGTCCACACTAACCCAGACCGGAGGTGCACAGAACTGGACATGGTTCGAGGTGGGTCAGCTCCCCTTTGGGAGGGTGTCGGAGGTAAACCCTGCCCTCTGATTTTCTGTCCTCTGTAATTTCCTGTTTGCATGTTCACTCTCTCTCTTTTCTGTGATGTAGTTTCAATTTTTTTTTTAATGAGGAGAAATGACGGCTTTTTTTTTTTATCAGTAGAGAAAAATGATGGAAAGCTAACAAAGCCAGAGGAACCAGAGAATGATGCCCCCACCCACTGAAAACTGTGTTTTCTGTTGTCTTTCCAGGAAAGAGTCGAGGCACGTCTTGTGGAAAGACTTGTAAAGAAGACAGGGACGATGAATGGATGGGGGTCAGCCTGGCGCGGCAGCCCAAAGCTGATGGCCAAGTGCTGGTGAGCCGCTCTGCCCTCTTCCGGGTCCCAGGGTGTGGTGGGGTGGCTGGCGATCTGAAGGGCCGATGACTTTGTGTCAGATCTTACTGACTGTGTGCTGGGCGCTCGTCGCATAGGCATAGAGGAGAGCCTGCCGGACCTGGAGTTAGAAGAGGCGTTCAAATCCTGCTCCTCCCAGCCTCATTATTCTCATCTCTAAGATGAGGAGTAATAACGCTTCTCACCTCCCAGGGTTCTTGTGGGTCTCAAATGAGTTAATATGTGTGGAGGGCTTTGGATAATGGTATAAATGTCAGTGCTTACAATCAATCATTGCCTTATATTAGGTGCATACAATTTACAGGGTGGAGGAGTAGGACAATAAGACAATGGTTATTTACAGGTGCTTGAAGGATGGCCAAGCTGTACGCATACATTTACTTCATTTGGTTCTGGTAACAAACCTGTAGGTTGGTACTCGCCTATATTGTTATCTCCATTTTATAGATGGGGAAACTGAGGCTCAGAGAGGGTAGGCAGCTTGGCCACAGGGATGAATCTCAGAGGTGGGTCTCTCCTGACCCTGCATCTGGTGCCCAGACTCCTGTGCCACGGTGGGACATCGCAGAGGCATAGATGGCTCTCTCGTTATCCCTGGCTGGCTTCTTTTTATGCGTCTCCTTCGGAGCTGCCGATAGCATGACTTTTGTTGGAGACCATGCACTGGATGGGACGTTGTTAGAGGTTCCCCTAATAGAATACATCTTATTTTCTTTTCTGTCTTTGCATCCCTAGGGTCTAATGAATGCTAGTTGATGGTATGGTTGATTGCCATAGATAAGGGATTGACTTGGAGTTAGGAAGAGCTGGGTTCAGATCCCACCTCAGTTGTGTGACCCTAGGTAGGTCACTTAAACCTCTCTGTGCCTCAGTTTCCTTATCTGCAAAATGAGAGGTTGGACTTGGTGGCCAGCTCTAAATGAATAAATGAGAAAACTTTTATTAAGCACTTGTTGTATGGTGGGCGCCCGAGGCTAAGCACTGAGGCTGCAGATAAAAAAGCAAGATAAGGCCTGCCCTCGAGGTGGTCACATTCTAATAGAGGCTGTGGTGACCAGGGAGGGGCTCTCTGAGCCTGGGCTGGAGGGCACAGATCTAGGCCTCTTTTTCTTGGTCTGTTCAGTGCCTGCTCGGCACACAGCAGGTGCTTACTAAACACTTGACTCATTGAATCCTAGGGTCGAAAGATGGGCTCTAATAGGCACTTCCTGGTCTTGCAGGACTCACAGGCAGGCCAGAAGAGCAAACAGGATCATTAAAGGGCTGTTGTCGTTTGTCCTTCATTGTTGAAGTGGACAGTGACTTTAGGGGGGTGATGCCGTGACGTGCAAGTGGACTGGATTACAGTGAGGCAGGGCTGGGCAGTCACCAGCCTTGCCCTCTCCTCCAGAGCCATCTGGGTCCGGTGGCCAGGTGTAGATCAGGACGACTGGAGATGGCCCCCGTGCAGTGGGAGACCCTGGCCTTTTTGAGCTAAGGTCTTTCCTAGGTCTCAGTTTGACTGAGGCACCACCCATTCAGTGATTAAGTCTAGGTGAGGCAGAGAGACTGTCAGGGGCAAAGCCAAACATGAGGGATGAACTAACCCAGACTGGGAGGACTGTGACTGAGGGAAGGGAATCCTGGAAGCACCCGATGGCAGTTGTGATAATTTAGGCTTGATGTCTAGAAAAACTTCCTAAAAGTTAGAAGGTCACTGAAGGTCCACGGGCTCCCTCGGGGATAGGGGTTCCCTGTAGTACAGAGGGCTGCACCTGGCTTTAGGAAGACCTGAATTCAGATCCCACTTCTGACCCCACCTGTGCGACCTTTGTGGCCTCTGGGTGCCTCAGTGTCTCCACTGAGTCTAGGGCCCTATGGCCCCTTCCTTGGAGGTCTTGAATCTAAGGCTGGATAACTGTTTGTTCTGGAATGGGTCAGACAAGATGGCCCCGGAGCCCTTTTCCTCCTCTGACAGTCTGTCATTCTGCCAGGATCCATTGTAGTGAAACTCACAGAATTTCACCGCTCCCCCACCCCCAGGGATGCTGGAATTAAGTAAGCCCCTTACCAGTGATGGTGTGCTTGGCCTCAGCGTCCTCATGCTAAGAGACAGCCAGTGGTGCAGCGCAGAGAGTGCTGGGCCTGGACCTGAGTTCAAATCCAACCTCAGCCGCTTACTAGCTTTATCTCCTAAGAATCTCCAGGGCAAACCCTACTTTTCTGCCAGGCTGGTCTGCCTTCCCATTGCTCAGCAAACTTGTCCTGTGACTTTCTGCCTTTGTCCTCACTGTCCTCCTGGCCTGGAGATTTTGCAGAATCAGGGTTGAGATCCCTAGCTGTGATGTCTCAGGGGGCTGATGAGAAGTGAACAGCCGAGATGGGTTCGTATGCAGTACAGTGGGTGGGGCAGCTGTTTGGGAATGTGGCCGATGCTGGTTCTAAGGACAGAAGGATTGGTGGGCCCTGCCAGTCTGGGAAGAGTCTCGATGAAGAACAGCTCTGTACTGAAACACAAACATGGAAGCCAGTGCCCGGGGCTCCATGCCCGGCCTGGCAGGTGCCTGCTGGGCTGTGAGGGTACCTTCTGTTATGTGGATGCTCCATGGTGAGGGGGGCACTGACTTTTTCCCCACACTCAGGCTGAACGAGATGGTAAACAATCCATTGGGAACTGGTGGGAGCCTCCTCTTGGCCTTCAATGTCATCGGGGCCATCATAGCCTTTGACTCACGTTTACGAATGGCTTGGCAGGAACAATGGCATTTCTCTTAATGGATTTTTTCTCACCAGACCTGTAATTTTGTTAGTATGGAAGAGGCCTGTTCTAGGGCCCTCCCTCTGCTCCTCCTCACTCAGAGTCTCAGAGCCTTGCTCCAGGGCGCGGGAAGCCTGAGGGACTTGTCTGTAGTGCCAAAGCAGCTTGTGTCAGAAGCAGAGTTTAGGAGCATCGGACCCCAGAAGCCTTCTAGTGCCCCCCTTATGTTATAGCTGAGGCCGCATAGGTAATACGTGGCAGCCTCAGGGTTTGAAGCCGGGTGCCACGTCTTCAGGGCCCCTCCTCTGTCCACGGCACCACGCTGCTTCACTGTGTCTGCCCAGCGATGGCAAAGCTAACCCTCTTGGCTGGGCTAAAGCCACCGCACGAGTCAAGGGAGCTGTCCCTGTTGGGGGGAGCCCCCAGATCCAGCAGGGGTGAAGGTCCCAGATGGAGGCCCTTAGCCCTGCTCCTCCTCATCCTCCTGCTCTGTCCTTCCCAAGCAGCGGCAGAATCCATCTGTTTCATGGATCTGCTTTGGGATCGGGGCTCAGCCAAATGACCGGGAGAGCCTTGTGGCCTTGGAAACGGTCCCCCTGTGTAAGCAAGCATGGCCGGCGTCCTTCCTCTGCTTTTGTCCTTGGCTTTCTCGGCGACGTGTAGCTGGGCTTACACGGGTGGGTATCTCTGGTGAAGAAAGACTTCCAGTAGGTACGAACTGGTCTCTCTCCCCTGTGCCTAGCGCCGTGCTGCCCTCATGATAGCTTGCATGGAATTGGGAGGCTCCAAGTCGCTGGAAATGATTCACTTAGCTCTGAAAGTTCAGAGGAGGTGGTTGTCACGAAATGCTTCTTGTCGCTCTCCCCTTGTCAGCCTTGAAGGGAAGGCTTGTCAGGCCCCAGAAATTGGGTCAGTCCTTGCGTCTCTGAGCCAGTAACTCCCTCCCATTCTTTCTCATGTCCTCCTGTCTCCATGGCTTGGCCAAGACAGGCTGCCAGGTTCAGGAAGGCGGATGTCCTTCCTGTTCGTGTTCCTTAGGCCTCCTTTTCCACCCAAGGGGCTCCTTGGGAAAGATTAATGGACTAATTAGTGCTAGGGAGAGTAGTTTCTAGGATATTTTTTTGGGGAAAAAAAACCAAAACAAAGGGCAGGAGAGCATGAATGTGGATATTGAGATATGCTGTCTTTCCTCAGTGAAAGACACTCTGTCTTTTCTTCCCACAAGATACGTTTGGAGAAACTTTATTTTGGCTCCCCTTCCTCTAACTCTGGGTGCTGACCTGCTTGTGAGGGCTGGAGGTCATCTTAGTATTAGGATTGGACATGGGAATCTTGGCCTTCCCCACACCCCCAATTTTTATCTGTCATTTCTGAAATAAATTGCTCGTGGTACTTGAAATTAAAAATGTGATTGGTGAGCACTTCATTGTTTAGTCGTGTCTGACTCTTTGTGACCCCAATTGGGGTTTTCGTGGCAAAGATACTGGAGTGGTTTGCCATTTCCTTCTCCAGCTCATTTTTACAGATGAGGAAACTGAGGCCAACAGGGTGAAGTGACTTGTCCAGGGTCACATAGTGTCTGAGGCCAGTTTTGAACCTCTAGGCCCGACGCTCTATCCACTGCGCCACCCAGCTGCCCAATACCTAGCTGTGCTGAGTGCAGTATTTGCTTAAAAAAATGAGTAATTAAGGGCAATGGGTTCCTTCTTGTGAGTCTCAGAGTGCACAGTTGTTTGTCCTTGGTCTAGAGACAGCTTGGAGACCTGGTGATGAAGAGCTCTAGGCTCTAGTAACCAAGGACTCCCCTCCACTGTGCCCACAACCTGTCAGATGATTGATTTACTTAAGAATTGAATCATGGTGCCAGAAGTTTACAAGCCATCAAGGTGGCCAGACATAAGACATGCGACTTTGCTCGTTCAACAGGAATGGCCATTTGTCCGGCGATGTATTTCTACGGTTCCCATCGATCTTCATGGTATTTTCAGTGCTTTGATAAGCAGGCTATTTTAGCACCAAACAGTCAGAATAGGAGGAAGGAAGGCTGTTTACGATATGGCGGACAACAATGCCCTGTTTTATCCCATAAAACAACCGTGTGAATGTCAGAGGTTAGGAATGAGTAAGGAGAGCATTGGACTGCACTGCCCCGTTCAACAGAGATGTGGCCTCTAAGAAGGCAGAATACAGTCCAACCTCCTTGCTAAAATCTTAGTCAGCTAGCTTTGATTAAATGCCTTCTGCATGCTGGGCGGGCACTGTGATACAGATGCAGAAAGAAAATCTCTTCTCTCAGAGGCTTACAGTCTAATGGGGGAGAAATAAGCACCTCTATACGTAGGAATCAGTGTGGCCCAATGGTTAGAGCATACGTCAGAAAGATTGGAGTTTGAATCTGGCTCAGATGCTTCGTATCTGTGTGACCCGGGGCAAGGCACAGAACCTCTCAGACCCAGTTTCCTTATCCCTAAAATGAAGATTTATCTTGTAGGGTTCTAGTGAAGATCAGTTTTTGTCTATATACATCTGTGTGTGTATATATACACACACACACATACATATACATACCTATACATGTATACATATGTAATATATATATATATACATATATAAAACCTGATCTTCACTAGAACCCTACAAGATAAATCTTCATTTTTTATGTATATATATGTATATGTATGTATATACACATATACATACATACATGTATGAGATTTTTTATATACACATGATTTTAATATATATCATACATAAAATACTTTATAAACCTGAAAGTGCTATGTAAATGCGAGCTATTCTTATTACAAAATAAAAATATTCAAATACTCAAATAGATCTCGTCATTAGGGCGTTTCTGTCAATGTTTCCGATCGTGTCCTGCCCACGCCTGCCCACGCCTGCCCATGCTGTGTGATTTAGGTTGCGTGTGCCCTCCTGTAAATTCACCAAGGATCCTCCTCGTGTGCTGGCAGCCTTCCTTCCTTTCTCCCCTGTGGAGCTCTCTGGCTGTCCCCCTTTTCACCCCTCACTCTTGCCACGTGACCAGCCCATCTTCTCTTCCTGCTGTACAATTCCTTGATGATGTCATTTCGTTTTCCTTTTTGGGGTTCCTCTTATCCAGAGCCAGGTGGGAGCCAGCCTGATCTGGCTTACAAGAGCTGATTGTTCAATTTTCAGGGTGAGCGTTTTCACCTTGGAAATGGATAAACGCTACAAACCGGGCCTTGATTTGTTGTTTCCACTGATCGTTCAGACTTCAGAGAGTGATGGAGGAAACGCCAGTAATTCAGGTTAAACTTAAAAGTGTGCTGTGCTTACATCCCCCATCCCCCCAGAGCTGGTTGTTAAACATTTACCAGCATTCCCCTTCTCATATGAGTGGGGCCCTCAGTTGACAGGGAAGAAGAGCTAGATTGCTTTTGGGAAGCTGCAGGACTCTTTTTGCTGACCCCCGACCTTCCTCAGGTAGCCAAAACACATCTTTTCAGTACTGGCATTTTACCAATATTGGAATACAAATGCGGTCAGGGATTTACAGACATGCAGCACCTTCTGCCCCCGCTACCTCTGGCCCGAGGGCTATGGAGCAGCCCGAGTAGGCTGCGGCATAGAGCAGAATACAGCTGCGCAGGAATCATAGTGCAAGACAAGGTGGTTGGTGGGGTGGTGGTGAAAGGACACCAGCAGGTGGGGAAACTGAGGCCCGGGGCTTCTTGACACTACCTCGTGTCCTCTCTCTCTTATTTAAAGTATCAGCAATTAATGTTGAACTCATGAAACTGTCTCCTCACCGTTAGTTAATAGTTCCATGGGATGCCATATTTCTATTGTCTGTTGGTCACATTACTAGAGAAAGGGCAAGACCTTTTGGCAGAGAGCCAGGGATAATGCAGTGTGTCTGAAGCACTTGTACGTGGGGAATATTCATGAGCCAACCTTAATTATTTTGATTGATCAAATAGGCTTGGTTTGGTACTTTAAGAAAGCAAAATCTCTCCTATGTGGGTGGGTCTCCCCATCCCCCTGTGGGAGGAGGGCTTGGCCTGCCCACTGGACATTGCATGGCTGGCTAGCCATCTGCCGGTCCTGGTTGTGTCTTGTGGACGTGGCTGGCTGCCCTGCAGTGTCCTGGAAGGAGAATCTAGGTTAGTTAATGCTAGAAGAAATGTCTGTCATCTCAGACATCTCTGGGTCCTGGCAGTGCTCACCTTAAGACTGTCTCAGAGGGGTCCTGGTGATCAGTTGAGCTCAGTGTGTGTGTGTGTGTGTGTGTGTGTGTGTGTGTGTGTGTGTGTGTGTGTGTGTGTGTGTATGTGTGTATGTGTTTGGGGCAAGGTGGCCCAGAGGGCTTCTCTGCCTCATTACCTCCAACCACTAAACATCCTGGAGCACCCCTCCATTGTGCCTGAAACCCTGAGGGCAATGGGTCAGCCGCGGCCTGCTCTGAATGCTTCTGTCACTGTCCTCCCCACAGGCCTGTGCACATCGCTGGAAAAACATCTACTATGAGACAGATCACATCCTTCCCCATGGCTTCTGCTACATCATCCCGGCCAACCTCCAGTCCAAAGGCCGGACCCTGATCCCCTGCTATGAAGGTAAGGGACGATGTGTCTCTGCCTCCCGCTTCTCAGGTTTCTGCTATTCCCAGACTTGAGTCGGTGTTGCTGATGCTTGCCCTCAAATGGTCTTTGGAGAGCACCATGGTCATTTTTTTTTTGGTAATGTTTGCCCGTGTTTTTATTTTTTAAAAAATTGATGCTTTTTATTTTAGGATCTCTTTCATTTCCAAATGTATGCTTCCCCCATCTCCTCTTCAGCAAGCCATTTCTTGTGTGGGGGCATTCTAAGGGACTATATTCTTCTGGGGCCGAGGTCATTCCCAGGGTAATAAATAAGTTGGATTCCAAGAAGGCCAAAATGGAAGGCCGGCGGAGGCCAGAGATCATCTCCTCTGACTCTCTCATCTTCCAGGTCAGGATGCTGAGGCCTAGAGACAGGAAGGGCCCCAAGATCATTCCCCCAAGGGGGAGACGGGAGGAGCAGGATTCGGGAAGGATGCTTTCCCACAGACCTGGCCCAGTTCCTGGCACGTAGAAGGTGCTCAGTAGAAGCTCTCTCGATAGATGGAGGATAAAGAAGAATCTTTTGTTTCACAGATGTGCACTCAGCCTCCCTCCCCGTTCAGTGGGCCCCGTTGAACCCAAGGGGACTTTCCCAGCAGGGAAAAGAGCTGTGGTGTGGAGGGGAATTCATATCCGGACTTTGTTCTCCCTGACCTCAGTTTCCTTTTCTGTAAAATGATTGGATTCAGCAATGTCTAAGGCTCTTTGTAGCTCTCAGTCTACAATCCTCTTAGACCCTTGGACTGCTCTTTTAAAAAAAAACAACCTGACACCTAAATAGTTTTCTGGTGGTTTGCAAGAGTTAACGTGCCTCTGAGAGTGCCCAGATGGCTCCTTTGGAATGACCTGGTCACCGGGGAGAATTGGCCTGTTGTGAGCTGGCTTCTTGGGCCCAGGGTTAGTGTTTGGGTTGCTCACCTTGTTAGCCAGAGCAGCTCAGGCTGAAAGCCCCCTGAACGCCCTTCCTTTTTTCTCAGCCCAGAAACCTCTCCTGCTGTTTATTTTCTTTATTTTCTCCCCTGCCAAGGTCCCTCAGGCTTCGGGAGCAATCTGAACAGACCCTTGCACTGTCTTGCTTTGTTTCCTCCGGGAGAGGCCTTTCCTTGTGTTTCTGGTCTTCCTTCCTGGGTTTTCCAGGTTTTTCAGGCTGCTGAGGGAGAGGCCTTTACATGCCCCCGTGTCATATGTCTTCCTGTGCCTTGTGCCTCAAGGGCTCACCAGGCAGGGTGCTGGTCAGGAGGTGCTGAGAGAGAGAGATGTGGGGCCTTGTGACCCATGGAACAGGCACCATGAGAAACTGGCCGCCCTGAGCCGATCCCTGGAGGCTGGTGGCCCGTCTGGGGGAGCCTGCTCGCTTTGTCTCCCCGGGACATTGAGGTGGCCTCATCTGGTGGCAGAGAAGAAACTCACACCCATCGCAGCGGTAGCAACCCCAGTGAAGATGCTGGGAAATCAGCAAATGGATTGATCGTGGGCGTTAGAGCTCTTTAACCGGTCTGGTCAAGCAATCAGCTGAGAACCTTGGTTTCCAAGGAGTGAAACAGAGAGAGAAAGGGCGCCAGCTCGCTGTGTTCAGAGCGCCCCCCTGTGCAGGCAGGGTGTGGGAAGGCATGGAACCACCCCAAAGGGAGTGAATCCTTAAAAGGAGGCCTCTGGTCCCTTCAGTGATGGTAACTGACACAGAGTGCTGTCCAGTCTGCAGATCTCTGTCTCATTTGGACCTCCCTGGCTGCTAGGGCTGTTCCTACCCGATAGGTGGAAAAACTGAGGCTCAGAGGGGTTGAGTGATTGGCTTGGGGTCATCAAACTGGTCAACGTCCCACCTGGGATTTGGATGCGGGTCTTCTTGACTGGTCACATGGCTTTTTCACATTTGAATCGTTATCATTGAACATCATTAATCTGTGGTAGGAGTCATTCAAGGCCCATGGGTAGTGGAGATCCCTGTTTTCAGGGGAATTACAGTTGAATAATTATAATAATGATAGCTAGCATTTATATATACAGCTCTTTAAGTTTGCAAAATGCTATATATATATATATATACACACACACATTTTTATGTATGTATTAACTAAAAATTCTGTGAAATAAATGCTTTTGTTGCCCACATCTTACAGATGGGGAAACCAAGGCTGAAGGAGGTCAAGTGATTTGCTCACATAGCTAGTAGGTGTCTGAGGCAGGATTTGAACTCGAGTATTCCTGACCTAAAGTCCAGCACTCTATCTACTAGGCTACCCAGCAAAGAAAACTCAATAAAAACAAAACACCCCCACCCCAGGGAAGCCAGAAAAAGGATCTAGTTTAAATCTGGCAGAGGCTTTCAGGCCCAGCTGGTCTGACCCCTTTGCTTGATAGAAGAGGAGAAGGGAAGGGACCCACCCAGGGTCATAAGTAGCAGAGCTGAGATTTGAACCCAGATTTTCTAACTCTGTGCACTCTTTCCAGGATGTTGCTGTATCCCTAGGGTTTTTGTCGAATGATCCCCTGAAAATCTGTCTAGGAGAAGGAGCCACAGCTCATGAATGATTCCTCTGAACTGAGATAGAAAGCCCTCTTTCTCTTCCTCTCCCCTGGTTTCTGGATGTGATTATTGACTGAAATCTGGGAACCACAGAGGGCTCTGGAGAGCTGCAGTAGCCAGGGAAGTCCCTGCTGCCTCCCCATGTGGCAAGGGCAGAGGTCACGGACTCAGAGGTTTTGTAGGTTGTGGTGTGGGTGGTCTCCCAATTATGTCTGTCCTCCCCGATTTTTCTTTCCTTGGACAACGTCCCTGGTCTCAGTCCCTGCCAAGTGTCACTAGTGAGCAAGGGAAATAGGTTTGGCTTCCCTGCGCCCTGCCCCCACCTCCTGTGGCCCTCCCCTTCTCTCTCCCCCATATATTAGGGTCCCTTTATAGCAGGGGGAGGAGAACAAGGGGTGGAGGCTGCTAGTTGGACTGCTGTCACTTTGATGAATCGGGGCTCACACGGAGGCTGTGGCCTCTCAAAGATGATGAAGCAGGGATGGAGTGGCCCATTTGAAAGTGTTTTCCCATCAATTCACCAAACATCTCTTAGGCACCTGCTGGGGGTAGAGTCCACATGGCCGTGGTCAAAGGGTCAGAGGTTCTAGATCAGTATCTCAAGCCAGAAGGGACCTAGAGGCCAGCTGGAACAACCTCTCCGTTTTGTGACTGAGGAGACTGAGACCCTGGATGGTGTACTGATGACCTTGGAGGCAGGAAGCCCTGGGTTCAAGTCCTACCCTGACATGTGTGGGTTCTGTGACCCTGGGGGAAAAAAAGGGGGAGATTTGTGTAGTGTTTACTATGTGCCAGGCCCTGTTCTACGTGCTTTACAATGATTACCACATTAAGGGGAAGCTAGGTGGCACAGCGGATAGACCACCAGCCCTGAAGTCAGGAGGACCTGAGTTCAAATCCAGCCTCAGACCAAATACTTAGCACTTACTAGCTGTGTGACCCTGGACAAATCACTTAACCCCAATTGCCTAAAACAAACAAACAAACAAATTATTACCGCATTTGATCCTTATAATAACTGTGTTAGGTAGGTGCTGTTATGACCCCCATTTTACAGATGGGGAGACTGAGGTAGACAGCGGTTAAGTGACTCGTCCAATGTCACAAAGCTGAGGCATGTCCAAGGTGGGATTTGAACTCAGGTCTTCCTAACTCTAGGCCCAGTGCCCAATGCATGATCGCGGCCCCAGCTGTGAAAGTTAACTTGGCCTCTCTAGCGCAGGTGACTCTCACACTCTAAGCTACCTTGCCTACTGCAATAGCATCATAGGTCCACACTCAAGGCTCTGGGCTTGGGGTTGGGGTGACAGGGCATTGAAACCAAAACCCCACCAGTTCCTTCCCTAAAGAAGCTTCCATCCTCCTGGGGGGGAGGGGTGCAGTGTGCAGACTGTTAAGGACATGTGGAGAAGCTTGAAGAGGGAATGAGTGTTAATTACTGGGAGGTAGCCCCTAAACTAAGCTGCGCTTGGCAGGAGACTCTGGGGGCAGGCTATGCAAAGGCATGGAGGAAGTAGATGACATGTCCTGTGTGAGAAACCAGCAGTCGGCCAGTGTGAGCAGGGAACAGAGAGTGTGTGAAAAGGAACAATATGAAATAAGGCCGAGAGGCATGTGGGAGCCATGTTGTAGAGGGCTTTGAACGCAGCCTAGGAATTTTGTATTTTATCCAAAGGGAGTAGGGAGCCACGGAATGTTTTTGAGTAACTCGGCTACAGAAGATTGTGCACGTTGCAGCCATCTAAGAGCTCTGTGCGCGGTCGCTGTGTGGTCAGAGCCACGCTGTAGGATTATCAGTTTGGTGGCTGTGTCGGGGATGGGAAGGGGAGTGGATGGAAGCCGGGAGCCCAGTGAGGGTCTGAGCCTGGAAGAGCCGAGAGAAGGGAAGCGAGAGATGTTGTAGAAGGAGAACCCACAAGACATGGCCATCGCTCAGATGCCGGCAGGCCACGTGCAGGCGTCGGGTCTTCCTCCAAGTGATCTGTTCATTTTACAGGTCAGGGTCTCACTTCGGGGAAGCTCATATAGCTCTCGTCTCCTCACTGGTGGTGGCCAACGGCATCCCCGTGTTCTTGTTCTGTGGTAGAAACCCATTGACACAGCCCAGCCCAGAAAGACACTATCGTTTACTCTTCATGTGGAGAGATTCTCAGAGGCAGGAAACCGAGGGCTCGGCTGCTGTGGGCCATCTTTAACCCCCTTTTCCATGGTTAGAAGGGCTCAGTTACAGGAGGAGCCACGGTGTGGTAGGCGATAAGCCACACTGTGGGGATGGAGAACCCAGAATTCTAGTGGAGTCTAGTGGAGATCCAGGCAGGAAGCTGGAGCTCCCCTGAGGCCCTGGGCTAGTGTGGAAGGGGGTCCCTGGGAGACACAAGCAGGAGGACACGGGCAGGCACACCGGTGTCCTCCTGAAAACATGGACCTACAGCGTTGAGTAGGAATTAAGGGGGCAGAGTGTCGTCCCCTGGGGATTGCCACCAACTCAGTTATCCAACACCAGAAGGTTTGCAGGAAGCTTTGCCACTGGCATCTCCTTTGCTCCTTACAGCACCCCGGGAGGGAGATGCTGTAGCCTTCCCATTTCACAGATGAGGGAATTGAGGCAGACATCAGTTAAGTGACTTGTTCAGGGGCGCACAGCTAGGAAATGTCTGTGCCAGGATTTGAACTCACTTCTTCCTGACAACAAGTCTGACATTCTGTCCACTGTGCCACCTTGCTCTTCTGTGGGACTTTGCTTGGGAAGACTGTCTAAGGGTTAACTGTGCTTTAGGAGAACCCCACAGCACCAGTGATAACAGGAGTGCCATTGATAAAACTTGTTACGGTCAGTCAGTCGGTCAACAAGCAGCTGTTATGTGCCAGGCCCTGTGCTAGTTTCTGTGGATACAGAGAAGAGGCAAAAATAGCCCCTGCCCTCTAGCAGCTTTTCAGTCCATCCATCCATCCATCCATCCATCCATCCATCCATCCATCCACATTTACTAAGCTCCTACCATGTGCCAGGCACTGTGCTAAGTTTGCAGTCTAATGGAGGAGACAAGATATAAATAAGTAGGTGTGTACAAGATGGATTTGATGAGAGGTGATTTCCTGGGGGAAAGCACCAGCAGCTGGGGAGGGGTAGGAAAGGCCTCCTGCAGGAAGGTGGCATTGGGCCTGAGTCTTTAAGGAAACCAGGGAAGGACCAGCAGGAATGGGGGGGTGACCGAGCAGTGCAAATACATGGAGGCAGGAACACTTGGTGTAAATGATCTCCTCTGAGCCTTTTCACCCAGTATGGTAAACGCTAATCAATTAATCAGCTAGTATTTCTTGGGTGCCTCCTATGTGCCATGCACTGTGCTGGGCTCCAAGGTTACAAAGACGACCCCACCAACTTATTTATATTATCTTCTACCTCAGGGTGGTTGTGATATCATTGACCCATTGATTTAGCTCTCGAAGGGGCCTTAGAGGACATCAGGTCCAACCCCTTCATTTTACAGATGAGGAAACTGAGGCAAACAGAGGTTACATGACTCGCCCAAGGTCACACAGCTAGTAAGTGTTTGAGGCTAGATTCGAACTCCGGTCTTCCTGACTCCAGACCCAGAGCTCTGTGCGCTGTGCTAACTTGCTTGAAAAAAGTCTACCAGACCTAGATTTCTCAGAGTTTTGGCTGAAGCACGCACAGCATGCATGGCCTTGTTATCCTGGGGTTCCTTTAATCAATCAACCAATAGATCAACAGCGATCATTTCTTAGACGCCTCCTATGGCCCAGGCCCTGGGGTGGATGCTGGAGGTACAAAGACAGAGAACAAAAGTATCCCAACTCTTGAGAGTTTACTGTGCGGTCCTAGCACAGAAGCGACGGGCAGCTCACTACTTGTCTAGGAGAGTCCTTGGTATTTTCTGCAACAATGGCCCCAGGCCGCAGGTTCACCACCCTGGCCCTCCTCTGGGAGCCACGAGATCGGGGAGCAGAGTCGGAAAAGTCTGGTCTTTGTATTTCTTCAAACAATAAAAAAACCCCCTTGTGTGGAGTAATCGCAGGGCTGGCCAAGACGTATCAATCAAGCAGTCCACAAGCATTTGCTGTGTATCAGCCTGTGTGCGAGGCCCTAGGGATACCAAGATGAAAAGAACCAGCCCCTGCCCGCATGGAGCTGACTTTCTGCAGGAAGAGTGATAGAACAGAAAACACGGCACCATTTCCCAAATACTCTCTCTCTCAATCTCCTCCTGCCCTCCAGTGTGGGGGAATGCAGTTCCCTGTCCGCTTACGGTGGCTGTCCCAAATACTCATGCGAATGGCCCAATTCTAGGGACTGCCTGGGCAGCTGCATGTTAGAATTGGGTCAAAGGGCTTTTCATCCACTTTCCCTTCCAGTGTGGATGGTTCGGCCTCTGTCGCCGAAGGCCGCGTGAACTTAACGAGACTCCTGCCAACGTCGCCAGCCCACGGAATCTTGAGTCTTGTTGTCAGCGCCTGTTTCCTTCAGAGCTTTTTTCCACTTTTTGTTTCCAGTGGTTATGGAGTTCCAATTACTCATCATGGATTTGGATTTTCCACTCTCATTGTGAATTCAGAAATATTTTAAGGTTGGAAAGTTATTTTTTTTTCTTGCTGCTATTTTGTTTCCTGGTTAAACTAAAATTATGAAACCAGGAAAATATATTTTTAAAAAACCCACTGAGGTGGCTATTTCTTCAATTGTAATGAAAGTTTAAAAAACAAACAAAAAACCCAAATCTGGGAAATGAAGCCCAAGAGATGAATGATTTGGGGAAGAGAAGGTGGCGAGCTGCTCGAGCCGTCTGCCTGGGCAGCGGCAGGCCTGGACCGGCCTTGGTGGACTCGGGATCCATCGGTTTGGGCCGCCTGGTGCGTGTACTCTCTGTTACATAACGCGACTGTTTGGCAACCACCCCTTCCTCCTCCTGATTGTACTCTGGCTACACGGGGGTTAGCCATCCCCGTAACCAAATGGAATAAGACAGTCCCAGCCAGAGGAGGATTTGAACCCAGTGATCCTGTCTTCAAGCTGTGCTTCCTCAAGCACAACCTTCTGCCAGCTCTTCCATAGCGCACTGGACTTGGCACGAGGAAGACCTGAGTTCAAATTTGACCTCAGACACTTCACTGTGTCGCCCTGGGCCAGTCGCTTCAGTTTCTTCTGTAAAATGAGGATGATAGTAGCCCCTACCTCACAGGGTTGTGAGTCTCAAACAAGATAACATGTAGAGTGCTTTGCAAATGGCATATAAATCCTAGCTGCTATTATTAGAATAGAAGAGGTCTTAATAATACTAAGTAGTATTATGACAACTCGGCTCATTTTGGAGTCAGAGGACCTGGGTTTGAATCCTAACTGTCCTCCTGGGTGAGCTTCACTTTCCTGGGGCTGGAACCGCTGACCCCTGAGGACCCCCCAGCTCTGGGGCCGGCAGCCCAAGAGCTCCACCACCACTTTCTCTTTTGGGTTCCCCAGTGTGTATCAGGTTAGTTTTTCCTTTTCTGTCTCAAAGGCGTGTTCTCAAAATCAGGAAGATAAGTGACAACCACAGTCAGATTCTCCCTCTTATCTTGACAGAGGAGCCATTCTCCCTGGTGTGAAGGGAAAACATGTTCCTCTGGCCTCCCTTCCCCTCTCTCTCGAAAGAGCCTCTCACCCAGGGTGGGTCTAGGCTCACCAGGAATGAGGCAGGTTATGCACTGTGGGAGCACCTCCCAGCCCAGACTGGGAGCCAGTGGGATGGTGAGCTGGGTACACTTATTGTTTGTGGAGGAAAAGCCCTCCCTGGCAGAGCAGGGTCCTGGAGGCCACACCCCGCCTCTCCCACTGCCTCCACGCTGGTACTTCCTGGCCTCTTCTCACCCTCTAAAAAGGGTCACTTTGGGCCTTGGCCTCAGCTTTCTCACACCCTCTGCTTTGTCCACCTGCCGAGCGGCGCCTAAGGAGACCTCTCTGAGTAGCTCTGGCCATCCTGCTCTGCCTGCGCTGGAGGCAGAGACGTGGGCTTCTTTAAGGGACAGGGCTGGCTGTGGCTGGTGGGAAGAAAGGCATGCAGCCGAGGAAGGCCAAAGCCTCTTTCCCTTGGTACCATTTTATGTTTTGACTACTCTAAGGTTTTAAATGTTTTATTGATATCTTTGTGTTTATATTTTATTTATACTATATATATATATATATACATATATATACATATATATATACATATATATATATACATATATATATACATATATATATACATATATATATACATATATACATATATATATACATATATATATATATACATATATATACATATATATACATATATATATATATACATATATATATATATACATATATATATATACATATATATATATATACATATATATAAAAAATATCTTTTGTGTTTTATTATCATTTCCAGATCTATCCTCCCCCTCCCCTACCCAAAGAATTAACCCTGCAATCAAAGAAATAAGATAGAGAGAAAAAAGTGATTTAGCAAAACTGAATCTGACAGTATACAAAGGGTTCCACACCCACAGGCCCCCCACCTCTGTAAAGACGGGAGGAAGGGTTAGCATTATTTCCATAGTAATGAACCGTGTTAAATTTTAAAATACTTAAAAAAAAACCAGAGGTGGCTAATGCTGTGAGAGCAGAGTGTTTTCTGTTCCCTTCCCAACCCATAAGTGGTGGGGACCGGACCAACAGTCTGAGGCCTGATTATCAAGGCCAGAGCAGGAAGAAGAAGGAAAGGAGAAAGCCCAGATAATGATTCAGAATTATAGTTACTGCAGAGACCAAAGGCTATCTGGCATCCAGAGGGAGAGAGACCGACCTCAAGTATACACCGTGGAAGCACTGAGGCCCAATGCATATGGCGGCCAGTCAAGAAGCATTCCTTGAGCTCTGGGTCCCACAGAACCGAATGACTGCTAAAGCCTCTCGTGTATTTCCCAGCCCCTTAATTGTGGCTCCTAATGACCTCACATTCTTTAGTTCTGTGAACATTAGTTAAATCAATGCTTGCTACATGTTAGGCTCCATACTAGGTGATGGAGATACAAAGTTAGCTAAGACACAGCCCCTGCCCTCGGAGAGCTTACAATCTAGCAGGAGCACAAGATGCCCACCGGGATGAGTGATATGACATCCAGAAAGGCTGCTGCTCGTTCTGGGTGGCATTAAGGGAGGTCTAGAACTAGGAATGATGGAGGTGGTGCTTCCTATGTCCTTCGAGGTAGTCTGTTACGAAGCATTTATTAAGTGCTTACTGTGTGCCACCCACTTCTTTGGGTGCCATGTTTTGGGAAGGATGTGGGCACACTGAATGGAGTACAGCAGGTGGTGGGAGGACTAGGGGGCACACTGAGCCGAGTGAGAGTAGAGAAGACTTGAGGGGCTGGCTTCAAGCGTTTGAGGGGCTCTTTGTAGGACGATGAGACTTGTGCTCATTCCCAAAGGGGAGAGCTGGGAGCCATGGTGAGGCCTTCAGAGGAGCAGGTGCAGCCTCAGAGCCACACACACGTGCGCGTGCACAATCTGCCTCCAGCTTGGAGGTCTCCACAAGGGCAAAGAGCTACCTTTAGTGGTAGTGAGTCCTCCATCGCTGCAGAGGGAGGTTCTGGGTGAAGTCAGGCTGTCCTAGACTGCGTGAGCTTAGAAGAGGCCTTGGGTTAGGGTTAGGGTTAGCGTTAGAACTGGAAGGGATAGCGCATAGCAGGTGCTCTCTAGGTGTTGGCTGTCGCTAAGTTTTCTTCCAGGAGACCCCATCCCAGAGAATTCTTTTCCAGGGAGGCTGGACAGAGCACAGGGACTTCTGGTTCTTGGACCTTCCCACCACCTCCTTGTCTCAGATTTTTACTCGGGATATTTGGAAGAGAAGTGGCCTACCCAAGGAGGGGGTGGACTGCCACTCAGTGGAGGTCTTTCAGCAGGGCTTGATGGCCCCTTGTTGGGTTTATTGTGGAGGTATGGATTGGCCTAGACGGTCACTGAGGCACGGTGCTAAGGGAACCCAAGAGGTGGCTGTGGGGGGCGCTGTGGAGAGAGTTCTGGGCCCAGAGTCAGGAAGACCCAAGTTCAGATGCAGCCGCAGGCATGTACCCACTGTGTGACTTTGGCCAAGTCACTTAACCTCTGTTTGCCTCAGTTTCCTAAGCTGTAAAATGGAGATCATCAAAATACCTCCCAGAGTTGTTGTGAGGATCAAATGAGATAATATTTGAAAAGTTCAGTTAGCATGGTGCCTGGCACATAGTAGGTGCTTAATAAATACTTGTTCCTTTCCCTTCCCCTCTTCGATTCCTCTCTGGGCCTCAGTTTCCTCATCTGTAAACCGAGGCTTCTAAGGTCCTTCTGGCTCTGAATCGTATGACCCTGTGACTGCTCAAGCTACCCCTGGAGTCAGAAGACCCAAGTTTGAGGCTCTCCTAGTGACTGTGTGACCTTGGGTCAGTCTCTTACCCTAAGACCCAGTTTCCTCATCTGTCACTACTGTATATATTAGAGAGAGCAGGGGTTTTAGAAACCATCTCGTCCAACCCTTTCATTTTACAGATAAAGCCAAAAGAAATGACTTGCCCAAGGTCTCATTGGTCATAAGTGACAGGGGCTGGATTTGAACCCATAAACTTACCTGCCTCCTGCAGCTCTCAGTCTGTGGGCCTCTCAGGACCACATGGAGATCCAAGGAAAGTGTAGGAAGCACGTTCTAGCCCCCCCCATAATACCCATGAGCTGTGCTCTCCATGAACACGAGCCCCCCTTTCCAAGGCTTCTGGACGCCTGTGATTTCCCCACTTTGGCCTGGGGCTCAGGGCTTCACTGCGGCATTGGAGAAACTGAGAGCAGCCAGCGCTGAGCCTCCCACAGCTGGCACAGACTGACCCCTCTGTGGTTTTCTCTCCCCGTTCTTTTCCACCTAGAGTATAAGAAGAAATACGGGGAGGAACACGGCTCGTGCCAGGCTGGGATAGCAGGCTTCTTCACTAGTGTGAGTATTGTCATGATGTGTGTGTGGGCTGGGGAGGGCAGTGGTGGTGTCTTGGATTATTGTTCTTCTCTCCTATGGGCTAAAAGAACCTGCCTGGGCCTCAGTTTCCTGATTTGCAAGATGAGGGAGTTCGACTTCACAGCCCCCAAACATCTTTCTAGATCCAAGTCCTTGAGTCTCTGACCCTAGGACATCTCTGGTCTTCAGTTTCCTCATCTGTGAAATGATGATTTGGTGGCCTCTAGGGTCCCTTCCACCTCTAGCCTGAGCCTTTGAACCACATTGAAATAAGCCTTTGGCTGTCCTGCTCGAGAGAACAGCCAGCACCGTGTGGGAGTGAGTAGCGCCATTTCCATGGTGGTTTGCAAAGTCCTGGGTTCCCCTGGGGGTGCTAGGTAGGCCACAGTGCGGCTGCCACCTGAGAGAAGGCTTAGACTTCTTTGGCCTCCCAAGGCAGAACTACGAAGAGGGTGGAGATCGCAGAGGGGAAAACGGAAGATTATTGTACAAAACAATTGGTTAGCAAGGGGTGCTGGCCCTGTATGTGGGGTGGGCTGCCCAAGGAGGTGGTGGAGGTCCTTCTGTGAGGCTCGGTGACCCCTCGTTGGGCTTATTGGGGAGGTATGGGTCGGACCAGATGGTCACCGAGGGCCTCAGCTCTGAGATTCTGAATCAGCTCTTAGGAGGTGGGCTGGTTGGCCTTGGTACTGCTTAAAGGGCTGTCGTCTAGAAGGATTAGACTTTCTCTGCTTGCCCCGAGAGGGAAGAATTGGATGCAACCAGTGGAAATTGCAGAGGCACATTTCAGCTCAGCGTAAGGAAAAAAAAGCCAGTGTTTCAACAATCGTTGAGTCGTGTCTGATTCTTCACAACTCCATTTGGGGTGTCCTTGGCAAAGATACTGGAGTGGCCCTTCTCCATCTCATTGTACAGGCGAGGAAACTGAGGCAAATAGGGTTAAGAGACTTGCCTAGGATGATACAACTTGGAAATGTCTGAGGCAGGATTGGAACTCAGGAGGATGAGTCTTTCTGACTCTCGGCATAGTGTGCTATGCACTATGGCGCCCCCTAGCTGCCCAACAATTAGAGCTGTCCAAAGTCTGCAGGACCCCCTTGTTGAGCATGTGGTAGATGTGGGGATTCTTGGTAAGGGCAATCAAGTTACTGTGTGCTAAGTGCTGGGATACAGACCCAAGCAGGGAGAAAGGCAGCACCTACCCTGGAGGAGCTTCTAGTCTAATGGAGGAAGATATGCAGCCCAGGAAACAGGAGAGGGGGATGGGGGCAGGGGTGCATGGTGGATGGTGTCCAGGAGGGGAGTCCCAGTGCAGCCTGGAGAAGACAGCTCCCTTTCCATATCCACGGGGCAGGCTTGTGGAGTGAGGCAGGCAGCTCAGCGGTTTTCTCTTGCTGTTCTCACCATTAAGTGGTTCCTCCCGGTCGAAGGTGGCCATTCATATCTTTGGTTGTGTGTTTCTTCATGAACACAAACGTATGTTGTATGTTGTGTGTCTATCTGGGTTTAAAGAAAAAAGCCTTTAAAATTGTAGATGCTTTTTTGGCCAGCATCAAACGAGAAAATGAAGTGCTTTTCAAACTTCACACTGCTCTGGTGGCTTAAGAGCTGGATGCTAAAGCAGAAGAGGGGTCTCCTAGCTTGCCCTGGAAGCCCCAGCCCCTTGAGGTGCCTCATTCTCCCCAGGGACAGCTCGAGGTGTTAGGCTGTCCTTCCTGACCTCCAGCCTCCCTCTGCTCCGCGGTCTCTCACGGAGCAGCTTCACGCTCCCGGTGACCTTGCGCGGGGGTGCGGCTCGCCTGGGATGCCAGGCAGGCGTGCTGTGAGGTGAGGGCCTGTGAGGCCATGGGTGGGATACGCGCCTTCCCTTTGGGTAGCGCTGGTCAGAGGCAGCTGTTTCCTGGCCTCTCTGTGCTTGGCAGCTGCTGTGGGTTCCCAGGTGCTCTCCGTCCCTTCGCTCTTCCCGTTGTTCCAGAGATGCCTTTGCTCCCTGTCTCCTGGACCTCAGCTGTTTTACATGGAGCAGGAAACACAGATCAGTGGGGGTCAGCTGGGCAGCTCCCCAGCCCTTGCCCCTTCAGCATCCTGCCATCCCCGCTCGCCCTCCAGGGGCTGGCGCTTACCTGGTGCTGAGCTTGGGAGGCATAGCAGCACAGCCCCTCCGGCCCAGCCTGTGGCTGAGGCCCCTTAACACCTGCTTGGCCTGGAGGCTCACCCTGAGCTTCTTGTGGTCTGTGAGGTGTGAAGGGTGCAAGGGGCCTCTGCGCTGCTGGCTTTGCCGAGGTCTTGTTTGCTCAGTTTCATTCTTCTTTTAAAGTTAAATTTTACTTTTTTTTCTACTTAGCAAGCATCTATTTTCTGTCCCCGTCCCTAGGTAATGGGGATCCGTGTCCTTGTTCATTATTGATCCTCTAGAATTACAAGGACCAATGGTGATTCCAGAGACCACTGGTGAAGAGCAGTTGTGACAGAGACGTTGACTTCAATGTACAGTTTAATTCAACAAGCATTTATTAAGTGCCCGCTGTGTGTGAGGCATTGGGCTGGTGCCCACACATACTAAGACAAAAATAAGCTAGTCCTGCCCTCAGGGAGCTTCTGTTTGATGGTGGCTGCCAGAGCTAGAGGCGGAAGCTGGAGAGAGGGGATGGTGTGCGTGGAGGCAGGCCAGGGAGCTGGAGCAGCGTGGTGGGTCCGGGAGGTGGAGGATCAGGGAGGTCACCCCCACTTCCTTCGAGTCTTCACAGGTGGGTCATGGGGGAGAAGGAGCAGATTTATTCTGATCAGCCCCAGAGGGCAGAGCGGGAGCAGCCCGAGGTTTGTTGTAATGAAAGACCCCTTAGCAGCCCTTGGGCCAGTGCTGGCCTTGAAGGTAGAGGGCTGGGAGGTTGTCTGAGGCTCTTGTTCTCCTGGGGAGGAGGCTTCATATGGCCTCCAAGGACCACACCATCTTTAGAGCTGTGATCCGAAGTCCCCTCCCCTCCCGAGCCTTAGTGTCCTCATTTGTAAAAGGCCTCTGAGGTCATTTCAAGACCAGGTGGGTGATCCTCTGCTGTTGGCAGGAAGGGAGAAGCCCTTCTTGACAGATGCTGTTGATGTTTGACACCCTCCAAGCCCCCAGCCCCATTTTGACTGAACATCTCAGGGCCTCTCCTTCCTCCCCGCTGGTCATGGGCCTAAGCATAGGGTAGGATGTTCCAGCCTACTGCAGCTGGGGAGCCCTTGGGAGGAAGCCATGGGGGAAGGAAGGTGCCGGCCATTTGTCACGGGGGGCTTCCTCTCTAAAGCGTGTCCTCCCAGGCCCTCAGGATGACAGTTTCATATGCACTGGTCCCCTATTTGCTCCTTCCTGAATGATCCGTGGGGAATCTCATATCTTGCCCTCTCCCATTCTGTTTCTCACGCTCTCTCCGCACTGGGCACCACATTCAAAGCCGCATTTCCTTCCTGCTCTGGCCTCTTTTCCACTTCCTCTTTAGTATCGCTGTTCTCAGTGATGGGCTGTGCATGTCCGTTCTGAGGACACGATTTCACAGGCCCATCTACTGTGGGACATGTCCTGTCCTGGGTGACTTTGGGAACTAGCATCTGGGTTAGAACTGTGGGCTCCAATCCTGGCTCTGTCACCCACGGCCTGAGTGACCTTGGATAAATCACTTAGCCCCTCCAGGTCTCAGTTTCTATATCTGCCAGATGAGAGAGTTAGATTAGATGGCCCTGAGTCCCTGCCAGCTCTAAGCTGGACTCTAAGTGCCATGTTGCTTTGTATGGAGCCGCATTTTGAATCCTGTAGTAGAGAAGGCAGGGAACTTTCATAGGATCCAAGAGCTGGTAGAGCCTCAGAGGGCATTTAATTCAACCCTCTGATTTTATAGATGGGGAAACTGAGGCCAGAGGAGGTTATAGGATTATAGATTGAGAGGCGAGAGGGGCCTCATCTAATCCAGTCCCCTAATTTTTCAGATGAGGAGACTGAGGTGCTCATGTAACTTGCCAAGGGTCACACAGGCAGGAAAAGTCAGAGACAGACAGAAATGTAATTGTTGATGTCATGATTTTCTGGCATTTTAAGGAGTGGTCATAAGGGATACTGTGTTTTCTCAGTGGGAAATGTGTCCCAGTCACCCCTGTATTACAAATACTGATCTCAGAATATGCTAGCACCCTCAGTCACCAAACTGTACCAGAATTAAACCCTGGGAACAGACCCATTTGTTACCCACAGTCACTCATACATAACAGTGATCCAGGAAGACTCAAGAACAGTGCTTTTAATAAAATTCACACTACCAAATACTCTGATTCCAGGCTCCTTGGGGCAAGAAGCTTCCAAAATGTAAAAGCCCCAGCAGAGGATGTTTGTAATGGAAGAGATGTGTGACATTACCAGTCTCCAACTGAACTCACACCTTCCTGACTCCAAGTCCGTGTTCTAACCACTACCCCATACTCCATCTCCACAGTAAAACCTAGTTTTACTCAACCAGTAAAACCTGAGGCTGGATTTGAATTCAGGTCTTCCTGACTTCAGGCCTGGTGCCCCACCGCCACCCAGCTGCCTCCTGTAATTGCTGTTGGATTGTTAGGAGAAACTCATCACCAGGTGGGCAGCAGAGAGACCATAGATAAGTTATTGAGGTCCTCATGCTCTGTCCTGGGGGAAGCAGCAGCCAGTCGGGTGAAATCATGTGGCTGTGGAGTCCCAGGCCTCTGTGCCTGGGGAGGTCTTCCGTCTGCTTTGGAGAGTATCTGCCTCCTTGCGGGCTGCCAGGACGTCCACGGCCACTTCTGGCTGCCTTCACAGTCCTACCTCTAGCGGCCCATCCCTCCTTCCTTAACTTGGGACTTATCACCTTCTGTGGGTCTGGAAGGCAAAGAAGTGACCTCTAAATCTGTGTAAACGGAACAGGAGCCCCATGTGTCCAAGCTTCTGGTGTGGGTCACAACCACAGCAGAGAGGTGCTGGGCCCTGAATTCAAATCCCACCTCTGTTATTAGTTCTGTGTCTATGGGCAAGTCATTTAACCTCAGTGTTCTCATCTGTCAAATGGGGATGATGTCCCTTAGGGTGCCGAGGTGCCCTGTGCTTGTCTGGGGTTGTTGCCATCACTGTTCTTTTCCTTAGCATCAGACCATCCAAATAGAGCTGGGAGAATCAACCAATACAACCGACCCATTATACAGATGATAAAACTAAGGACTGACACTCAGGCTCTCTGCCTCCAAACCCAGCATGCTTTCCACCGCGTCTTGCTCATCTTTTACATTTCATGTTGCATGATTCTGGAGCACTTTCCATAGTGAATGGCTAGGAAATGGAGCAGACTCTGGGCTCTTTCCTCATGAGCTCTTCGCTCTTGCCCATGTCTCCCAACCCCTTTGGCCTTCAGGCTGCCATGATATCTCTCGGCAGGACAGAGGCTTGGTGGTCATGCTGAGCTCTCTCCATTCCCTCGGGCCATTTCCTGCCAGACTCTCATTCCCCTTCCCGTGTGATTCTCTTTGACAGGAGCTGGTCGTGATGGGAGCTCCGGGTTCTTTTTACTGGGCGGGGACAGTCAAGGTCCTGAACCTCACAGACAACATGTCCTTCAAGCTGAATGATGAGGCCATCATGAACCGGCGATACACGTACCTGGGTGAGTGGTCTGGGGGTCGCTGGGGGTCCTGGGGCTGCTGGGAAAAGTGGGTCCAGAGCTTTCAAAGGACCATTCCACCACTTTGAGTCCAAGGCCTCTTTAAAACATGATGCTTCCACTAAGTCAACTTCTGGAAGGGTTGGCTTAATAATCCCATCTCCAGGATGGTCAAGGGCTGAATGGGGCTGTGAGAGTCAGAAAGCAGGCACGGAAGTCCACCGGGTGCTGCTGTCTTATCTCCTTGCTTAGCCGTCATCGTAGGCATGTGACCCTTTTTTTTAATTGACTAGAATTGTATTTGGAGGGGATCATGCATTCATTTGGCCCTCCATTTATTCATTAAGCACACACACTTCTGCAGAGCACTCTGCCAGACAAGTATGGGGAAGTACCAAGCTTAGGTGATGCCCGGTTACCGCCTTCATAGACCTTGCACAAATACAGAAAATGGGACTATTCTTAAGTGCGTTAGGGGGAGCCAAAACAAGGCCCCTATGAGGTCTGGAAAGGCTGTTGCTGACCGGGGGTCAGAGAAGGCTTTTCTCTAGGTTTTGAGATGCACTTTAAAGGGTGGATAGGAATTCAACAGACAGAGTTGGGCAGTGAGGACATTCTAGTCCAGAGGGTAGCAAAGGCAACTGAGTCATCAGAGCGCAGGACGTGTCTAAGAGACACAGAGTGGTCCAGTTTAGCTGGAGTGTAGCAAGTGTGGAGGGATGTGGTATGGACTCAGGCCGGACAAATAGGATACCGCCAGGCTGTAGAGGGCCTTGAATGCCAGGCAAAGGAGTATGAATTTTTTTTTTTGGGGCAGGCTGCTAGGGAGCTATTGAAGGTTGTTGAGTAGAGTAGTGTTGTGTCTAGATCTCTGCATAAGACAGATTATTTAGGGAGTGGTCTAAAGATTGACTTGGGAAGGGAAAAATGTAGCAGAGAAGGCTTTTGTGGGGCAGCTAGGTGGCGCAGTGGATAGAGCACCGGCCCTGAAGTCAGGAAGACCTGAGTTCAAATCCGACCTCAGATCAAACATTTGACACATACTAGCTGTGTGACTCTGGGCAAGTTACTTAACCCCAATTGCCTAAAAACAAACAAACAAAAAACCAAAAACCAAAAAGAAGGCTTTTGCGATAGTCCAGGCAGCCAGTGAGTGACCGTGTTTATTTGGGCACAGTGGGAAGAGAGAAAGCTGGGTGAGCAGGGGGTGCTGGGAGGGGCAGACTTCTCAGGGGGCCAGGGCTCCAGGCTGAGGTCATATGATATTTATGGTCAAATGCAGCAAATGTTCTCCGCTAAAAATAATGCGGTAGCATCCTCCCACTTTCCACCAGGCGTCTATTTGGGTTTCAAAGGGAACCCTTTAAGCCGGTTGGAAATAGCCACGTTAAGAGGTAAAAGCCATCCTGATGGACAGCAAGCTTGATGTTAAGCTGTAATTAGGGCTGCTTATCATGGACTTCCCTTATTTTCCCAAACCTTTTAATCTTCCTAAATGAAAAAGGAGCCAGCAGGTGCCACTCAAGGTGATGGTGGGCCAAGTGTCTGTGCATGCGGGGGACACACACACACACACACACACACACACACACACACACACACACACACACACACGTGCGCGCGCACGTGCTGCTGGAATTACAGGCTTCTGTTCTTTCATCATCTTTCAGCAGTGAATTAGAAAGCTCCATTTAGGACAAGTTCATCAGAGGGGGCCCCACCCTTAACAGGACTGTAGGTGGCTTTTAATGGGAGAGCACTTTTCTCTGTTTTGATCAGACATTTAAGAAATATTGTTTTCCTTTGAAAGACAGTGAAGGCCAATGCTTCCTGGCCGCTGGCCAGGCAGGGGTGCTTCCTCTGCCAGAGCAGAGAGCCTTTAGGTAGCATGGCAGTGCCCTGTCCTCATGTCTTACGTGGAACGCCTTGGATTTCTTCTTAGAAGAAGGTGGTCGATGATTGGTGCCTCCATTATTCTACATGCTATTTGCTTGGCCATTGGAGGAAACCCATCGCCAGTTTGATGCTAAGATTTGAGTCAGGGAAGGAGAAGCAGAAATCTCAGCTGTCACCTGGCACCGTCAGTCTTGGGCAGGTCTTTTCATCCTGCTCTTCCCTGCCTTTTATTCGAGGATGGTCCCAGCATCAGGGTCTGGCTGTTGTCTGAGGGTGGCTGGAGGCCTCATCACCAGCCGGCCAACCATTTGACAGTGAAGTTTTTGGCCAAGTGACTCACATTTTGTTAATTCAGATAAATTTAACAGCAGAGAGAGGTTTCCTAATGATCAGCTAAGCTCTTAACTATCATCCTTTGTTATTATTGATAACACATGTGTTCAAAAAGAGCTTTGAAAGAAATCTGCATTGAGATAAGAGTGGGAAAATATAAGCTCAAAGTTACAGTTGATTCTCTGACTACTCATACTCACTCTCTTCCAAATGTCCAAGTCAGTTCAATGAGCATTTATTAAATACCGACTGTATGCCAGACATTGAGCATCCAAAGACAAAAACAGAAACATTTGTTGCTCAGAGAAGTCACACTTTACTGGGAGGAAATAACATGTATGCAAATCACTGATATGCAAATGAAACAGCATGCATGCAAATCACTGGTATGCAAATGAAAAAAACATGCATGCAAATCACCAGTATGCAAATCATAATGGATGCCAATACCAGGCAGTCAGTCAATAAACATTTATGGAGGGAAGACTTTGTGCCAGACGCTGGTCAAGCAAATCGATTGTAGCAAGGACAGTTAGCCTTTCCACATCGTGACTTTCCCCACTGAGGTTTCGACACATTGAGATGAGGGTCGACATTAGAAATTAAATGGAATTTTTTGGGAGTTTTGTGGAATCTACAGATGATATGCAAAAGCAGCAGCTGACACAGAAAAAGTTTAGAAACTTAGAAATGCATAAGATATGTGTATAGTATTATATAATATCAACATATTTTATCTTTTAATACCATAATAATTCAGACTTCTTCTGAAGGGAGGGCCAAAACATTTTATGGGGATTTTCCAGACTGGCCCGTGTGCAAGGAAGGGACAACTGTATACCTAAAGTAAATATGAGGTAATTTCTGTCTGAGGAGGAAGTGCTGATAATTGTTGACGTCAGGAAAGGCCTCTTGTTGGAGGGAAGTTAGAGTTTCCAAGAGGCAGAGTTGAGGAGGTAGCCCATAAGCATTTATTAAGTACCTACTGTGCACCAGGGATTGTGCTAAATGCTGGGGATACAAAGAAAGGTAAAAGACATTCTTTACCCTCCAGAAGCTTACAGTCTAGAGAGTATTCCAGGCCTGGGGCACAGCGTGTATAAATGCGTAGAGGTGGAAGGTTGACTGGAGAATGACAAGGGGAGTCCGTTTACTTGGAGCACAGTATGTGTAAGGGGGTGTCGTAGGAAAGAAGTTGGGGGAGATGGACAGGATTCACCTTCAGATGGAATTAGGATTTGTTGAAAATTGGCTGAACGAGGCTAATTTTTGCAGGCCAGAAACGATATCCAACCTATCTGAAAATTGATAGAAAGGATGAAATGCTTAGGCCAGAGACGGGCATCTTCCCCCTCTTCTGCCCAGGCGCCACCTTGTTCTCAGGCACATCTCAGGGCCTGTCTTTCTTCCACACCTGGAGCTGTCCTTTAAAGACATGTTTTATTTCAACTCTCCCTGTCCACCACTCAGAAGTCTTCCCTCGTGCTGTGATGGATTCTCCGCCCCTGCCTGCTTCCATGAATTCATGGCATTTTAGCAGCTCAGTTACCTTGGTTTGCTGCTGGGGATTTAGGTTTGGAGAATGAGGGGGATGCTTTGGAAGCACTTGGACTGATTTTTCCTCCTTCCCCTTCCTTCTTGATTTTGTTTTATCTCAGGATATGCGGTAACTGCTGGTCATTTTGTACAGCCGTCCTCCACTGAAGTGGTAGGGGGAGCACCTCAGGATGAAGGCATCGGAAAGGTGGGGGCTCGTGGAGCAGTTAAGAGGGGTACAGCTGGGGGGTCTCCAATCTGGTCCTCTTCTTTCATACAGAGGTGGCCTCCATGGCCATGCCACTGGACCACAAGCCGTGGGTGGGTCTGCCATAGTTGAAATGGTTTCAAGCTGTTCAGACAGTGACTGACCTTATGACTCTTGTCCGAGGCTCCATCGAGTCCAGTCTGGGGGCTTGACCTAAGTACAGAGTTGGCTAGAATGCTGTGTTTCTGTGCTTGGAAACTGGCTGGGCTTCTGGATTGAAGGCCTTAGAGCTCTGTGGGACACGAGTGGTCTTCTAGTGCAACGTCTGCCATTTTACAGATGAGGAAGCTGAGGCCGTAGATCAGAGATCTAGGCCTGCAAGGGGCCTCAGGCAATTTAGTCCAACCACTTTAATTTTGTAGCTAAGGAAACTGGTGCCTAGTGGTTTGCCTAAGGTCACACGGGTAGTAAGCAGCAGCAGCAGGATTTGAACCCGGGTCCCCTGACCTAAATCTAATGCTCTGTCCACTGCAGCATACTGCCTGACGTTTTGGGTCTGCACACAAACCTGGGAGATGGGTGGGGCAGAGCATGAGATTTAGCCCCAGCTACCTCTGAGAATGAACCTTGCTAGCGTTTTCATCAGGCTCAGTAGCCCTGACGCTCCGAGGCCTCTCCAGAGTGCTAAGGCCAGTGTGAGGGGGTGTGTGTATGCTGTCCAGTGCCTTTCCTGGGATCTGTGTGGATCGTGGCCTGAGGAAATCAAAGAACAGCGTTCAGGGCTATCTAACCTTGGCTGCAGTGCTCAGGGTGCCTTCCACGTGGGGCCCTGGAGCTGTCTAGGAATTCAGTTTGACAAGCATTTATTAAGCACCTACTCAATGCCAGGCTTTGTGCTGGGCGTATGACAAAAATGAGACTGGCCCTGCCTTCCAAGAGCTTACATTCTATAGGGGGAAGGGGCCAGGGATGACAGGGATGCAGATAATTACGTACAAAATCTTTTGGGATGTTTTCCTGAGTTGTGGCAATGCATTCATAGTGAGAGAGCCCAGTTAACTCATGGGAATATTCATTCATTCATTCTGGAGCTCTGGGTGGCTCACTCTCTTGTCATGATCCAAGCTGAACTGACTTCCACGTGTTCCTTTATTTCTGTCGCAGGTTTACATTTTCAGAGCTGACCGAAGATCAGGCTCCTTAATTAAGATCTTCCAGGCATCTGGCAAAAAGGTAAGCGGGGGATGAGGAAATGCTTGGTGACTGCTGATGGATTTGAGAGGTGACTTGGGCCAGGTGGGATCATAGGTTAGAAATTTAGACATGGAAGGACCTTTAGGTCCTTGAGTCCCGTCCTCTCATTTTACAGATGAGGAAACTGAGGCAAACATAGGTTAAATGACTTGCCCAGGACCACACAGCTGGTCAGTACCCAAAGAAGGATTTGAACTCAGGCCTTTTTGACTCAGAGTATAGTGCTTACTCCACCATACTACGTTACCTCTCTTAGGATGCTGACATTTAAAAAAAAGTTAAAATTTTAAGAATAATTTTAATAATTTTAAAGGTTAGAAATAATTTTAATTTTCATTAATAATTTTAAAGAAAACTTGTGGTATGTTGGAAAGAGCCTTGGCTTCAGTCGAAGGACCTTGGTTCAAATCCTGCCTTAATTGCATATCACGTATTGATCTTGGACCAATCAGTTAGCCTCCCTGGGCCTGAGTTTCCTCGACTGTAAAATGGAGGGATGGAAGGCCTCTGAATTCCCTTCCAGGTCTGTGAGCTTATACAATAATATTTCCTGCTCACACAAGACCTTTTACGAGTTGGAGGAACTCGTGTGACCCATGGATTCCTGAGGGCCTTCGTGGCCATTTTATAAAGCATGAGGTTATTCTAGTGCCTTCCCTCTGTGCCCTCTTAGCACAGTGCTGGGGACACAGTAGGAGCTTAATAAATGTTGGTTGATTGACTGTCTGTTACCTGCAGGTGATCCTGCTCTGTCTTGTCTGCACATAGTTATTGGCAGGTTTTCTCCCCCATTCGACTGTGAGCTCTTGGAGGGCAGGTCTTGCCTTACCTTTCTGTGTATCGCCATGCTTCTACAGTGTGTGGCACACAGTAGGTGCTTACTACACGCTTGTTGTCTGAATCGAGTGTTGAAGTCCTACATAAGTCAAGAGCACTAGAGAAAAGCTAGAGAGACTAGATGGGGCCAAAGCCAACTCGACAGAGAGTGCACACAAATGCCCTTGGAGGCGGGAGCAGCTTTCATCGTTTGGCTCCTGTCTGTGTTTGCAGTAGAAGGACGGTGGCATGTTCCGTGGTGGCCTGAGTGTGTATTTCTGCCCATGCCCGGGTCTCTGGGGTAACACTTGGTGGGTTGGGGCATCAGAAATGCACTTAAACCCCTCTCTTTAAGCCACACTTGGGTCAGAAAGCCAAAGGAGGCTGTGGCGGAATGAGGAGGAGGCTTCTGGTTGAAATGTTTGCAATTTTCCGAGTGTTCCTCTTTTCCTTGGGCCAGGAACCCAGCCAGCACCACTTGGCCAGCCTTCCAGCCTTTTCTCCCTCCCTCTTCCTCCCACCTGCTCCCATCTTCTTGTCTGGAGATTATTCATGGGGAATCTGAAGGGGAAGTGAGGGAAGGCCCTGGGAGCAGGTGGGAACTTGGTTGGGCTTTTCTGCTAAGGTCACCCTGAGTGTTCTTGAAGTGTTCATGGAGAGCTTCTCCCCTTGGGAGTTCTCATGGGCTAGGTTTCAGGTCAGATGTGCAGACAAGAAGAAGAGGTGATGGGCAGCTCTTTGATGTGCCATTGGCCGGGCCAAGCAAATAGATCGAAGGCCGCTTAGCTTTTCTGCCCCTTTTTCATTGGAGCTGTTGGCCCATTTATTTTTGCCTACGTGGGGTTTTGGACTGGTATTTCTTCCCTCTCCCATCTATCCCACACCCACCTTCTCATCACGTTTAGCCTGGAGAAAACTCCTGAGGGCCGTGGTAGCTGTCGTGGAATCCTGGAGAGGCTGACTGGAGAAGGGATTTGCCCTATTCTGCTTGGCCTCCAAGGGAGGGCAGAACCAGGATTTCTGGAGGGAAGTGGGGAGAGGTGCAGACTTTCTGAAAAATTTCCTAACAGTTAGGGCCGCCTGGAGAGGGGGTTAGTTCCCTGTCGTGTCACAGGAGTCTTCAGTCAGGGTTGGATGGGTACCTGTTGGGGGGATTCTCGTGTAGGCACAAGTAAGACTGGAAGGTGCCTGAGGTCCCTGCTTCCCTCCTTCTACTTGTTGACGTTCCTGACCTGCCTTTGATCTTGGGTTATTCTCCATCGCTGGATATCTGCTGTTGAAGACAGCTTTATTCCTCCCCTCTCCCACATCGATTTTTCTTTTGTCCCTAACTAATCTGCATTCCTCACGCAAGATCCTGGGATCACAGATTTAGAGCCAGAATAGATCTCCGAGGTCATCTGATCTAACCCTTCTGACCAATTTGTAGATAAGGAAACCGAGTCTTGGAGTGCCCCAAGCTACCCAGGGAGGGATCTTTGCACTGGACTGCACCGTGTCTCACTGGAGGTGGGGGTCAGAGTGTGGGTATGCCCTGACTAGCAAAGTGGATGTTGTGAAATGCCTTTTATCAAATTAACCAAGTATTCTAAGCATTTGCACATCAGAACTTAGCTAGGAAACTTCCGTATTAGAATTTCTGATTAGGCACTTAGGAAGATGCCAAGTTAAATGGTCTCTTGGAATCAAAGAAGTGGACGTCCCCTTGGGGACGAGCCAGAGAATACGGTTGTTTCATTCTCCTGTTAGGGTTCTCTTTACATCATTTCTAATTTTCTAGATATCACACCATGTCACGTAGCATCACTATGTGTGGACTCAGCTCTCAGTGGCCCAGGAGCTCCTTTGGGGCAGAAATTGTCCCTTTGATAATTAGCTTTTATATAGTGCTTTAAAGTTTGTAAAGCTATTAGGACCTCCATTTTACAGATGAGGAAACTGAGGCTTAGAGGGGGTAAGTGATTGTCCAGGGTCAGAAAGCAGGTCTGGTCGGGAGGCAGGATTTGAACTTGGGTCTTCTTGACTCCATGTCTAGCCCTCCATCTACTGCACCGCCCCCAGATTCATTCACACTTTGCTTTTTGCCTGAGACCCTGTGTTCATAGTACTTGCATAACAAATGCTCGTTGTCTTGCCCTCTGCGGGCTTACTTTGGTCACCCAGGGCTGGCTCACCAGGGTGGTGCTGCCTCTTCAGAGACCTCCAAAAGGGGGCTGGAGAAGATGGTTGGGGGCAGGTGCCCAATGACTCCTCAGCCATTCCCTCAGTTTCTCATTTCCGCACCTCTCCTGAGCCCTCACTCTGAGTGAGGTGGGAGAGGAGGGGGGCAGCCTCAGTGTCAGATAGGGGAAGGCAATCTGGGCTGCTTGGTACCCAAGCCTTCCTGGGCTTGGATTCAGCTGATGGCCATGGGCTGGAGTTGGCCTCTTGTAACTGTCTTGGCATTTAAATGAACTTAGCCACCAATGCCCAGAGAGCCTTTGAAATGCATCCCAGTCACCAGGCCCCATTAGATGAATCACATCCTCGGGCAGTGAAAGTCAAATTGTCAGCAAGCATTTATTAAGCACCTACTGTGTGCCAAGTGCTGTGCTAAGAAAGGGAACATGTACAGAGAAAGGGAAAGCATGCTTTCTGTGGGGGAGGTAGAGGGGAGAGGGGGCCAGGGAAGCCAGGAGGCCAAGAGGCAGAGGTAGTGCATCCCAGGTACAGAGGAGAGTCAGGGAAAAGTCTTGCACTGCCTTGCAAGAGGAGCAGTAAGGAACCCAGTGTCACTGGATCACAGAGTAAACGGGGTGAGTAAGGTGTGTGAAGATTGAAAAGCTGGATGGAGGGTCAGGTAATGAGGGCTTTAAAAGCCAAACGGGATTTTGTATTTGATCCTGGAGGCAATAGGAAGCCACTAGAGTTTCTTGAGTAGGGGAGTGACATGGTCAGATCTGCACTATAGGAAAATCACTTTAGCGGCTGAACAGAGGATGGAGTGGAGTGGGGAGAAATGAGGCAGGTAGACATACCACCCCCCCAAAAGCTATTGCAGTTGTCAAAGTGTGAGGTGATGGGGGCCTGTACCAGAGTGGTGGTAGGATCATATGTGCATGTTGAGCTGCTGTTGCTGTTTTTGGAAAGATTGTGGAGAAAGAAGGAGTCTCCAGGACCAGATATGGGCAAGTGTTCAGATTTTCAAAAGTATGCATCAGCCTTTGACTCTTCCAGCTCTACCCTGAAGCATGTCAATAAAGGGATGGTATGTCAGCATTTGGAAAGGGAAGCAGTGATCATTGACAGACTGGCCAAATTTAAGAAGAAGAAATTGAACAGGGACGAATGGAGGACATTTAGGGGTAGGGACCAGACCTGTGATTTCATTCATGCAGGAGGAAGCTTCCTTTACCAGCATAGGTTGGCAATTCCCTGTAACTTCTAGGGTTAGAGGGTTTCCTAGAGCTAGGGTCACACAGCCAGTATTCATCAGAGGCTGGTCTTCCTGACTCCAAGACTGGCTCTCTATCAAAGTCAATAAATCAATAATCATTTACTAAGTGCTTACTATGTGACAAGCATTGTACTGGGGATAGAACTGCAGCAAATAGAAAGACAGTTTCTGCCCCTCAAGGAAGGTAGAAAACAGCACATAAAAAGGAGATGAAAAATGGAATAGAGGGCAGTTCATTTCAGAGAATCAACTGTACAATTATAAAATGGGAGAGACGTAGTTAGATATGAGTATATTTGGGAGTGTTAGTGGACTCCACGCTCAGTATGAGTTGGAAGCGTGATGTTGCAGCCTATAGTGCTAATGCAAGCTTAGGCTTTATATCCCTGGAAGCATTTGTCCAGAAAGAGGGAGGTGACAGTCTTGCTCAGATCACATTCAAAGTATTTGCTCTGTTGTGGACACCACATTTTAGGAACAAAATTGGCAAAATTGAGGTCAGAATAGGCCCGGAAGAAGATTACTAGAGTAGTTAGAGGCCAGGGCACCATGCCTTATGAGGGCTGGTTGCAGGAACTAGGGATGCATAGCTTGAGAAAACTCAAGGGTGACCTGGTTGCTCTCTTTGAGTATTTGAAATATTTTCATGTGGAGAGAGAGATTTGACTTGTTTTTCTTGACCTTAGAATAATGGATAGAAGTTGGAGGGAGGCAGATTTCATCTTGAGATAAGGAAAAGCTTCCTAAGATGAGGGGATTGGACTAGATCGATTTCTGGGGTCTCTGCTGGCTCTAGGTTTATAATCTTATAATTATGCGATACTAAGAGGTAAAGCTGTTCCAGAATGTGATGGGATGGACACCTTGAGTAGCAGGGAGCTCATCACTGGAAATATCAAAGTGGAAGCCTGTTGAGTGTATGTCGGCTATCTTGTCGAGGGATTCTTCTTTGAGTGCAAGAGTCAGCTGGCATATTAGAAAGAGTACTGGCTCTGGGGCTGGCAGCCCTGGGTTCAAATACCACTTTTGATGTTCACTATCTGCATCTCAGTTTCCTCATCTGTAAAATGAGGGAGGTTAGATTTAGTAACCTTATGAGGTCCCTTCTGGCTTTGAGAGCCTGTGATTCTGTCAAACAGACTAAAAATATGAAGGGAGGTGTTTATGTTTATCAACTAAAAATAAAAAGGATTTGAATTTTATGTGTCCTGGGAATAATTTATTTCTGTTTTAATATAATGAATGTTGGTTTATATTCCAAGTGGGAAAAAACCTGAATTCTTGGCCTGGCCTGTGCCCTCCTTGGAGAACAGTCTCGTGGGCTGCAGCCTTTTTTCTCCCATGAGCTCACACATTTTCAGCCTGTTTTTATAAGCTTAAATGATGGAGGGAGTGAGTTCAGTTGCTTCCTAGTATAGCATGTCTCTCCCGGGCCAGCTCCGTCTTGTGAGTGTTCATTATCCCAGTTGCCTTGGCCCTGACAAATTTATAGTCTTGATTTTTTGACAAATGAGGCACATTTATTATGGTTATTGACTGCACTTGCAACCTTAGCAAGCATTTTTAGAAGTCTATTCCCTGGAGGAACTCTGACCAAAAAAATCCTTCCTGTGCTATGGTATGCCTCCAGTGAAGGCCCTTGGAGATATTTAGTTCTGGTCTCAGGTTCATTAAGTTTCTAAAAATTGCTCTTGAGTCTTTCCTGTGTGAGAGGGTGCAGCAAAGGCACTCTTTCCACGGCTGGTTGTAGAGCTGAGTCAAGTCAGAAGCATTTGTTAAGTACCTGCTGTGTGCCAGGCACTGTCCTAAGCACTGGAAGTCAGAGAGCCTGGGTTTAACTCCTGCCTCTGCTGTTATTAGCTATGTAATGTTGGGCAAGTCCATTGACCTGGCTGGGCCTCAGTTTCTCCATCAGTAAGCAAAGGGGTGGACCAGATGGTTTCTGTTATCCATTGTAGTTTTACTCTATGTTCCCATGATCCTGCATTTATTAGTTGTGTGGCCTTGGTCAAGTCATTGAACCCCTTTGGGCCTCAGCGTACTCATCTGTAAAATAGGAATGATTGATTTAGTACTTTAAAGCGATACCTGATATCACATGTCTTATCAGGTCGACTCTAAGATACTTTGTCCATTTTATAGGGTTTTTTAAATGGGATTTTTTTTTCTGTCTCTTCCTCCTGGGTTTTGTTAGTATATTCTGCCATTTGAACCTCATAACTACTCTGTTATTGGTATTATTTTTCCCATTTTGTAGATGGGGAAACTGAGGCTTAGAAAGTTCAAGTGACTTGCCTATGGCCTCCTGGCAAATAAGTATCCAAGGTGGAATCTGAACCCAGCTCTTCCTGTCACCGCCATGCTGCTGTGAGGGTGTGGGACTAGATGTTATCCGAGATCTCTTCTTACTCTACAGATGTGACCCTATGATACTAGTTTTGTGACCTTGGACAAGTTGAGTTTCCTCTCTGGGCCTCAGTTTCCTTACCTGTAAAATGGAGGGATGGACTTGATGATTTTCTGGTCCCCTTACACTTCTAGGTGCGAGTCCTTGACTCAAGGGGAGCCCAGCCTTGCAGTTGTGGGTGTGCGAGTCCTTGACTCAAGGGGAGCCCGGCCTCGCAGTTGTAGGTGTGCGAGTCCTTGACTCAAGGGGAGCCCGGCTTCGCAGTTGTAGGTGTGCGAGTCCTTGACTCAAGGGGAGCCCGGCCTCGCCTTCCCTGAGCAGTCAGTCAGGGGAAGCGTGGCCCGTTTCTCCCCTGCAGAGCCCAGCTTCTTAATGGTTTTTGTGTCCTGGCCCTTCTGGGCAGTCAGTCTGGTGAAGTGTACAGATCCCTTCTCAGAGTCATGCTCTTAAATGCGTAAGATGAAATAGACACTATTACAAAGGAGTCGGTAATATTGCTCAGCCGTCACAAGATATCATTAACCCCCAGGTGTGCGGACCCTCGGTGAGGAGCCCTTATCTGGACTGCACTCGTGCAGCCCTGGTCCTGCCCCCCTGTCCCTGTCCTCTAGGGGTCTCAAGGGTGTGAAGCCAAAGCAGCGCGGCAGCGTTCCCTGCGTGCGGCACCTACTGAATGCTCTGTTGTGCCTCGCCTTGGTTGCAGATGGGCTCTTACTTTGGCTCCTCCTTATGTGCAGTTGACCTGAACGCGGACGGCCTCTCGGACCTGCTGGTCGGCGCGCCCATGTTTTCTGAGATCAGGGATGAGGGTCAAGTCACCGTCTACATCAACAGAGGAAGTGTGAGTCTGGGGCCTGGCGGAGCGGGGAGGCAGGATGGAGATGAGTGATGGATGACCTGTAAGAATAGTAATAATGACTGACCTGGGGCCAGCGGGGGCACGCCCGACCTGCAGGGCCGCTCCTCTGGATTCATCATCCACATGTTGTGTGGGTCCTGAGATAGCTACAAGTGTTCCCCGTGAGACTCCAGTTCGATTCAATAAATGTTTTTTTTCCCCTTTTTTTAGTTAATTTATTTTGATTTATCAACAATCACTTCCACATGCTTTTGAGTTGAAAATTTTTCTCCCCCTTCCTCCCCCCCACCCTCCCCAAGACAGTGCACAATCTGATATAGGCGTTACATTTACATACCCATGAAACATATTTTCACATTAGTGAAGTTGTAAGTAAAAATTAAAACCAGTAGGAGGAAGCATCAGAAAGATGAAACAAAACTCAACAGAAGGTAAAAATAAGTGATAGCGACTTGACTTCCATAGTTCTTTCTTTGGATGTGGACAGCATTATCCATCCCGAGGCCTCTGGAGATGTCTTAGATCCTTGTCATGCTGAGAAGGGTTCAGTTTAACAATCTTAGTCATTGCATAACGCGGCTGTTATTGTGTACAGAGTCCTCTTGTTTCTGCTCACTTCTCTCAGCATCAGACCATACAAGTCTTCCCAGGTTTTTCTGAAGTCAGCCTGTTCATCATTTCTTACAGCACAATAGTATTCCATTCCATTCAGATACCACGACTTGCTCAGCCGTTCCCCAGTTGATGGGCATCCTCTCAATTTCCAATTCTTGGTCACCACAAAAAGAGCTGCTATGAATGTTTTTGTACATGTGGGTCCTTTGCCCATTTGTTTGTCGATTCAATAAATGTTAACTAAGCACCTATTATGTTCCAGACACTGGACTGTGCTATGAGTCAGTCAATAAATATTTATCAGGTGCCTACTATATGCCAGGCACTGTGCTAGGTGCCGTGATATTCCCAAAGTGCAGCTCTGATGATATTATTTCTTATATTAGGAAGGTTTCATGGCTTCATTTTGTCTATTAGGATCAAATACAGACTTCTCTGTCAGCCCTTCACAGCCTGGCCCCAGTCTGCCTTTCAGCCTTATTATGCATGACTTCCCTTCTGCACTCTTTGGGCCAACCAAGTTGGTCTTCTTGTGAGTCCTGCCTCTGGGCCTTTGCATAGACTGCTCAGCTGCCTAGGATGCCATTTCTCCTTACACCCATCTCCTAGAATTCCTCAGGCGCTTCACATCTCTCCCCTCCCCTCCCCTCCTTTCCTGTCCTCTTCTCTGCTCTCTTCCCCTCTCCTCTGCTCTCCTTTCCCCTCCCCTCCTCTCCCCTCCTTTTCCTTCCCCTCCTTTTCCTTCCCCTCCCCTCCCCTCCTCTGTGCCAGGCACCGTACTTACCCCACATAGGTCATTTAACCTCTCAATCGAGTCCTTAGGATTTTTCTCTTCAGTCATAAATGGGTTCTAATCTGCATTGGAGCAGGAATGCCTAAAGCCAGAGGTCCGTCCCCAGATGAGATCTCAGCCCCCTAGTCTCTCTCCCTGTGAGTCCCTGGCTGACAGACAGCACAGGTAAAGGGGTCCTCTTGGTGAGGCAGCAGCTGCCTTGGGGCTGTCCAGGTGCTTCCTGTGGCCGACATGCTTGAGCGGGGACGCTCACTGGGTAACTGACCAGGCTATTTTTCTTAGCCTGTCCCGTTTCCTGTCTTCTAGGGGGCCCTGGAGGAGGAGCTGGTCCTGGATGGTGACCGTGTCTACAATGCCCACTTTGGGGAGAGCATCGCTGTGCTGGGGGACTTGGATGACGACGGGTTCCCAGGTCAGAGGGGGATGCACTTCAAGGGCAGAAAACCTCCTATTTAGAACAGCAACGGGATCTGAATTCAGCCCTCCCGCCTCAGGGCATGAGGTCTGAATCCACCTCTGAGAGGCTGGAGGCTAGAGCTGAACTGGAAGAGAGTGGAGTTTTGTTAGTCACTTTTTTCCTTCCTTTTCACTCCCTGCTCTTTATGTTCTGAAGTTGGTGATTTCTACATCTTGTTTCATGTCTCCATTCTCAGTCCCTGACATCTGGCTGTCCCAGCTGGGCCTCTTATCCCAGGGAATGTTGACCAGGAGGCCCGGCTTCTCATACCCCTCGTCCTCCACGCCTGGCTTCACTTCTCTGATTGTATGTGTGTTATTCCCACGCTAGTTTGAGCGAGCACCATTCCTCACTTCAGTGTGTTGGCTGGACCACGAAAGCAGGTGCTGTGCATACGTCTGTACATGCATACGCGTGTGCCCGCTCTCATCACCGGCAGTCAGTCGATAAGTGCACCCACTGTGTGCCAGGCACCGTCCTGAGCACTCTTTGGGGAGACAGCAGGCAAACAACTCTGTGCAGACAAGTGTGATGGTGGTGTAGACATCTATTAAGACTGTACTGTGTGCCAGGCTCGTCCTACGTGGTGGGTGTATGAAGAAAGGCTAAAGACAGCTCCTTCTGTCAAGCAGTTCATGGTCTATCAGGGAAGACAGTATGCCAACAACTTTGTACAAGCAAACGCTGTGGTCATTTGTTAAGTGTGTGACGTGCTGGCTGTGCTAAGCGCTGGGGATAGAGAGAGGCAGAAGGCAAGCCCTGCTCTTGGAGAGCTCGTGATCCAGTGTGTGGGCACAGGGTACTCGATATGGGTACATCACAGGCCTTGGGTTCAAATCTCACCTCAGTGAGTGGCCCTCGAGGCTCCTTCTGTCTCTGTGTCTCCCATCCTCCGATCTCTGAACTCTGGAGCCCAGTATGAAGGCCTCAGTAACGAGGAGGAGAGAACATAGCCGGTGATTCATGTGGCCTACGACGGGGCATTCTCGCTCAGATCAGTAGCTCTGCCGGCCCTGGTGGCTTTCACAAAGTTACAGCATTTTAGCTTCTATTGAATTGAAAGGCAGGAAGAACACTGGAATCAGAGTCAGGGGCTGTGGGTTCAGATTTCCTCTCTGCCACTTCAGACCTCTTTGACCTTGAGCAAGTCACTTAATAATAATGATAATCATGATAATAGTAATAGCTAACACGTATATAGTGCCTACTACTATATATGCACCAGGCAGTGTCCCAAGTGCTTTACAATCATTACTTCATTTGGTCCTCACACAACTCTGGGAGGGAGGGGCAGTTATTCATCTAAATGTCTCAGAGCCTCCGTTTCCTCCTCTGTAAAGTGAGGGCTGTGCTGGACAGCCAGCCTGTAAAGTCCCTTCTGTGTTTAAACCTATGATCTCAGGCTGCCTGGGAAGGTCCCTGTTAGGCCGTGATTCTCTGGGTGACCTTCCTTTTCTCAGCCTCAGTTTCCCCATCTGTAAAGTGAGGGCTGTACTGGACAGCCAGCCTGTAAAGTCCCTTCTGTGTTTAAATCGATGATCTCAGGCTCCCTGGGAAGGTCCCTGTTAGGCCATGATTCTCTGGGTGACCTTCCTTTTCTCGGCCTCAGTTTCCTCCTCTGTAACTTGCCTTTGAGGGCCCTTCTGTCTCTGTGATGGTATGACCCTGTGATGATTACTAGTGTGTTCTGGCGTGTGAGAACTTCAATGTTTGAGATTCTGTTGGTCTTTTTCATCTCTCACAAACCCACATTTCTTATGAGAAGTTTGGGGGTGGAGGGGTGAAGCAGGGATTAATTCACTAACCATCAAATAATAGGAAGGAGCTCTTTTTTTTCTTCTTAAACCAAGTCGTGTTTGTTGCCCGGGGTTTTTCCTTTTGTGGCTGGCTTCTATGGCTCCCCGGGGAAGCTGCATCTTTTTCCTTGTTCCCTTTAAACAGTTAGCACTGGTGGCCGTGATTTCTATTCACACTTTGGTGTTGAGCAGCCACTCTCTTTCCTGTCTTGGAAGAAGTAGAAGGTGGAGGGTCTTTAAACCCCTCACCCCTTTGCTCTCTTCCCAGCTTCAGTTGGGCTCTTTGAAGCTCATTAAAAATTTCTTCAAATCTGGCCTCAGACACTCACTAGCTGTGTGACCCTGGGCAAGTCACTTCACCCTGTTTGCCTCAGTTTTCTTCATCTGTAAAACAAGCTGGAAAAGGAAATGGCAAACCACTCCCATATCTCTGCCGAGAAAGCCCCAAAGGGGTCATGAAGAGTTGGACATGACTGAAAAAACTCAATAATGAAAATTCCTCGTGGGGCAGCTAGGTGGCACAGTGGATGGAGCACCGGCCCTCAAGTCAGGAGGACCTGAGTTCAAATCCAGCCTCAGACCAAACACTTGACACTTACTAGCTGTGTGACCCTGGGCAAGTCACTTAACCCCAATTGCCTAAAAAAAGAAAGAAAAATTCCTCCATACCCACAAAAAGCTCATGTTTAATTTGTCAGGTGGGCTGATTGTGTTTCCAAGAACCAAGCCCTGCTGGTGTAGAGGGACTGAGTGATAATAAGCATTCACCCTTTGGAGTGTTCTCACTTTTCCGTCCCTGATGCTTCTTCTTTCCTCAGATGTTGCCATCGGGGCACCTAAAGAAGATGACTTTGTGGGAGCTGTGTACATCTACCACGGAGATGCCGACGGGATCGTGGCCAAGTATTCCATGGTAATTTGTGGTGGGGCCTGTGGGGTGCCCTTTAAAGGTAAAGCTGCAGTAGAACTTTTGGGATACCCTGTATTTAACCACAGCAGAGTGCCCGAGAGGCAGTGTGGCATGTTGGAGGTGGCCAGGCCTGGGTTCTAATCCCACCTCTGATACTTACCCTGGCGAAGGCTCTTGTTTCTGAGCCTCAGAGACCTCCCTGGGACCCACCCACTAAGTTGCGCATAGGGTGTGATCTTCAGGGCATGATGAAATCACGAGTCCTTCTGGTATACACACGCCAGTGTCCAGGCACTGTCTAGGCTGGCCCTGCTCCATTCTTCAGTGTGCAGACTTGGGGGTGACAGTGCCCGTGTTGGCCTCGCGGGGCTTGGTGCTCTCTGAGAGACTAAGCAGGAAGCAAGCTTTTCTGGTGTCCAGTATCTGGTCAGATGTATTCAGGCATTAACTGGGGCGGGCCAAGAACCGTGAAAGGGCCTGGGTCTGAAGCTTCCTTTGTCTTCGGTGGCCTTTGGAGGACCTGCTTGCTTGGTGCCACCAGGTCATTTAGGGCGTGGAAGCTGCCCATCCCATGGCACCACCGTGGCAACTTGAGTTCAGTCTCGCTTCTGGGATGGGGCACAGCACGGAAGCAATACTGCTCCCAGGCAGCTTCCTTTAAGCTGGGATGGAGTGTTCACCCGGCCCTGGGAAGAGCTTTTGGAAGGCTTGGATGTCTGTGTGGAATGAGCGAATGGAAGAGCACTTATGAAGTGCTTGCTGTGTGTGGGATACTGTGAGAATTACTGGAGATACAAAGACCAAAGAGCCTTTGTTCCTGCCCTCCAGAAGCTTACACTCTACAAGGCAGTGGAGGTCAGGTAGGGGAGCTCGGGCCTGGGAAGTCATGGGGGGAAAATGAGCCCCAAGGACAGTCGACTCATCTTTTCTAGGAAGGGTCGTGTTGATTCTCTGTGCTGGAGTAGAAAAGCAGGGGGCGGGAGGAGGAGGGCGCAGATGGCGGCCAGATCTGAGGAGGGCTGGAGAGCAGCAGCGCGGTGGGTCTGGGCAGAGAATGAGCTCCCCTATTGCCCTTCTCCAAATGTGGGAGACTCCCAGAAATCACATGCAGTGCTGGTAGTAGGGGTGGAGCCGGACAGTTAGCAGAGTCAGCGCTTATCAGTCAGCTTGTGTCTTTGAGTACGTTCTAAATACTGTGTGTGAACTACACTGGAGACCCCCGGACACAGAAAACTTACCCAGGAGGAGCTTGTCCTGATTTGGGGAGACAGCACCTGTCCATAGAGGAAGGGAACGCGGCTCAGAGGCTTCCGCTGTTGGGTGGCACAAACCCTTAAGGATGGAGAGTAGATGATAACTGCTTCTTGACCAGTGTGGACAGCGAGGCTTCTGTTCACAGCCCCCTTTCTAAAAGCAGCGGCGTATGAGGAGCCTTTGTTTTTTTTTTAGTGTCTTTAAGAAACAAAAGTGTTGACTAAGTTTTGGGCCCTGCTGGAAAAGGCAGGACTGGTGAAATGCCTCAGGATTTAGAAACATGGAAATGCTGTCAGTGAACAATATGTCCTGAGTGGGGCGAAAATGATTTTTATCATGAAGTTGGTAATCCTCTTTACAAATAAACAAATAGCAAACGGAATGTGCTTCCCCAAATAAGATCCCAAATCAAAATTATGTGCATTTGCCTAAATGCATGCATACATATACACTATACTATGTAAACACATACACTTACACACCCACACCCTCTAGACACACCCTCATAGACATGCGTGCGCGCGCACACACACACACACACACACACACACACACACAGTATCCCAGAAACTTAAGCTTAAATATTATAAATCCGTGTTTTGTATATGTACATACATGCACTCATGTGAATGTAGACATATGTTTGTATGTGTATGTATATATACTTTATAAACTTTATATGTGTATGCATATTCATGTAGGTATGTAAATTTTAACCAGATATTCACAATGACAGTTTCTCTGCTCTCGTCCCTTTCTGTTCTCTTTTCTGTTCACGTACCTAGAGTATTGTGTCACTCTTAGCGAATGTGGTCCTGGTGGTGAGGGTGGCCAGAGCCGGTGTGTGTGAATAACTCTTCTTGCTTTGCTGACCTTGCTTAATTTCCCCCACTTTTCTCAAGACCAGTTTTCTAATATCTCGATGTCCCGTTCAGCCATTTCTCAGTCGTTGAACACGCAGAATGAATACTCGATGGATCCGTGACCTCCTCAAGGTGGATGTTCCTTCCAGAGCTGCGGGTCCCATGCCTGTCTGTCCTGTGTGACGCTTATTAATCAGTTTGTTGGTGAGCCTTTATTAAGGGCCTGCTTTGTGTTGGTGCTGGGCCGTGGCCGGTCCTCTTGACTCCTGTCTTACCACTGGATTGGAGCAAAGTGAGGCTGATAACTTTGCGCAGCTCCGCCTCACTTAAATCCGATTTACTCACAAGTGATGTCAGCGGTCCTCTCTGAGAACAAAGGATGAACAACAGTAACATATGTTGGGCCCTGGAAATAAAAAGGAAGAAATGAAACAGTTCCTGCCCTCAGGGAGATTACGTTCTCAGAGGGGAGACAGCATGCAGTGTAATGGGGTTTGGGAAGACAACTTGATTTGCAGGAGCATTACACAGTCTGGGGTCACCCAACCAGTGCATTCTGGGGACACTGCTGGTGTGCTGAAGAAGAGTCCACGTCCTCCTACCTTTTGAAGTTTATAGGGTCAACCCCAGGTTGAGGGAATCAAGAGAAGCCGGAGGCTCTTTTCTCAAAAGATTCCCTCCCAGGGGTTCGGCTGGACTGCTGTCTCCTCGAGGCTAGCCCGACCCTTGAATGCGTGGGTCCTGAACTGGTCCCACTGTTCTATACAAAAACCTGTATGGCGTGACTGGGCCTCTTCTGCTATTCCCAGTGCACTCCCCATGTAGCTGTTGTCTCATTTCATTCAGTGGTCTTTACTCTTTCCAAACTGATTAAAGTCCTTTTGCACCTCGGTGACGCCTTCTGATTGATTCCACAGAAATCTGATAAAGGCATCAACATCTTGTCTAGTTTAAGTGGGGCAGAGTGACTGATTCAATTAGCTCTCATGCTGACATCTAGAGCCCTCTTCCTTTTCTTCTCAGAAGTTAAAATAGTTTCATTAGGAAAGATCTATCATTTTTCCTCCTCTGTTTTTTCTACTTTTTTTTGCCATGACCAGACAAGTGTTTTTGGCTTATCTCAAATCCTAATATCCAACAGTTCCTCTCCAGATTTACTCTATAAAATTCTTCCTATTTTCTTTTTCATAAAGTAACACTGTGATTTCTGACTTCTTCCAAGAAAGAAAAATTTCCTTATCCTTACTCTCTGTCTTCTCTATAGTTTTTCTGAAAGCATCTCCATTAATTCTCTCTTCCATTTCTCAAAAAAACAGTCAACCAGAGCTTCCAAATCTCACACATTCCATTTGGTTCTTAAAGCAATGGTAGGAGTGAGTATCTAGTCTCCATAGGGGAGAGGCTTTTGAAACAGATGCTATATTCAGAATATATTCTAAATAAATGTAAAGCATTTTGGGGGAAGGCACTAGCAGCTGGGAACATTAGAAAAGATTTCATGGAGAAGATAGCATTTGAGCTGAGCTGAACCTTGTATTTGCCTCTGTTTCCTCAACTGTAAAATGAGAATGATAATAATAGCCCTTATCTTGAAGGATTGTTGGGAAGATCAAGTGAGATAATATTTGTAACTTAGCACAGTGCCTAGCACATCGTAGGCACTGTATAAAACGCTTCTTTTCCTTCCCCCTATATTTTGTATTTGAGAGACATAATGGATAGAGAACCCCAAAGCCAGGAAGACCTGGGTTCAGATCCAGCCTCTGACATGTACCAAGTATGTGACCATAGTTAAGTCACTGAACTTCTCATTTCTTGAGACAACTCCAAGACTGTGAGTTGCAGAGAACAGCTACCATTAATATAGCATCTACTGTGTGCCAGGCACTGTGCTAAGCACTTGACGGTTATTCTCTCACAAAGAGAAGGGGTTTTAAGAGGTGGAAATCCATTTATAACTCTGCAACGGGGACTCCCTCCTACATACTGGGGGCCGTCCACGCTTTGTTCCAACATTACAAAGCTACCAGTGTGTCCCAGGGCTGCTCACTAGTCATCCCTCCTTCACTCTTGCCATGGCCCAGCCCATTTTCTTTTCTAATCACACATCTCTTTGCTGCCTTCCTTTCCTCTGCTCTGTTTTCATGGTTCTCTCTTTGTGATAGATTTCAGCCTGCTCACACCATCCTGTGCCTCTCCATAGTCCTCTGGCTGAGGCAGCGTGGTTAATGGAGTCAGGAAGACCTGGGTTCAGATCTAACCTCCAACACTTACCATCTCTGGCACCACGGCTAGGTCACTTCAACTTCTTGGGCATCAGTTTTCCCATCTGTAAAATGAGAGGATTGAACAAGATTTCCTCTAAGGTCCTTTCTGGTTTGAAATCTACGATATGGTGATCGTCATTTTCAGTTCTTTGCAGATGGTCATGTTCTGTGACTTACAAGCCTATAACAGTGTAGAGGTCATTATTGTTAGTAGTATTAGAAATTAATATTAGAAAGATGGTTCTTCATTTCAGGGAGAAATGTGGGGTCCTAGCTGCTCTCCTCCTGTTAATTCTGGGCCTCACTCCTCATATATTTGAGATAGAAGTCGGGGGTGGTACTGGATCTGCAGCTACGCTGGTGTAGGGAATTCCCGGGTGAGGAAACACCCTCCGCCAATGCAGATGACTGTTTTCTCTGCACCTTCACATCTTACGCTGAGATGTTAAAAGACCTCCTGCACCCCCAGCCTGTCTGTGTCAGGAACAGGACTGGGTCTCCTCTGTCACTGACTCTGAGGCCAGCGCTTCATCCCCTGCTCCAGGCTGGCTCTCAGGAAGTAGGAAATACTAATCAGTAAATACCAAGAATAAAGTGGTCCCTAACTTAAAACAAACACCGCCCCCCAGTGTCCTTCATTCCTTAATCCATCCTGCCCACAGGGAGAGGGCGAGGGCCTAGCACAGGGGCTGCACCTGGGATTTCATTAGCATAAGAGAACACCCAGGGAGGAGACTGGTCCTTCATCTGAGAGCCCTGAGAAGTTACCAGGTCAGACGTATTGGGGGACTTGGACCCAGCCTCTCATGGCTCTGAGGCTGATACTCTAGCTGCTCTGCCTCCCTGTGTGGTTGTTTGTGTAAGTGTGTGGGTATCCCCCCACACCCCGAGGGCCAGTATCCCTGGGCAGAAAAGGGGGCTGGTCGTGCTGTGAGGGAGACCAAGCACAGGACAGCTGGGGGGGGCAGGAAGGAGGGGATTGAGGGGAAGGGGCCTTCCTGAGTCTGCCAGTGGTTCTTCTTCCACCAAGAGGGCTTCAGGGCCTGTCTCTGTGTACATTCGATCTTCTACAGAGAGTTTTAATTCAGGAGCTGCTCCTTATGAAGGTTCAATGTAGTGATTAGATGATGGCACACAGATTCCCAGCTGGGATGGGGATGAAATCTCAGCTGGATGGAGAGAGAGAGAGAAGAATAGGGGATGAGAGGGGACAGAGAGAACAGGAATAAATGCTGAGTAGGAGAAGAAACACACGGTGTGCTGAGCGAGTGGAGCTGGTGACTCTGGCTTTAGAGAGATGGCGGCTGGGCAGCCTGCGCAATGGTTCCGGAGCCCCCGACTTTCCTGTTGGACAAAGGAGACGGCAGATTTCAAACTTGCCCTCTCTGGTCTCTTAGGGAAGCTGGACCACGGCAATGGTCTGTTGGACAGTGCCCCTCCCTCCAAGCTCGCCCCGGCCCATCCGTCCCCTTCGCAGCTTCCGAACCGGTGCTCCTGAAGCGGGAGGCTTATCATGGCTCAAGAAATCTCAGTGGCTGGAGGACAGACTCTTCTCTCTGGTGCTGAATGTTCTTCACAATCTAACTCTGTTCTCCTTTTCTGGGCCAATTCTGCCTGACTAACTCTTTTAGCGCTCCAAGGTGCTGATGTGCTTACACACTCTTCCCCGTAGACAGCTGTGGTTTGCCGAGCTCGTTGACTTTGCCCCCACTGTCTCGCGTGCCCAGAATGCTTTTCTCCTTATGTCCAGCTCTTAGAATCCCTAGCTCCCTCCAAAGATGAGCCTGGGGGCCATCTTCTACATGAGCCCTCTTCTGATCTCCAAAATTGTGAATGGCCTCCACTTGCTGACGGGGCGGTGGAGAAAGTGCTGGGGCCAGAGTCAGGAGGACCTGAGTTCAAGTGTGACCTCAGAGCTCAGTAGCTCCTAGGTGCTGGGCAAGTCACTTAACCCTCATTTGCCTCAGTTTCCTCAACTGCAAAATAAGAATGATAATAATAGCACTTACCTGAGATAATATTTGTAAAGCACTTAGCACGGTGCCTGGCACAAAGTAGGAACTTTATAAAATGATTATTCCTTTCCCTCTATATTTTGTATTTGAGAGACAATGTGACATAATGGATAGAGAGCCTCAAAGCCAAGAAGACCTGGGTTCAGATCCGCCTCTGACACACACTAGCTATGTGACTCCATGCAACTCTAGGATTATGAGTTGCAAAGAATAGCTGCCATTAGAATAGCACCTACTGTGTGCCAGGCACTGGGCTAAGCCTGTGCAAACACCATCTCATTTGACCCTTACAACAACCCTGGGAGGTAGGTGCCATTATTATTCCTATTTCACAGATGGGGAAACTGAGGCAGACAGAGGTTACATGACTTGCCCAGGGTCACACAGCTGGTAATCGTCTGAGGTTCCCTGTTCTTCTTGATTCTAAGACTAGCTGCTGTTTCATCCCACCTCCTAACAAACAGTCCCTGCCCTCTAAGACTCCAGGAGCCTCCTGGTGAAAGGTTGTCTCGAGTCAGAACCAGGGGAGCGCTTGAAGGTGGAGGTGAGATTGTGCACTGAGCCCACCTGGCCACCCCCCTTAGGCCGTGAGCCTCAGAGGTGGGACGCTGACTCTGGCCCCAGGCTCTTCCCGCTCTCTTTTTACCACATCGTGCTTCCTCCCAAGATTTCATGTTGCTTTCCCATAAGCCGTGTGTAAGGGAACATTGTGGCTGAGCATGGAATCTTTCCTTTAAATCAGAATGTGTAGGAGCTGGGATGTGTCACCTCGGATGGCAAACTCACTGGGGACCCAGGGCATGGGGGGCGTGGCGAGGGAATTCCTTACTCATCTCTCTAGGTGGTTGGAAGAAGAGACCTTGGCCAGCTTCCAAGAGCTGTAGAAATGCAGGCCGATCATCACCTCATTACAGCGGCCAGGCCTGTGGGTAGGGGAGCCTCCTGGGGCCCTCAGGTGCCCGTGGGCTTTTCCTTGGGAATTTAGTGGTGGATTCAGGGACACTCCTGGACACTCATGGCCGGACCATGTCTGTTCCCTTCCCAGAAAGGCTGGGTGGAAGCGAGGCTGCTCCCCACCCCACCTCCTCAGCTCAGATCCAGTGTTTGGTTTTGTTGCTGGGTGGGATCCCCACCCAGCAAAGGAAAGCACACATTTTGTGGTCAGAGTGCAGTGAGTGTCTTTTAGTAGGAAGCAGGGAGGGGGAGGAATTGGACGGCAGCTGCTGCCTTCCTGCCTCGCATGCGGGCCAGGCCATTCGTATGAACAAAGAAAAAAAGTGGTTTAGCTTTAAATTTTTTTTCCCGATGATGTTTCCAAAGGTGGTCATTTCTGTTATGCTAAGGTCAAGACCTTGTTTTCCTCATCGTTTCGTAGGGGCAGCCATGAGGGTTGGCATTGGGAGTGGAGGTGGTGTATGGTGACAAATTATAGGGATGGCACTGTGGTCCCTGTCTCCCTCCCCCTTCCAATGGGAGTGTTTCTGTGACTGTGATGCTCAGATAATGGCCGTGGGCTTCCCCTGGTGCTCCTCTTCACCCTCATTCACCTCTTCCCTGATGCAGCCTTTATGCTTCCCCCTTGGCACCGCCAGAGCCCCCATGCACTGGTCCCCACTCCCAATGGCGTAAGGGACACGATATCTAGACAGGGCCAAATGATGACATTTTGATACTTCTGTTTTCATTTAGCTTTGCTAGACCCCAGAAGTTTTATCTTTCGGGCTTTATACCATAATGGGCTGCAGATGTCTGTGGGATATCTGGAGTCTACACCACCACTCCGGAATGGCCCCCTCCCCCCACTCCAATCACCCCCCCACTCAGCGTTGTCAGAGAACGCCTCGCAAAGACAGAGACAGACAAGTTGCTTCCAGCTGTCCTGGATTTAGGCTTTGGGTCGGTCTGTTTCAAAATGATTCCTCTTCAGTGTGGGGGACTCTGTTGAGATTTTGTCATGTCCGGGCGGCCGGCTCCTTCATGCGGGGGATCTTCAGCTCTTCTGTGTCTAGTGAGGCCCGGACCCCTTCTCAGAGTCATGTTTTTAATTGCGTGTGATAAAATACATAAACTTAGAAGAAAAACAAACAGCTTTCAATACATTTAAAAGAAGAGTTCATGAAGCCCATGTTAAGAACCCCCGCCTTAGAGAAAACTTTCTTCCTCTCTTCAGGGGTAAGTTTGAGGCCCTGAGGCCTGGTGGAAAGAGCCCTGGCTTTGGGGTCAAAGGATCTGGGTTCAAATCCTGTTTCAGGCAATTAATGCCTGTGTGACCTCGGGCAAGCTATTTCATCTCCCTGGGCCTCAGTTTCCTCATTGGTAAAATAAAAGGACACAGCTAGTTGGGCCCTTGGGCCCTTCTGGCTCCAGGTCTCTGATAATACCGTTCATTTGTCTGGTGCCCCCAGCTTGGCTGCCCTACTCTGGGCACACCTGCCTCTGGGAGGCCTCCTCTGGCCTTGTCTGTCTCCAGTGTCCATGCCACGTAGCCGTTTCTTTGCCCTGCCCTGCTGACATGCCCCAGGGCTCTTCATAGAGGTGTCTGACGGGGCAAAGTGGTGGATGGGAAAATCTCCAGCTGTCATCATAAATGTTAGTAGCAGCAAGCTGTTCAGACACACACTCCTGTGCTCATGCGTGCATACACACACACGCGCGCGCGCGCACACACATGCACACATGCACACACGCACGCGCACACACACACACGCATGCGCACACACACACACACGCACGCGCGCACACACACGCATGCACGATGGTGAGCTGCACCTAGAAATGAGCAGGAGGAGAGTGGGGGGATGGACTTTGGGAGATACCCAAGCTCTCTTCTTGGAATGAGGGTCCTAACCTTCTTAAGGCCAACATTTTCCTGGTGAAGCTGTGTGAATGCCTGTCTTGGAATCCCACAGTCTTTAAAGGTTTGAAGCTGAGGATCCTTCACAAGTCACTGGAAAAGTGCATAAAGGGCATGTTACAGACAAGGATACACTGTAAAGTCAAGTCACATTTAGATAGTGCTTTATAAATATTATCTCATTTTATCCTTACTATAACCCTGGGAGGCAGGTGTTAAGATTCCTCTTCATTTTACAGATAAGGAAACTGAGGCAGAGTTAGATGCCCAGGTTCATACAACCAGGACGTGTCTGGGGCCAGGTTTGAACTCAGGACTTCCTGATTCCAGGCCTAGAGTCCAAGCCATTGCACTGCCTAGCTACCTGCAAAAATTGATGAACAGGGAGAAAAGGCTGGGTCTGTGATAGGTAGCTCCTGTATTACGTGGTCCACCATGTCAAAATGCCACAAAGAAGGCTCCTGGCATGTTGAGTGGGCTCTCTGCGGTGGGTTTATTGGAGGACACAGACAGGAGCCTCGTGGGCATGGATGGGTTATCATCAGTATTATTGCAAAGATCACAGGAGCTTATTTAGAACTGGAAGAGACATTAAGGTCACCTCGTCCAATTCCTTAGTTATCCTTGTATATATTTTGTTTGGCCACACTTGCCTGCATGTTATCTCCCTATTAGATGTGAGCTCCTTTAGGAGAGGTGCCGTGCTTTCACGAAACTGCCATTGCATACTGAGCCATTGGTATGGTGACCACATATAGTAGGCACGTCACATCAAGTTGACTTGATTTATTGTCTTATGGTTGGGGAAATTGAGACTCAGAGAGGAAGGGACTTACCCAGGGTCCCACAGGTGGTGGGCAGCAGAGCCAGGGTTGGGACCCAGGTCCTTGGCTCCAAACCCGCTTCTCTTTCTACTGTAACTTGTAGTACCTTGTGTCCACACCAGTGAGGTCGCTGACCCAGGGGCTTACCCATAGTTCACAAAATGTCTTTTCCATAACTTACCTTAGAGTAATAGCAGCTCCATATTTCTGAGTCTCAAATCAAATGCCCATCTTTGGATTCCTCCTGCCTTTCCACCTGCCTCCTCACTCTAATGATGAGAAATAGAATGTGAAGGACTTGTGGCCAGATGGGGTGAGAGAGCCGAGGAGAGCCCAGCTCCCCATCTCCAACAACTGGATGACAGCAACAGAATCAGCGTTAAAGTGGGATAAAAAAATGAGCATGCAGAAAAAGGTTCTAGGTTAATTAAATTAATGAGAAGCCAAAAACATGCTCTAACCCCATGAGTAAGTATTATGGGATAAAATAAACTGCAGAGGATTTCCCAGAAGAAGAAAATAAGGAAGGAACGTTTGCAAGGGCTCCAGAAATAAACCTGGGTCTATCAGAAGGTACTTCAATGTGGACAAATGAAGGTGGATCTGACCCTTCTTTTAGGGGCATCACCATGAAGTGGACAGAGAGCCAGTCTCGAAGCCAAGAAGACCTGGATTCTAGTCCTGTCTCTTGACATTTAACTGACTGTATGACCTTGGGCTGGTCCCTCGGTCTGTCGCATCTTTTTGCAACTGTCTCAGGCTGTTCTAGTAAAGGCAGCTTATGCTGGCAGAGGGAGCTTCCTCACCTGGGTGTTCTCTATGAAATCATGGGTCCAGGCCGTATCCCACAGAGAGAGGTGGAACGGTCCTCAGAACACTCATTTTACAGATGAGGATGCTGAGAACTGGGAGGGACCCCTTCTCCTGATCCTGACAGCTATAAAGATGGAATTGAAATCTGTCTGGGAGGATCTAGAAAATGACTGTAAGAACATAGAATTTGTTGGGAAGCTAGGTGTTACAGTGGATAAAGTAATGGACTTGGAATCAAGAAGACTGGACGGAATCCAAATCGAGCCTCAGACAATTATTAGCTGTGTGTCCATGGGCAAGTCACTTATCCTCGGCCTCAGTTTCCTTATCTACAAAATGGGAATAATAGCACTTACTTCCCAGGGTTGTTGTGAGGAGAAAATGGGACAACATATGAAAGTTGTATTGCAAGCCTTAAAGCTTCACAGAAAAGTTCGTTATTATTATTGATAGAGAATTTTAATACAGTGCTGGCCTACTGAAGAATAAAATCGGCCTGGTAGAAGACAGAGCAGACAAAATAATAGAGCAAATAGCAAAACAAAATCTGAAATCAGCACCACTTGAAGAAGACTTAAGATGGCTGGAAATTTAAGGAATGGGCTCAAAGTGTGGGCTTGGAAACAGGGGCTGAGCGTGAGGGGGCTTCCGGGAGAATGGGAAGAAAGCGAGAAACTGAAAGCTAGATTCCTGAAAATCATCCAAGGACATGATAAAGGATAAAGCATGCATTGACACAGTAGCAAAAGTGATGGCACCGAAGTATGTGCCCATCACCCAGAGAATGGGGGGCCAAATTGGGGCATGTGAGCATAATGGGATATTGCAAAGGACAAATAGAAATTTAAGGAAATGGAGGCAGACTGAGCTGATGAGGAAGGTCGAAAGGAGACTCAAGACCTACAATGACCACAGCAGCATAAAGGGGATGCTGTTGAAAGCCCTGAGAACTCTGACCAGTCTTCTGTCTGGAGGACAGGCATCGACCAGGCCCTTCATCTTGGTAGGAAGTGATGGACTCCAGATGCCCATGGAGACACGTAGGAGCAGATAGGGCCAGTGCAAGGGTTTGGTTTGTGTAGTTTTTATGTGAGCAGGAAGATTCTTTTGGGAAGGATAGGAGGCGTCAATAGAATGTGACAATGATTTTTTAAATAAGTTTCACCAAAACATTATTTAAAGATATCCAACCCCACGAGGTACTGAAGGAGATTTATTCCAGGTTCAATTCACATAGAACGGTCAAATTTCAAAAATCTTAGCAGCAGAAATGCAATTTTGCAAGCAGCCAGGGGGAAAAAAAAGAAAGCAAATAATAACAAAAATCCTCTCGCCCATCAAAAATTACCAACACAAATTGTGTCAGATTTTTCATACAAGTTGAGAAATGGGATTCCAGAAATATCTGGAAGGGGGTGTATGAGGAATCAAGCGAAACAGACTTCATCCTCCAATTCTAGGCATTCCGACAAAAGAAACACAGTCTCTGACACGCAGCTCAGTCAAAGCAAGATCTCAGACTATGTGTGTTGAAAACAATGAATGAATGTGCTAATTAAAGTCTAATTCATTGAGAGCTAAAGGCATGTTGTTTGTTTCTTTGAGGTCCCATTTTGTTGGAAGGAGGTCAAGGCCACACTTGCAATGACTTGATTCGTGAACACTACCAGTTCCCATAAATGGGGAACAGAAAGAACCCACCAGAGCGTAGCAGGATTGAGGGTGGGCAGCACAGATGAGTCATGACCGAAGCAAGCATTCATTTAATCATTCTTTGTCTTCCTCTTCCTATATTTGGAAGCTTATCCTTGTCCATGGAAATTAAGACATCGTTGGTTAGTACATGACCGTCTCTCAGATTCTCCCACTGATTTGCTGTGTGGTATTTACACGGCAGTTCACTCGTTGTCTGAAAGATGAGCAGAGCAGGATGAAAGAGGCCCTGGTTGTGGATTCTTCACAGGGGGAAGCCCTCTGGTCCTTGTTGGTCATGGGTAAGGAGAGCAGCCCATGAGCTTCTGGGCTTCCTCAGCTGAGCTGCAGTTTCATTATCTTGATCCGCTCCAGAGAGACATCATTTGTCTTACTTAAGGGATGTCCTTTTCTGTTAATGTCTCTTGGGTAATGTGTTATGGAGGCAGTTCAGTCTAGAGCAGAGAGGGAAATTGTCCGTTGTCTTAGCATTTCAGCTTAATGACCTGTTTGTGTGATGGGAAGAATCTGTGGCTTCATCGGCCTGGGGAATGCCTTGTGTGGGAATGCTGTCCGAAATCAGAGACAACAACCTGTTTGTGGAGTAAACAAGTGTTAAGGACTTGCTTGAGGTATATAGAAATGAGAAGGTTTTCACAGAGGGACACAAATAATAAATGTCAAAGGCAGGATTTGAACCCAGGCCTTCCTGACTCAAAGTCCAGCTTCCTCTCCACCATGTCAGGCTATCCCTGAAAAATGTATTCTAGCAAGTCTAGCAATGAACGCAGTGCCTGGCACATAGTAAGCACTTAATAAATGTTAATTGATTGATTGGTAAGTGGAAAAACAGAATGCTGTTCCAATATGCCGGATGATTTTTGCTTCTTTGAAGATTTAAGGCATTATGAGGTTGTGTCTACGGAGGTTTTTAACCCTCATTTATTAAACTTCAAAACTAGTTGTAAGGAACTTCGAGGCCGTTTAGTCTGCCCATCCTATCTTACAGAGGAGGAAACTGAGGCTCAGAGAGGAAACGTGGCTTGTCGGGGGTCACACAGGAGAAAGTGGCAGAGCGAGATTTGAATCTGGGTCTTCCGCTGGTTCCAAATCAGTTTTCCCCCCTGAGCCACAGCCTCCCATAGTCTCATCAAATGCTGACATTGGTAGTCAAGGCAGGTCACCAAAGTGACCTTGTCTTAGCTACTACTGCCCGTCCTGTGAGACATAACATTTTTCTTCTCATTTGTTCCTTTAACAAACCGGCCTCTGCCCCGGCCACTTTTGTCAAGGGTGAGCCCCTCGGCAGGAAGGGGCAGAGTGCTTGTGGGTTCTTACTGGCGACCACAGCTTCTTCCTATGAGGTCACCTCTTGGTTATCTCTTCCAGAAACTGTCAGGACAGCAGATAAACCCAATGCTGCGGATGTTTGGGCAGTCGATCTCAGGAGGCATCGACATGGATGGAAATGGTTATCCAGGTAAGGGCTGTCTGGCTTTCTGGGATTGTTTTCAGGAGGAAGATGAGCTAACCTAAGCACAGGATGTAGGTGAATTATTTCCAGGCTCATCAATAATTTCCGTCAACTTAGAGTGATGAGAACACCCAGCGGTAGAAGGTGGGGGCTTTGGCTTTTGCCCACGGAATCGTGTGAGTCAGCGGGAGATTTGTAGGGTACTGTTGGGACTCCGTTGTTCATTCTACATCACCTCCTGTAATTCTCTGCGTTCCTTGGGTTCTGTGTTAGTAGAGATGCAGAAGGTCAAGGCGGTGAGGCAGAAGCTTTCACTGACAAATCCGTTCCAGTACTGCCCTCTTCTCCTCTTTTTTTTCCAATAAAGAAAAATTTCCCAGGGACAGTTGCAACAATAAATGCTTGACAGACTTGTCCTTCCCCACCCAGAAGACAACAGGGAGGGTAGAATTGGAATGATGGGTATCTGAAGAGAGCTTCTCAGCATTAGGAAAGGAAATGTCTTCTGTGCAGCCAGGAGAGGGAAAACCAGACCCCAGCAAATACCCAAAGCAACCGCAACCTCACCAAGGATGAGAGTAGCTGGCATTTCTTAATGCCTCCAAGTTGGTAAAGGGCTTTACTGGCAATATCCCATGTGCAACTCATCCATAATAACAATAATAATAATGATAATAATAACTGGTTTGTGTATAATACTTAAGGTTTGCAAAGCATTGCACATTTCAGTCAGTAAGCATTTATCAAGCACCTACTGTGTGCCAGCCACTGCTAAGCCCTGAGGCCACAAAGAAAGGTTCCCGCTTTAACTGGGGAGATGACGTACAGACAGCTCTGCCCAAACGAGCTGGAGGCGGGGATATACTAGCGGATGGCGTCTGTTTGAGCCTTGTAACGTGGCGAGATATGAGGCCAGGTCTCTTGACTCCAGGCTCTTTCCACTAAGCTATACTGCCTTTCAAAAAAGAATGTGAGCAGCAAGAAATGGTGAGGAAAAAAACATAAAAGAAATGCCAAGAAAATCCTGTTTTTTAAACTTTATTTTATTTTGTTTTTTGGCTAGGCAATGGGGTTAAGTGATTTGTCACACAGCTAGTAAGTGTCAAGTGTCTGAGGCTGGATTTGAACTCAGGTCCTCCTGGCTCCAGGGCTGGTGCTGTATCTACTGCACCACCTAGCTGCCCCGAAAACCTGTCTTATTGCCCCTCGAAAAGACAAAGCTCTCCTGGTAGAATATAAGCTTACTGAGGGCAGGGATTATTTTCCCACTTGGATAGTATATCTGATGTGTCCAGTGCAGCAGGTGCTTAATAACTATTTCCTGAGGGGAAGGATCTCTGCCTTAAGCCGTCCAGGGGTCTACATACGGACCAACCCGGATGGTTGACTTATTTCTGCCTTTTGTACTCCTTGGTTCTGTGTGGTGGTGGTTGAAACTCTGCATTTGCTGGTTAATTGAACGAGAAACTAACTGATGGGAATTAGTATCAGATGATTCAGGTGACCCTGAGAGGGCCACGGAATATGTGGGTGCTCTTCTGGGGAGGAGGAACTAATTGGGATTTAAGAAATGTCTTTTGTCCCCCCTCATTTGCCCCTGACTTGTCACATGCTCTTGAGGAAGAATCCCTCTGTCTTCCTGTGCCTCAGTTTCCCCATCTGTAAGCATGTTTTTTTTTCCATGTTCAGTGCCTTCCGGGGAGGTTCTGGACAGTGCTCCAGCTCTGATTTTTCAGGGCCAGCTCCTCCATGAAGCAGAGCCCTGCTCTAGGGGCCCTGTCGATAACACACGTGCACATGAAGTCCAGAAGAGCTCGGTGTGAATCCCCACTCAGATACTTATCAACCGTATGATACTGGGAGAGTCACTTGACCTCTGCGGGCATCAGTTTACTCATCTGTAAAACGGAATCCCTGGGTGGCTGTCACATAGCTGGTTAGTAGCAGAGCCGAGGTTAGATAAATTCTTTGTGTCACATGCACAACAGAAAGTAAAAAATGAGCAAATCAGTGAATGGAGACAGAAAAGTTGGTGTGATATTTTAGATACTGCAATCACTTAAGTATGAATAGTTGTAAAGTAATAGCTAAAAAAGTAGCTTGAATTTATAATGCGCCTTAAAGTTTGTGAAGAGCTTTACAAATATTATCTCATAGGATCCTCCCCTCAACCCGATGATATGGAGGCTGCTATTATCCCCATTTTATAGATGATAAACTGAGGCCCAGGTTAAGGGATTTGTCCAGGGTCACCCCAGCTAGCAAGAGTCTGATACAGGATTCTACCTCTGGCCTTCCTGAGTGATCTCAGCACCAAGCTGCCCCCCACTGTTTGACTGTATTTTAGCTTAATATTAATTTTTATTTAACCCCTCTACCACTCAATGATAATAGCAACATTAGAATCATTCCTAAGGATATAGAACCTGAAGGCACTTACATGAGGCCTGTATTTGGGGGACTTGAAGTACTTTCAGGTGCCCAAAACATCTTCTCATCTTCGTTCTTGCTCCCCCTTCGTTTTGAAGGCTAAAAGTTGATAGGATCGTAGATTTGGAGCCGCCGAGAACTGAAGAGGTCGTTTGGTCCAACCCCCTCCTTTTACGGAGGGGGAAGCTGAGGCACAGAAGGATCCAGATGGAGTCGGCCACCTGGCGGTGGATGGTCCCCCATCTTGGGAATGGCACCATCTCAGTCAAATGTACCCTGGCTTGGTGTGGCACTCATGGCAGGGGGGGTACAAGGAGAGAAGTCCTTCTGGCTCCTGCTCATGCATCAGCCTCCACAGCCGAATTCTGAATGTTACAAAATTCTCGTTTTCAGATGTCACCATCGGAGCCTTCATGTCGGACCATGTGGTGCTGTTGAGGTGAGAATGCGTTCTGACTTCCACGGTGGGTGCTGTTCGTCCTCTCTGCTCGTCCCTGCCTGTGTTGGGGGGTGGAGATGGGGCCCTTTTGCACATGCATAATGCATACATGCATATACATATACACATACATATACTGACGTTGGCTCCTGCAGTCCCCTCTTGATGTGCCTTCCCATTTCCTCACCTCCAGCCCAGGATAATCTCTCTTTTGCAATGATCTGGTTATTTTATTACTCTTCTCAAAAGCCTTCATTGGCTCCCTAGTACCATCTGAGTTAAGTTTAAATTTGTCTCTGGCATTCAAGGCCTTCCATAATCTGGTGCCACCTTACTTTTCTAGCCTCATTTCATATTGCCCATTCAATTTAATTTGGCAAACATTTATTAAGCGCTTACTACTTACCAGGCACTGGGCTAAGTGCTGGGGATAGAAAAAGGCAAAAGGTCCCTGCCTTCAAGGCACTTGCAATGTAATGGGAAAGACAACGTGTTAAGAAATAGCTACAAAGCAAGTTATATACAGGACAAATAGGAACTAATTAAAAGAGGGAGGATACTGGGATTAAGAGGGATGAGGGGAAGCTCCTGTGGATGGTGGGATTTTAGTTGAGATTTATCAACAGCTGGGGCAGGTAGGTGACACAGTGGATAGAGTGCTGGGCCCCGAGTCAGGAAGACCTAGATTCAGATCTGATCTGAGATGCTTACCAGCTGTGTGACCCTAGTCAAGTCACTTCACCCTGTTTGCCTCAGTTTCCCCATCTGTAAAATAAGCCAGAGAAGGAAATGGCAAACCACTCCAGTATCTCTGCCAAGAAAACCCCAAATGGGGTCCCAAGGAGTTGGACGTGAAATGACTGGACAACAGCATTGACGATATTACCGTGTGCTCCATGCACCGGCCAGACTGTCCTCTTTATTCCTTGAATGCCCCTCTCCACCTGTGTCCCCATGGTTCCCTGTGCCTGGTTCACCCACTGACTTCCTTTGTGCAGTCATTTCAGTCTGGCCCAACTCTTTGTGACCCCATTTGGGATCTTCTTGGCAAAAATGCCAGAGTGTTTGTCATTTTTTTCTCCAGCTTATTGTACAGATGAGGAAACTGAGGCAAACAGGGTGAAGCGACTTGCGCAGAGTCACATGATTAGTAAGTGTCTGGATTTGAACTCAGGTCTTCTTGACTTCAGGCCTGGTGCTGTATCCACTGTGCTCCCTAGCTGCCGAGCCCAGATGAACTGCTAAACTATCTAGTGTTTGTTGTTCCAGAACATTCCTCCTGCGCAGTGTGTATGACTAACACCTCTCTGTGTGTTTAATCCTCTGAGACCCCAAGTTCTGTAGGGAAGGAACTCTGTCTCTCACTACGTTTCACTGTCTGTGTGTCTCCTCCATCTCTGCCAGCCTGCTGGTCTTTCTGGGGCAGGGGGACCAGGCCCTGCCTTTCTGCACCAGCCTTTCCAGACATTTCAGGTTGCCATGGATAGCAGCCATCCTGTATGGTCTCCCCTTGGAGGCAAAACCTCTACTTGTAAGAGACTGAAGCAGCCCCCGTGGTCAGGCCTCCGTCCCTTGGCTTTCCCTCCTCACTGTAAGACTCGGGCACTTTCCCTAGCCTTGTCTCTGCTGGCCGTAAGAAGCCCAGGGTGCTTTGCTGCTGGGGCTGAGCCTGCATCCCAGTGCTAGATGGGGGCAGGTTGTTTCTTTTAGATTGGCGTCAGAGGGACTAGTCGGTCAGTTGCCAGATGGCCAGTGCCGTCCTCGCTATCCGGATAAGGAGTAAGAGAAACAGACGTCCTCATGAGGATTCCTGGTCCAAAAGCAACCCCGGCCTGGTCAGTGGCTGGCAGAGTTTCGGGGGAGCAGGGCTGCCCAGCCGATGTGTCCGATGGACACATGCACCACCTGCGCTCCTCAGTAGAGTACAGCTTCGTGACCCTTTGATAAATTTAGCCTGTGCCACTCCCCTCACCGGCCTCCTCCCCTTCCCTGCTCAGACCAAAGCCTCTTCTAAGGCATGGAGGTCCAGCCTCTGGCCTCATGGACATTAGGGTCCACTGAACTGGAAGACCTTAAGAGGCCATCTCGTCCTCCCGTGTTACAGATGAGGAAGCTGAGCCCCAGAGAGTTTGTGACTCAGGATAGTAGATTTAAACTGGAGGAAGACACAGAGATGATCCAGCCCAACCCTCTCATTTTACAGATGAGGAAACTGAGGTCCAAGACATTAAGTGATCTTCTCAGGATTGTGTAGATAGTAACTGTCAGAGGTGAGATTTGAACTCAGGTCTTCTGACCCGACAGCTAAGGCTTTTTCTGCTCTACCCAAGCTGCCTCCCAAATGGTCATTTGGGCCGAGATGAGCTTGACCACGTTTCTCTTCGTCTTTGTGCCCAGCCCGGTGGGATGGCTCAGAGGCTGAGTAAGGACGGCCCTTTGGCTGGGGTGTGGAAGGGTCTTCCCTGAGAGGTAGCGAGTCTTCCCTCCCTGGAGGTATTCAAACACAGCTTTCTGAGTGTTTGTCAGGGATGTCCAGGATGGGATTTCTGGAGGGCGTGGGCCTGCCGGTGCCCTCAGTCCCTCCCAACTCGTCTGAGGGTTGAGGCAGGACTAGGAGAAGTTGGGCCAGAGGGCAGTGCCCTTCCCAGAGAAGCCCCAAGATCTTTCATTGGTGGCAGGCCGCCGGGTGGCTTTCTTGGCTTACGCTTTGTGAGGCTCTGCTCTTTTCCAGTCCTCGATGGAGGTGAAGCATGGATTTGGACTTGGGTCTGAGCTGCAGCCACAGGAGTTACTAGCGTGTGAACTTGAAACATCTCAGATCCTCAGTTTTCTCATCTGTAAAATGGGGATCCTAACACGTTCACTACTTATCTCAGGGAAGTTTTTGCTTTTGGCCAGACTTCTGATTTCATTGGGTGGGGAGCTCCCAGGGAGGAAACCAATACATATATGCACCTAGTCTGTGACTGAGAGTCTTCTGACATCGAGAGGTTCAGTGACCAGCCTGGGGCCACACAGCCAGTGTAGGTGAGAGGTAAGCCCCTGGGTTTTCCTGACTCCAGGGCTGGCTCTTGAGCCCTGCTGCCCCTGAAAGGGTCTTTAGTGCTATAGGACACTCAGTTGATTTTAGAAATGCCAGGAATGTGACCAGCTTCTACAAGAAGACCTGTGCTCAAAGTTAAAGCAGAGTAAGCCAGAATGCTGGCAGGCTGGAGATCTTCATGGTGTAGCTGTTCTCTCCACCAGTGCAGATTGCAGCCCATCCCTGGAGCATCTTCTTCATACCCTCACATGACTCTGATGTTTCAAAGGTCCTCCCACCCACCCCCAGCGTGCTCAGGTACCCTTTTCTGCTGGTGGTGTGGGGGATGTGCAGACTAGCACTTTTCTCTGTCAGGACAAAGTGACCTTGGTGAGGCCCATGCCGGCCGCCATGACTCCCATGGGGGTGTCATCCTCAGTCTCCTTCAGAGATGACTCAGTTGTCAGGGAGAACTTGTGTCTGGCAGAATGATCAGTTATCCGACGAGTATTTATTAAGTCCTTCCTATGGACCAGGTACTGGGGAGACAGAGACAAAACAAAACAAAAAAATCATCCCTGCCCTCAGGGAGCTTACATTCTAATTGAGGAGACAAGTATATGCAGCTGGTCCATATGAGATCCACGCCCGTAACTGGAAGTCTCAGAGATGGGAATATGTGTAAGGAGTGGTAGGCAGGCCACTAGGGCTGAGGAGGGGAACAGTGTGGAAGAAGAATGGAAAGGAAGGAAGAAGCTGGGTCATGAGGGGCTTTACATGCTGGACAAAGAGGGTTCGTTGGAGAGTTAACAGGGAACCGCTGGAGTTTGTGGAAGGAGCAGCTGGCGAGGCCAAACCTGTTGTTTAGGAAAATCACTCAGGCAGCTGTGTGGTGGGAAGGTTGGCTTGTGGAGAGGCTGGAGGCAGGAGGCAGGGAGGCCAGGTAGGAGGCTAGAGCTGACAGGGGCTTCGACTGAGGTTCTGACTTTATGAATGGAGATGGAAGTGGGGTGGGGAGAGAGGAGAGATAGTGGGAAAGTAGAGACAACAGGATCTGGCGACAGATTGGACACGGAGGCTTGTGTGAGTGTTGAAGGTCGACTCGAGGATAACACTGAGGTTGAGGGCGGGGGTGACTGGGAGGATGGTGCTCAAGCTTGTCCCTCCTCAGGAACATAGTAGGTGCTTAATAAATGCATGATTATTGGACTAAGTTAAGAGAAATCAGGGTCAGCTAGGTGGTGTGGTGGATGGAGTACCAGTCCTGAAGTCAGGAAGACCTGAGTTCAAATCCAGCCTCAGACACTTAGTAGTTGTGTGACCCTGGCCAAGTCACTTAACCCTGTTTGCCTCAGTTTCCTCATCTGTAAAATGAGCTGGAGAAGGAAGTGGCAGACCACTCCAGTATCTCTGCCAAGAAAGCCCCAGACGGGGTCACAAAGAGTCAGACGTGGTTGAAAACGACCAAACAAGAAAGTAAAGATGAGAGGAAGTCAGGCTACAATCTACAGGAGCTTCATTCCTCACAGAGATTTGAGTCCGTGTGGGGGTGGGGGTGGGGAAGGGGCTTGGGTAGCTTGTGAGTGCAGCTGGAACGTTTCAAGTCATTCTCATGATGGAAGCAAAAGCTTCTGGGAGCCGTGGAGGCAGGAGCCGTGGGTCTAATCAGGGCGTTCTTGCAGGAACTCCCCCTCCTGTATATACAGTGAGACCCAATAAAATGGAACCAGGAACTTAACTGGTGAAATTTTAAATGATCCCACAACATCTGGTGGCTCATTTATGACTCCGGCCATATGCATCTCATTAACACATCAGCCTGTCCCTCTTGTTGTGAAGTTAATCATTAAATTATTAAGAACAAGCCTTTCCAAATCACAGAGAAGAGTATTTACAGACCATCTCTCCTCTTCCTGTGTTCATGCCCAACTTGGCCCTCTCTGTTCAAGGATGGCTTGTCGGGATGAGCCTGACCCTTTTTTTGTCGACCCACAGGGCCAGACCCGTCATCACAGTGGATGTCTCCATCTTCCTCCCAGCCTCCATCAACATCACGGCGCCCCAGTGCTACGATGGCCAGCAGCCGGTGAACTGCCTCAATGTCACCGCCTGCTTCCGCTTCCGAGGCAAGCACGTGCCAGGAGAAATCGGTAAGGGGCTTGCTCCATCCTGGGAAGGTCCATTCACATGAGTTGACATTGACTGTTTCCGATGCGCCAGGGTTGTGTGAGGAGCGGGGTACGAAGACAAGTCTGAAGCAATCACTGCCATCAAAGCGCTTATGTTCTGCTGGGGAAAATGCCACCTCCATAGCTCCTGTGCCTTAGCTCAAGTATTGCATGTCAGCGTTGTGGGCCTATGGGGTACAGGATTGTAGGTAGTCTGTAGAATTGTACCAAGCTGTAAAGGATCTGATGGCAACAATCATAACTGACATTTAGAGAACGTGCTGAAGTTTGCAGAATGTTTTAAGAATGTTGTCTCATTTGAGCCTTGCGAGAGCTCTGAGAACATGTACTACAGGTATTATTTATCTCCGTTTTATAGATGAGGAAACAGAGAGACTGAATGACTGGATTAAGGTCATTTACCAAGCAACTGTTGGAGGTGGGATTTGAAACCAGGTCTTACTAACTCTCAAGTCCAGAACTCTATCCAAGATGCATTTTTCTTTGTCATTTGTGGGAGTTTTTTCAGTTAGCAGATAAAGTCTTTCTTTAGGCCATAACTTGTCTTCTCTTTTCCCTTCTCTCATAGTTATGTTATTTTAGTTTATGTTGAAGGAAGAAGACATTTTTAGTCTAGGGAAGAGCCAACTCAAGGGGGACGTGAGAGCTGTCTTCTCTAAGGGTTATCACACGGAAGAGAGATTGGGTTCTTCTTCTGCTTGGCCCCCAAAGACAGAATGGCCTCCAATTTAGCATTGGAGTCAGGAAAAGGAAAACTTCCTAAAAGTCAGAGTTGTCCCAGAGTGTGATGGGACTGCTTTAGGAGGTCACGGCTTCTCCCCCATTGGAGGTCATGAAGCAAAGGTTGATGATCGTTGTGTGTTGTAGGGGGGATGTTTTGGGGGGCATAGGTTGGAATTCTGGGGCAGAAGTTTGTAAAGGATGATACATGTTTCTGTTACTCTGTCTTTGTCTCTCTTTACATTTATATGTGTCTCTATTTTTTTTTCTGTTTCTGTCTCTGACTCTTTCATCCATCCATCCACCCACCCCTCTACCCCTTCCTCCACCCCTTCACTCCTCCACCCCTCCACCCATCCCTCCATCCATCCACCCCTTCCTCCACCCCTTCACTCCTCCACCCCTCCACCCATCCCTCCATCCATCCACCCCTTCCTCCACCCCTTCACTCCTCCACCCCTCCACCCATCCCTCCATCCATCCACCCCTTCCTCCACCCCTTCACTCCTCCACCCCTCCACCCATCCCTCCATCCATCCACCCCTTCCTCCACCCCTTCACTCCTCCACCCCTCCACCCATCCCTCCATCCATCCACCACCCCTCCACCCCTTCACTCCTCCACCCCTCCACCCATCCCTCCATCCATCCACCCACCCCTCCACCCCTTCCTCCACCTCTCCACCCATCCCTCCATCCATCCCTCCATCCGTCCAAAAACAAGGACTGTTTCCCCAAGCATACAAGGAACAAGCAGACCCTACGCTGTAACAGATGTGCAGAGTGTGTGCTCGTCTCCTAGAAATGCTGTAACTTGAGCCTGGGAGTGGGTATGGCTCAGACAAAGGGACAGCCCATTGCCTGCCGCATATGCTCTCTCACTGAGCAAGGGGCGAGAAGCAAATTCTTGGCAAGCCTGAAATGTTTCCTTCGAGGAGAGGAGACAAAGGTTGGGAGGTAGAGTAGAGGCCACATGTTTTCACCGAGAATTCAGCCGCCCCCAGAGGGATGCTGATTCTGGAGCGTTAAATAGTTTAAAAGGTGCCAGTATCTTACGAGCCAGTGGGGCTAGTCCCCTCCATTTCCCTGAGCCAGGAGAGCTTGTTTACTCTTGTACCATAAGGGACTGGATTAATCTCCTAGAAAAAGACACAAGCAGTGTGGATTAAAACTGTGTGCGTGATAACTTCTTATTAGTAGCAGCAGGGAAACAAAGCCAGAACATCTGTGCATTTCAATGAATGCAGGGGCAACTAATGTAGAAGCCTTTTCTTTTCCTTTTTTATTTGAAAGAAGGAGCAGAGAGGATACATTGAAGAAAATAGAAGAGACTGATGCGGGTTTGGAGCACACCTGGATTTGCTTAGCTGTTTCTAGATTTAAAAAAAAAGCTGTGTTTTTGGTGACTTTGCTGTTTTCTCACACACAGAAACTCTCTGCCTCACTGTCTTCCTGAAACCCTGGATCTCTTTTTCTGTCTTTCCCACACACACTTTTTGGTTTGTTGTTATATTTTCTATTTCATCTGAAAGAATAAAAGCATATCTATGTAATACTTGAGATTTTACCAAATACTTAATTTTATTGAAAATACAGTTTATTGGGGCAGCTAGGTAGCGTAGTAGATAGAGCTCCAGCCTTGGAGTCAAGAGGACCTGAGTTCAAATCCAGCCTCAGACACATGACACTTACTAGCTGTGTGACCCTGGGCAAGTCACTTAACCGCGATTGCCTCATCAAAAAAAAAAAAAGCAAAAAAACCCCCCAGTTTATTGATGTTCTTTTTTTTTTTTTTGGCAAGGCAATTGGAGCTAAGTGACTTGACCAGGGTCACACATCTAGTAAATGCTTTTTTTTTTTTAAACACCAGCATTACTTCCCAATGCCTCCCCTCAGCCCCTAAAAACATTCTCTTCTGACATGAAGCCAAGGGGAACAAATCAACATATTGCCCAGGCCTGAAAACGTGCCTCCTCACACTCTCTCTCTTTGCCGTGTGGCACCGAATATGCTTCCCCATTAGGTCCTCTGAAGTCCTAGCGAGCCGCCGCTTCGCTCAGCCTGGATCCAGAGACCCTCCGTGTTGCTTTCCTTCACGTTATGGTGGTTACCATGTAGATGTTTCTCCATCTTCTGCTTTCTTCCTCTTTGTTAGCATTTATTTAATTGACAAGCATTTCTTAAATGCTTCCTATGTGCGAGAAAGGCGATCCCATGGGCCCTGCCCTCAAGGGGCGTGCGCTCTAATGGGGAAGGCATCACGGAAGTAGCTCAGCACTATGATATTGACAGAGAACGTAATCTGAGAGAAGAAGGCGCAGGGTAAGAGCTTGGGGGGACCAGGCAAGGCCTCCTGCAGAAGGTGGAAGTTGGGCCGAGCCTTTAAGGAAGCCCGGAAAGCAAGGAGGCAGAAGTGAGGAGAGAGCTTCCCAGAAATGGGCCAGTGAAAGGGCAGCTGGGTGATGGCGTGCTGTGGGCATGGAACAGGACGTGGGCCGGGGGAGTTGGGTCTTGGGGGGGCATGTAGAAAGGGTGAAAGTAGATCAAGATTGCCCACATAGCAAGGGCCAGGCTGGGAAGGGCTTTGAATACCCCATGTGAGTTTGACGCTCATAAGGAGACATTTGTTGAGGACACGGCCACTCCTCTGCTGTAGGAGAAGCACCTGGAGCAGCTGTGTGGAAGACAGACCGGAGTGGGGAGAAGCATGAGACAAGGAGACCGGTTGGGGGGCTAGTGCAGGAGAGTACTAGACTTGGAACCAGGAGAACCCGAGTTCAGATCCTGGCTCTCATCTGTTCTAGTGGTGAGACCGTAGGTAGGTGACAACGTCTCTGACCTCAGTTTCACCATCTGCAAAATGGCAATGACACCTTCTTCTGAAGCTATGCTGCCTCTGTGTAGCAGCCATTTCACCTCTAAGTGTACGGTCCACGTACAGAGAACGTTAGCCTGGCTAAATACCTGGGTCACGTTGGACGTGAGCCTACTTCTGAGTGTTGGAAGTGCAGCGACTCACAAAGAGTCCTTCAGACTTACACGTGTGCATGGCCTTTGGTTTTATCACTCACCTCAGGCTTTCAGAGACTGAGGAAAAGGAGAGACAAAGGCCTCGTCTGAAAATGGGAAGTGGGGTACAGAGTTGGGGCCTTGAGGAGAGAGGAGCAGAGCAACCATGAAAAACGGGCGTCATTACAGGCTTCAGGCTTGCTGGGTAGCTGATGGCTAGCAAGTGTGTCTACAGTGCTGGAAGATTTGCAAAGCATTTAACAGATATCTCATTTTGTCTTCCCAACACTCCTGGGAGGTGGGCGATATTATCATTCCCATTTTGTAGCTAAGGGAACTGAGGCAAGCAGAAGTCAAGTGATGCTACTAAGACAGTGTCCAAGATGGGATTTGAACTCGGGCCTTCCTGACCTCAGGTCTGGCTATCCGCTGTACCCCCTAGCTGTCCCCCAACTTTGGAACAGTCACATGAGGTAGGCGCTATAGGCATTATCACCCTTATTTTATAGCTGAGGAAGCTCAGGCTCTGAGTGACAGTCACATAAGTAGTAAGTGTGAGAGGCGAAATCCAAACCTGGTCTTGGCCAATGTTGGGTCTAGAATTATAGTGTGGTGGGAAGAATATTGGGCTTGGAGTCAGAGAACCTGGGTTCAAATCCTGGCTGCACTATTTGCTTCTTACTGAGTGACCTTGGGAAAAGCCCATCTCCTGTCAGGTCCCCGGTTTCCTTGGCTAAAAATGAATGGGCTGTCCTAGATAACCAGTGAGGTCCTTCTCATGTTCAGGCTGATATCTTGTGCAAATATTTCCTTTCTACTCCATAGTGCAGGACGGCTCTGGTGAGTAATGGGAGGTGAGGAGTAGGATTACTAAACTGCTTGAGTTGTACGGCATACACGAAAGTGTGAATCTAGGCAGGGACCATTCGTGGGATCTTGGGGCTCGCATCCACTCCATTCCAAATCCTAGTGAAGAAGAAGGATGAGAACCGGGAGGCTTCTGGTGAAGAGTGGACTAGGAGAATGCAGGGACTCTGGTGTCCTTTGAGTCCACCCAGATGGCCAAGATTCATTCTCATTTTGTACCTTGATTTAAAAAAAAAATCTGATCCTGGGATTCCATCAGGATGTGGAACTTCCAGTGTGAAAAGTCTCTCTGCTGATGTGGATTGATCACTCATCACTAAGTTGGAGTCTTAGGAAGTTGCCTGGGGGCAGGAGGAGGGATTTATATGTGTCAGAAGTAGGACCTCCTCTCCTCTTAACTCCCCTGCCTCTTGTGGACCGTAGAATTCATCTTTTAATGCATGTGAGCAGTTTGGCCCAAAGGAAACTCTTCATCGTTTTTTCAGCCCTGGGAGATGAGGGGCTTAATCTGCCTTTGTCTTTTCCCACCAAGTGCCGGGTGGAACCTGCAACCTATTTCTGGGGTAGTCACTTGGTTCTTGGCACTAGTGAAAGTTCCAGACAGATACTTCTAGTCAGAGCAGTTGTGTCTGCTTGGAACAGTCTGTGGGAGTCTGGGAGGGAGTGTGATTTCCAGCATTGCCAGGCACTGCATGTCCCACCTTTATTTCCCTGAGGTACTTGGGAAGCAGGAGATTGGCTGAGATGAGCTGCCCAGCACTCGTGGCGTGGTTCTCATTGGATGCCTTTTTGAGAAGCCGTGAAGTCATGAAGGGCTGTCTCCCTACCTGTAGAAGGATGACTCTGGGGGTTGATGTCTCTGATGGTGTGGTTCTCTATCCCTCTAGCTGCGATTTGGGTATCTTGGCATCTCCATCAGAGGGGCCGATGGGGATCCATTTATGAGCTACTGTACTGGGCTGGCTAGTACGTTAAAACCTTGTAGGGTAGAAGGGACTTCTGTAGAAAAGGGTGCCTGTTGTGGATTCTGGCCAGACTCCTTTGACCACTGACAGGAAATTTGATTCAAAAATAAGCATTTATTAAGCACTTACTGCTCCATCACTCTGTTTCTTAGCCAGTACCAGATGATTTTGATTAGTGCTTTGTAGAGTGGAACTGCTAGGCTACCTTCCTTCATATTTTTTCATTAATTCCCTTGATATTTTTGATCTTCTGTTCTTCTCAGTGAATTTTGCTTCTGTTTTCCCTTGCTATACAAAATCATTCTCTGATAGTCTGGTAAGGCACCAAATAAGTAAATCAACCTGGGTAGGATTGTCACTTTTATGATATTGTCTCAGCCTACCCATGAGCAACTGATATTATTTCTCCAGTTTAGATTTGTCTTTATTTGTGTGAAAAGTGTTTTGTAATTGTGTTTAACATAGTCCCTGGGTTTGTCTTGGCAGGTAGACTCCCAAGTGTTTTAGGTTGTTTGCATTTATTTTAAATGGAATTTCTCTTTCTATCTCTTGCTCCTGGGTTTTGTTGGTAGTATGTGGAAATGCTGATGATTTATGTGGGTTTATTTTATATCCTACAACTATGCTGAAGTTGTTAATTATTTCAGCTAGTTTTTTAGCTGATTCTCTAGGGTTCTCTAAGTCTACCATCATATCTTCTGCAAAGAGAGATAGTTTTGTTTCCTCATTGCCTATTCTAATGCCTTCAGTTTCTTTATCTTGACTTACTGATGTACCTAGAATTTCTAATACAATGTTGAATAATAGTGATGATAATGGACATCCTTGCTTCACCCCTGATGTCATTAGGGAGGCTTCTAGTTTATCTCCATCATAGATAATGCTTGCTGATGGTTTTAGATAGATACTACTTATCATCTTAAGAAAGACTCCATTTATTCCTTTGCTTTCTAGCGTTTTTAAGGGAAATGGGTGTTGTAATTTTGTCAAAAGCTTTTTCTACATCTATTGAGATGATCATATGATTTTTGCTGCTTTTCTTATTGATATGGTCAATTATGCTGATAGTTTTCCTAATATTGAACCGGCCCTGCATTCCTGGTGTGAATCCCAGCTGGTCATAGTGTATGGTACTTGTAATACGTTGCTGTGATCTCCTTGCTAGCATTTTATTTAGAATTTTTTGCATTAATATTCACCAAGGAAATTGATCTGTAGTTATATTTCTTTGTTTTTTGCTCTCCCTGGTTTAGATATCAGAACCATATCTTTTTTTTTTGTCATAAAATGAATTTGGTAGGACTTCTTTACCTATTTTTTCAAATAGCTTATCCAGTGTTGGGACTGAATTTAAAACTAAATATTTGGTAGAATTCACTTGTCCTGGAGATTTTTCCTTAGGGAGCTCATTGGTGGATTGTTCCATTTCTTTTTCTAAGATAGGGTTATTTAAGTATTCTGTTTCTTCTTCTGTTAATCTGAGCAATTTATATTGTTGTAAATATCCATCCCTTTCACTTAGATGGTCAGTTTTACTGGCATATAATTAGGCAAATTAGCTCGTAATAATTGCTTTAATTTCATTTTCATTGGCGGTGCATTTATTCATTTCATTTTTGATACTGGCAATTTGGTTTTCTTTATTGTTTGGAATCAAATTAACCAATGGTTTATCTATTTTATTATTTTTTCCCATAAAACTGGCTCTTAGTTTTATTGATTAGTTCAATGGTTTTTAAACTTTTTTAAAAATTAATTTTCCTTTGATTTTCAGGATTTCCATTTTGCTCTTTAATTGGGGATTTTAAATTTGTTCTTTTCTAGTTTTTTTGAGTGGTATGCCTGATTCATTGATCTGCTCTTTTTCTCTTTTATTATTGTCTGAGTTTAGAGATATACATTTTCCCCTATTTCTTTGGCTGTATTCCACAAATTTTGGTATGTGGTCTGATTATTGTCATTCTCTTGTGAAGTTATTCATTGTTTCCGTGACTTGTTCTTTGACCCATTCATTCTTTAGGATTAGATTATTTAGTTTCCAATTGATTTAAAATCTATGCTTCAACAGCCCTTTATTGGATGTAATTTTTGTTGCATTATGGTATGAACAGGGTGCATTTAATATTTCTGCTTCTTGGGAGAAAAAGCAGTGACTTGCTTGAGCTCTCCCCCAAACCCCTCCAAATACCTATTAAAAAATGGCTCTAATATTTCTGCTTTTCTGAATTTGGTTTTGAGGTTTTTAATGTCCTAATACACAAGTCAGTTTTTGTGAAGGTGCCATGCAAAGCTGAGAAAAAGGTATTCTGTTTTCTGTTCCCATCTAGTTTTCTCCAGAGGTCTGCCATATCCTCCGCCATTTTCCTCTCCATTGCAAAAGCTCTTCCTTGCACTGCTATTTTCCAAGCTAATTCTGGGAGTTTGGAAGTTTTAGATGTTGCTGAGGTGATGCGGTCTCTTCTAGAGAGAGATGTGGTCACTGCTCTCCTGGTCTTTGCTCTGGTCCTCACCCTGGAAGGGCCCCTGATCCCTCAGGGCCCCTGAGGACATGTTTGGGGGCCATGCTCTTTCAGCATTTACCCAAGGTGTGCTGGCTGGGACTTGGCTGCTTTCCTGATCCCCTCTATTTCTAGTACTTTTCCTGAGATTGCCTCTAGTTTAGCCTGTCTGTATCTGGTTTGTACGTGGTGGTTCGCCTGCTCTCTCCCTCGCTAGATTGTAAGTTTGCTTGAAGGCAGGGGCTACCCCCAGTACTCTGCAGTGCCTGGTACATAATAGGCACTTACATGTTTGACTTAACTTGGGAGCACAGATGGCTTATTTTCTCTTAGGCACGTAGGTCATCATGGTAATAATGACCACTGTCTTAGAGAGTTATACTCACAGGCCTAGGCTTAAAATAAAAAAGATAACTGCCATTTGTTAGAGTTTTTAGCTACCTTATTTGAGTCTCATAGCAGCCCTGTGAGGTTGGGGCTATAGGTATTGAGATGCCCATTTTATAGATAAGCAGACTGAGGCTTGGACAATTAAATGATTTGTCCACGGTCGCACCGCTAGTGTCAGAAGTGGGATTGGAACCCTGGTTTTCCTGATTCCAGAGTCCAGGATGATATGACATGGCTATAGTATGACATCCCGCCTCTGTGGAAGTTAGCTTTGCACTTGGAGGGTCCTGATCCTAGCTACCCCTCGACAGTGGTCACCTCCATCCCCTGATCATTGAGACCCTAAACTAGGTATTCTTCACCTTTGTTGTGCTCTGGAGTCCTTGGGCAGGCTGATGAAGTCTGTGCTCCCTTTCTCAGAATGCATGCAGTGACACACCTAGGATTATGAAGGAAGATGGATTATATTGAAATATGGTCATCAAAATATAAAAAAAATGATTTCAGAAATTGCAGGTTATAAGACTCCTTGTCCTTTCTTCATGAGAAGTTGGCTGGCCACTTGTCATATGGGCATGTTGTAGTGGGGACTCCCCCTTTCAAGGGTGGATAGTTGGCAGCTGGAGGCCTTCTCATTGAGCGTGGCAGCCTAGACACACTTGCAGAATTTCAGACCTGAGACTGGGAAGCCTGAATTGAACGAAGGAAGTCACGAGATCCTCATGGTCACCATGGCTCCCGGGTAGATAAACAGATACCAAAACCGGGCTGTGGGGAAGGGGCTGTGGCCCCCAGACAGGGAAGTGGACACTCAGGAGGGTGAGATTTGTGGGAGCTGTTAGCCAAATCAGGAATTAAGCTTCAGTTTCTTCTTTTTGCCTCATGACTATGTGTGTGAGAATGTGTGTGTGAGTGTATGTATTTGCTATGAAAAGCAGTTTCAGAGAGTGTTCCCCAGGCCCCTTTGATGTTCATGCAAGCAGCAGCTTGATGTCCAACGTTAGCTGGAGGGACTGGTCAGCCCAGCTTTCCTTCCAGGTATGTTCAGTTTACCGGTCAGTTACGCACGCACAGTGGCTCGACTTTTGAGTCAGAATAGTAATAATAGCTACAATTTGCATGTCACTTCAAGGTCTGCAAAATGCTTTCACATGTCATTTCATTAGATCTTCACGATAGCTCCACGAGGCAGCTCTGATGAAAAAACTGAGGCTGAGAGGTGACGGGATTCGTCCAGGGTCGCGCAGCTACTGATGTGTCAGAGGCAGGGTTCAGAATCAAGTTTGCTTACCTCTGAGTCCCACGTTGTCTCCGTCATACAGCCTAGCTGCTGAGTCTTAGGGTTTACTGCATCATGGTTTGAGAGCGGGAAGGGACCATGAAGACCATCTCATTTACAGATGAGGAAACTGAGGCCCCCCAGAAGTGATTTGCCTGACGTCTCCCAGGGAGCAGGTACCAGAGGGATGTTTGATCTGTCTCCTCTTGAGCTAGGAGGTGTGGTGGTCAGTTGATTTTTCTTTCTGGACTTCACTGGACTTTTTCTTCCACTCATGCTCTGTCTTAATCCATTCCTCTTTTCTCCCCACAAAGAGTACTTCTAAGAGTTTGTTCCTGGGAAATTCTTTGTCGGACTAGCATCCCTGGAAGTGTGATGTAATCCTGTAGTGGAAATCTCAGTCAGTGGATGGGAATGAATCAAAACTCACTGGGAGGGATGAGAATATGAAATGTTCCAAGGCAGCTGGCTGCCTGCTGGCCCAGCCCCTGCTTTGGGACCTTCTGGAGGCAGCTGGGACCTAGAGGGAGGGGAAAAATCCCTGACTCATGGCTGTCTGAGCTTTTCACCCCCTTGACGTCATTGACTCTGGACGGGGACTGCTTGGGGAAAGCTGGAAGATGGGGGCCTGTGCTGGGGGGAAACATGGCCTAATGAGAACCAGAGGGGCCTGCTGTCCTCGAGGGTCAGGGGTGGCTTTGCTTAGAGGCTCCTCTCTGGGGCTGAAGGGGGCCACCTGGATGGACTCCAAGCCCATGGGGAGCCGCGGTACTACTGGCAGAGAAGCCTCAGAGCGGCTGGAGACTGACCAGACGTTTATCTGCGACATCCGTGAACCTTGAGGGTTTGACTGCAGATATGCTTGCATGCATTATATGCCCCACTGCAGCTGAGAGCCTCGGTGGCTACTGAATTTCCTTTTAGCTTTTGTGGCTAGGAATAATGGGAAGGCTGCCCAGATGGGGCTGAGATGGGCTAATGTCCAAGAGAGAGTGAGGGGGGGGAAGAGAGGAGGGGGGGGAGGAGAGAGAGACAGACACAGAGAAGAGAGACAGAGAGGGAGAGAGAGAGAGAGAGAGAGAGAGAAATCACACACACAGAGGGAGAGAGAGACACACACACACACGTGCACACACATAGAGACACAGAGAGGAGACACACACACACAAACGTACACAGACACAGAGAGGAGAGACACAGAGAGAGACACAGAGAGAGAGAGAGAGAAAATCACACACACACACAGAGGAGAGAGAGACACACACACACACGTGCACACACATAGAGACACAGAGAGGAGACACACACACACACAAACTTACACAGACACAGAGAGGAGAGACACAGAGAGAGACACAGAGAGAGAGAGAGAAAATCACACACACACACACAGAGGGAGAGAGAGACACACACACACATGCACACACATAAAGACACAAGAGGAGACACACACACACAAACTTACACAGACACAGAGAGGACAGACACAGAGAGAGACACAGAGAGAGAGAGAAAATCACACACACACACAGAGGGAGAGAGAGACACACACACACACACGTGCGCACACATGGAGACACAGAGAGGAGACACACACACAAACTTACACAGACACAGAGAGGAGAGACACAGAGACACACACACACACACAGAGAGAGAGAGAGAGAGAGAGAGAGAGAGAGAGAGAGAGAGAGAGAGAGAAAGAATCACACACACACAGAGACACACACAGAGAGAGAGAGAGAATCACACACACACACACAGAGACACAGAGAGGGAGAGAGAGACACACACACACACGTGCACACACACAGAGACACAGAGAGGAGACACACACACACAAACTTACACAGACACAGAGAGGAGAGATACAGAGAGAGACACAGAGAGAGAGAGAAAATCACACACACACACAGAGGGGAGACACACACACACACACATGCGCACACACGGAGACACAGAGAGGAGACACACACACAAACTTACACAGACACAGAGAGGAGAGACACAGAGACACAGAGAGAGAGAGAGAGAGAGAGAGAGAGAGAGAGAGAGATCACACACACACAGAGACACACACACACACAGAGAATCACACACACACAGACACAGAGAGGGAGAGAGAGACACACACACACACACATGCACACACACAGAGACACAGAGAGAAGACACACACACACAAACTTACACAGACACAGAGAGGAGAGACACAGAGAGAGACACACACACAGGGGGGGCGGGGGAAGAGAAGAGAGTGTTGACTCGGAGTCAGCCAGCACCTTCTGGGGTGATTCCCCGCCATCCACTGTCATGATTCTTCTAGCAAAGGCTCTGATTGGAGGTCACTGCTCCCCCTTCCCCGGAGATGTGGGTGCCAGCAGTGACCTGCTTGTAGTGCTTAGAAATGCACAAGCCCCCACCTGTATTTCCCTCATTGGAAAGCTGCAATAGCTGCCTACGTGTTCTCCTTCCCTCTATGATTCAGCCTCCACAGAGCTGGTAAAATCACCTTGAGGCCACTCCTCTGATCCAAAAACCTTCAGGGGCTCCCCATTGCCTCCAGTAGAAGAACAATAACAATTATTGTCATAACAGCTAATGTTAAAGTGCTTTAATTTATCCCTACACGAACCCTGGGAGGAAGGTGCTCTTATTGCCCCCATTTTGCAGATGAGGGCATTGAGGCAGAGAGAGGTTAAAACTGCCTGCCCCTCTTGCTCAGAGCCCAGCTATCTCCTAGTGCTACAGCAGATGTCCCAGGTCCTGCTCCTTTCCTACAAAGTTCAGTAGAATTAATTGGAGCTTCCTCAACAGAGCTAATGGACCTGAACCCTGTCATCATTCAGTCAGTGAGCATTTATTAAGTGCTTACTGTGTGCCAGACACTGTGCTAAATCCTGGGGAAAGTGTGGAAACAATCCCTGCCCTCAAGAAGCTTACGCTCTAATGAGGGAGGGAGATAGCATGTGTGGCACAGAGGTTAGGGCAGTGGACTTGGAGTCAAGAAGATCTGGGTTCAAATCCTGCCTCAGACGCTTATTAGCTGGGTGACCCTGGGCAGATCACTTGACTTTTCTTTGCCTCAGTTTCCTCATCTGTAAAGTGAGGAGTTTGGACATGACCTTTAAATCTTTCACTCTGTGATTCACAAGAGACCTACAAAGTAGGTAGGAAGTAGCACAACTTGCATCTGGTGAGGGGGTGCACAGCAGGGACTGGCAAGGGTCTGCAGAGGGTGGAGTGGAGTCTGGAAGGAGGCTGGGAAGATGCAGCAGTAGTGATACAGAGCCCCCAGAAGCTTCAGGCGCCTTTCATAGGATCATATGCCCTAGAAAAGAGCTTAGAGCAATCCTTCTTTTTACAGATGAGTAAACTGAGTCTCAGATTAAATGATTTACCCAAGGTCACTCAGTATAGGAAATGGGATTCCAACCCAGCTCTCCTCGACTGAAAGCCCAGCTCTGTAGCCATCCTTGGGACCTTGGTAGGGGAACTTTGAGATCTTTCTTTATGTCCTTTGTCATTGCTTTTGTCCCTGAAGGAAATCATTTGTGTAAATAGATTGGACGTGATAAAAAACCAGCACAGAAACCCCCCAAACGACAATCCTGTGTGGGCCTCAGGAGTCACTTTTTAGCTGTCTTCTGGGCACCGTCCATCTACATAAGTTTGTCATTAGCAGAAACAGGAAAAATCCACATGGTCTTATGCTGTGCTTATCGGTGGGTCTGGAGCTGATGTTTCAATAGTGATTTAAGGTTGGCAAAGCTCTTTACAGACGTGATCCCATTCGATCCGTGTGGGCCTGGGTCCGAGACCAGTTGGCCTTGATCATTCCTAGGTCATTGGGTTAGTGTTATGTTTGTGATGGAATACCCCCTGGGGAATATATTCCTTTTAGCCCTTCATTACAGTATTAGCACAATTGCTCAGCTCTCTGGGGACCCCCTTTTGAAGCTCCGGTGTTCCTTGAGGTCAGTGCACAGAGGCGGCTGCTTGACCTCCCTGGAGCTCTCATCTGGGTGTCTGCCAGTCTCGGTGGTGAATGACCAGAATCCCAGAGGGGGCCCAGAAAATCCATTAGCCAGAGAAGAAATGTTCCCTGGGGCAGCCACTGAGGTCCCTTTGGGTCCCTTCCTTTCCAGGACTGATTGCTTTGATGTTATTAAAAACCAGGGCAGTCACCTGGACTTCTTCTTCTTCAATGTCTGCTGATGGAATCGGCTCTGTTAGCGTTAATGAAGATTCTAGGGAGAGGCTGGTTGGGGGCATGTGTGTGGTCTGCCCTAGTGAGGGCAGGGCCCTGCAAAACATAGCCCAGATTTGTGATCTTGTGTTCCTTCTCACCTAGGGATTTTCAGCGAGTGAGATAATCTTCATGTTTGGTTGGGCCCAGTCTGTTCATCTTATGTTAGAAAAGGATAATAATAATAGTAGTGGTAGTGGTGGTGGTGGTAGTAGTAGTAGTAGTAGTAGTAGTAGTAGTAGTAGTGGTAGTAGTAGTAGTAGTAGTAGTAGTAGTAGTAGTAGTAGTAGTGGTAGTAGTGGTGGTAGTGAGGCAGCTGCGTGGTGCAGTGGGTAGAGTACTGGGCCTGGGTCAGGAAGACTCATCTAACAGTTCAAATCTGGCCTCAGACACTTACTAGCTGTGTGACCCCGGGTGAGTCACTTCACCCTGTTTATCTCAGTTTCCTCATCTGTAAAATAAGAGAAAAAAATGGTAAACTGCTCTAGTATCTCTGCTAAGAAAAGCCCCGAATAGGATCATGAAGAGTCGAACGTGACTCAGTAACAACAACAAAATGTAAAGTATTGCAGTTGGGTCCAAAAAATCAACTTCCTAAGCCCAAGAGGAGGGAGGCGTGGTTGGCAGTTCAACGGAGAAAGGAGTGGCCTTCAAACTCCCCGTGATATGGCAGCCGTTACTAGGTTGTGCTTCTTGGAAGAAGAAGGCAAAGAAAACCTTTGTCCTCTGCCCCGGTCAGATCACTTTGGGAGTGCCGCGTCTGGGTCTTGGAACCAGAGTTTAGGAAATGCGTTGGTGAAGTGGAGACTGTCCAGGGGATGGCAGCCAGGATGGTTGAGGGGCCTGGGGTCCATGCACATGAGGACACTTGAAAGAACTGGTAACATTTAGCCTGGAGAAGAGGAGACTCAAGTATTTGAAAGATTGTCACCTAGAAGAGGGTTGGATCACTTCTGTTTTCCAGGCAGGAAGCGCTAGGAACAATAGGGGCAGTTTCAAGAGGCCAATTGAAGCTTAAGATGAGGGAAATCCTTCCTGGAGACTGAGGCTGGCCCAGAGCAGAGGCTTCCTTGGGAGTTCCTCCTCGTTGGAAGTCTTTAGGCAAAGGCTGGGTGACCAGGCTGGGGGGGGTATGATAATGGCTGTCTAATCCAACCCGTCCCCCAGGAATGCCAAGAAGTGACTGGCAGAATCTTTCTTCATAGCATGTGTGGGGTCTAAGGCACAACATGGCAGCTGTCTTGTCACTCAAGTGTCCTTTACATTACAGAACAAGTCATGTTTTCTTTATTAGCATCTTCTCTAAGAGTGGAAGTGAAAGGTACAGTCATGAGGCAGGATGGAGCAGTGGAAAGAGCGTGGTATATGGCATCTGGGGACCTAGAATCTATCTTTTATCTCTGTATGACCTTGGGCAAGTCACTTCCCATGTGGAGCCTTTATTTCCTCAGCTGTAAGATGAGCCCTTCCAGTTCTAAGTATGTGGTCCTAAGGACATTTGTCCTTGGAGGAGGAGCTTGACTTGTTTTTAATTTTATAAGCATGTCATGCCACATTACTTATGGGAATTCCTGAGTTCGGGAATTGGCAGGGGGCCTGCTTCTCATGATGGTGGAGCATCAATCTCACCCCACTTGTAGCCCTTTAAAAGAACTGTGGCTCTGGTGGGAGCTTTGTGCTAAAGCATTGTCAGCATCAGTGACAGGATCACAGAGTGTCTGCTGGGGGACCCAGAGTCTCCCCTTCCTGTGGCTTGGCCAGAAGCAGAGCTAGTAGAGACTGGAAGATGGAAAGAATGGAAGGGAGTAAGGAAGGGAGTGCTTTGGAAGTAGTCACCAGGGCTCTCCATAGCTGCTTCATGAAGTCAATGTGATTTTTGTGGATAGAAATAGCTTTTGGGGGTGATTGGGATGGCATTGGAGGTCCTGGGAGGACAATCACCCTTTCTGTGTTATTACAGGTCAACAAGCTTTGACTTCTTTTTAATTCAATTCAAAAAGCATTTTCTAAGAAGTAAAACTACATTGTTTTTACATCATCTGCATTTCCCACTGTACCCTTCCTTCCTCCTCCCCTCCCCCCCTCCAACAAGCAGTTCCTTATTACAAAGAATAAAAAAGGGGGAAAAAAAAGCTCAGCAAAACTAACCAGCAAATCAAAGAAGTCTGGCATTTTATGTGCAATGTTCCACACTCATGGGCTCTCACTCTGCAAAGAAGCGGGTGGAGGTGCCTTCCCATGTCTCTTCCCTGGGGCCAAGCGTGGTTGGATTTCTCAGCGCTAGGATAGGATTGTTTTATTCTCTCTTTCCAATCATTTTGTCATAGCCATTTCTCTAATTGTTTTCCTTCTTCTGCTGATTTGTCTCTGTGTTCCTGTGCTTAATGAGCATTTATTAAGTACCTATTGTCTGCAAAGCACTAGGGCTACAAAGACAGAAATGAAATTTTAAAGAATAAATTAGACACTCTCCCTTGATGTAGTTGAAAGGTGGATTTAAGTAATGGCACATCTTGTATGGGTTGGTATAAGTGTTGAGACCCAAGAGGCGGGTGGGGGCAGTGGAAAGAATGCCTGATTTAGAGACAGAGGACTAGGGTTCAAATCCGTTCTTCTCTCAAACGACTCCAGTCTCTTTGCCAAGAAAACTCCAGACGGTGTCAGGAAGAGTCAGACACGATTGAAACGACTGAACGACAAGAAATCCCACCCGTGCTATGCGTGGGATTCTAAGTGGCATTCTAGACATGGAAGGCGCGTAGGCGCCGAGATGGTAGGTGAAAGGTCCTATGCAGAGAACACCTGAGAGTCCCAAGCGTAAAGAAGATGTAATCTGACAGAAGGCTGGAGAGGTAGATGGGAGCCAGATAAAGGTGTGGAGGGCTTCTAATGCCCGGCTGAAGAGTTGGCATTTTGTCCTAGACTTGACAGGAAGCTGTAGAAGCTTCTTGAGCAGATTTCAGCCTTTTGGGAAAATAAGTTTGTCAGGGAGAGGGGGAGACTGGAGAAGGGAGGATGATTTTGAGGCCAGTGAAGTAATTCAGGGGAGAAATGATGATGGATGAATGGAAAGAAGGGGGCCCAGGAGGCACATTGTGGCAATGGAATCAGCAAGACATCTCACCTGGTAGAATATGGAGAGGAGGGCAGGGAAGAGTCATGGATGACTGAGCTTTGGCTGACTGGGAGGATGGTGGCAGTGTCCTCAACCAAAATGAGGAGGTTTGGAAGAGGAAATTTTTTTGGGAAGTAATAATGAGTTTTATACTTCTCTTGGATTTCCCCAAGTCACTGAAGCTTTTTCAGCCTTGGTTTCCAATCTCAGTGTTAAGTGATGCCTTTTTGTGGTTGTCGTCAGGAATCAGCATATAGGGCATAGGTCAAAGGCAAGACTGTCCAAACATTTCTAATCGGGTCACATCTGTGAAGGCTAGTGATGCATGGCGCACATCTAGTTATCTTGTGGTGTCCTTTCAGAGAGAGGAAGTTGATGCATGGGCTGTAATATGATGATATCGGTTGTGAGAATACATATTACCAGAACAGCTGAGGCAACATAGGCAGTGGGAATAGATCTGAAATGGGAATCAGAAGACTTGGGTTTGGCTACTTCCTCTGACATGTATTAACTGTGTGACCTTGGTCAGCTTCTCTGGGCCTCGTTTCCCCCTTCTGTAAAATGAAGAGATTGGGCTAGAGAACCTCTAAGTTTCCATCTAATTCTAAGCCTGTGGTCCTAAGTACACATGGTCCTATGGTCTGTAATTAATCTGGTTTCTTCACAAATGGAGGATAAGTATGGAATTTAGAGTGAAGACTTGGAAGAAACGGTCATCTTCACTTAGAGACGTATCCCCTAGAGATGTCTGATTTTAATTTCCACCTGACTATCACGTTCTCAGTTAGGAATTCCTTGTCCCAGGTGGGTCATAACATTGTCTGATTGAAGCATCTTGAGTTTTCCTCTGTACATGACACCAGTCAAAGATTCACTGCATCTGGCCTTTCCCCACTGGGTCGGTAGAAGACCGTGTTACATTTATCCTTTTTCTGTCTATCGACAGGCTTGAATTACATCTTGACGGCGGATGTGACCAAAAAGGAGAAGGGCCAGCAGCCTCGGGTGTACTTTGTGTCTTTCGGAGAAACGATGGGGCAGGTCTCTGAGAAGATGCAGCTCTCCTACATGGAGGAGAAGTGTGAACACTATCAAGCCCATGTGAAGGTCAGTCCGAGACATCCTTCTTGCATCCTGGCTGTCGGCGGGGGCTTCTCTTTCCCTCCGCAGGTAGAATGAGATTACCAGGGAAATTCGTCTGGACTTGTGGCTGATTCGTTCACTCTGACTTGTTGCAGAAGTCCTTTGGGGAGGACACAGCTTAAAACCTCAACATCATGTTTGACCGTTCTCTGAAATATTCTCTCTTCTTGGTTCTTTGAGAACCAGGCAGCCAGATATCCAGGAAGGGTCTTGCCCTCATTCATTGGAGGGCCTCTCCATCCTTTCCCCTCCAAGGATCTTCTTGGAGAAGAGACCCAGGCAGAGGCTGTCAGGTTGCTGGGCCACAAGGATGCTGGTTCAGCTTACACCTGTTGCTTTGCTTGGTATCGCTGCCTTCCCATATTGATCCCCAAACTCCAAAATAGTTACGTTTGGTTGTGACTGTATTTTTTATCCTCCTCAGTTACTTTCTGTTTATTTTAAAAGTGCATTTTTTGGCCTTCCCACCCTCTCTGTATGAGTCTTAAAATGTTTTTCTTCTCTTGTAATTGTTTATTAAATGCACTTTGCCATAAGCCTGGGAGTGAGGGGCCCAGCCTGTGGTTGGATACCTGGAGGCAGTGGTGGTGTTAGTCTAGGCATGAGCAGATGCTGCAAACGTGAGGCACAAATGAGAGCTCAGGACTGTTGAAGATATGGGTCATTGCAAGCTGATGTACTAGGAGACCCTTTGCCAGAAGGTTAGCGTGTGTGGGCCCTGGAAAAGCAGGGCCTTGCCATTGGAAGATTTGCATTCTAGGCCTGGTTCCATTATCTCCAGACAGTGTGACTTCAGGTAGCACTCTTTAGTCTCAGTGTTTTCATCTATAAAATGGGGATAATAGTAGCTGCCCTGCCTACCTCATGTGACTGTTGCGAGGACCTGATGAGACAATGTCTATGAAGGTGCATTCAGTGGGCATTTTTACAGCGCTCAGCCTGGGGAATCATAGGTCTTGAAGTGGAAGGGACGTCGGAGGTTACAAAGTTCAGCCACCTCATTTTACAGACGGGAAGCTGAGTCGGCGTCTGACCCTGTAGGAGTCTGAGGTGGAATTTGGACCACGGTCTTTGTGGCTCCAAACTAGCATTCTAAGCATCTGTCATGCCTATACAAAGAGGAAAGTGAGACGGTGCCTGCCTTCAATGGACTTACATTCTGCACGAGGAGAATCTGTGTGGTGATCAATAAATAGGAAGTGACTTCAGGAAGGGGAGAGTACAGATAATTTATAAATGGTGAAGCCTGGAGTTCGTGAGGACGCAGCTCAATGGGCGTCCATCGGCTGGAGGACCTGGAGACATCTCCAACTCAACCTGGCCCAAACAGAACTGGGTGTCTTTCCCCCAGACCTACACCTCTTCCTGCTTTCCCTCTTTCTGTCTAGGGTCTTCCTGGCACCCTGTCTGCAACCACAGAGTCACTTTTTCCTTCCCCTCGCCCCAGTGGCCATCATCTCTCCTCTCTGTCTCTGTCTCTCTGTCTCTGTCTCTCTGTCTCTCTGTCTCTGTCTCTGTCTCTGTCTCTCTCTCCCTCTTATGTTAAAACTCCTTGAGAAGGCTGTCTATGATCTATACCTTCCTTCCCTCTCACTCTTTTCTTCTCTCCATAATCTGGCTGCCAAGATCATCCTTCAGTTGAACCTGCTCTCTCCAAGGTTACCGAGGGTCTCTCAGTCACTGAGCCAGTGGTTCTTTCACAATCCTCATCCCTCTTGTCCTCTGAAGCTGTTGACGCTGCCGATCACCCTCTGTCTTCTCTAAGTTTTCTCCTGGTACTCCTCCTTCCTCTCTGACTGCTCCTCCTTCCCTCTCTTTCTCTGAATCTTTTTCTAGGCAAGGCCTGTTAACCACCCTTGTCTCCTAGGGCTCTGTCCCGGCTTCTCTTCTCCCTCTATACAGGTCTACTCGATGATCTCATCAGCTTCCATAGATTGATGGTTCCACTTAACTAGCCCTAACCCCTCTGCTGACCTCTGGTCTTGTATCTCCTCCTGCCTGTTGGACATCCCCAACTGGATGTCTCCTGGGCATTTGAAGCTCAGTCTGTCCAAAATGGATCCATTGTCTTTCCCACCGAACTCTCCCGTCCTCCTGCCTTCCCAATTACTGTTGACGTCTCACGGGTTTTGGCGTCGTTCTGAACCCCACACTCCCTCTTACGCTGCCACATCATGTCGGCGTTACCTTTGCAGCATTTCTCATGTGTGTCCCCTTCTCTCCTCTGGCACTGCCCTCACTCCAGTGCAGACCCTTGTCACCACACGCTTGGACGATTGCAGCAGCTGCTGATGGGTCTGCCTGCTTCAGCCATCAAAGTGACCTTCTTAAAGCACAGGTCCGACTTTGTCGCTCCCATTCAACAAACTGCTGTAGCTCCCTACTCCCTCCAGGATCAAGTACAAAATCCTTTGTTTGGCGTTCAGAGACCTTCACAATCTGTCCCCAGCTGGCCTTCCCGATTTGTTGCACAATACTGGCGCCTGCCCAGCCCCTTGGACTCTGCGTTCCAGCCAAAGCAGTCCATTTATTCTTGCTCACACACAACTTTCCGCCTTTCATCTCTGCCTTTGCATGGACTGCTGCCCTGTGTGGAATACTCTGCCTCCTCATTTCTGATGATTAGAATCCCCAGCTTCCTTCAAAGCTCAGAGCAAATGCGGCCTTTCTATGAGAAGTCTTTGGTGATTCTCCCACCTGTTAGAATCCTCCTGCTAACGTGACTTTGTAGCTATGTGTACTTTGTATTTTCATGTCTTTGGGCCCATCGCTTTCTCCCAGTGGAATGTAAGCCCCTTGAGGGCAGGGACATTCTACTTTTGCCTTTGCGTTCTCAGTACCTGTAGAGTGCATCATGCTTGTCAGGCACTTGGTGATTTTTATTGAATCAAATCCCTAATTTCATCATGAAACTTTTAAAATTGACCAAAACAAAGAAAAATAAGGATTTATTTAAGAAAACAAACAAACCCACAATGCAATCCATGCTGAAAAAGGCGAGCTTGAACCACTGTCTTTTTCATGAATATTTCTTTCAAATTGTCTTCTTGATCTCTCTCTCTCTCTCTCTCTCTCTCTCTCTCTCTCTCTCTCTCTCTCTCTCTCTCTCTCTCTCTCTCTCTCTCTCTCTCTCTCTCTCTCTCTCTCTCTCAAAAACAAACCAACCAGCCTCATTCCAATATCATGAACCCCACCATGATGTCGGCTTCAGGAGACAAGGGTAACACGTGTGCTCAGATATGTGCTGTGCTATTAGCACTGAGGACCAGAGCAGCGTGGACTTGGCACTCAAAAGGACCGCAGAGGCCATGTGTCCAGCCCCTTATTCTGTAGATGAGGAGACCGGTCCAAAGAGGAGAAGGCCTCGTGTGTGAGGTCCCACAGGGAGTGAGTGGCAGGATTAAAATTCAAAAAATCCATCGCCTTTTCCCCGTGCCTTGCTGAAGATGCTCTGTGAAATCCACAAGAGAGGCACAGCCTAGAAAAACATGCGTAGCTTGAGAATTGATATCCACATTAACCACTGCTTAAGATGCCACATATTTGGGGCATGAGAAGTGGTTTTCCTACCCAGATTTTTCTGGATTCCAGTGGAGGGCTAGAGTTTAGGGAATAAGGAAATAATGATATTATCTGACTGGCTAGGTATCAGGGATGTGGACCAGCTGTGACCTTGGTGGCTTATGGTTTATCCAGCTGTGGGCAACAGCTGTTGGGGCTGTTGGCTCTTGGGAGAGAGGTTGCAGGCCTCGAGGGTGGAGGTTATCCCAAACTGTCTGGGCTTCCCAGCGGAGCCAGCATGAAGGGCTTTGGGGCTTGCTTTAGCTTGAGGCACTTTAAAAGGTCTGTGCGGCCTCCAGAGCCTTGGAGCAGAGGATTTTTTCCCATGGGGACTCTTCACTCAACTTCATAGAAATGTCTGGTAAGATAAATAGAAGAATTTGAGTTTACTTAACACCATCTGGTCAGCAGATGATGATAAGAGGCAGGCTGTGACAGGCAATTTGTTCGTTTATGTTTCATCGCTCCTTTCTCCCTGATAGTTTCCTTCCAGATATAGCAGGATATATAATCTAGATGGATGGAAGCCAGTGGGTCAGGCTTCTTCTCCCAAATCACCTTACACTTCTCTTGCATATGTTTTCCACATGCCTATACATGTATTTGTTGTCTCCCCCAATCGAGTATAAGCTCCTTGAGGGGGGAAGATTTCTTCTGTCTTGTCTTTGTATCTCCAGTGCCTGGCACAAAGTAGGCACTTAATAAATTCATGTCACTTGATCTATTGATTTTTTTCACTTTGATAAAACTATAATATCGTTGATATGATTGTTGGGGCATTGTGTGCTAGCTCATGCTGTGTGTGACCCTTGTCTTGAATCTTCCTTAAAGCCTTCATAGGCAGAGGGGGAGATGCAGAGAGGTGGTAGAGACTTTATGTCTCTTGTGGGTATATCCACAGGTACCCATGGAGCACACAGACAGTTCATTTGTTCTCCCTAAGTCTTCCTATGGGAGCAGCCCACTTCTTTTTCTGGTCAATCAGTCAAGAAGCATTTATTAAGCTCTGTATTCATTTGAGGTAATATCTGTGTTAAGCTCAGATGCGCAAAGACAAAGCAAAAACAATCTTTCTCTTTGAGGAGTTTCTATTCTCATGAGGAAACCATCCCTTCCCCTGCCCCGGTGGAGAAATAGACACATAAAATATAAATAGAGAGAAAAATGAAGATGACCAGGGAGGGGAGACTAGGAAAGGCCTCTGCAGAAGGTTGCATTGGAGCTGAGTCTTGAAGGAAGCCAGGGATTCCAGAAGCTGAGGTGAGGAAGGAGAGTTTCCATGTGTGGAAGACTGTGGGTGCAAAGTCCCAGAGATGGGAGGTGGAGCCTACCATTGGCAAGGAGGCCAGTATGGCTGAACTATAGCTAGGCAGAGGAGACTGTGATGGTTGGGTGGGGTCAGGCTGTGAAGACCTCCAAACACCAGGAGGGCTATTTATACTGTATTTGATCCTAATGGTAATAGGAAGGCATTGAGGGTTATTGACATGGAGGAGGAACTATGCTGTAGGATGAGCTCTCTGGCAGCTGCGCGAAGGATGGGTGAGGGAGAGACTTCATCGAGGCCATCCAATGGAGGCTATTGCAGTAGTCTGGGGAGAGGTGATGAGGCCTTGGTTAGGGGTTGTATAGGTAGAGAGAAGGGCAGGTATATTAGAGACAAGACTTTTTCTGGAAGCAGAACAAGATTTGACAACTTATTGGCTCCATGGGTTGCATGAAAGGGAAGAGGAGAAGGTGACCTTGAGGTTACAATCTTAATGATTGGGAGGTCAGTGGTGCCCTTGAAAATAATTGGGTTGCATAGGCTTTCTTAAAATGGAAATTTATTGCTATGTATTTTGAATCTTCTCTTACATTCAGCTGTGCACATGACATGTTTATTTTTTCTTTTCGTATTTTGTATTTAAATTTTAATATTTAAGTTTATAATATGTTTCTTTTTCTTGTAATTGGCAAGTTTGTCATTGGAGAGGGAGGTTTGGGGAAAAGACAGTGAACTATAGAGTCACGTATCTCTTTGAAATCTTTAGTGCATCTTCTGACATACAGTTCATTCTTCATTGGTGTCATGGTGTAGTCTATTTATGCCCTCTGTTCATCTCTCCTTTCTTCTTTGGGTCCCTCGAGTTTAATTCTTCAAGGATTATTTTAGCGATAGATTCCACAATCCCTGAGCAAAACTCCTTCTGAAATTAGAACGTAAGCTCTTTGAGGCCAGGGACTTTTTCGGTTAATGTTTTTGTATCTGTATTTCCTTGTATAGTTTCCGCACATAACAGGGCCTAATAAATGCTTCTTGAATTTTGAATTCTCCATTGGAAGAATACTGGTATTAAAAGGTGGGCCGACCTTTCAGGGGACACCTGGAAACTTTCCAAATGTGACCCAGCCTGCTCTATTAAAATTTGGGCCTAGCTCATTGTTCATCCCCAGTGACTATCCAGGATATACATGTACTGGTAGACCAGCTCTATGGACTCTCCTTCCAATGGCATGTATTGTATGTATAGTAGGGTTTCTTTATCCACGTAGTTTTTCTTGTGTGAATAATTTTTTGTTTTGTTTTTAGGCAGTTGAGGTTAAGTGACTTGCCCAGGGTCACACAGCTAGTAAGTATCAAGTGTTTAGTCTGAGGCCGGATTTGAACTCAGGGCCTCCTGACTTCAGGGCCAGTGCTGTATCCACTGTGCCACCTAACTGCCCCTCTTGTGTGAATAATTGAGCCAAACTCTTCAGAGTGATTTTTTGGGGGGGCCTGGATCTGTGGTGTCCCTGGGGGGAGGGTTGCTCCTGGTGAGGAACCCTCCCTCCTAATTCAGTCCTGCATCTTGTCTGGTGTTTACCATCCTAAAGAGCTGGCAGGAGAAATTAAGTAACTGGCCCAGGATCAGCTGGTCAATATGCATCAGAAGGAGCTCTCGAACCCAGGTCTTCCTAATGTCAAGGCTAGCTCTCCATTTACTTTGACACACTGCTTCTCTTAGGGTGATTATGGATCTTATCGATGCTTTAATGGTTTAGCATCAAAGAAATCTTCTTCCCTCCCAAAGTGATCTCATTTGGGAGGCTTGGTGTAATTGGTACAATGTCACATGCAAAAAGGAGAATTTGGAGGAGCTCGCCATCTATCGTGAGGACTCTCTGTTCTGTTAGGTTCTGGATCATCCATCCTCTATGACAGGAAAGTAGGCCTACGAGTCAGTGGTCAATGAAATTTTCTCCTTTGTCTTTTTCAGTAGTAGTACCAGCTACTCTTTCTCCAAGCATTCAGCATCCTTCCTCAATGCCCCCAGAATTGGGGTGCCTCTTGTGCGGGACTCCCTTGGGTATATTGGGTCTGATCTAGTTGCTCTTCTGAGTTTGGTTTTCTTTCATGCCTTCTCTAACTTCCTCATACAGCACGCTGGGGACTGTGGGATATTTTGTCCCAATGTGGTTACTTTACTGTCAGAAAGTAGACTTTAAAGTAATGCTGATAAATTATTTTCCTTCCTAATCTATCCATTGTCCTTCTGTCAATTTCATCTTCAGATGATCTCAGAATGATATCTTAATTGTGTCTCTTGCTAAGTTTTCCTGCTCTGCTCCTTCTTTCTGTTTATGAGGTGCTACTCATAATCTTCCTCTGTCTTCTTCTGCAAGATTTTGTGAATGAGTACATATTCTGAACTGGCATTGCCTTTTGCTGCTATATCTCTTTGCTTGGCAATTAGATAGTTGAGATGGTTGGCTAAGGTTGGTTTTTCTGGCCTCCTTGTCGTATGATTGATTTGTGCTGGTTAGACGTCTAAGGAAATGACATGAGCGTGTTTTGATGTCTGTTCTTTGATGCACTTCCCACTTGCCAACATCAACAACTCATTCAAACAGACCAGATTGAAGTGGTTTTAATTGCATATCGTATTTTGGTCTCATTTTTATTCCTTGTTCTCATTTTGATTTTGATCTTTCCTCTAATAATTCACTGGCCTGACCATACATAGACAATTCACTTGGAAAGTCAGTAAGCCATCATTTCCTGTCTGTTAAGATGCAGTCAATTCTCTTTTTTTTATGAGGCTTTTTATCACATGGAATTATGTTTCAAGGACTAGGATTTGATCTTCACTCCACCCTAATCACTGTAATAAGTTGTGTCATGATGAGGCTTTGTCATAGTCAATTTTTTGTCCATTCCAACACACCTAGCGGCATTTCATTTCAGCGAAGAGGTGCGTTAGGTCTCCTAGGGAAGGAGTCTCCTTTTCACTTGCTGGGTAGCCTTGGATAAGTGATGATATGAGAGAGAACACATCTCTCTGTGTTCTTGATAATAAAAATGGAGATGGTGGGGTGGGGGAAATCAGGAAAAGCTTTATGTAGAAGGTGATGTTTGAATTGAGTTTTGAAGAAAGCCAAGGAGTCTAAAAAGCAGAAGTGAGAAGAATGCAATCCAGGTATGGGGGACAACCCCCATGCAAAGTCACAGGGATGGGGGTTGGAGGGATATATATAGGAAAGGCGTGAGGGTCAGAGCAGCTTGGCAAGACCAGAGTGCAGAGTGGGGAGGAATGTGTAACAAGAGGAGCAAACAGGAGGGGACTAGAAAAGGCTTTAAAAGTCAAACCTAGACTTTATATTCAATCCAAAAGGGAATGCAGAGCCACTGGAGTTTATAGAGCTGGAGAGGGACCCATACACTCCTCTGCATTAGCAGCTTGGCAGCTGAGTGGAGGATGCCACAGGGAGACCAGTTAAAAGGCTATGACAATAGTGTGGACAGTGGATACTGAGTGTGGCTGAAGAACTTGGGTCAGGCAAGACAAGGCAAGAAGCATTTATTAGGCACCAACTACGTAAGCCCTGGGGATATGAGTACAAGCAAAAAGACAGTCTGTACCATCAAGGTGTTCACATTGTAAGAGGGCAAAGCTATCACATGAAAGGGAGCTGGAAATGGGGAGGGGCTAAGGGGCATCCAAGCAGGGGGCATGGATCTCTAGTTCCTGAAATCATTTAAGGGTTTCCCATGAGGTGACTTAATTGAGAAATAATGGGAAACGAAAGATCTGGTTTTAGATTAACCACCAGGTCACAGAGGTTTTGGGGTTTTGCATGTTCTAACAGGCAACACACTTTCTTTTTGGTCTTAATGAGTTATTGGAGTAGCCAATGGATTTTTTTCCCCCTTTGAGAACGTGCCTGAGACACTGCATTTTCTTTGTGTGTCAGATCCAGCTTCTCTTGCTTTGTGTACATTTATGAGTAATTCCTCGTGGATGGTGGTTGCCAGGGTGTCAGAAATCCCCTTCCCCCAACCTCTTTAAAGAGAGATGCATCTGCCTCAGTGGTTGTGATGGACACTGTGGCTCAGAATGGTTGTTGGTGTTGGACTTGCTGGCCTTTGGGTTCAGGAAATGAGAAGGGTTTTAAGGGCTCGTGGTACTGAGTTGCCCCACACTGCAGGCCATAAACAAAGGCTGGATGGAACAGGCTTTGGCCCAGGAGAGGCTCATATTAGTACAGGCTGGAGGAGAGGGGCTAGTCTGAGGTCTGTCCAGCTCTGAGGCTCTGCTGCTTTACCTCCAAAGGGTCCAAAGTCAATTGCTTTCAAGAGTAGAATCTGTCATTATCTTTTCTTTTAACCCTTTCCACCTTTTCTTCTTAGGTCATTATTTTGATAAGGAAACCCACAACGACATGGAACCAAGTCATCTTTCTTGTCTTGCTTTTATTTCTCTTGAGAGGCAGTGTGGCTTAATGGATAGAGCCTGGAAAACCTGGATTCAAGCCCTGCTTCTGACACACTATGGCTCTGTGACCCTGGACAAGTCAGTTAGCCTCTGTAAGTCCTGGGCAGTTCTCCAAGACTAGAAGTTGCTGCTTGGTGGAGGGAGTTCAACAAAAATCATGGGTCCAGTCCCTATCCCTGTTCTAATCCCTTATCTTCCCTTTCCTCACCTATTCCTAAAGCCTGGAGTACGTTTCCCACTTCTCATGTAGGCCCAGCCTTGGTTGTGACCACAACCGTCATGCTACTCACTGCTCCTTACCACTTCCCTCTTGGTGTGGAAGGTCTGCCCTTGGCATGTGTAGGCCATATCAAAGAGAGGTGGGAGCTCTGTCTGGTTCCTGCTCACCTTCAGCCTTTAGGTTGTTGGTTCAGAAGAGAACCTTTCTTTTTCTCCTCCATTAAAGAGAGGAAAGCATTTGGCTCTGAGCTGTGTCAGACTTTACTTTAGAGGGGCTGGAGGGGACCGGTAATGGCCAGTGAATGAAGATTGATGGGCTAAGTGGCATTAGGACGTGATTACATATTTTCCTGGAGAGGAGAACGGAGCAGGGGGACCAGCCCAGCTGTTTACCTCCCCCCTACCTCTGTGGGCTTCCTGCATCAGTGCGAATGCTGAGTTAGATCTTAGGAATGATAATGAAAACCATGTGTTTGGGTGGGAAAAATGGAGGCAGGGAAGCAGTGTGGGCAGAGGGTCAGAGATTCTTTCCACGGTACCCACAACATCAAGGGAGGATGCAGTACTGGAGTTCTGTTTGAGGGCGGAGGTGGCCACTGGGGGATGTTATCTGCTCTGTGGATTGTTGTTACTGTGAATTAAGGAAGGATGTCTTCTGGAAGGGAGGGGGCATTATTGTGTGGAATCAAACTGTTTTTATCTCTTAGAGGTGTCAGCAGTTGCTGCCTTTCCCTCCCACACACTCCCGCCCCTCCTCTCCTTCCCCCAGTTTGGAGTCTCATCTGTAGTTGCCTTCAGGGCTGGAGGCCATGGGACCTTAAGCCTTTGTAATTAACAGGTCGTCTAGTCATGAGCACTTGGCGGCTCCATATGGGAAAACTATGGAAAGAAGCACCAGCTGGACTGGTGTGAACGTGGACTTGAGTCAGCCTTTCATGTTTACCGATTGCCCTTTGATTGTTTCCCAGTGTGGCTACTTTAGAGCCACTTTATTTCATTGCAAAATAATCAGGAGATGGCGGTTGGGTTGTGCAGCGGTAAGCTGCAATGGCAATGGAATGGAAGCTCCTCGAGGGCAGGGACGGTGGCATTTTTGTCTTTGTATCTCCAGTGCCCTGTGCGTGGCACACAGTGGGTGCTTAATGAGCTCTTGTTGGCTAATTACTAGAACCCTACTTTAAACTCTACAAAGGGTTGTACATCGATTATTCATAGTCCTAGGGAGGATCTAGGAGGAGCCAGGAGGCAGATGATGGGAGGAGGTTCCCAAGGCTGGAACAGTCACAGTGCAAGGATGGAGGGCAGCATCAGAATTGAGAGGAGAGTCAATGACATGTGAGTGGCAAAGGCAGAGCAAGGGGACTGAGAGAATTGGGAGGGGCTAGAGGGTCGGAGGTCAACATTCCGTCATTCCCAGGGAAAGGCAAACTCTGACCTTGTTGGCTTTGGAATACATGTGGCCCGCTGAAGTAAATGGGCACGGGTAAGACCGTGGAAGCGTTTCAAGCAGAGAGGCAAACACCGAACACTTCCTGTGCGTCCAAAGATAGCTCTGCCCACCTGTCCCGCATGTTTGGACAATACATCATTGAACTTTCTTTCCTCCCCATCTCCTCTCCTGCAGGTGTTCCCCTGGTGAGATTCCTTCTGGTCTCCATTTAGGAAAAAACAAATTAGGAAAAGAAGTAATGAGGCATTATTTTTCATTGTTGTTAAATCTTGACCCTGACAGATGGTGGCCAAGCTTCTTCTGGAATACTTTTAGGAACAGGATGCTCACTACCTCTTGGGGCAGCCTGTTTCATTTTTGAAAAGCTCCAATTATTAGAAACAGTAGCCCTACTTCTGTCACTAAATGCATATGTGAACTTGAGAGTGTGTGTGTTTGTGGGCGCTCATGCATACATGTGTATCTATGCACACAAATATGTGTATGCACACAGATAAGGGATAAGGACTGAACCTTGGATTTCACTGATGTCAGGAATTCCCAGGCAAAGAAAGCCCGTCTCCTCAGGCAAGCTGGCATCTTCTGTGAGTGTTAGTCTTAGACAAGTTGATCTCAGAGCACTGGGAGGTTAAGTGACTTGCCTAGAGTCTCTTGGTCAGTATATGTCAGAGGAGGTACCGGACAGCTTTTTATTCACTAAACTATGCTGCCTCATTTGTGTGTGTGCGTGTATGTATTTTCTGCCATAGCTGTTTTTATTTTTGGTGTGGGGTAGGGTGCATCAAGGCACAGAGCAGGGCTTGGGAAGGAGTTCACCTGGAAATTAAACCGTTCTTAGAAATGACCTGTTTGTCATCAGTTGCTCATGGGTAGGCCGAGCTAATATAATAAAAATGACAATCCTACCTAAGCTAATTTACTTATTCAGTGCCATACCAATCAAACTACCCAAAAATTATTTTATAGAGTTAGAAAAAATAGTAAGATTCATTTGGAAAAACAAAAGGTCCAGAATATCAAAGGAACTAATGAAAAGAAATGCAGGGGAAGGTGGCCTAGCATTTCCAGATTTTAATTGTATTATAAAGCAGCAATCATCAAAACTGCTTGGTATTGGCTAAGAAATAGGGAGGTGGATCAGTGGAATAGGTTAAATATGCAAGACACAGTAGTCAATGACTACAGTAATCTATTATTTGATAAACCCAAAGACCCCAGCTTCTGGGATAAGAACCCACTCTTTGAAAAAAACTGCTGGGAAAACTGGAAAAGAGTATGGCAGAAACTAGGCATAGACCCAAATCTCATACCACATACCAAAATAAAGTCAAAATGGGTTCAGGACTTAGATATAAAGGCTGATACCGTAAGTAAACTGGGAGAACAAGGAATAGTTTACCTATCAGATCTATGGAGAACAGAAGAGTTCATGACCAAACAGGAGATAGAGAACATTATGAAAAGCAAAATAGATAATTTTGATTACATTAAATTGAAAAATTTTTGCACAAACAAAGCCAATGCAACTAAGATTAGAAGGAAGGTAGAAAATTGGGAAAGAATTTTTACAGCCAGTCTCTCTGATAAAGGCCTCATTTCTAAAATATATAGACAATTAAGACAAATTTTTAAGAACACAAGCCATTCCCCCAATTGATAAATGGTCAAAGGATATGAACAGACAGTTCTCAGATGAAGAAATTAAAACTATCTATAGTCATGTGAAAAAATGCTCTAAATCACTATTGATTAGAGAAATGCAAATCAAAACAACTCTGAGGTACCACATCACACCTATCAGATTGGCCAACATGACAACACAGGAAAATGATAAATGTTGGAGAAGATGTGGGAAAATTGGAACACTAATGCATTGTTGGTGGAGTTGTGAAATGATCCAACCATTTTGGAGAACAATTTGGAACTATGCCCAAAGGGCTACAAAAATGTGCATACCCTTTGACCCAGCAATAGCACTTCTAGGGCTATATCCCAAAGAGATCAAACAAATGGGAAAAGGAACCACATGTACAAAAATATTCATAGCAGCTCTTTTTGTGGTGGCAAAGAATTGGAAATTGAGAGGATGCCTATCAGTTGGGGAATGGCTGAGCAAGTTGTGGTATATGAATGTAATGGAATACTATTGTGCTATAAGAAATGATGAACAGGCTGACTTCAGAAAAACCTGGAAAGACTTATATGGTCTGATGCTGAGTGAAGTGAGCAGAACCAAGAGGACTCTGTATACAATAACAGCCACGTTATACAATGACTAATATTGTTAAACTGAACCCTTCTCAACATTACAAGGATCTAAGACATCTCCAGAGGCCTCAGGATGGAAAATGCTGTCCACATCCAAAGAAAGAACTATGGAAGTCGAATGGCTGTCACTTATTTTTACCTTCTGTTGAGTTTTGTTTCATCTTTCTGATGGTTCCTCCTATTGGTTTTAATTTTTACTTACAACTTCACTAATGTGAAAATATGTTTCATGGGTATGTAAATGTAAAGCCTATATCAGATTGTGTGCCATCTTGGGGAGGGTGGGGGGGAGGAAGGGGGAGGAAAATTTTCAACTCAAAAGCATGTGGAAGTGATTGTTGATAAATCAAAATAAATTAATAAAATTTTTTAAAAAATGACCTGTTTGTACTAGGCCAGGCTGAGTAAGGATCTGTACAGTGGCCAGAAAGGAATGGTATGGCATAATGATTAAAATGTTGGGTTAGGGGTCGGGAAAATCAGGGCTCTGTATCTTCTATAAAAAGGGAGTAATTAGAACCTGTAACAGGTACATTTGTCCCTGACAGAATGTAAGCTCGTCCAGGGCATGGAGTCTCATTTTTGTTGTGGTATCTCCAGTGCCTGGCACATAGTAGGGTGCTTAAATAAATGCTTGTTGATCGATCGCTCAGCAGCCCTGGGCATTTGTCAGACACAAATGAGGGCAGGCTCCTCAGGCCCTTTGCGTCCTCTCTGTGCTGTGCTGATGCACATTTAGGGTGAGTAGGTCTTCCTTGCTACGGGAGGTACCATCCCTGACCCTACACACTTACCTGGGAGGGAAGCTTCTGCAAACTCCATCTTTTGAAAGAAACATAAGATGGTGGACCTTGAACACTGGGCAGAAGGGTGACATTTTAGAGTGTAGGAGAATTTCCCCACAGTCTTGGACATGGGCTCTGTCCCATGTATTTGGCCTGGGGGCTCTGGAGTAGAGAGATGCTTCTCTTTCCTTTGAGGATCTTGGAATCAGATCTAGAGCTGAAAGAGACCACAGAGGCCACCCTCATTTTACAGGTGCGGAACCTGGTCCCAAAGAAATCAAGTGACTTGCTTAAGGTCACACATAGGTTCATAGCTAGAGAGCTCATGGGACTTCAGAGGATGTCTGGTCCAACCTTGCCATTTTACAGAGGAGTTGCCTGGGACTTGGGGACTTTCAGTGATTTGGCCAAGTTCATACAGGTTTGAAGCTGAGAGAAAGCTTGGAGGCCATTGAGTGGGGCCCAGAGGAGTTCAATGACAGAGACTTTAAAAGACAATAAATGGTTAAGTATCCAAGGTCATTCAGGTGATCATTGTCATAGGTGAGATTTGAACTCAAGGCTCTTTCCACTGTCCCAAGCTGCCTCGGTGAATCTTTCTTTGTTCACCACAGTCCCCCTTTTCTTGGTTTTATAGCTTTCAGTATGTCCTCAGTTTTTCTTTCAGCTGATCTTTGAAAGGCTGCTAGATAAGTCTCTTTTCTTTTCTTCTGCCATCTTTCTATAAGTCGGTGATGTTGATCCTTTTTTTAATAATTTATTTTAATTTATTAACATTCACTTCCATAAGCTTTTGAGTTTTAAATTTTTCTCCCCCTCTCTCTCTGCCTAGCACTCAGTCTGATATAGGCTATACATATACATTCCTATTAAACATATTTTCACATTAGTGATGTTGTAAGTAAGAATTAGAACCAAGAGGAGGAACCACCAGAAAGAGGAAACAAAACACAGCAGAAGAAAAAAAGAGCAAATAGTGTGCTTTGATCTGCATTCAAACTCCATAGTTCTTTCTTTGGATGTGGATAGCATTTTCCATCATGAGACCTTTGGAGACATCTTAGATCCTTGCATTGCTGAGAAGAGCTAAATCTATCAACGTTAGTCGTGTGATGTTGATCTTAAAAGCTTTGAACTACCCACAGTATTCCAGGCCCAGGTGCCCCCTGGTTTGGGGCAAAAATGGCATAGTGTGGTCAATAGGGCAGTGGGTTTTGGAGGAAAAGGACCCTCCTGCTCTTGTAGTAAACGGATAATTGAAAACTCCGGGGTGAGTAGGTGTCCTTTCCAAGCTTCAAAACCTCAGCCAAGGTGGAAATATTCCTCCCTGGTAGTCTAATAAGTGGTAGAATCTAAAACAGACTCCTGGTGGTCAGCAGCCAGCCTCCAGCAGCCCCGCCACACCCGTCCCCTCCCAGCGAGGAGCCAAGGGCTGAGAAAGGCCCAGGGACCTCTTGACATTCTGAAATGGGACCCTGAGTGTGTGGAATGGAAATGATGACTCAAGATTCAGAGGAGAAGGAAAGTTAAAGGGCTTGGTGAATTTTTGAGTCCTGACCTTCGGTTGAGTGGTCCAGTCTGTTTGCTAAAAATCTTAGTCATGGTGAAGTTGGATTGTGTAATCTGGAAGGGCCTGGCAGCTCCTAGGATCAGAGATGAAGAGCTGGCCAGAACTTTTAAGATCTCTTGGAGATTTAAGCATCAAGACGAGGTCTGGGAGATGCTCCTAGGATGACAGATATGGAAGGAACCTTTGGGACAGGAAGTCTTGACCTCTTGTGTATGTATCATAGACCCACCCTTTGGCAGTTTGGTGAAGTCCATGGATGGGTCCTATCTCTGAGTGATGTTTGCTTTTTAAAAAAAAATTTGTAAGGGAAGGAAAAACAAAATTTTAATTAGCAGTTGGTGAAATTAAAGAGGTAATCTTTTCCCCATTCAAGGTCACAGATGCCCCTGGATTCTATCCACAGATCCCTTGGGGGTCTGTGGACCCCAGATTAGGAACCTCTGCTCTAGGATCACAGATCTGGAAAGAACCCTTAGAGATCCCTCTAGGATTATAGATCTAGACCTGGATAGAGGTGGAAGGGATCTTTCAAGGGCCCATTCTCCTGGTTGGACGGGGGGAGGTGCATAAAGCGCAGAGTGACTTCCCAATGTAGCCAGGCAGTCAGCTGTGTGGTGGGGCCAGGATTCAAACTGAGGTCTTCTGATTCCAGGTCCTGGCCACACCACAGCTGCCCCTGGGAGTGTCCCCATGCCCCAGTTTTCTGCAGGAATGTGGAGTGTTCCAGTGAGCTCTGGCTGGTAAAGTTTACTCAAGTCAGCTATAAATATTTATGTAGTGCTCCCAGTGAGGAGAGCAGCAGCTCCTGGGGGCAGATGGAGCCATCGGTCACCTTTGACCTCCAGGAACTGTTTATAAACTGATGGGGGAGCAGAGACAAAGATACAATCAGCTGATTTCCATACGTAAGCATAAGGCCAGAGAGAGCCTGCGTTCCATAACTAGTCTTAGGACCATGTCCACTAAGAACTATTCTTCGTTTCTTCAGACCAGTGGATTCTCCAAGGATACATGTTCTTTAGAGGCAGAATGGAGTAGTGGGTAGTGTTGCTGTGTGCCCAGGGGCAGAGAACTCTTTTAATGGGGACAATAATACCTGTATTACCTATCTCAGAGGGCTGGGGTAAGACTTGGTGGAAACAAAGAAGTCTGGCCTGGGTCCACTTTAATCAAGACCACAGTATCATAGACTCAGAGCTAGCAGGGCCCTCAGGAGGCCATCTGATTCAGTCCCCTTCTTTTATAGATAAGGGAGCCTTGGTTAAGTCATGTGCCCAACTGAGAGCTGGGAGGTCATTTGGTTCAACTTATTCAACTGAAGCCTGAGAAGGTCAAGTGATTTGGACAAAATCTCACAGGTGGTAAATGGCAAAGCCAGGATCTGAACCCAGGTTCTCTGACCTCAAAATCTACCATTCTCTTGACCATCCCTGCTGCCTCCTTGAAGTCACAGATCAAAGGCATGTCTTTGGGCTGTCACCACTGTAGCTACCTGGTTACAGCTTCCAACTCGAATGCCTGGAAGTATCCAAGCAGAGGTAATGGTCTGGTGAACACCATGGGCCTCTTCTCAGAATTGTGGCTTTCCATGTGGCACTTAAAACACAGAGTAGTACAAAGGAGCCCAGTTATAATGAGATATGGTGGCCAAAATATCTCAACATCCAGTTCCCTGCCCTTAGGTTCAAAGCTCCTGGCCAGGGCTTTGTGGTGGGGGGTGTTGTCAAAGGGCATCTTCTGCTTGGCCAAGCAGATGGCCCTGACCCTCTTTCCTATTGTGACTGTCCAGGGTCAGGGAGTAGAATCTCAGAGAATGCCTGGATTTATCTTAAATGTGTGCTTCGGGGAGCCAGGGGAGCCCCACCTCACAGCTGCAGTGTCCACGGAACCCTCAGAGGGTCCCCTTCTCCCTGCCCCCTCCATCCTCTCCCGTATCTCTTAGATGCGATGCCCTTGAGAAAGTATGAGCTGAAAGGTGAGGCTGAAGCTAGCAGGAACCTTGGCAGGTGGTACAGGGCTGGACTGGGCTTCCAATTCCACTTGAGAGGCTTAACTAGTGTTTTCACCTTTCAAAGCCTCAGTTTTCTTCTCTTTTAAATGGGAGCAATCATCAATGTTACCCACCTCACAGTTTTGTTTCAAGGGAAGAGCTTTGCCGAGCATGGCATCGTCATTGATAAAAACACATTTATTGAGGCCATTCCTCAGACTTCAACCTGCTTGTGCGTCTAAGTGTCTGTGTGGGAAGGGAAGAGGATATGCATTTATAAAGCACCTGCTATGTGCCAGGCACCATGCTAAGTGTTTTCCAATGATCTTATTTGATCTTTACAACAACCCTGTGAGATGGAAGTTGTTATTATCCTTATTTTACAGTTGAGGAAACTGAGGAAGATGGAAGTTAAGTGACTTGCCCAAGGTCACACAGCTACTAAATGTCTGAAGCAGGATTTGAACTTGGGTGTTTCTGACTCCAGGTCTGAGCTCTGTGCACTGTGGCGCCCCCTAGGGCTATGTCTAAGAGCTACATTTGATTAAGCTTCTTGACCTGGATCTCTTTGGGATGCAAAGCCAGGTGGGATTGCTTCCCATGAGAATGAGAACTCCCTCAGGACTCATCCTCCTCGCTTTCTTTCAGTCTCTTGGCTGCCAGCCTTCTTCACTACCTACCTCCGCAACAGTTTTGGCTTCTCTCCCCTTCCATGGACACCGCCCACGCTCAGGCCTCGTCACCTCGTCCCTAGGCACCCCAGTTTCCCATCCTGCACACAGCCGCCAAAGTGGTATTCCCAAACTCGGTTCTGACCATGTCACTCTCCTCCTCAGGAAGCTCCAGGGACTCGCTTTTAGGTTGCAGCACAAACTCTTCTGTTGGGCGTTGGAAGTCCACTGCAGTCTGCCTCTGGCCGACCTCCGTGCACCCAACATTCTGGCCAGACTGGCCTTCTCATCTGCCCTAGACCTGTCATTCTATCTTCCGTCTCTGAGCCATTGTGAGGGCTGGGACCCCCTCCTTCCTTCCTTCCTTCCTTCTTTCCTTCCTTCCTTCCTCCCTCCCTTCCTTCCTTCCTTCCTTCCTTCCTTCCTTCCTTCCTTCCTTCCTTCCTTCCTTCCTTCCTTCCTTCCTTCCATTCCAGCCATGTTGGGTCCCATGATAAAATGTAAGCACCTTGAGGACAGAGCTTGTTCTATAATTGCTTTTTCTAGCCTTAGTGCCTTAGCCCAAGCAGGCACTGAATAAAAATCCTTCTGAATGAATTTACATCTTTTATCATGGAATGGGGAAAGCCAAACTGAATCTGAGTGATCTCTGTCTTTTCTGGCATTTTCTTGGTCTTTCTGTGCATGGGTTTTCTGCCACCCGGTTCCACTATGTTATTATACAGTAATGGACATGTCATTATCTGGTTCATGAAATGCAAGGCTGTGATGTTGGTAGGATGAGGGACCCACCCGGCTAACTTTCTTTAGCACGTGTTGGCCTGTGATAGCCACAGCTTTCAGGAGTCCTGGTGGAAAGTTGCTAATCACACAAAGGAAATTTTGGCTTGGGTTATGTTTCCTTTCATTTCCCACTGGATATAAAAGGGCAGAGGTTCTTATGTTAATCTTTCTCTCTCTCTTTTTAAATTTGGAGAAGGAAAAAAGTGGGATTATATAGCAATAGGAAACAGAGAAGGGAAAACTTAAAAAACATTCCAGAAGTTGCATCCAAAACTTCTGGGTGTGAAGCCAAGTTATGAGAACTCTGTATGTGGTGGTGGACAAACAAGAAGGATTCTCATTAAGAAGGTTCTGGGCCAGGGCTGTTTATGTTGGATGCTACAAGGCCAAGGAGGGGCAGTGGGCTTCAGTAGGTGAATACAGATCAATCCTGAACATTAGGTGATATTTGTCAGTGATCGGAATGCTATAGTGGAAAGAAGGGTGGCCCTATATGTCCTTGTTTTCTAAGTGCCCATCTTGACGCAGTAGGCACCTAATGGATATTGAATTGAAATGAGGTGAAATCATAGTTTCCACAAGATGAACCAGTCTTTTGGGTATCCTTTTATGTGATAATCCATGTAATGGACATTTTTATAAGTCCAGAGAGTGGATTCACAAATAGGGGTCAGTACTTATAACCTTAGGAGTCAAATGGATATCTGAAATGGGGATTAGAAAGGAAGCATGATGGGAGAGGTCAAGGTTGGGGTAGCTCCAGTCTTCTGAAGGATAGTGGCTGAGTTGAGCACCTTGTGTTCGGTCCCTTCCAGCATCTGATATTCAAGAGAACTCAGTAGAGTGTAAGCTCCTTGAGAGCAGGATCTGTTTTGATGTCTCGGCACTTGCATGGTGCCTAGCACATAGAGAAGGCCTATTGACTTGAATTTGTTGAAGAGCATGGCCAGTGGCCCTGAATTGAGACTTGAGTATAGAGGCATCTTCCTTTTAGGGTCTACAGTGGAGAGCCTGTGGTGGAGAAGGCGGGGGTTATGGTGGATGGATTCACTAGAGCAGATGAAGTCTATCTGTCTTGGGATTTTGCCCAGCCCTAGAGCCACGTGTGGCTGCTTATGCAGATTCCCTCCTTCCAGCTGTGTTTCATTTTGGAAACAGCTCCACAGGCCTCTAGGGATGCCTTTATGGTGTCGGTGTCACCCATGCACACTCGGCTGACAGACAAATGGGCAATTCCCACTTGGGTGACTTTGGCCTTCTCCTCCCACCCAGCCCTTTCCCCCCTGTTTCCTCAAAAGGGACTGATCATACTGGATTTTCAACTTTGTACTTTTTTTGTGTCCCTAGTTAGAAGATGGGAATAAGTCTAGGATATTTCATATTTTGATACTCAAGTACATAGAATCAGGCACCAAATAGAGAAAGGCCTTTAAATAGCTTTTTTTTTAAAGTGAATGCCATACTTTTGTGTCAATCGTCAATCAACAAGAGCTTTCTAAGTACCTACTAAGTGCTAAGCATTATGCTAAGTATAGAGAATGGAAAGAAAAAGCAAAAACTGGTCCCTGACCCTCATAGAGCTTACATTCTAATGAAACAACATATAGAAATCAGGGCACACTAGATAAATACGGAGGAGATAGAAGGTGATTTTGGAGGGGATGGCACAGACCAGGAATGGCCTCCATGTTTGACTTTGATATTTTGATGTAATTCAGTCCAAAAAGCATTAAATACTTACTATGTTCTTGGCACTGTGCTAGGCACTAGGGATCCTAGAACCATAGATCTGAAGTCAGAATGATACTTGGGTTCCATCAAGTCATTTTACAGATGAGGAACCTAAGGCACAGAGAGGTTAAGGCCTAGGGTCCCATAGCTAGTAAGTATCTGAGGAAGCACTTGAACCCAGACCTTCCTGAATTTCATTTCAGTGCCATGTCTGCTACACCAATAAACAAAAACAAAATGGTCCTTGCTGTATGTGGAGAACGTGGGCTGGTCCAGTTGTATGTGGAGAATGTCGGCAGATCTAACTTGGCTGAACCACAGGACGTGTAGCAGTGACTGACCTGTTAGCCTGTAAAGATAGTCTGGGTGTGCAGAGCAGATGAATTTGTCCTTTATCCTCAAGGCATAAATAGGATAAAGACCATTTGAGTTTCTTTGGTCCTAGAACTTCAGGGCTGGGAGAGGTCTTGGAGAAAGTTGAGTTTCCTCATCTGGTTCCTAGTGAAGCCATGTTGAGCAGGCGGGTCTCCTGGGTCCGGGTTTGGGGCTCTTTCCACTGCCTTGAGTCTGCTACATTCCTGGAAGTCATGTATGGTATTCAGTGATTACTTCCATAATTGGGTGATTTTTCCTGCAGAATACTTTGGGGGAATTATCAGACTGTCTAAAAATCTGTCTGTGATAAAAACAAAACAAAACAAAACAAACAAAAAAACCAACCCAAAATCCAAACCCTGGAGTCAAGAACAAAGGATTTTTTTTAACTCCAGGGTCCTGCCAATATTTGCAAATTCAGGATGATGTCTGTGTTGTATTTAAATTCCCCCTTCCCTGGATTGATATAGAAGTGGGAGAGAAGCTGTCCCTTTTCAAATGTTTTGAATCATGCTTTCCAGGCTAGGGAAATCTTCTCTCCTCCATAACTCTTCTTCACCCAAAGATCGGAGCCCGAGTTGCCTATACAATGGTATCCTTGAGAGCCTTTGTGGGTAAGCACTTGCCAGGGTTACCCAGGGAGTAAACCTTAGAAGGAGGACTCAATCTCAGGGCTTCCTGACTCTAACTCCAGTTTTTCTTCCGCCAAACTTCACTGGGTCGTGTGCCAGACTTCTGTCAGATGGGCATTTCTCTCTGTTTCATTGTTTAGTGAGGCTGCACTCATCCCTGGTGGGGCCATATTCCCTATAACACTGGAGTAGTGACCTCTCTCTCCTCTTGCTCTGCATCTTCATGCCCCTTGCTGCCCCAGAAGACTGGTTTTAGAGGCTGATTTTTCCCACCCATTTTCCTTACTGAGGGAATAGCTCTCTTGACCCTCAGTTAATTAGCATAGTTTCATCCTGGCTAAAAACAGACCTTCCTGAACAGTTAGTGACATCACAGAAACCAAATACCGAAATTCCCTCCATCAGTGCTTGGCAGCCGATGGATGTGCCCCAGGTCCTCACCACGGTTGTTGGTGACATCAGCAAAGCTTTTAATATCCTTTGGAAGCCGATGGTGGGTTGGGTGTCCCAGGAGAGACATAAAACTTGGGGCAATCGGGAAACAACAGCATGGAACACTCTTGCCTTGGACAAGGCCATGGCTGAGTGAGCTAATTGGCTTTTTCCTTCTCTCATTTCCATCCCATCCATAAAAGATGAAATCAAAGATCATGGATGTTTGTTTGGAAATGTATTATCCTCTTCGGTGACCTCCCTTTAGATTAAAAGGCCTATTGTTTCTAGCCATTAATGGTTTAACCAAGATTAACTTTCTTGGTCTTTCATTCCCAGTGCTTAAAGCAATTACTCCATTCATCCATCAGGGTGCTATTTACACATCTATCAGGAAGGCTGAGTCATTTAATTCTCTGAGAAATATTTTCTGCCTGGCTTACAGATATCTGTATACAAAATGATGGCTGTGTTTGCAAGGTCATAGCATTGTCGCTTTGGAACTGGAAGGGAACTCTGAGGTCCTCCAGACCTGCTTCTTTATTTCACAGATAAGGATTCGGAGAGCCAGGGAATTGAAATAACTCGCCCCAGGTCACACAGGGAGTAAGTAGCAGAACATCAGCTCTCCGAATGCAGCCTTGCAATTTTTCCGTTGTGCAAAATTTAAATTCACCATTGGAAATTCAGACCTATTTATACTTAAAACTCATGAACATCAGTGACTTTAATTGGGCCAGAAAGTTTTATTTGAAACAAACGCAGGACCAGAAAACACAGCAGAAATGCAAACAAGATCCCCACTGATTTTGCCAATTTTTCTTCTCTCCTGTTAATATTGAGCGGTGTTGTTTTTAACCATTATGTACATATTGTATTGGAAAAAGCCATTATTCTAAAAACAAAACAAAGCAAAATTTATTTTTTGGTGAGGAACTTTCAGTGACTTAATTTTTTTTTAATTTAGAGTTATCCTTGCTATGTGTATCCCAATCCCCAATGTGGTCTTGAATATTTGCTTACATTTGGAGTCTTTAGTTGCAGTGGGAATTTTTTCCTTGGGTGGGGAGGTGGAGGGTAAAACATTTTGTCTTCTCATTTGTTGGCCCGAGCTTTTGCTTCTAGAGGGAATTTGCTCAGTTTTAGACCTCATAAAACTTCTCCTGGCTAAATTTGAACTTATTTCTTGGAAATTTTATATGTGCTGATGGTTTGGGCACTTGCATCTTTAATCAGGGAAAGTATGGAAAGAATCATGCCACCTTCTGTGGCTCTCTGCCCAGAGCAACCTGAAGCCTTCTACCTGCCTCTAGTCTCTCTTCCTAAGGAGGACCATGAACCCATCATGTCACCTTCCCCTGGACAAATGACTTACCAGACAGGAAGCCCTTGCCCGCTGGAGTCATTGTCTGTGAAGATCATTTAAACTTTTTTTAAAAGAACCTTTAAAACAGACACTGTGATAAAACTCACCTCCAGGAACACATGAGTAATTTTTCTTTCTGTTTTTGTTTCTTTTTAAAGAGGTGATTGATAGGATCATAGAACAGGAAAGGACCTTTGGGGTTATCTAGTCCAACAGAGGAGGAAGCAGATAGGCTACAATGGGAGGTGGGGGTGGGGATTTGATACCTCCAAGGTCCCTTCCAGTTCTGAAGCCATGAAGCTCTGAGTCTGCTCTGGGCCTTCGTTTCCTCCTTGGTAAAATAAGGGGTTGAACCAGTTTAGAGTTTAAAGTTCTCCTCTGTCTCTAAGTCTGTGAATCTATGTCCTGGCCCTCAGTTTTCCCATCTGTCAGTTGAGGAGGCTGGCCCACATGACTTCTAAGGAAAGTCCCTTCCAGTTCTGAATCTATGAACTTATGATTCCTCTCTGGGACTCACTTTCCTTATCTGTAAAATGAAGAGGTTGAACGAGATGACCTCATAGGGCCTTTCCACTTCTATGATCTGGTAGCCTTCCAAGGTTATATGGACTAGGGCAGCTTTTGAATCCAGATCCTCCAACTCAAAGTCCCATGCTTTTTCTATTGTACCACATTGCCTGTGATTGAAGAAAAGGAAGGAATTGGGCCCAGTGGCCTCTGGGGAATCTGGCAAGGTAGGAAGGCGAACTTGGCCCTTTACAAATGGATTGACCTCCTAGTTTAACTTATAAAAATGTCTTATAAGTGGGGGAAAAAAAAAGCAGCTGGTACCTGTCCCCATTCCAGACTTAGCTAATCCACATTTCTAGACTGCAAAGTTCTGGCTGATCCATTTCTGGCCCCTTCTGGCTCTTTCTCTTATGCTCTAGGAATTTTGCCTCTTGCAGGCACTGGCTATTCTTTTTGTTGTTGTTGTTGTTGTTGTTTTTGGTTTTTTGCGCGAGGCAATCAGGGTTAAGTGACTTGCCCAAGGTCACACAGCTAGTAAGTGTTAAGTGTCAGGTCCTTCTGACTCCAAGGCCAGAGCTCTATTCACTGCGCCACCTGGCTGCCCTGGCACTGGCTATTCTGAGAACACTCTGCCACTACCAAGGCTTATGGGAGTAAGGGTAGGGTTGTCAGGGGGCAGATTTTTTGTTGGCTCTTGACAGCTCCATGGCAAGAGGTGAAGCTCTTTAAGGTTAAAGAGGTCCTGGGCTTATAGATCGTGCTTCTCTTCAGATCCAAGTGGGATCAATTGCTTATTTTTAAACTCTCTTGTCTTTTTCTTTTAAACAAACAAGATTGCATAGGGGGGTTTGAATAGACTTTTTTTTTGGGAGAAGGAGGAAAGGATGTGGTTATCCTCTAAGTAGCCACCAGGAAACATCATTCCTGCTCTATAAATACTGTTTATCAATGCATTTGAAGTATGCAGGACTTTGTTCAATAAATTTCCCCACCAAGTTTGGTATCTGTACCTTATCTACATCCAGGGGAGCTCTTGGTTCAGGCTTAATGGGATGTCATGATGGTGAAGGTGGGAAGAGAGGAACTCAAGTGACCCTTTACCTAGTGTTCCACTATACCTGATCCACTATACCATGGCCAGTTGTCCACCTGCCACTTAAAGTGGGAGAGGGGAGAGGATAGGAGGCTGAAAGGTCACATAGCTGTCTAGGAGGGAATAGAAGATAGTGACCTCCTCACTGGGAGGGTCTTAAAGTAGGGATAGGTAGCCCTTTTTTTTTTTTTGGATACAATGATTTGTTTTTATGATTTGTCTTTGATCCATGTGTTTTTTTTTAGCATTATATTATTTAGTCTCCATTTAAGTCAAAACCCTTTCTTCTAATGCCTTTTATTTATTACAATTATATCATCAGTAAAAGATATGTTTAATAGTCATTTTCTACATTTATGAAATTTTTTTATGCCCTTGCACCTGGACAATTTCTTAAAATTACAATTCAGTAATCTCCAGCGGACTGCCCTATTTTTTAAAAAAAAATTCTATTTGGGCCTTTAACTTCTTGTTTATCTTTTTAAAATTAGCTTTGTCTAGGTCTTAAAGGGGAACATTGGAGTCTTCAATGATTATTTTGCTGTCTGTTTCTTTCTGTACTTTGAGTAACATTTTCTTTATTTAGCTGCTATGCCATTTAGTACATATAACTTAATATTTATATAATTTCATTATCTGTGATAATGGTAGGCATAATATAGTTTCTCTTATTTCTTTTAATCATATGTGTTTTTTATTGTTTACCTTGCCAGAAATCATGATTGCTACTAGTGTTTTTTTGGATTCCTCTGAGGCATACTAAATTGCGTGCTAACCCCTCACGTTAACTCTGTATAAAACTTCATGTGTCAAATGTGTATGTTTTCGCACCAAATACTCATTCAGCAAAGCTGAATAACACGTTGACTGAGACTCAAAGAAAAGGAATTCTACACTCATTGTCCCCAAACTCTTCAAATGAAAGGAGGGAGGAGAAGTATATTTTCTCATTTCTTCTTCTGGATATGATTCTTACTGGTCATGTGATATTTTCCTGTTCATCCTCCATTGTCTGTCCTAGCTTGATTTCTGAGAATGTCTTTAAAAATCTAGGCTGGTTAGAGAGTTCCTTGTGCATGCACACTAGCCTTTTTAGACTAAGACAGTAATTTCCTCCCTTCTTGCTTATCTGGGTTATTTTTCTTTGTGCTTTTGGAATTTCATTCTGGAGAACTTTATTTAAAGAGATAATTTATTCATCTCTGAAGAAGCTACAAAACTGGATAAAACCTCCTACTGCCCCATTGTCTATATTATATACATTTTGAGCTCAGGAGAAAGAAGAGAGAGGTGATGTTTTTGAGGGAGGTAATAGTGACATCTCATGAGTTAAGGATAATGAAGGCATCCTATATGAAACTTAATACCCTAGTCATAATTGGGAGAGCAGTCCTGGGTGGTGAGAAGAGAATGCATGATTCCAGAAGTTAGGGAAAAAAATCTATGAGTAGTTTTGGGTTCTGACCATATCAGCAGACCACATGATCAGTGGCACCACTTGTGGGGTTCAGTAAGGAAGCGCAGGTCAGTTGCCACCTTTTACAAGAGGCTCTTCTCATCCATCCAGTTGTGAACCTTCTCTCACCCTTGCAATGTCTTACTAATTTGTCTTTGCTTATTTGCATATGGGTTACATGCCTCCCACCCCCTGCACTGAAGAATGTAAGCTTCTTGAGGACGGGGACTCTTTCATTCTCGGTCTTTGTAACCCCGGTGTTTAGCAGAGTGTCTGGCATAGAGTAGATGATTAACCAATACTAGTTGTATTGAATTGACTTGACATAAGAAGAAGATACCTCATTCAGCACAAGAGTCTTCTGGACATGGAAGGACACAGAGTTCTTCTGTAAACTCAGTGATGTCAATATATGCCCTAATGAAATAAAAATAACTTGGCAGAGGCCCGGGAGCAGGATCACTGGAAAGCGAAGCTTTCCCTTTTTTGCTTGGGTTGGGAAGGAAACCCTGACGGCTTTTCAGGATGTCTGAGCAGGGAAATGTCTTTCATGAATCCTTACCTCATCTCTCTGCTTCTCTTTGTCCTCTCCTCCAGAGAAGTGATGTCATACGGCTCGGGGCAGGGGAAGGGAAGAAAGGTCACCTGTTCCATGGTGATCCAGCAGGAACTTGGAACTTTGCCCTGACTTTGGGCTCAAGAAGAAAACTTGAGGATGATTTCATTTTGAAAGGGTTGATGGGACCTTTTCTTCCCAATTCCTCTTACCTGCTTTTCTTCCTTCATTGGCATGACCCCCTCTTGGGCAAGTCACTTCACCTTGAAGGGCCTCAATTTTCTTATATGTAAAATGAGGCGGCGGTTAGACCAGAGGATATCTCCGTCTTCTCTCTCTTTTCTCTTTGCTCCAGGTGGCTCCATCTCTGCTGCCATCTGATCATAGGAGAGGTCATTGGGTGGAACGCAGTAAGATGGAATTTAATAGGGCTGAATGTCAAGTCATTCACTTGGGTTCAAAGCATCTTGTTACTAGTGTGTTTTTGGATTCCTCTGGGGCATACTAAATTGTGTGCTAACCCCTCATGTTAAATGTATTAAACTTCATGTGCAAACGTGTATCTTTTTACACCAAATAATCATTCAGCAAAACTGAACAACATGTTGACTGAGACTCAAATCGTAGGAATCCTACATTGTCCCCAAACTCTTCAAATGGAAGGAGGGAAGAGAAGTATATTTTCTCATTTCTTCTTCTGGAAGTGATTCTTACTGGCCATGTGATATTTTCCTGTCCCTCCCCTATTGTCTGTCCTAGCTTTATTTCTGAGAATGTCTTTAAAAATCTAGGCTGGTAATAAAGATGGAAAAGGCATGGATTGAGAGTGGTTTATCTGAAAAAGGTCCAGAGGCTTTAGTGGACTGCAAGCCCATTGGTTAATAGTATGATCTGGCAGCCAAGAAAGTAAGGTAATCCTGGGATGTAGTAAGAGAGACGTAGTATCCGTGATACCATGCCTGGAATTTACTGAATATAGTAGGCGTTTACTAAATGCACGTTGATTGATTTGATTGAGTGGGGAAGTGGTATTCTCTCTGGATTCTTGATCAGATCATACCATGAGTTCTATGGTCAGTCTTGGGCCCCATGCTTGAAGGAGGACAATAATAAGCTGGAAAATAGCCAGGATGGTGAAGGACCTTGAGTTTGTTATTTGGGTATCAGTTGAAGGATTTCAGGATGATTAGCTTGGAGAAGAGAAGATTTAGGGAGGGAGACACGATGACTGGCTTCTGGTGTTTGGGGGCCTGTCATGTAGAAGAGGAATTATTGCACTTGTCCTGCAGAACCAGGAGCAAAGGTTATAAGTTGTAAACAAGTAGATTTAGGCTTAATATCAGGAAACAAAACAAAAACCTGAACATTCGGAGCTATTCCAACATGCAGTGGGCCTCCTTGGGAGGCACTAAATCAGAGTTGGGACTCCTCTGCTTGCCTTGGACCTCTTCAGGTAGAGGAGGTATGATAAAAGGAGATCATATTTATAAAAAATGCTTAGCCCAGTGCCTGGCAGATAGCAGGCACTATAGAAATGTTTTGTCCCTTCCCTTCCCCTTCCTCATTTGACAGGAATATTTTCCAGCCGTGGCTTGGGCCAGACGGCCATTGAAATCCCTTCCGGCTCCTGGATTCTGATGCTAGGAATGACCCCAGGTAGGGCTGTGAACTGTCCACTGTGCTCTTATCACATACTAAGGGACTTTGCTTGTTGGTCTTATGCAAATTAAACAACAACAAAAAAGAGAATCTCTGTATATGTAATTGAGGAGAGAGGGTGGCATGAAGTTTGATGGGGGAAGGAAATTGAGATCAGAAAATTGATCTTCGTGGATTTAGGATCCGTATATTTCCCTCTACAATTTGGGTGCCATGTTTAGATTTTGAAATCAAGGTGGGCAGCTTTGAGTTGGGTCCAATGAATAATAGGAGGGTCTCTTGAGAGCCCTGGAGAACATTTACATTTACCTCTTCTCCTCTCTAAATTTTCTTGGCCCCTTCCTGCTTTTCTTGAGGACCGAAGCAGCAAAGTGCTAAAATACATCTGCAGCTAGCCCAGTGATTGCTCACCTTTTGGGGGAAAGGGACATTCAGAGCTCTACCAAAGAAAGGCCAGCCTGCTCCTCCACTGTCCAGAGTCTAGCTTTTCACATTGTTTTTGAAGAAATCGCCCTTTTCTTCTCTTGCTCAAGAGGCAGACTCAGAATGGCCATTGGGGCAATAGGCCTCCGTTTGCCCTTTCCTATCTCTCCCTTTCCACCATGCTCCCAAAGACAGAGCAAGCCCTTCTATGTACCCATGATCCTCCTTGCTCTGGGCAAAGAGGAGAGGGTTCCTCTGTATGATAACAATGAACTCATTGTTTTCCCAGTTAAACTCTAGATAAACCTCTTTGGCAAGACTGGAAATAATGTTTTAGAAAGAAAATAAATGCCAAAATTTATAGGTTCTAAAAATAGCAGCTGAAATACAGCTGTGAGCATCTCACCCTGACAGGTTCCCTGACAGCCTGGGCTCTGACATTCCTGGTTCAGTGTGAGGAAAGGAGAAAACATTTCCAAATAGGGATTGATCCAGAAGTGAGGATTGCTGCTTGTGGTAAGGTTTTTTCTTCCTTTCTGTTACTCTTTTCTCTATAGCCTTCCTTTCTGCCTACTTTTTTCTCCTCTTCCCCCCCTTTTCTTTTTCTTTCTTCCTTTTTTCTTTCCCACTACTCTCCCTTTGTCTTTCTCCTTTCTTTATCTTTCCTGTTCTCCTTTTCTTTTCCCTTTCATCTCTCCCTCTCCTTCTTTCCCTCCTTTCTTCTTTTTTTGTCTTTCATTTCTTTTTCCCTTTCTTCCCTCTCATTCTTCCTTCTATTAAGTTACTCCCTCCCCTAGTCTTTTCTTTTCCGGGCTAAAAATCCTTCAAGTAATTCTCATGTGTCATGAACTCAAGGTATTTTACCATCCTTTTTGCCATCCTCTGGACACCATCCAGCTTATCAATGCCCTTCTCAAAATTTCCAACCCCTCTTCTGCCTTTCTGTTTAATTGCTCTCATATTCTTTCATGTTCCTCCTTTTTTCCTCGAAATTGGGCACTGCATTAAAAGAAAGGGGAAAAGCTAGTCCAAATGGCAAGATTTCAGACTATATCTAAAATGCTGTCATATGTCTGATGGCAGTTGACTATTAAAGATAAGAGGAATATTTAGGTTCATTGGATGTTGGATGGCTCTGAGCAAACCCAACCAATCTTTGTTTGTATGAGTATGTGGTTATTTGGAGGAAAAACAGGGGCTCGTTCTCAGAGTCTTAAGCATTATATCCTGTGCTTACCTCTCTCAGATAGTGAATGATGCAGTCACAGAATTTTAGACCTGAAAGGAAGTTTCTCAGCCTTCTAACCTTACTGGAGTAGTCGTCTCCTCAACAACATACCTAAGTGACCCTCCAGCCTCTGTCTGAAATCTCCTAGTGAGGGAGACCCCACTCCTTTCTGATGCAGGCAGCCTACTTTATTCTGGGGCTGTGGTAAATTATTAGGAAGTTTTTCTTTACATGGAGTTCTAACCTGCCTCCCAGGACTTAACGCCCTTGGCTCCTCATTCTGTTCTCTGGGGCCAAGCAGAACATCAAAGCCCTTGTTACAGCTCTTGAAATAAATGAAGATTGCTGTCATGTCTACCCTGTCTTCTCTTCTCCAGTTTTTTCGACTGGTCCTTATATACTGTGAACTTTTGACTTTCCACTATCCCAGTTGGCCTCTCTTGGTATCTCTCCAGCTTATTCAACTCAACAGGCATTTATTAAGTTGCTTCTATGTGCCAAGCACTGTGATTATGTAATTCACTATCTAAGAGAAGCAGCACAGGATATGATCTTTAAGACTTTGAGAATGAGCACCTGTTTCTCCCCCACCCTCAAATAACCAGATACTCAGACATACCAACATTGGTTGGGTTTGCTCAGAGCCATCCAAAATCCAATGAACCTGAACATTCCCCTTATCTTCTGTAGTTAACTGCCATCAGATACATGACAACATTTCAGATGTTGTCTAAATCTTGCCACTTGGACCCACTTTCTCCTTCCTTTCAATGCAGTGCCCGATTTCAATAAAGCGGTCAGGTTATAAAAACAAAGATGAAATAATGTCTGTCCTCAAGGAGGTTACCTTCTGCTGATGGGAAACTCATACCCAACAAGTAAATATAAGAATGAAACCAGAGTATTCCGGGGGGAGAGGAGTGTTAACTAATAACTGGACGAATCAGGAAAGGCCTTTTGAAATCAGAGGCACTTAAACTGAGCCTTGAAGATGGTTAGAAACTCCAAGAAGCGGAGGTCAAGAGGGAGAGTATTGCAGGCATTGGGGATACCCTGTGCAAAGGCTATCGCAGAGATAGGAGATGGAATATTTTGTATAGGGAGCAATTAGGCAGCCAGGTTAGCTGGAAAGGAAAATACATGAAGTGGAGTAACATAAAAATCATCATGGTCAGCTGGGATGGAGCCTGATTGTAGGAGGCTTTATGTGCTGAACTAATAGGACCTTATGGTTTATCTCAGAGGCAACTGGGAGCCATTGAAGCTTCTGGGTTAGGGAGGTGACACGATCAGATCTTTGCTTTAGCAAAATCCCTTTGACAGTTGAGTGGAGGATGAAGTATAAAGAGCCTTAAGGCAGGGAGACCAACCAGAAGGCTTTTATATAGCTCAGGTGAGAGGTGATGAAACCCTGAACTGGGATGGTGGTTGTGTGAGTGGGGAGAAGGGGATAGAGGTGAGAGGTGACATAAGGCTAGAATCATTAAGGTGGCATCTGATTGGAGAACATAAGGGAGAAGGAGGAGTTGGGAATGACTTCTAGGTGTCTAATTGGGTGATTAGTAGAAGGATGATGCTCTTAATAGAAATTGGGAATTTAGGAGGGAGGTATAGGTTGAGAGACAATATAATGTTCTGGACGTGAGTTTGAGATAATGAGGAGACGTTTAGGTGGAGATATCCAGGAAGCAGCTGGTGATGCTGGACTGATGTTCAGGAGAGAGACGTGGGTTGGATGCATAGATCTGGGAGTCAGTCATCTGCAGGGGGATAGTAATCGGGAGTTGATGAGGTCATCAGTTGAGGTGGAGGGGGAGAGAGAGACAGACAGAGAGTGAGAAAGTGACAGAGAAGAGAGGGGAGAGAGTGAGGAGGAGGAGGAAGAAGAAGCAGAAGAAGGAAGAAGAGGAAGAAGAAGCAGGAGGACGAGGAGAAGAAGAAAAAGAAGAGCTCAGCACTCAGGATAGAACTCTAGCATAGATTTACCCAAAGGGAGGTGGACAGTGAGATAATTTGTGTGAAGAGCTCTGTGAAGCTTAAAATGCTCTGTAAATGAATTTCTGTTATTATTATTATTTTTAAATTGTAATTATTCCTATTAAGATTAGTAATAATTCCTTAGGATCTTGAAGACATTCCTGATTTTTCCATTAACATACAAATCATTATCTTATGTTAAAATGATGATGTGCCATCTTGATAATAACTGGCATTTATATAGCGATTTGCATGCATTTAATCATATGAGCCTGACAGCATCCCTGTGAAGTTAGTACAAGTGTTGTTATCCTCACTTTACAGATGAGGAAACTGAGGCTTGGAGAGGTGAATGGACTTGCCCGTGCTCACCAATCTAGCAGGTGTCATAATTGGGATTTGAAACTAGGTCTTCCTAACTCCAAGCCTAGTACCCTCATTATGCTACTCTGCCTCTTTTTTCTGTATACAGTTAGCCTCATGAAGGGCTTATCCCAAATAGGGCTTTGGGCATGAGCCTGAGAGGGGATGGAGGATACCTTGGGGGTGAAGGGAGAGGGGCCCAAAAGAAAATAAAGGAGTATCATGGTAGAAGGTAGGTGGCACGAGGCAGGCAACAGTTCCAGGTGACCACCCCCTCCTTTCCTTTTCCCTGAAGCCTGCATTTGTCCACCCCCTGCCTCCCTGACAAGGTTCTGCTCAGCAGACTGAAGGGGAAGAGTTCCTTTTTGGGCCGGCTTTAGGACCCTCCAGGGTTATTATCTGATCTTAGATCCCAGGATTTCCTCTTGAGTCAGAGATCCCAGCTTGGTAGAGAAGGGGAAAAAAGTGAACCCCTGAGGATTTGGTTTCAGAAAGTCATTGGCCAATGGAAACCCGTCCTCTGTTTGTCCAGCCCCATCTGTGCTGTTATCATGGTCCTCCAGGCCCACAGAGGAAATGCCAGGGCCCCCATGCATCAGAAGGCAGGCACTGCTGTGAGATGGGCTGGGCGGATCTCCGGGTGGCTCTGTCTGATCTTCCATCCTCATCCATCATTACGTTTGTCCTCTGAGCTGCGGGCTGCTATCTCTTTGGAGCTGAGATAGAGGACTTGGGAGAGAAACTCTGGTGCTGTGGGGGTACCTGTCACAGGTCCCTACTTCTCTTCTCCAGTTTATGGGCTGGGCTGGAACATTTTCCCCCCTTTCCTCCCCCCACCTCCCTTTTATCTTTGTGTGAAAATGGAAACTTATTTATTTAAAGGAGTCTATTTGCCTAATGTCCCTGGAATTTCTTTGCTGGAGTATGTGCCTGCTTAATGTTCCTTTCAGGCCCTCAGCGGTGTTCAGGATAGGTGAAATCTGATGGGCACAGTACTTTTTCTTCTGCTTCAGACTTGTTCCAGGGAGGGGAGTGTGTTTTCTCTCCTTTTCTGTGGGGCACTGGAAGAGATTTCAGAGACTGAGGAGGCAGAAGAGTGGAAGGGAAGGAATGAGGAGGATGTGGGGGAAGATCCTTGGGAAGATAGGTGTTTGAAGTTGCCAAAGCTTAGCATGGTGCTTGGCACAGAGTAAGCATCTAAATGGTCGGTCCTTTGTTCATCCAATATCTGCATTGTTCATCTTGGGAAGAATATGGTGTGCTCACTTGTGATGGGCTGATTTCTTTTAGGTGCAGACTTCTCCGCTACTCTTTGGAGAGTTGACATATTGGGACAGTCAGGATCTGGAAAGTTCTCTGCAGGCTAGAAAGATGGGATACATTGGATAAGATGACATTTAATAGGGATACATGTTAAGTCTGACACTTGGGCTCCCTTGCCCCCAAATCAACTGTCCAAAAACTGAGGGGAGTGGGCCTGGGGGTGGTGTTTGGCCAGACAGTTTACATGGAAAAGGCACGTGGCTCTTGGATTGCAGACTCACCGTGAGTCCATAGTATGCCATGGCGGCCAAAAGAGCTAATGTGATTTTAGGCTGTATTAATACACACACGTTGCCGAGAACAAGAGCCAGTTGCCCCACTGTACTCCATCCTGTCAGACTGCCTTTGGAGGCTGCGTTCTAGGGCTGGCCAGTTGGAGAATATCCAGGGGCAGGTGACCAGGATGGTGAGAGGACTTGAGAACAATAACGGAAAGAACTGCAGTTATTTAGCCTGGAGAAGAGAAGACTTAGGGAAGCAGGCGTGATGAAGATAACCTCTTCAGCTAACCTCTCTGGGCCTCAGTTTCCCTCATCTATAAAATGGTCTCTAAGGTTCCCCCCCCCCCCCAGCTCTTATGATTCTAATTATTTAGGAGGATCTTACATGGAAAAAAGATTGGACTGGTTCTGTTTGGCCTTAGGGAGCAGAACTAAGATATACAGATTTCCCTTCTAGATAAGGAAAATCTCCCAAGGACTTTTCCAAGTCCAGGACAGGAAGGATTCTCTTGGGAGGTCTGTGTATTCTTCCTCACTTTGAGGAGGTCTCCAAGCCGAGTTCCCACTCCCTTGTCAGATATGTTGCAGGTGATAGATCAATAAAGCATTTATCAAACGCTTGCTCTGTGTCGACACTGTGCTCAGAGGGGATTTCTGCTCTGGGCTGGGTCGACAAGGGGGCTTTTCGACTCCTTTCCAGCTTAGAGATACTTCAGGATGCACTTGATGCCCTTTTGCAATTTGACGTGAGCCATTGACTTTGTTGGCCCTGGCAAAGCCTAGGGCCTTATGATAGAGGTGGTTTTTTTAAAAACAGTATTTTATTTTTTTCCAATTACATGTCAAGACAAATGTTAACATTTATTTAAAAAAAATTTTTGAGTTCTAAATTTTCTGCCTCCCTTTCTAAGATGGTAAGCAATTTGATATAGGTTATACATGTGCAATATGGTAGAGTTTGAGAGGGGAATGGCTGTGTGCCTGAAGTGAAGAGAACCATAGTTTCTTGTTCGTGGTGTCCTAAATGACAACAAAGTGACCAAAATGTTTTCCTGGTAGTGGCGATTGGGAAGGTATGGCTAGGAAAATGATTGGGATGGAGTCCGAATAAGTGAAAAAAATTAAGTAATAATCAGTAAACATTTATTAAGTGCTTATTGTATGCCAGTCTAACTGTGCTGAGTGCTGGAGATACAAAAAGAGGCAAGAGACAGTCCCTGCCCCCAAGGAGTTTAGAATCTAAGTGGGGAGAAAATATACAAACATGTGTATACAAAGCAAGCTCTACCAGGACAAATGGGAAATAATTAATAGAGGGAAGGCACTGGAATTAAGAGGGATTGGTGAAGGCAGGATTTTAGGTGAGTCCTAAAGGAAGCCAGGGCAGTTGGCAGTCAGAGTGAGGGGGTCACGGTGCCAAACAGCGGTGTTCCAAAGTCCCTGCCCTCCCTTAAGGAGGTTTCTCAGGCCTCCCTGACCTAAGGCTCAGGTCCAAAGACAGGCTCCAGAGAGGGGCGTTACAGCCAGAAACGATGAGGAGCCCTCACCTCATTTTGAAGCTTCTGGGCTTGGTGAAGGCATCAGGCCCAGACCAGGGAGCCCGTCCATTTTTCAGTCCTCAGGAGAGGCAGCGGCAGCGTGCCAAGCCTTTGGACGCAGCCTGCTGGCAGCTCTGCCATCAGGCTGGCACAGAGTTTCACCTTGCCCTGCTAGTGGCGCCAAGCTTTCTCTCTGTCCTGGCAGGCGTGCATGCTGGCATTTTCCAACCACTCTGTGTGGTTCTCAGTCCTACCCACAGCCAAGTGGAAACGCAGTGAGTGGAACCTGATATCGGAGGCAGATCCGGGTGCGAGGAGTTTGCGTTAGGCAACCCTTTATGATTTGGCTTCGTCTTGGTTTCCCTGGCCTCTTTCAAGAGTCAGCAGGAGGCCTTTCCCAGACCCGCCAGCAGTTAGTCCCTTCCTCTCTCAGGTTACCTTTTGTCCTCTCACACATATCTAGTTTTTGATGTTATTTCCTTTGACATGTTGGCAACTAGGTGGCTCAGTGGATAGAGTGCTGGGCCTGGAATCAGGAACACCCGAGTTCAAATCTGGCCTCTGACACTTACTAGCTGTGCGACCTTGGACAAGTCATTTAACCTCTGTCTGCCTCAGTTTCTTCAAATGCAAAACGAGGATAATAATTAAAATGAAACAATAATGGTAAAGTGCTTAGCGTTGTGCCTGGAATGTAGTAGGTGCTATATAAATGTTACCTCTCTTCCTCTTCCTTCTCCTCCCCCTCCCCTTCCTCCTGAATCTGGAGGGGACGGGATGTACACACATGATGTCTAGCCTTATTTCCATCCCTGGAAAACCTGGCTTGAGGGCCACCATTCCTGCTCCATTTTTAAATTTATGTTTCCAGCCTGTAGTTCACTTCCTAGCTTACAGTAGGGGCCTAATAAATGCTTATCAATTGATTGCATATGCTTTATGCATCTCTTTGTACAAGTTCCTCTGGTAGAATGCAAGCTTCTTGAAGGCAGAGGTGGCTTCATTTTAATTTTTGCGTCCCCAGTGCCTAGAAAGTGCCTGGCATGTGGTAGGGGCTTAATAAATACTTATTGATTGATTATTGACAGAGTGCCCTAGTTACTGCACACTTGAAATTGCTTTGTGTATATTAATTTGTGTTTACATTTACTTGTGTATATATTTTTATCCTACTAGATTGTAAGCTCTTTGAGGATAAGGCTTGTTTTATTTTGTGCCTTTGTATCTCCCTGGTGCCTAGCATCCCATATACCACACAGTAGGTGCTTAATGAATCTGGAATTGAATTGAATTGAGAGGATGGTCAGGGGAGGACCCATCGTTCCTAGCCTGGCTAACGCTGTTGACATGTCAGGCTCCAGAGTAGGCCTCTGGGCAGTTGGGTCTTGAAGTTTATTGCAGGGATTTTCAGCTGGTGATCCTCGGTAATCCAGAAATATTCCTCTTTGAGAAGAGCTTTTCCTTTTTCTTGTCCTAACACACAAACCAGTGGCGGGAGTTTGAGGGTCTGGGATCCAGGTCTCAGAAGAGCAAAACCAGATGGGTTGTTTCAGAGCCTGTTATCCCGTCTTGGGAAGGTTTCTTCCCTCTTGAGTAAAGAAAGCATGAAGAAGTGTGTTTTGATTTTGTTTAAGGAGAAGCAGAAATCAGAGAGGTGCTAACGGGCCAGGCTTCTCATTCAGATCCTTTAAGAATCATCCATTAACCTTTCTTCCCCACCCCTGCCCCCCTAACCTGCTTCTGCTCCTTTACTTGCAGTTCTTGGAGTACTCAATTTTTGGATTATTGAAATCGCCTCTTTCCTGGAACCCACAAGTTGGTTACTCTTGAATATGTTAATTCATTTCCTTTTTCCCTTGATCCTCAAATCAGTTGAATGATTCCTGAATCCCCAGGACAATGCTAAGTAATTTGGATTCTTCTGAGTGCTGTTCAACATGAAGATTGTCCTGGAAGAGCTTATAGTCTAATTGGGGGTGGAGGGAAATGGCTAACTTCAGTGGGTGGTGGGGCAGTGGATGAAATGTAGGACTCCCATGCTGCTCACATGTACACGTGGTGGTGGGTCAAGATGGCAGAACAGCCCTAGTGGGTGGCTAGATGGGATAGGAAGCATGGTCTAGACTGAGGCACAGAAAAGTCAGGGCTGGTAGTGAGTTCTTAGAACCAGTGTAAGGAACCTTGTGGGCCCTGATTGTCACCATCTGGGTTAAGAAATATCCCTGGAGCCCAGCAACAATTTCTAGTACATCTCCTCTTTGTCTATTCTTCCCTAGGTTCAAAAAAAATTTCCTTCAGTCACTGCTTATTCTGTCTTTTTGTTTCCTTCTCTTGCTGAATTCCAGTTTGGTAATTTCCTCCTGAATATATAGTGCCCAGAATTGAATATAATATTTTAGATGTGTTTGACAATACTCAGTTTTACCTGTTGCTTTTTTTTTTTTTTGCTTAGGCAATTGGGGTTAAGTGACTTGTCCTGGGTCACACAGCTAGTGAGTATCATGTGTCTGAGGCCGCATTTGAACTCAGGTCCTCTGGACTCCAAGGTCGGAGCTCTATCCACTGTACCACCTAGCTGCCCCTTACCTGTTGCTTTTTTAAACACATCATCCAGAATCATAACACGTCAGAGCAGAAAGGACGTTATAGTTCATCTAGGTTCTTAACCTTTTTTAAAATCATGGACTCCTAAAACAAAAAATCATGGACTCCTTTGGTAGTCTGGGGAAGCCTAAGGACACTTTTGCAGAATGTTTTTAAATGCATAAAATGAAATAAAAACATTACAAAGGAAACAAAAAAAAAAGAAAAGAAAAGAAAAGAAACATCCCTGGAGGCAGATAGGGGAGAGGAGAAAATAGCCCTGAGGCAGAGAGGGGAAAGGGAGCAAAGGAGCCCACTTGGTGGGGAGGGGCAGAGAGCTTCCGGCTGAGAGTTTGGGAAGCACCGAGGAAAATGAGCCACAAATGGCCGATGAGCAACCTGGGAGGTGAGACGCTTGGCCTCCCTGTCCAGAGTGCGGAACGTCGGAAAGCAGCCAAGAGGCATACACCCTGAATAACAAGTCAGGCTTTATTTCAGTCAGGATTGGAGGCTTGGGGAATGCTGGTTCGGATTTGACCCCCTCTGCCACCCGCCATTTCTCCCCCTCTCTTTAACAGCTTGCAAACTCTCTCCTCTCCATCCCTGGCCCATTGCTTGGGTTTCTCATTGTGAGGACAGTGGATGGGAGTGGGAAGTGTCTGACTTTCTGCTGCCCTAGACTGGATGAGAGTTCCTTTCTGTCCCAGGCTATTGCTTGTTGTGGGACAGCCTGAGACGGCTCCATTCGAAGGCCAGGCCTTCTGATGCTACAAATGTGATCATTCAATTTAACCCCTGTTTGTTGAGTGCCCTCTATGTTCCTGGGTCTGTGCTAGGCGCTAGGCACATAAGGACAAAAATGAACATGTTCTTGCCCAGAGGGAGCTTCCGTTCTACTGGGTGCTGGGAGATACAGATCATGCCATGGCCAGCCTCCTTGACTGGACAGCAGTCCCTGCTTCAGGAAGCTCATGCATTCCTAGGCTTCTAAGCAAAGGACTGGGCATGGGTAATGATAGACCTCAGAGGTCATCAACTTCATACCCCTTATTTTACAGAGGAGGAAACTGAGGTCTCAGGCGGTGACCTGTCTAAGGTCAAGCAGGTAGTGTCAGAGGTGGGATTAGCAGGTAGTGGCTGAGCCCAGTGGCTGCCAATAACTGTGCTTGGAAGGAGCCAAGGATGCTGGGAAATTCTGTTTTAGCCGCTTTCTCTTTTCTTCCTTCCTGACTCCTTCTAGACACCAGTGAAGAGCAAGGCCTTCTAGGGAGCATCCTCTAAAGCAGGGATTCTTTGTGTGTGTGTGTGTGTGTGTGTGTGTGTGTGTGTGATGGGGCCCCTTGAGCCTTCTGGTGAAAACTACGAACCCCTTCAGAATCATGATTTGCATGAGTGGGTAAACACAGAGGAGTAGAAAGGAAACCAATTATAGTGAAATGCAGTTATCAAAATATTTTTCAAAAAGGTTCACACATCTCAGGTTCAGAGCCCCTGTTCTAAGGAGGGACCCCTGGCTCGTGTGATTTGAAAAATGCTGTGGGTGTCCAGGGCTGAGGAGAGGGACAGTCAGCAGTTAGGCACAGGCTGATTGCCTGACCAGGCCCTGAATTCATCAGGTAGGAAATCTGAACTGTCGATAGGAGCCAGAGGGCAGAGCCCTATGTTGGCAATCCAAGAGCCCTCTCCTGGCTTTTCCCCTGCTGTGTGTCTTTGAGGTGAGACTAGTCCTCTCTCTGTAGTCCCTCATTGGCTAGAGGAACAGCTCTCCCTGCCACATCCTTATTTTTTTTTCAGGCATTTGGGGTTAGGTGACTTGCTCAGCGTCACACAGCTAGTAAGTGTCAAGTGTTTGGTCTGAGGCGGATTTGAACTCAGGTCCTCCTGACTTCAGGGCCGGTGCTCTATCCACTGGGCCACCTAGCTGCCCCTCCACATCCTTATTTACAGAGATGTTAGATACCCTTAAGGCACCTGGAGTAAGCCCAGATCCGAGGCACTATTATTGAACTATTATTAACTTCCATTGCATTGAAGGTCAAAGGCCTGGGCCCATGATCAGAGGGCCTCACAATCTCTTTCTTCACGTGAGACACTGGACAACAGAGAGACGTTAGGGCCGACGAGAAGGCTTTGCCAGTTTGGATTGCCCAGATTAAGCTTCAGGGCGTATCTACCTCATTGCCCTCTTACTTGTTGGAGACCCACGTGGAATGTGAAGGGTCAATGCAATGACCAGGTCAGATGCAGTGGTAGGAGACTGTCTTTCTTTAAATTATTTGTTATTCTGTGACATCTGGAAGGGATTTATCTAGTATTACAGAGAAGGAAAAAGAAAGTAAAACCGACTGGGCCAAGCACGTGGTGCGGGAGAGCAGCCAGAGTGCTGTGCGTGATGCACAGCTCACCCGCCTCACCCTTGGAGGACGGCTCTGCTTTCTTCCCTGCACAGCAGACTTGTCTTGAAGAGAATGAGAAGAAAACTATTGGGCGAGTGCAGTGTCAGTCGATGGACACTTACTGTGTGCTGTGTGCTGTGTGTGCACTGGGGATACGAAGGCAAAAGACATTCCCTGCCCTCAGGGAGCTCACTGTCTAATACTGCTGGCCCCATCCCCCAGGCAGAGAGGGGTGCTGTGGTGTATTCCAGTCTTGAATGCTGAACTCTGGTTTGCAGTTTGGGGACCCGAGTCTCAGTTCATGGTAAGCACACCTGAAAATGGAGACGAGGCAGGGTACCGGAGAGGGAGCTGAATTCAGAGGCCATAAGACCTGGGTTCAAATACTACTCAGGCACTTAGGAGCTGCATGAACCTGGATCTTGGATCTTGGTTCCTCCATTTGTAAAATAAAAAGGAGCAGATTCATTGACTTCCAAGGGCCCTTTAGCTCTAGCCTCGATCCTTCATTCTCTGGACTTGCCCCCTCCTGCCCCCAACCCCAATAATCTTTACACCTTGGAATGCCTGTGCCCTGTAGCCCTCTCTTCTGATTGGGGGGTTCCTGACTTGGACCATCATTTCGTGAGGTGCCCAGGCCACGCTCTTGCTTCTCCTCCTCCGGACTCCTTCCCTCCCCCCATCAGCAGCCGTACATCCCCACCCCCACTTCCCCACTCCCCTTCATTGGTCGGCTTCTTCCATTCAAATGTATCCTCCTTGAGGGCAGGGGCTGTCTTTTTTGCTGTTTTTGTCCCCCGGCACAGTAAGCATTGAATAAATGCTTCCTCTACCCTCTGAGGTTTTTCTGTGTTTAGAGCGTGAGAGACAGATTTTGAAGCCAGGTCTTCTGATCTAGCACTTTGTCTACTGCCCAAGAAGCCGTGCTTATGGGAGGGAAAGGATGGAGGCATTATGTCATGTTGTTGGGAAGAGGTTGTGTGGGGACGCATGGGGCCTGATGGAGGAAACGCGCGGTCGAGGTGCCAGCTTTCGCAGGTTGTGTTAACTGTATGACCTTCACTGGTCCGGGGAAGAGCTGACTGTCAGGCAGCGAGGAACGAGGCGAAACGTATGAAAATCTCTGTTGTTTTTTAACTGGGCCTTGGCCAGAGTTTTGAGAGACTTAAAAAAAAAAGAAATGAGAAGAATGTCCCCACCCTCCTTTTCTGGCAGTGTCAAGGGAGAGAGGGATTGTAATTGAGTTTTTGAGGCCCCAAAATTCTCTGAGAGCCGATAGGCGAGGAAACAGCAGGAAGGGGACGAGATAAAGGGGACATCTGGCTTTTGATGATCCTTACAGAGACCCACTTTTCCGATTTTTCTCTTCCTGAAAGAGTCTTCCCTTTGGGTCAGTTCTTCAGACATTTTGGGGTTCCATGACTGTGGTCATATAAAGGTCAGGAAATATTGGCGTTAAAAATCTGGGCCCTTGTGTTTCAGTAAGGCTTCAGTGGAGGGCCATGGCGAGACACCCAGTGAGTGGGCGAATCATCTTTGAAACCAAAAAGATTCTGAAGGAGAACCAGTGTGAACAACGTGACTGAAGAGACAAACGGGAGGAAAGGTAGACAAAGCCAGTCACCTGCAATGAGAGAAGGAGATGAGTTGGCTGCCCTGTTATTGTCAAGGGGTCACAAGGATGCAAGAAGGAAGACCTTTTAGGAAAGGTCTCCAACATGGTGGGTGTCCCCGTGCACAAAGATGTGAACAAGAGCTTAAAGAATGGGCAGATGTGGTACAGTAATAATAATAATAACAATAATGATATTTAGCATTTCTATAGCACTTATAAAGTTCTGGACTTATGTCAGCTCATTTGATGTCTCTATAGTAAGAATACTGGATCCATAAATGAGCATCTGGGTTCAAATCCCGCCTTTGATGCTTGCTACCCGTACGACTTTAGATCAGTCACTTAAACACCCTCGGCCTCAGTTTCCTCATCTGTAAAATGAAGAGGTTGGACTTCATGGCCTCTCATCTTTGATGCTGTCATACTAAGACACATGACCCCCTCAACTTTTCTGCAAATGAAGAGGCGGGTCTGTGTGGCCTTTGAAGTCCCTTCCAGGGTCTGTGGCCCTCTGATCTTCCTCTTTCTGATAATAATCGTAACTGACCTCGATGTAGTGATTTCAGGTTGACAGAGCACTTTGTGTTCATCCCCTTATTTGAATGTCATGGCAATCCTGTGGTGTATAAATTACAGATATTACCACTCCCATTTTACAGATGAGTAGACTGAGTGAGGTTTAGAGAGATGAGTTGGCTTGCCCAAAGTGCCGCAGTTAATGAGGGCTGGAGGTGAGGTCTGAGCCCAGCCCAAGCCTAGCCCTCTGTCCACTGCCCTGAGATTCTCTGTGATGCTGAGAGAGCTTAAATTCTATCATTTTCTTTTTTGATGGAAATTTTCGGAGACTGGTATGTAAGATGTTGTGTCTAGGCATGCAGCAGTCTGAATGGAGGAAATGTCATCCCCAGCGGGTGAGCCTGGGTAGAAAGCAGGTACTTCTGGGGCAGCCCAGCACGAGCCTGCTCTTTCAGAAGCCGCCACGATGAGGAGCAAGTGTTTAGCCAGGGAATCTCTGGACTGAGGGCCTTTGTGCTGCTTTGGGGAACGAGGGAGAACTCGCCCAGGGCTCCAGTTCCACTTGGCGGTTCTCTTTCATTTACCACTGGTGAATGTTCCCTCCCTTCCCTTCCTGCCCCACAGACACCCGAGAGATGTATATGTTGGCTGGCTTCCTCGAATGTTTTACACTGACTGCCCCCCACCCCCTTCTGAACACTGACAGGAGAGCTAGTTTCAGGAAGCAGAGGCAGCCTCTGTGCAGCTAGATGAGGTGCTCGGGATAGCTGGGGGCCTGCTGGTCGGCCCCTTGGTGGCTGGGGACTGGCCGGGAGGCTTGGAGCACTAGCCCCTTCTGGGGCTTCTCATTGTCTCTGCCACTGAAAATAACATCTGTGGGCATTTCTTTTGTGCTCAAAGATCTGCAAACTGCTTATTCACATGATCTCCTCTGAGCCACTCACCGACCCCATGTGCTGTTGTGATCCCCGTATTACAGATGAAGATAACTAAGGCTGATGGAGGCTAAGCGACCTGCCTGGGCACAGAGGGCTAGGCAGTATCAGAGCTGGGTTTTGGACAAAGGTCTCTCTTGGTGCCAGGTTGAACAGCCTTTGGCCGTGGGTGGCTTGTCGAACCTCACTTGGGCTACATCTTTCCACATCTGTAAAATGGACGTAGATTTTCTCCTCTCTTGTTGGGAAGATAAATTTTCCTTCAAGCAGCCCTCTAATAAAAACAAACGAGTGCTGGAGAAGTACATATCTCAGCAAGGAAGAATAATTTGTGCTGTAGAGAAGAGACTCATAGACTGAGAATTGGAAGGGACCTCAGAGATCTAGTCTCATGCCCCCCTCCCATTTTACAGTTGGGGAAACTGAGGCCCAAAGAGGTCATAGAAATCAGATTTCTAGTTGGAAAGGACCTCAGTGTCCATCTAGTGTAACCTCCCCCCTTTTACAGATTAGTAAACTGAGGCCCAGGGAGGTGAAATAACTTGTTGACTGTTACAAAGGTTAGTAAATGATCACTCACAGTTAAGTAGTATTTAATCCCCAGGCAAATTGTATGTGTGTGTGTGGGGGGGCCACATAGCATCAGAAAGAGTGTGGGCTTGGAACCAGGGGAGACCTGGATTAGAGTCCTGACACTTAATTAAAGGTACTTGTCTTTGGGAAAATTGCATCACCTTTAAGTGCTTCAGTTTGCCTATCTGTAAAATGGGGATGCTATTATGCACTTTTTTTTACCTTATCTATACAGGATTCTAGGGAAGAAAGGGCTTGTAAACCTTAAGACACCTTGTAAATGTGGGTAGTTAAGATGTTTCTGAGGGCTGGTTAAGTGCAGGTAGTAAGTTGAAAAGAATGTGAATTCTGTCTGCTTTATCAGGAGTCTATCTTTCTGAGGGTAGGTGAGAGGGATGGAGCATTATTCCTATTACTGTATCCTAGTTCGTGTATAGTGTGGTGAAATGCATGAATTTTGCTTTTGACCTTCTCTGTCTTTCCCATCTGTTGGCCAATGGCATGTATATACCACTGGATGGATAATATGTACTGTGTATGCAAGGAATGCACAGTTGAGACCCATTAAAAAAAACGGAAATGTTGGCTTTACAGTGACTGAAGGCCAAATGTTCTTAACGCCCAATTAGGGTTGCTGGGGCATTTTATATGCGAACCAAACTTGATTATTACATCTTGGGTCTGTTGCATTTTGCGGTTATTAGGACAAAGTTTTACCATGTTTATCCTGAATATCCAAAAGTACTCTCTCCTCCTCGAATCTGGGTATTCCAAATAAATGCTTGAGTCATAAGCACGTGTTCCCTTCATGGTGGAAGGCTGAGGGAGCCCTGAGGTGATACTGATGTCTCCTGGAGCTTAGTACCATTTGGGCGCCATGTCAGGGTCGGAGATCTCAGAAATGATAGAGTATGTTTCCGAACAGCTTCCTGGATTGGGAGCAGTTGGGATCCCATCTTCCCAGAAGGCTCTCTCTTCAGTCAGTGAATCTGTAAGCACTTACTATGTTCTGGATACGGAGAGGGATATAAAGTTTTATACTTTTGTATTGTTTTAGTCCCTGCTTACTGGGAGCTTACATTGGCATGGCAGCAATCAGACCAACCCAAACAGGTATAAACAGGTGCAGAGTAGAGGGAAGGCAGTTGCAGAGGGGAGGGCCCCAGCACTGGGGGAGGGGAGTGTATGGAACCAGGAAGGTGATGGGTCTTGAAGGAATTTAGTCTCTTCAGCTAAGTGAGTTGACTTAAGAGCTCCCAGGACAACTTGACCTGTCATGGCAAAAAAAAAAAAAAATGATCTGTGCTCTGTGTTTAAGTGGTTTTGAATTTTTTAAAGGTCCCTAATGTACACACACACACACACACACACACACACACACACACACACACACACACACGTGCAAGATAGCCTGTTGTACTTGCGGGAGACAGAGAGCGGGCTTTGGAATCCGGAATACCTGGATTCAAGTCCTTCTTCTGCTGCATGCTGGACTATGTGACCTTGGACAAGTCTGTTCAACTGGCCAGTGCCTCAGGCAGCTTGCTAGGGCTCTAGGTTACAGGGCTCTGGTCAGAGGTCATGGCTAGGAGTTTCCACGTGGCATTTTCTTCCAGTGATGAAGTCACAGACCCAGACCCTCCCCTATGCCTTTACCTCAAATATATGTGTGTGAATATATTTGTCAGCTATTGACTCCCTAAATAATGTCACTATTGTAAGATAATTAAAACATTCAAAGGGTTCATTTAAAAGTCAGATTTCAAAGTAAGTGTTTTCCCCCTCTCAGCCAATAAGCACTTACATGCCAAGCACTGTATTAAGACAGAAATGAAACCATCTTTGGGTTCTAGGATCTTACGTGCCACCGAGGCACACAACATATGCACCCACTGCTGCACAGGACGGGGAAAACAGGGGTAAAGTGCCCATTAAATTCCACCATCATCTTCTTTTGCTTCTGTGGAGGAAGCAGGGTCATTCATTTGTCCATTTCCTAAGGGGCATCATTGAGGTCCCCCCAAGCTGCTCTCATGCTATTTTAGGGGGACAGAGAAGCCCCATGAAACTCCTTCTTCAAAATAAGAAGGGTTTGGGGAAAAATTCAGAAATGGTGGCCCTTCTTTGGTCTTCTGTCCAGTTCTGAAAGGAGGAAACAAAAAGTTCTGTAACGAGGGATGTGATAAAAGGGAATCATTTCATTGGATTGACTCCATCTAATTAAGCCTTAGCCAAGCCTCAGATCATTGCCCTCATGGGAAGGCCCCTGGGGTGTTGGAACACCCGTGGTCATTGTATGAAAGGACATGGACAAGAGTCACACGGACTGGGAACTCCCAAAGAGGCGAGATTCTGGATCTGAGGAAGAGTCCCTCCCAGGAGGGAGGGAAGGGTTGCTGGTCTCTTGACATTCAGATACTGTCTCCTAGAATCCAGGTGGCCTGTTTGGGCTTGGAGAATCACAGTCGACAGTCCTGACATCGATACAAGAGGTGCTGTGTATAATATTCTTAGACACGTTTTTCCCATTCAAATAAAAGGCTTTTATTGAAGCTCTCAGTGACACTCCGTCTAGGACGTAAATATTATTTTATATAGTATCAGGATCAGGTTCTCCCCGGGGTATTTTATGAGACCACAATAGGGCCTTTGTTGGACGTTTCTTTGAAATGCCGGAGTAGGGCAGTGCCTGAAGCTCAGATTGTAAATCCTTGTGGGGGGAAGCTGGGAGGAGGAGAAGAAGAGGTCCTTAGATTCACATTCTCTGGGACCAGATGCTTAGCAACCTGATTCTGGTGGAGCTTCTGCCTACACTTGGAGTTAGAAAGAGCTGGGTTAGGATCCTGCCTCTAATACTTGTTTGCTGTGTGACCCTGGGCAAGTCCCTTGTCCTCTGTAAAATGGGGATAATAATAGCATCTACCTCACTGGGCTGTTTGTGAAGATATATTGAGGAAACAAGTGTAAAGCCCTTTGGAAAGCTTAAAGTGCTCTGTAAATAGTGGCAAGCCATAGATCTGAGATCATAACATTTAGGTCCAAAAAGATCCTTAGAGGTCATCTAGTCCCAAACCCCCTTTAGACAGACGAGGAAACTGAGGCCTATAGTGTTTCAGTGACTTGCCCAACGTCACACGGTAAGTGGCAGAGTCAGAATTTGCACCCAGGTCTCTCAGTCTGAATCTCTCTACAACCCTACGGTGCTATCCTTGCCACTTGACCCCTTCAAGCCTTAGTTTCCCCATCTATAGAATGGGCATAATTCCATCTCCATTTCATAGGGTTGTTGTGAGAATGAAATGAGATGAAATCTGTAGAGTGTTCCAGAGATGGCAACTATTACTATCTTTATCTCACTGAGCTGAGATTTCATTGTCTGTTGTCAAATGTGGGTTATTATCTCAGGATAAATGATCTGGGATAAATGCTATTGTCTGCCTTCACCTTTCATCCGAAGAGAGGAGTCTCCTTGGCAGACATTGTGGGAGAGGGAGGCCAGACAGGGAGGGCGGCCCAACTTCCAGAGCATGACGTTGCTCTAGAGTGGGCACCAGGGATGGGGTAGAACCCTGGCAGGCCGTGTGGGCTCTGATGGGTCTCTGACATAGAGGAGGAAAGCATCCAAAGGATGGCCACCCCCCCCAAGGGGTCACCAGCATTTTCGGCCCTTGATTTTCCATTTCAGCAACATGATAAAGACATTTTATTTCCTCCTACAGCTCCCTCAGTGACGTTGCTGATCTCTGATACTTCTCTCAGTAAATCTTTTTAATTTTTTCCCCTGTGTCTTTCACTATTCTCTGGCTACCCCCAGGCCTGAATCTTAGGTTTTGGCCGGTATCAGATTGTACTCCGGGGATGAGAAAACACGTGCCCCCACGTTTCTCTTTGTGTTCCCCAAGACTGGATGGACTTTTTGGCTGCTGCATCCCACTGCTGATTCATGTGGAGCTTGTAGTCCATTAAGACCCCCAGATCTTCTTCACAGAACATTTGAAGAGCTGTGCTTCCCCTAGTGTAGGCAATGTTGCTGATATTGTTTGTCCTTTGTTCTAAAAGAGACCATGACATCAGGAAGATGAAACCATGACTTGCAAATGAATTGGACATAAGTGAGGGAGGGCTGTTCAAAGTCACCAGCCTCACTTTTTCCTCTGGAGCCATCTGGGTCCAGTGGTCAGATATAGATCAGGATGACTGGAGATGGGCCCCCTTCTTGATGCAGTGCAGCTATAAAGTATCTAACATTATTATTTATAATGATAACAGTGGATATGGGAACTTTGTGAAGAAAACACACACATATATGCACATATACGCACATACACACACACATACACATACATACGTCCACACGCACATCCACACAGTGCAATACACATCCACACACATGCACACACATCCACACATGCGTGTGCACACACATGCGTGCACATGTACACACACACACACACACACACACGCCAAACAGAGGACATGCAGGAAAAAAAGAACTGGTCTGGAGTTTGGAATGGTTCTCCATCTTTTGTTCATTTTAAGGACAGGGTCCTTGCGATTGAATGTTGCAATGGGGATTTTTCTCTGCAGTTATGAATCTTTGACAAAAATCCTGCCTGTTTCTAGGAAGCCAGGATGCTTGTCTTTGGGTGTTTTCTCCAGTTAGACACTGGCCAGTCTGACTCTGAGGGCTGGGTTGAGTCATTGGAACAAAGATCCTGAGTGGGAAGCCGGGGAGATGGGGAGAGGGCTGGGTTCAGATCCTCTGGGCTTCTGCTCTCATCAGCCATTAGATCAGGAAGCTTGTGGGTTTTTTTGCTGGAAAGCAAATGTCTTCCCAGCCCTTGAGTTGGGCGTGACTGGCCTTGTGTTTGCTGATCTTGTGCCAGAGAAAAGAGGGGGAGAGATGGAGGTGGTTCCCCAAGTCATGTTTAAAGGCAGGCGCTCAGGCTGAGCACACTCCTTTGGCAGGAAACAGGCTTTTCTTTTTCTGTAGTGGAAAGAACATTGGACCTGGAGTCAGAGGACCCAGGTTCAAATCCTTCCTCTACCACTTATCATCTGTGTGACTTTGAGCTAGTCATTTCACTTCAGTGGGCCTCAGTTTCCTCATCTGTAAAATGGAAGGTCTCTGAGGTCCCTTCTTAGGCTAGATCTATGATGATCCAGTTTGAATCTGGCCCTAGCTGCTGAATAGCTGTGTGACCATGGGTAAATCACTGCACCTCTCTGAGACTCAGCTTCTTCCCTTGTTAAATGAATGGCCAGGTTGGCAGGGACCTTGGAGCCATGTAGCGTGATCCATACCCCAGAGGAGTGCCTAACTCTGCCTGAAGACCTCCAGTGGGGAGGGGAAATCCACAGCTCTTGAAACGGCTCAGCTTGCTTGCGGGAGCTCCAGTGTCATGTAAGACCATAGGTCTAGAGCCGGAAGGGACCTTCCAGGCCATCTAGGCCGATGCCCCCATCTTGTAGATGAGGAAACTGGGGCTAGGGTGAGGAGGGCCTAAATGGACGATGACTCGTCCAAGGTCACACAGGGAGTCAGTGTCAGAGGCAACAGATCTGAGCTCAGGTTCTCTTCCCACGGTCCCTTGCTGTTTTTCCTGACATCAAGCCTAAAGCTGTTTCTTTGCAGCACCTATTGCCCCTGGTTCTACGCTCTGCACCAGACAGAATGAGTTTGATCCCTCTTCCACATGACAGCCCTTCACATGCCTGAACCCAGCTTCATGTTCCCTGACTCTCTTTTCCTCCAGGCTAAGCGTCCCTTGTCCTTCATCCTGCCTGCCATGACATGGATGCACCGTACTGGTGGTTTTCCACCGGCCGCTCCCAGCTTATCAGTGTCTTTCCCAAGGACTGGCACCCAGATCTCCAGCCGCTATGTTCCCAGCCCTTCACCTAGATGCATCTTGGCTGGACCTTGGCTTTCCAAATAGAGCTGGACAGCAGTTTGTAGCGTGGGGCCATCCAGCCAGACCAACGTGTTGGCAGCCGCCTCTGACCTCAGTTTCAATCTCCAGCTACCAGACATTTCCTTGTAGGTGGGGGAAGGAAATCCACAGACACTGAATGGACCCTCAGAGCAGCTGACACTGTGCTCCGGGGGGAGGACATGGTCTTCTGGAGGGGAAGGAGGGCCCAGATTCTCTGCCGTGCCATGGCTTTTCTTTCCTTCTTCACCTGGGTTGATGGCTTTGGGCCTCTGGTTGACTGTGTGATGTTTAGCACTCTACCTAGTTTTCCTTGTCCCACCCATGGCTAAATCAATAATAATGAAATTTTAGAGTTCTCCTAGAAATATAAACCTAGGGAGCCTTGCCTTTATCCAGTTTCCTCTTTTCATTTCAAGTCCCTTCGTGAGGGAATTTTAGAGCACTTCTCTGGCTCCGTCCGACTTTGTAGGGACCCCATAACATTCCTTTCCCCCTGTAAAGTGCCCAGGGAGGCCAGGTTCTCTGCCTTGCTGCAATATTGGGAGTGAGGCATCCATCACCTCAAG